>NC_143251.1:22390000-23015000 GCF_984573655.1 Nuphar pumila
ACTGGCACTCTTTTCCTGTGCCAACCATCAGGATAAATACATCAAAATCCATGGGTCGAAATCACATTTAGATAGTTCCCCCAACTAAAGTTCTGCCAACTCTTTCAAAGCTTAAGCAATTTTCCAAGAATAGACAGTACGATGTTTCATGATAGCCATGATAAACTGTATATCGATAGTTGCTGTAGTGATACTGATCTGCTATAGCTATTGAGTGCCAAATACACATAAAATGGACAACATATATGAGCTTGCAGTCCTGGACTTACAATCGTAATTGGCGCCCTTTTGCACATTGCAAAGCCTCCGGTTCTGAAGAGACCTCAGCAAAGAACACAAACATCATTACCAACCAGTGATTTGATAGGACGCAAAGTATTAAAAATGGTAGCATTTTGTCTAACATAATATTTTCTCCAGAAAAAAAAAACAGTTTTATCTCTTTTCTTTTCAAGATAAAGATTGCTAGGCGTTTCTTAAATATAAAAATCAATGCATTAAGTTCTAATTTGAACAATCTAAACCTGTTTGAAGAGCATTGTGCACAAAAAGAGGACCCAAGAAGCTGCCACCAATACCAACAGATATGACATCCTTCAATGGTTTTCCTGTTGCTCCAACCTGTAAAACATTCCCATTAGTGGACAACAAGGCTTGGGACACAGCACACCAAATTATCATACACCCCACTTACCCAGAGACCACTACGCACTCTTTCAGTGAAATCACTGATCTTGTCCAGTACATTCCAGACCTCCGGCACCACGTTTATCCCATTACTACATATGATCTCATCCCTGTGAGCTCTTAGTGCTACATGCAGAACAGACCTGTTCTCGGTGGCATTTATCTGCACAATTTGCCCAAAATTTATGTAAATGTGGACGAAAAGAGTGGAAATAAACAAGATTAGAGATATGAATAAGAACAGGCTTAATGGTCAAACAACAAGAATTATGAGGCCTCAAGCTACAGGACTTTGGCTCAAATAATCAGACTCCACAGTTCCAAATCCAGTATCAGAGAGATAGAGAGAGTACAACATACACGCTCTCCGTTGAACATATCGTTGATCTTTCCTTTAAGGTTCGCCACCTGTATCAAGCAACCCCACACTGAGTCAACATGTGCCATAGACAGCTCAAATTTGAGACTGATTTTTCTGTCTATTTTGTTCTTTCTTTTTTCGTTTCTCACCTCGGCCAATTGATAAAGTTTTTTCATGGTTTCTACAGTGGCCCTTTGTCGGGAGTAGTCCAAATATAGCCCATCGAAGTCCCTGTTGACAATACTTCAAAATCTCAATGACACAAAGATCACCAAAAGAAAAATGAAGAAACCATCGAGTTTTTTTTATCAAGAGTAGATAGAAGTAATCGGGATGGAAGAAATTTCATACACCATCATGGATTGGCATCTCTCGGTATCGTTCAACAAGTCCCTCAGATGGGTCTTGTTTATATCGTCAACGTGCTCCTGTAGGATCAAATTCGCACGAAAGAAAAAGAGGATAGAAAGGTTCAAAACAAAGAGACGAATGAATCGCTGGAAGCACCTAAAAGCAAATATGCATAGAAGGAAAATAAAAAAAAACTTAAAAAATCTGGAAAAAGGAAGTACCTTCAACCCCTTCCATGCTTCCGTGTCGCTCATGATGGTCGAGGCCGCCATCGAATCCTTCAATCTCTATCTCTATTCCTCTGTTCCTCTCACTCTCTCTCTCAGAGAAAGAAGAGAGGGTGAGGGATCAAATTTAAGCTTGTCAGCGGTCGTTGACATTGAAAAATAAACAAAACACTATTACCGAACTCTTCACAAAAACAAAGCCCCTTATTTTGTTTTGTTTTTTTAATCTTTGGATACAAAAGTATATCAGTGTATTAACTATTACGTGACAGTCGTCATCATCATTATCATTCTGCAAAGCCCCCACCATTGCGACGTAGAAGCAATTTAAGCTTGTCAGCAGGCAGCCGTTGACATTGAAAAATTAAACAAAACACTCTTACCAAAAACTCTTTTTCCCTTTGTTTTGTTTTTTTAAATCTTCCCATACAAAAGTATTAGCGTATTACTTAACCGTCATCATCATCATTATCATTCTGCAAAATTTGTGACCAACACCACCACTGCGACGTGGAAACAAGAAGCCGAACTTGTTTGCTTTAGGGGTTAGAAAGATACGTTGGTGAGAAAGAGGGAGAGGATAATCGAGACGTCCGACACCACCGAGACGTCCGAGCGAGAGAAGACGAGCCTGTCCTGGAAACTGCCATGAAGAGTCAAAATCATCTTGCATTTGGCAGCGGCGGCTCACTCAAAATCTGCAATGTGATTGCACCTGATTCACCTTCCGGCAGCGAACGTCACCAATGATGTAGAGAGAAACAAAAACAGGGTTGGTGAAAATGAAACAGATGGCGCATGAGATAAAGAGTGTTGGAAAAGAATGAAAGAAAACAACAGGCCGAAAATGAACCCCATAAAAAATGCTGGAGCGAAAGGGTCAGATCAAGTGATACGTCAAAACTCAAACTTTTCTCTGTTTTAAAATCATCACCATTCATAGCTTTCATCACCTTACAAACTGTGGGGACCACCGGAAAAAGCTCAAGGCTATGGACGCTGATGATTTCAACACACAAAAACTTGACATATCACCCGATCGGATGCAGAGATTCGATGGAAGAAGTGGAGCAGGTCAGGCATGACCCCCTCATGACTCCCGCCCATCATCAAGATGATCCGGCAGCTCAAATCTTTCAAAAATATCCTTAATGTGTTTTAGATCTTAGATATTTTTATTATAACCCAAAAATATGGCAGTAGGCACTAAAACTCAATCTATCGGAAGCAGATCAGGTCATGCTAAAAATGAGCGTTTTTGCTCATGCTGACATCGTGGCCATCCGATTTGCATTTTAAAAAGCTCAAAAGTCAACCAAACCACGTGGCATTCATCCAAAATGCAAACAGACGGCCACGAACGTTCAGCATGACCTGATCGGCTTCCCAATCTATCGTGCAAAACCTGGCCTTTCGTATTGAAATTTTGGCTAACTATTTTATGAGATTGATAAGAATCATGAAAAATACCTTTAAATATAGGTGACTGGCTGGTTCTGAGCGTGGTCCAGAGCTCACTGACAAGATCTAGTTGAGTTGATTAATATTTGTTTTATCCAAGTTGATATGGATGTAGACTCATTGATGTTGGATTAATATGGATTTTAAATATGAATTTGAATCTTGAATCTAAATTTGGATTCTAAATCTAAATATGAATTATTTAAAACTTTAAAATCAAATTAAAAGGTTAAATTAAGTAGAACTTTGATATAAGAGGACTTGTAGAGGAGGGTGACACCCTCTGAAATATTATTAAAATAAATTATGTAATAATTAATTATTTAATAATTAATTAGATAAAATAATTAAATAAATTATAGATTTATCTAATAGATAAGATGTGAAGTAAAACTCTACTTAAATTAGCTCTCTAGAGGAGGTGTCACCCTCTAGATGAATCATTAATAAAAGAAATTAAAAAAAGAGAGAGGAGATAATGAGAGGATAACCTCTAGAAGAGATAGAGTTCTACCTTTGGTAGAACTCTATTCTCTAGAGGGGACGTCACCCTCTAGGAAAGTCTTTTAGATAAAAACCCAAAATAAGAAGAAGAAAAAATAGAAAAAAGATAAATAGGGGTTGGATTCCCCCTTCTCTCTCTAGAGTGATTCTAGAGAGAGAAGAAGCCCAACTCGTGGGAGAGAGAGAAAAGAAAGAAAATGAAAAGAAATGAAAGAGATGAAAGAAGAAGAAGAGGAAAGGAAGAAAATCCAACATTTTCACCCAACATCTAATGATTTCTCGGTCTCTTTGCACTTCCAAACTAAGGTACAGGTTTCTCTCTCGATTTGAATGGGGAGAACAAGGTTTAAATCTAATTTATGTAAATTTTTCAAAAGAAAAATAAAATTTGATTTCGAAAATCATGTTTCAAATCACAATTTTGAATATCCTTTGTTGATGAAACCATGCCAATGATTTTTTTTTATTTTTAAACATGGGTATAACATCAAGTATTCTTGGATTTACATACATGTCAATTTCTGCATATAATCATCTTTTTATGCTATATATATATATATATATATATATATATATATATATATATATATATATATATATATATATATATATATATATATATGCTCATGATATAGATTTGGTTGATACATTTGAAAACTTGCACTTGTCTTACACGTGCTAATATTTTTCTCATGCCTAGGAAATTGGCACATTCATGTTATGTTATCATTTTGACAAAAAGAAATTTATTTAGGTTCATGCTCTTAGCTTGTTTTTGGCAATGGATGTTATGGTTCATGCATGCAACCGATAGATAATTTTTTAATATTCTGTGTATATATATATGCAGATTTGGTACAGATCTAAAGCATATAGCTATGTATGTAGATCTAGTATAGATCTGCAACATATATACATGTGTGCAGATCTGAACCAAATCTACCAAGTGTTTCAGGCACTGCAAATCAGGTCTTGCTTGCCGATTTTTCTTCTTGTGGTCAGATCTGTTGTTCTCTTGAACATGCAGATCTGGACCAAGTGGATTCACTGACTGATAATCAGAATTGATATACTACACTCATGGACTGTTATTAAACTCATTTCTCTTGGCCATATCATCGACCGATATCAAATTTGATCAGATTATATCAAATCTGATTTATGGCTGACTGTCATTAATATTTGTGTGTCATAAGTTTGAATTCGCTTTATAAAAAAAAAATTGACACTACTATGTGATTTTGAATTTGCCTTATAAAAATATGCTTTTGACACTACTGTGTTGACTGCCATAAATTCTGATTTTTTTTATATTGTTATGTCAATTGTTATTAAACTTGAGTATATTTTACTATGTTGGTTGTTCGGATGAGTTCTTTAAAAATGGTTGATGGCAATTAGTAAATCTAAATTATTTTGTCATGTTATAGGTTGTTTTCGGCTGCTTGTAGTTCATTTTTGGTGAGTTGTTCTAGGAAGCAGTGTTGCACCTTTGTGCTGCCATATCGTGTTGTTCACAACACATTGTTGTGCATGTTCCTGCAACAACAACATGTTGTCGACAACATGCTATTGCTCGGCAACATGTTGTTGAGAGCATGTTGTTGTGCACAGTTGGCAACATGTCTTTGATTACTGCAATGTCGTTGCTTGCGGCAATGCAACAGTGACTGTTGACAACATATTATTATGCATGATGATACAAAAATATATAAATAAGTTTGTTGCCACTCTTTGCGGGTATACAAGCTGTCCAAATTTGTGCACTATTTGTGCATATGCAACCTGATCAGATTTGACACTGATCACATATATATAATTTGATCAAATTTGTCAAATGGTAAGTTTTGTGCAATCTGATCAGATTTCTATGGTTTGTGGCACATGGATTTTGATCAGATTGGTAGTGTTTGGTATGTTACTTTTCTAAACAGTGAAGCTATATTCGGATCTGAAATCATATGGACTACAAGGATACCTATCAGATGTGATTTGATTGTACATGTTTATGCATTCAAATATTATGTTGTAAATGTGCATATCATATGCATGAAAATTCTGAAATTTATTTGATGTTTGCATAAATATGATCATGTGCATGTTTAAGAGTCTATGCATGAATTAGATCATGAAATGTGTGTTGCACACATTTGTTCACATGCATACACAATTTGGTTTAATGTGTATTCTTGTTGTGTGATTGAATGTTCATTGTGAACATGGTTTGAAATAAGTGTGTTGCTTGTTCACTAACGCACCAACGAGGGCCATTCAATCGTGACATCTATGATAGAGGTGGTGAATATTATGATTGTTTTACTGAGATGGAACAAGAAGAAGGGTTATTAGCATTGTTTCTAAAAGAGAAAGGTATTGTACCTCATTATATCATACCTGGTAGTTTCTATCAGAATGATGTAGCTGAAAGAAAAAAACGTAAGCTTAAAAAAATGATTTGAGCGATGTTAAATTACTCAAACTTTCTCTTGACCTTGTAGGGTGAAGCTCTTAGAACAACAATGCATATTTTGAATAAAGTTCCTACGAAGGCTGCCTAAAAGACTCTTTACGAGTTATGAATTATTTTAAAACCTTATTTGTCATATATGTGCATAAGAAGATATCCAGCTAAAGCTAAATTATATAACCCACACATAAAAGCCTTTGATCCTAGGATAACTAGTAGATTTTTCATTGGTTATCCATAAAGATCAAAGGGCTTTAGGTTTTATTGTTCATCTCATACACCACAGATAAACCAAGATTTCTTGAACATGGTTTTATTGGGATAGATATATCTCAAAGTATTGGATTTAAAGAAATGCAGGATTCAGGTTCTATATTTGCGAATGCTAAAGACTCAATTTATCCTATCATTGTCCCTTTAGATAATGTTAGAAAAAATCCAGTCAATGAACATCAATCTCAAATAGAACAAGTTGTTGATGAAGATATACAACAACATGATGCATATGTTCATTTTGAATCACTTATAGCACCTGTATAGAGGTCTACGAGGACTATAAAATCTACTATCCATCCAAACTATGTGGTATATTTGTAAGAGTCCAATGATTTCATAGAAATTGATGTTGATCCATTCACATTTGCAGAAGCTATTGAAAGTGAAGATCAATACATTGGATCAATGTTATGAAAAAAGAGCTTGACTCTATAGCAAAAAACCAAGTGTAAAATCTTTTACCTCGACCTGATGGAGTAATACCTATTAGTTGTAAGTGGATCTTTAAGACCAAGACAGACTCCAAAGGTCATGTGGAGAAGTACAAGACTAGGCTCGTTGTAAAGGGTTTCACACAGATGAAGGACATTGATTATAATGAGACTTTTTCTCATATCTCAATTAAGAAATCATTGAGGATAATCATGACCCTCGTAGCTCACCTTGATTTAGAGCTACATCAAATAGATATGATTTTTTTTTTCTTAAATGGAGATCTGGAAGAGGAGGTATACATGCAACAATCTCTTGGTTTCAATGTAGATGACTCAAATCATTTAGTTTTCAAATTGAAAAAGCCAATTTATGAATTTAAACAAGCCTCCTGCCAGTGATAAAAAATGTTCAATAAGGTAATTCTATACTTTGGATTCACTGAAAATATTATTGATCAATGCATATACCTGAAGGCTAGTGAGAGTAAATTCATAATTTTGGTTTTATATATCGATGATATTCTTCTTGCAACTAATAATTTGAGCATACTACATGAGATACAAGATTTTTTTCCTCTCATTTTAACATGAAGGACATGGGTGAGGTCGCATCTATCCTTAGAATTGAGATCCGTCGTGATAGAACTGAGGGTATCCTTGGTTTTTCTCAGAAATCTTATATCTTTAAGGTTCTTAAAAGATATGGGATGGAGAATTATTTTCCTGATTTGGCACCCACAGTGAAAGAGGATAAATTGAACCTAAAAGATTGTCCTCATGATGATAATGAAAAGGCTCATATAACAACTATCTTATATGCTTCAGCAATTGAGAGTTTGTCATATGCGCAGACCTGCACACGACCAGATATCACATTTGTTGTGAGAATGCTTGGTAGATATTAATCAAATCCAAGCATTACACATTGAAATGCAACGAAGAAGGTCATGCGCTATTTACAAGGAACTAAAGACTATATGTTGACCTACAGAAAGGTAGACCACCTAGAGGTCAAAGGATACTCTGATGCGAACTTGGGAGGATGTCTCGAGAATAGAAAGCCCACTACTGCATGTATCTTCCTACTAGCAGGTGATGTCGTCTCATAAAAAAGTGAAAATCAGTCTACAACTGTTGCTCATACCATGGAGGCGGAATTCATTGCTCAGGCCATTTGGATAAGAAACTTTATTATGGGTCTTGAGATTTTCGACTCTATTGAGAGACCACTAAAGAACTTTTTTAATAATGAAATAGATGTGTCATTATCGAATAACAACAAGAGCAGAACCTCATGTCGATACATGGAGTTAAAGTACTTTGTTATTAAAGAAAGGACTGAGAATCATTTGGTATGTATTGATACAATCAATACTAAGGAAATGATTATGGATCCTCTTACTAAAGGGCTAGCACCAGGATTATATTCCCAACATATAAAGGGGATGGGTCTATTCGATTCTTTCTGATATATGATAATATATTATGGTTATATGTAATCATATTTATGAAACTAAATTGATTATCTATAGCATTGTGTATTGTTGATTCTGCATAAAGGATCTCTCATTTGATTAAAGAGAATAACAAAATAACAATATTAAAAGACCAATAGAATGGGTTAGAAACCAACCTATTCATGAAGATAATCTTAACATGCTAAAGCACTAAAAATAAATTATATTATAGTATATGAAATATGACATTTCATAAAGAGGTGTTCATCTCCATGACTCATATGATTCATTCTTGTGATATTGGATAGCATGTGAACCCATATGCAGAATTAAGTCTAGATAACAGTATGAAGCTCAGTTTTGTATCTTTCTATGTCAATGGGTAAAGTGAAAGAATGTTGGACATTTCATATTGGGTTCAACCTTATGTGTGACCCAGTTTGACACTAATGAAGGCATTAGTGGGAAAGGGGGTTACGTGAATGTGAAAGGCTTCACATTCAGTATAGCATATAAAGGGTTCACATACATAAATGCCATATATGTAATCTCCACTTTCCTCCCACTATAAATTGAGGCATGGCTACTCGATGAGTGCAACTAAGGTGTCCTCATTTTTCATTGGGTTCAAGGTCCTGCTGACCATCGACTTGAAGGCATGGGCTCATCGTGAGCATCGATAGGATGAGGAGAACGCCGAGCACCCACACATCATTTCATCCATGGCATCTACCGGTATGTATTGTTGCTTTTACATTTCAGTTATGTTCTTTTTAGAATGCCAACATGAAGTACTTCAGTTCTTGCCTATATCATGGCATTAGAGTACATGTCAATAAGAGCAATATCAATCAATGTAGATTTTTTGAAACATGACATCATTTTTTTGAGAAATCTCCATGCAGAACATAGGAAAGTATGCCTCTCAAACACAAGTCACCTAGAGGGAAAGGGAAAAAGAAAAGTCTCTACTGATGATAAAAAAAGGCATGAGAACATAACTGTAGAATTCATGGATTGAACTGAAAAAAAAAAATCAGATTTCATCCTTTTCTACGTCGAAAAAGTGGGGAGCTCAATTTCAACATATGAAAATTGTTTTTCAACACAAACTTTACAACTTTATGACCGAAAGAAAATACAAAGAATCACAATAGTAATACTTCAAAGCAATGGTTCAACTCAATGATGGGAGAAAGCAACATACAAGAAAATTGAAAAGCATTGGGTAAGAAACAAAGGATCTTCATTTCAATGCACTTTCATTGCAACAGTTGAGCTCTCATCATTTTCTATCTTTTGTCAAGTTGTATCTTGAACCAAATTACATCTCACTAAATGCACATTACACTAAAATATGTCTAAAAATAAGCTTGAAAGCTCGTTCATTAACTATATTGTATGACAAAATGTAAAAACCATACCGGGCTTCATTGAAATCCTGTGGGTCCAGATCAAGCATCATTCTCTATTACAAATCCAGACCCTACTGGCCAAAACCGCCTTCTTAAGGGAGGGCTTAGATCAAAGTGTCTCTCTCCCTCTCTTACACACTTTTCAAGACATTTCTTATTTGATTCTCTCTCACACCTTACTTTAAAGAGTTTGTTAATGTATACATAAATAATTATTTTACTCTCTCATACACACTTTTAGTGGGGTTTGAGTGTCATGGAAAACAGGTTTTTCACATAAACGCATTAATGGGCGTGCATTTTTGCAGAGCCCACAATGCCAAAACCAACATGACATCGTGGAAATGGTTTCCTTGGGGGGGTCCGATTTAGTTTCTGCAGTAGTGGAATCCATGGAAGGGGTGCCACCACACCCTATTCCGTGACAAGCAAACACCCCCTTAAGAACATTTCTTATTCCATTCTCTCTCAAGTTTATGGAGGTTTTTATTTTACTTCTCTTTTCTCGAGAGAGAGAGAGAGAGAGAGAGAGGGGGGGGGGGGGGGAGAGCTGGGGTTCAACTATACCATTGGGATTCGAACTTGTAAAGTCCCTGCTCAAGGTGATGTACACTAACTGCTCTTGCCAGACAAGCAGAGCCCTCGTTGGTGCCCCTCATCCATCCTTAAGAAGTAGTAAGACCATACTCCGTATGGGTTGGGATCGGGGTGAACCGTTGACTCCCCCTCTAAACAAATGCTAAGCTTGTAGGAGCAGGAATCAGGGGCAATCACATTGCATACAAAATGTGTGCCGCTGTATCTGGCCACCCTCCATCTGCTGTTGGGCCCCACAGCTGACAGGCTGTATCCCAAAAATGGACGGTCAGGTGCAGCAGCACACATTTTGTGTGCAATGTGATTGCACCTGATCCATCCTCAGCTTGTACAGTGATAGAGAAATAGTTTTTAAGCTTTCACCCCACAGCAGGCTTGCGACGAAGTTGTCTTGTTTTATGCTTTATGAGGTGGGCATTTAAATTAAGAGATTTTTACATATCAATCCCTGCCTTATGCGTTATGGGCTAATCTCAAATCCATCCTTGCCTTATCCCTGCTTTTTGCTCCCTTAGGACAAATTCATCCTTTTATTAACTGTCATTGTTTAACCATGGTTAGCAGCTCACGAGGGTTATCTTATAAACAAAATACATTTATGATGTTTAAGTTACCTCCCTACAACAACAACCAAACAGCTTATCTAACATTTGTTTTTTCAAATTCATCCCTCCACAATGGGCAAAAGAGCTATATCATGATATTTAAACAGTTTTCATCAACTGATGTAGCGGAAGTTATCCGGGAGGATGGATTTGAGATGGTTGAGTAAAAGCAAAGATGATATTTGAACTTTTTATGTGTTGTACATGCTTGAATTTACAGGAATAGACTGTTGGAGAAGAGAGAGAGAGACTTCTAATAGTCTCGCCTTATGTCAACATATTTCCCCACTCCGCAAATGCGATAACAAAGGCACATTGTTTCACTGCGTCACAAAAAGTGATTTTTTGGTTTCTTTATTGTTTTGCATTTTCTCTTTATCATTTATACCTTTTGTTTCTTTTCCATTTTAGCCAAGAATATTCTTCCACAAAATTTCCCTTGCCAAGACAATACGGAGAACACTGTTGAGAACCATGTTTCGTCCAAGAGCGCCAAAACAACACAAACTCTTCTTTTTCAAGCACAAGAAAAGATAATGCTCCAGCACCATGTATCAGCAAAGCAATCACTTCTTCATCTAAACTCACAGCATCTACAGGAAGAAAAACACAGTCGCGGAGTTCCAAAGAAGCCTTTCTTCATTCGACAAATCAATATGTTTACAATCCTACGAGCAATCTCAGTCACCGGAGTCGGTGACAGCTTTACCCTTTATTAAGCCCCGAACACTTGCTACACAAACAGATATACATAACCAAAATCCACAACTATGGATAAAAAATTTGATTTTTCCACCTGATTTCACTCACACAAATATGGTAACCCTCTCCTATGGGAGATTTACACCTGAGGTCACAATATGGTAACCCTCTCCTGAAGCCCAATGCACAATGGTGCAAACAAATCAGGCATAGGTCAATTTTCAGGAGGTCATAGGATGTTGGCAGTTTATCCAACATCTCCATACCTGTTGAAGAGAAATCACCATATGTCACGCTGGTACCTCCCGTCTGTTTGCAGCTTCTTCACCATGCTTTCAGCCTTCGAACCGTCCAACGATCCCTACAAACAGAGTTTCCATAACACCAACATGCATAAGTTGCGGATGAAGTTCAAACGTTTCATTCTTACAATAGGCAGGCCTTTATCAATGCCAGTAGGAAAGGTATAGACAATTTGATCATGCAACAGATATTACTGATGATTTTGTTAAATGTACCTGCTCTTGGGCAATGGTATGCAGTGCTCGGTGAACATCCCTGGCCATGCCTTTGGCATCACCACAGACATATAGATATCCACCTTGAGATATTATCTCCCAGATATTCGCTGCCTGCACGTGAACGAGTAAACTCAGTATGGAGGTCGAAGTGATAATTTATGGAAGTTAGGACTGTAACTTATTATGCAACCTTTTCCATCATCTTGTGCTGCACGTATTCTTTGGTTGGTCCTTCACGAGAGAAAGCAACAATAAGCTCAGACAGAGCCCCAGCTTTCACGAAATCATTCAACTCTTCCTCGTAAATGAAGTCCTGCAGGATACCCATCATCACAATGAACAAAAAATTAGGCAAGATGGAATTTAGGTAAGGGAATTTAGAAGGAAATGAGAAGGTCAAAATTCCAGCATAAGATATCATCATAAACAGTAAAGAAAGACTATTTAAGAAAGTTGGACATTCCAGTTCAGGGATGTAGAAGGAAGATTTCTAGGGCCATATGAAAGATCAGCTCTGTTTACAAGGAAAAATTTGAAAACTGCCCGAATGAATTTGATCAAGGCCTCCAAACAATGAGGCTATGCATGTGCATGTATGTGTTTTGTAATCGTGCTTTTTCTTTAAGATTCACAATTATCAATAAAGAAGTGTACCATTCTACGGTTCCTGCAACCAAAGAAGAGGATGGCAGTGCCAAGTTGAGTACCAACTTCTTTCAATGCTAAGCGTTCCTGTAAGAAATGCATACAGATTAAGCACGAGAGATCACTTCTAGTGAGATTAAGGCCCTGTCATAAGTTTTGTGATACAGAAATAGAAATGAGTATAGCAAGAAGCAGAAACCTGCAAGAAACCCCTGAAGGGTGCCAGCCCAGTTCCAGGGCCCACCATAACAATTGGAGTAGAAGGATCTGCTGGTAGCCTGAAGTTCGACTGCCTGACAAAAATTGGAGCGCAGCTACAGTCATGGCTTTCCTCCAAAGGAATTGAATGCTGCACAAGTGAACAACCCAACAATATTAAACGGAGGGAGAAGGCTCCATTGCAAGCAATAAATGCTCACAAGCAAACAAAAAAGGGAGCAAAGAATAGCTGGAAACTGGTGCCAGCAAAAAGCAGTAATCAGCACAAAGAAATAACAAGGTGAAATTAAAGCATCGGTCTCAAGAAATATCCAGCAGCAGCAGCAAAAGCCCTCAAAACTTTTAAAATACTGGCAAATGATCTTTTTTCAATGAAAAGAATAAGGAGCGTGGTTGAACTTCCAGAGGGGAAAAAACTGAATACTCTCAATTTTTGGTTCCTCCCAAAATTTTGCACCAGGTAGAACGCAACAATCATCATATTTAGGATCTTTAAGAATGCAAACCATAGGAAAACAAAGGTTATCTGTCCAAGAGGTTTGACATGTTTGCTAGATAGAGTCGGTTCTTAGTGCAGACAGATCCAACAAAGCTCTCCCGGACAACTATACTAGTACCATGTAGCTTATGTGTGAAATGATCCAACATCCCATTCTCCTCAAAGAAACAGGTTCAACTTGCAACTAGGTGCAAACAACATAAGAACACATGGTCTCCAAACAAGAGGAGAACAAAATTATATGACAAAAAGATCATGTTGTCGATAAATTGCACCCAGAAGAAGAAACGTCAGAATACATTAAATTTTCTATGAAATTAAATGAAAGATCAATACTGAATACCATACCTTCATCCAAGTAGAACAAACACCTCGGTGGATTCTTCCTGTTGGTGTCAGTCCATGCACTAGTGCACAAGTTACATGAATCCTTGATGGTGCCATCCTGTACAAAGACGGAAAAAACAAACAGTTATTCTCAATCAGATAAAAAAATATATATCATGGGCTCTATCTGCTTCAATTCATCACCTTGGTGAAGATGAGATTGAGTAATATCTAGGTTGCAATCGAGGAGCAATTGCTGCAAAGAAAACACCAAGAGGAGGCTTTGCTGATGGAAATTCTGCCATTACTTCCAGAAGACTTCTCTGGTTGGCGATGATCCACTGTGAATACTCATCCTGTACCAAAAATTGAAGACTACTAGCATCATCAGATCTTATATGTATAAGGTAAATAATTGGTACTAATAAAGGTATGGAACTATTCAGTAAAAATGATCTTTTTCTTCATATTTTTTAGATAATTTTGTAGACCGGACCCTATGGATTTGATCTACAAGGTTTATTTAGCAAGAAATGGGTTTTCGATCATGTAACTGTGACATGTAAGCAGGACTTTTAAGGGGCTTCAAAAAATAAACGCCCCACAATATACCATAATTTCATGACTCAAAAAATCCTACTTTTAGGTCGAAAAAACATGATCCAAGGTCCAACCCTTAATAAACAAACCATATTAAGTATATCAATTCGGTCAGATTGAACTGATACAGCATGCACCTATGATTTCCAGCTCAATAGTTTCATACCTTCATTAGAACCAAATATAAACCATAGGTGCCGATATCATTGATATTTTGAAAATATCACACAATATTATCAGTATTTCAAGGTCAAGCAATATTTTCAAAAAACATCTTTTCTCTTTCTTATATATATATATTGGGCCACTAGAATATGTAAACTGGAGTATGAACCGAGATTTTCATGAGTTCTTTTTTATTTTACCATAGGGATGTGATCTAGATGCTTGGTTTTATAGAAAGACTCTTAGATCATCCGATTCCGATGCATAAGAAATATCTCTTAAGACTTGAAAATCAATGGCTCAGAATTTTCGTAAATATTCAAGCATCCAAAATTGACATTTTTTCATCGAAAATACATGATCCAACAGTCAATTCCTAGCAAATGGATGCATCAACATGTCGGAAATGCCTAGTTCACACTCTGGTTCACATACTTCCAGTCAACATATTCTAGTGACCCTATATATAATAATATATAATGATAAAAACTTGAAAATCACAAACCTTTCCAGCTGGAGATGCCAGAAACCTTAGACGTTCAGCTTCATTTGGATCAGATGCATGAGCAGCCAAAGCAACCAAAGCAGCCTGCAAGAAACAAATACAGTTAGCCAGGAAGTTTGGAGCATGACAATTGGATTAACAAAATAACTACCATGATTATTCAGTAACGGAATCTAGAAAAAATAATTACCTTCTTTGGAGAATTGAGAAGATCAGCATAGCGAGCTAGTGCAGCTCGTAAGGTGCAGGGAGATGGGAAAGGTGGTGGCAACGAACTTCCACTTAGGGGTGTACCATCCTCTTTGTCAGCATGAATCGAGAAGAAGGTATCTGATGCATACCCCAGTAGCTTCTCTGCCTCCTCCACAGTCTCAATGCAATTCTCAGCATACACACCAACATGGTCTCCAGTCTCATACCTGGGGATCAAAGTTGCAGGATGAAACAAACATGAAATAGATAGAAAGCAAGCAAACAAACCCAGCAAAGGGCATAATAAAATATGGATCTCAGAAAACGCGCATATAAATTATAGCATCTCCCACAAAGTAAACAGTGGAAACTGGGCGCGCTTGTGGCAACCAAAACATAGATCAGATAGAAACAGTATCAACTTGAAAATAAGAGAAACTGAGAATAATATTCATGAATAGTTTGTTAGCAGTGATATATGATGTCAAAATAAGGACCAGAAAGGACAATGATCATATTGAAAGACAAGATAGTAACATACACTAGTCCAGTGCCTGAGATGTCAAACTCAAGATGTATGCAAGAACGGTCAGAAGCTGGTTGGTGAAGCTCTTTTTGAACTGCTACATTTGCCCTGAAAGCAGAAAAGTCTTGCACAAGCAATAAGAACCACGAGAAAGGAAGCAAATCAAGTTCAATAACCAGAACACTGAAACCATAGCATTACCTGCAAGGATGATGAATATCATGAATTGCATGTCCATTAGCAAAGCTCATATCCACTTTTGGAGATGAGGCAGGGCCATGAAACACTATGCGATATTCTGGAACAGCAGCAGTGTAAGGAGTGGAAACTGCAGGTCCATCATCTTCATCATAAAGTATCTTGTCCAGCTCAGACCAGACAAGCTCTTTCCTAAAACACCGAAAAAAATGAATGTCACTCTGCTTAAATAATAAGAGTAGACACCTCCAGTTTGTAACTATGCTTCATGAGCAACAGCTTCCAAACAAGGAAAACACATGTGAGAGTAAAGTGAAGAAATTTTCACATACCATGCAGAAAAATCATCCTCAATACACTGATCATCATCACCCAAACCTACCGGTACAAGGCGTCTTGCACCTGAAACAAGCCAAACAAAGGTTCTGAAAAGGAATTCCAACATAATACAGAGCATTCCAACATACAGCTTATCACAGTTATTTGACAATCCTGTCCAAAGAAAATTTTCTTGCCAGCATGTACGAAGGAAAAAAAACCAGAGCATCGTGGCGTAGTGTCAGAAGTTGCAATAGATAGTCTTATTCCAGCAGATAAACAAGAAAATTTTACTTGAACAATGCCTATCCATCAACTACTCTAATTTAAGAACCAGCCCCACATGTTATCGCTGGGTATACCACCAAAATTTTCAACTGTATGACCATAAATCACTTAGATTTAATTTAAAAGTATATGACCATAGATGACTTGGAATTTACTTAATTATATTTAACAATTGGCTTCTCGCAACAGTTAAAATCCGAGGTCACCATTTTCTACTTCAAGCAGCATATGCTCCACAACCCTCAAAATAAAATAAAAAATTGATCTATCAAACCAGTGCAAAACAGGAAGATGGAGTCAAAACTTTTGACAATTATCACAACCATCGAGAAATTTTAAGTAATAGAAACCACAGAAAGTCGCAAGCCATAGCCAAATTATGTATGTAACAAAACAATCATGTGAGTGAATCAATCCAAAACTCCATTGTATAAAAGTGTGAGGATGCTATTAAAAACATCAAAAAGTCAACAGAAAAGGCATGCAACAAGTAGGTTACTAAAAGCAAATATATTAGCAACATTCAGACAATTAAAGTCAGAACTTTTTTTGGTAAAAAATAAAACTACAAACTGCACAAATATATTATAGTGATGGAATATCATGCAATGCATAATATTTCCTGTCTCAGAAATAGCTTTGTATAGTTTTGGTGATACTTCTAATAAACAAATTCGCATAATGCACATGATCCAAAACAAGCAGCAGTCTCTGCTAAGCATGTAAAAGTCCTATTCCAAATGTCAAACTGCACTGACAAAGACAATCATAACTGGAAGTAAAGTAATTAATTTAAACAAAAGAAGATTATGTATAGATTAAAGACAAATGAAACAAAATGCACTAAAAGAATTTCTAAAACAGTCCATACATCAGTTTACAACTATGTCACATCGGTGCGGGTGTGGGGATGCGGCACTTTAAAAAAACATGGGTGCGGGAGTGCGGCAAAAAAAAAATCGGACCCGGGTTGGATTTGGATCCGACCCGGATCCAAACCCGTGCTTAGAAGCAGATCAGGTCATGCTGAACATGAGCGTTTTTGCTCCTGCACACATCGTGGCCGTCTGTTTGCATTTTAGATGAATGCCACGTGGTTTGTTGACCTTTTAGTAAATCGGATGGCCAAGAGCAAAAGCGCCCTCCTCCTCCTCCTCCTCCTCCTCCTCAGGTGAGCCTCCCACGACGTCTTTTTTTTTTACATAAATGACCCTGGGTGCGTTGACAGCACCCAGGGTCAGGTGCCGCACCTGCGTCGTGTCGTGTCGCGTCGACGCGGGTGCGGCACCTGATTAGCCGAATCCCTGTGACATAGGTTTACAATTACAACATGATTTAAAAACTGATAAGATAGAGGAACTCACCCTGTTCAGCAAGCACCTCATCAACCACTTTAGCTATCTGTTACATTAAAAGGAATCCCACAAATGTGAATCAAATAAATGAACATTCCAGAAAACAGGGCAAAAAGCAACACAAGGAAATTGATAGCTTGCATAGGTATACCTTATTGAAATGCTCATATTGTCTGTTACCCAAACCAAAGACACCGTATTGAAGGTTCTGGAGCCAGGTTTCTCTCTCTTTTACCTAAACAAGTAACCAAAATTTTCAAACATATGCATTGCAACATTGGACTGTAGGACACTTCTCAGACTTGGAGTCCACTATGAAACCCACCTCTGTAAACCATTTATAAAACCTTGCAGCATTATCTGTTGGTTCTCCATCACCGTACCTGCATTATCATAATAGAGCGTCATATTTAGAAAGATGCTCAGTGTTGATTCCTCTTTTCAGCCATAAAATAAGTATGATATCAACCCACGTTGCTAGCATAAAGAAGGCCAAAGTTTCTTTCTTCAAATTCTCTTCAAACTCATCATCATCAGATGCATATTCATCCTATAGAGATGGAAACACCATTTTTCAAAGCTAAGAATAGACACCAAAACCCAAAGGAAATAAAATAATTAGAGGAGAAAAAAAAGCAATTATACATACCAGATCAACAATCTTAAAAACTGCTTTATCGTACCGTGACTTGGCCTCTTCCACTAGTGCCTGCATCCAAGAAAAGATGATCAGAATAGGCATCTTATCAAATTCTTTCTTTTTGCCACACACAGATGTCAATAAAATTTGAATTAAGAAATGATGGAAACATTCAGGCTGTTTAACCATCTCTTGACCAGTCACTCCATATCCCCACAAGACAACAAATATGAAACAATTCTTTCTTACTAAAATTTGCTAACAACATTATTCTTTCTTTGATTATTCATATTACAATGTCTAAATGCTGACAAATGTCAATAGAAGTTGAATTAAGAAGTAATGGAGTCATTTAGGCCGTTTGACCCAAGATTACAAGAAAGGGAAACAACAAACGTCTTGGGAAACAGAAACAGGAAACGGGGCTTTCAAGCACATGTGAAACAGGGAACTGGAAACAAACCCAGAAATAACTGGGAAACGCATGGGAAACATTTAAGAAAAAGTAATATAATAAATTAATAAAATGAAAAATATGAAAAATATGTATCCCACGAAAGGGAAACTCATGGGAAACGTGTTTCCCAAAGATGGGAAACACATTTCCCATGATTTTTTTGGTGTTTCCCAAATGTTTTGGAAACACAGTGTTTCCCGTTTCAGAAACAGTTTCCCAGGAAACACGTTTCCCACCCTCTTATAGTGTTTCCGGTAACCCTGGTTTGACCATCTCTGTTGACAAGTGATTCTGTATCCCCGTAAGACAGAAATTATGAAATCATTCTTTCTTACCCAAATTTGCTAAAAACATTATGCTTTGATCATACATATCACAACCTCTAAACGCTGATAATTATCTCGTAAATTCCCACCTAATATGAAGAAGGATGTGAACCCCAACAAAATGAAAATCCTGAAAAGTAACGCTGTCAAGCTAGAATCGTGATAGCAATTCAACACAAACAAGCTTAGAAAGCTGCCTAAGTAAATACGAGAAGCACCATTAAAGTTAATAGAGCTTGCTCCCAGGGAATCATCAGTAATGCAAAATGCTTCCAATGCAGTAAGCAGGTACTGATGGTATATGACCACCACTCCCCTAATTTCCTCATTTTAGACACGATGATTTACAATCAACCTTTGGCTCGCTTTCCCCTTCTCATACAAGATTAGAAACTAATACGCATACCCAAGTAAAATATGAGACACCATTAAACTTAACAGAGATAACTCCCAGGGAATCGTTCAGTGAAGCAAGAAGGTATCACGATAATTTACAATAACCTTAGCATTTTCAGTTTTGCTTTTGCTCGCATTTTTCTTGCATTCCACACTTTTTGGTCAATATTATCCCTAACCACGAGAGGATCTCACTCGTTTACTTAAGCATGTCCTATCACTGAATATTGGAAGATCCCCCAGAAAGCTAACCACAATTTTATCACACGTTAAAGCATTAGTAATACGTCGTTACCCTCTCACAAAAAGTTAACATATTTCACTCCATTTTCAGGTATTCCAGTTGAAAAGGGAAACTTCCAGTACAATTCCCACACGAAGCTTGAAAAACTTTTGCTTTTCACTGGAAAGCAAAACCAGAAATACGGAAAATCCCACCGAAAAGACCAACATTACCTTCGCGAAACCCTCGGCCGTGCCAGTCTGCGTCCCGAATAAAACCATGACCTTCTTCCTCCCCACATCAACCTCCAACTCCTTCTTCCCTTTCACGACATTCGGCTTCGCCGACATCATCGCCGCCGCAGTCGCGGCGCTCTTCCCTGTTGACCTCCTCCACACAAACAGGAACACGCAGCCGATCAAAACGGCGATCAAGGTCGTGAGGATCACGAGAAGCTTCGGGTTATCGCCGAGGCCCTGAACGGAGCCGGACAAGTCAGCCCGGCCGGAGAAAATCGCCGGCATGAGATCGATGGGGATGATGTCCAGCAGGCTCTTCACGGTCTCCGACTGCATGATCTACTCCTATCCTCTCCCGATAATAGAAAGAGAGGATTCCGGCAAGGTCTCCACCAGAAAACCACCAAAATACACAGTATTCCGTCACGATCACGAGGGGAACTGTGCAGAGGGAGAGAGATAAAGATAGAGGGAGAGGGCTCGGCGTGCTTTCCCAATGAGGATCTTCGCCGTAAAATGATAACTGCGGTCGGATACCGGTGAGTTCCACTCCGAAAAACCTTAAGTGAAGAGAGAGAGAAGGCGTGGGTGTGAAGAGTGGAAGGCATTTAAATTGTGGAACCGGTGGAGCCAACGCCCACCCACCAAACCCTAACAGTCAATCCCTCCCACCTACTCATTTAACCATGGTTAGCCACGTGGCGAGATGTCGAGCATCGTTCTCGGCCCCTTGGTTTAATCGGCTTCTCCCTTCACGACGCGATGGGATCAAGTGATATCGGACATCACAGTTGACGGTGATTTTCAGTATGCACCACCCATCCTGGTGGATTAAGGGTCCGGATTTCAAATCGTCCATCCAAAGTAATTTTGAAAATTTTGACGTCCGTTTCAAAAAAAAACACTGGACATCACGAGAAACGGTGTTTTGCAATATCACCTGATCGAACCTTTCGGGGGAGGGGAGCTCCTCTCATCAATGATGAGCCGAGTCACGAGTTCAATTCACTGGTAAATGACCTGAGCCCAAGCATGACTAATGGGTGCAGAATAGATTATCAAAAATGCCCCTGTAGGTCAAGGTAATAGGATCGGTTTCGGACCCACAGGGATCTGGCCCAATGATGTCAGAAACGTGTATCCAATCAGCTCAAAATGGATTGAAAAAGGGAGGAGATTCGGTTTAATTATGTTTAATATATTTTAAGAGGGGTTAAAGACTTTTTATTATTGTTTTATTTAAAACTACACGTGTCATCCGATGGTGAAAGGTGACCGGTTCAACTAGATTATGTTCACAGTCTAAATCGGTCGATTCTCCCAATAGAAAATCGATTCAAACACGATACCAACGTTGATCCGGCCCCTCTGCTTCCAATGATAATTAAAAAAAAAATGTGAACGATTTCTTTTTATGTATTGGATATGGATCGGATCCTTACCAGCGATCAATGTTGGGACTAGTGTGTCCTAAATCTTCATATTTTGGGCCGAGAATGGATTCGTCGAGGGACGGATGATTCTTGAATCTAACCTTAGTCATGGGCAGGATGATTCTATAATCTGAATCCAAACTTTAAGAAATGCGTCTGAACCAATATCCAGATCGGCATGAGATACGATTAATAGAGTGGAATCCACGTCCAAATGGTAAGGAAAAAAAATGCAGACATCGCGTGCCTGTGTGGGGTTACATTTTTTTTTTTTTTTTTGAAAGGCAACCTGTGGTTAGGCAGGCCCCTACCAAGGGTACAATGATACCATTGGGATTTGAACTTGCAACGTCCCAACACAAGGTGTCGTGCACTAGCTGCTCCTACCAGACAAGGAGCCCTGGTTGCCAGAAAAACCTATACAGATGTCAGATTATAGCGGTCCAAAACCTGGTTCCTATTAAGCTAACAAAAAAAGGGTTTCACTAATTCTATTGTAAGTAATATAACCAACGGGGTCGAGCAGAGTTCTTACTGGACCTCATTCCTTATCACCAAACCCTGACCCTATAGGGTTTGGTATGGGTCACGTCGGGGTCAAACCCGACCCATTGACACCCCTAATCACATGTTTATACAGTTGGGAGAAGGCGATATTCCCAGATCCAGATCCAGATACGGTCATCCCTAACATCATACCCCTATTGTCAAACCCACCCCGAAATCTCATTTTCGCAAGTTGTTTGGGTTAAATTTGACCCAATAATTAGATTCAACATGGTTGATTTCACAGGATCGACCTTTGAATCATATTTTTTCGATGAAAAACGTGATTTTTCATATCATCAAAATTTGATGTTTCATGTAGTTGTTGGTTTTTGAATGGTCATGCCATCCTGCACACGAGTCCTATTTTAGGTGATTTAAATGTCAATTTGTACAAATTGGACCATGTCCTCTAAGGGGGTTCGGTTTGATGGGAACATAACCTAATATTATTAATTATAATAATTTGTCCAATTGGATCAGGTTTGGTTATACTTTGATCCAAATTGAACCAAAGCCATTCACATCCTATCACCAAACCCAACCTGACATTCTTTTATTTACTTATTTATATTATAAGAAAAGCTAGGGGAGTGCCCCACGGTGAGATTCAATCTTGGGACTCGACTAAATAATGGTTTTTTCAGCATTCCTGCCCCAACCCATGTCCAATAATATCATTATTAAGATTTTCAAAAGAATGTCTAAAGGCCGTCAAACTAACATAACCTAATATTCATGTTTGACTATTGAATTAATAATCTATTCTGCTCAATAAAAATAATAAAACTTTAGGGACTATAGAAACTATTTACTTGATCATTGCTCAAAAATCAAATGTTGTCACTGAAATGCAATTTATACTGCTTTCTAAAGATACGAAACATATTATATTATATACCCTTTGTATCGCTGATTTGGTTGGAACTAGAGGATTGGGTCGGGTCAAAGTCCAATCAAATACCGACAAGGGCTCTGCTCGTCTGGTAGGAGCTGTTTGTGCATGTGCATTGGTAATTGTTACCAATGTGATGGGATGTTGAAATTAGGGGTGTCAACGGGTCGGGTTTACCCAGACCCGACCCGGTATGGTGATAAAAAAAAGACCCATTAAGACTCGGATTTGGACCTGAAGGTCCGAATAATATATACATCCAGGTATAGTTTGTGAAATTTTATACCAGACCCAGGCCAGACAATAGTTCCTATTAAGACCCATAATTTTTAAATGTAAAAATGATAAACAATCTTATTTTACCGGGTCTGGCCTGGGTCTGGTTCACGTAGTTCTCATCGGGTCCCAATATGGTTTCTCTTATGGTGAGTATGATTAGACTCAGGTCCAAACATGATACCATACCCACAAATCGAGGTTAGGTCTGGTTTCACCTAGGTCCCAACCAAACCCGATCCATTAACACCCCTGGTTGTAAGTTGAAATCCACCCCTATATAGGTGGTTTTTGCATGACTTTTCTGTTGGGACTTGAATATTAACTTCTTAAAGCTTTTTTTTTTCAATTTTTATGTAATAGCTAGCAACGATAGCAACAATTTTTATGCATTGTTATTTCAAATCAATAATTTTTTTTTTGTCTCTCTCTTCCACATGGACAGGACAAAAATGGCACGGGACACTCATTCTTGTAAAATTTCTCATTGAAAATAATGCACAAGAGGACACGACAAGGGGGGATGACAAGACCCCCAGGATCCGCATTAGCTCTGCCTGTAGTACTTACAATCACGGTCCTGGGCTTACAGGACACTCATTCTTATAATTTTTAGTTTTAAATCTTTTCTAAAACTTTATTTTTTATATTTTAAATTTGATTTTATTGCCACGATTTTGTTGAACAAAACATGCGATTTACAAAAAAAAAATATCACGAGTTTTGGCTGCCAAAATTTTCCCATTTTTGCTTTGGTCACTATGCTCCTATATGTCCATACAGTGTGTACGGTACTGATCTTCAATTACCTCAACGTATGTGTTCAAACACGATTCATTTGCTAAGAATCAATTAGCAGGTCATACTTTTTTTTATTAAAAAAATATAATTTTATGAGTTTTAAAATTTTGAGTGGATGATTTTTGAATTTTCTTAAAAGCCTGTTTCCCATGTAATAATCAGATAATCTATAAGTCAATTCTTGCTAAGCTGACCATGTCTAAGGTCAGATTCTGAAAAAAAAAATTTTGAGACTATCCACACCATCCTACTATTAAAAGGAATCGAACCTTCTGCCAATGGGGTAGGGGTGGACAATGGGCCAGGCCTAAGCTCGGCTTTGGCAAGACTTGGTCCATGGCTTGTAGTCTTATTTGGGTCCGGTTTTAGTATATATATATATATATATATATATAGTTGAAGGCAGCCCCCTCCCCAAATCATCTACTGTACATTGGTTGGCCTCCCGTTGGTAACACCTATGAGGTCCTTCATTAGGAATGACGGTGGAGCAGGGGGAAATGGGTTCCTGCCTTGCCTTTGGATCGAGAATGGAATACATGAAACAGAGAATGGATCGGGGATGAAGGTTAAAATCAAAACCAGTGCGGGGATAAACTTATTCTTGTCCCTGCCTCCACCCCATTCTGTCTATAATCTTTGTTAAGAAAATTATTATTATTATTATTATTATTATTATTATTATTATTATTATTATTATTATATATATATATATATATTTCTAACCTTAACGTTCTCGAATATCTACTCTCTTCTTTTTCTCTTTTTTTTAATGAGTTTTGTGAGCTTTCATTCATCTCGTCTCCTTCTACTAATGACGAAAGACGGTGGTGATGGAAGGACCGAAGAATTGGGGCCCGCTTCGCCCCGTTTGGACTAAAGATGAAAGACATGAAACTAAGAATGAATCGGAGATGAATGTTAAAATCAAAACCTGTGCAAGAATGGAGGGCAAAATTTTGAGACGGAGTGAGGGTGAAGACCTTGTCCCTCGTTGCTGCCCCGGTTCACTGCCATTCCTATCCTCCATGCCCATCGAAGTTCAACTTTGGTAAGAAACTCACATGTAGGTTTCAAATTTGTGAGATAGTGTCAACTTCGTGTCATTCATAATTCACTCCTACTAGATGAGTAGAGCCCTAATGCATTATAAAAATAAATAAATAAATAAATATATATATATATATATAGCCGATAGAGCTGCAGCCTGATTTATAGAACCAAGCCCGACCAGGCGGCCCAGCCCATTGCACACCTCTACAATGAGTAGAAAGCTTTGCCAAATATGCATGACCAGACGAACATAGTTTACATGCTGTCAGCACCACCACCAACCAACCACCATTGGAATGAACCGACAGTCACTAGCTAGCTTAAAAAGCAAACAAATAAAAAAGAATAAAAATTAAAAATATTAATCTTGGCTAATAAGAGTGCACGTCCTATCCAACTACCCCTATTTTTATTCTATTAAAGTGTCCTATTTTGGTTACATCTTTATAGTTGAAAATTTTCCTGACACTTGAACCACTTGCACCTGCCATTCAAGCCACCATAGGTGTTTACTGACACTTGAACAATTTCCTTTTCATTCTCTGTGACTGGCCTGCCTTAAGATTAGCATACTATCAGAAGTAGCCAGAACTTTTTGGTTATTCCAAGTTCCTGCTATTGTTGGAGATAAATTTTTTTTTTGAGAAATTACAATTTTTTTTTACCACATTCGATGACAATAAAGCATGTGATAAGTTATTAGTACAATTTCTAGCTAGGAAATGAGACTTCCTTCAAGCATGAAAATGGCAAAAAAGTCTAGGAAAATCTGCATTTTTTTCTAGAACTCACTAGATTTTCCAGATTCCATTCCTTTATAAGCACCTAAGAAAGGAAAAATTTATATTGCTAGTTCAAGTTGTTTGTTTGATAGCCCCCAAAGGGGTTTGGCCAAGTGGGATGAGACCTAGGCTGCTAGGCAGGTTGTTCAGGTTCAAATTCTATGGGCGTCACAACTTGCGCAAAGCTGAAGGATCAGATCAGGTCCAAGAGACCTTGAACAGAAAACTGTTGAAGGCATCTTAAATTCCATCCATCAACGAAATAAATGACACTCACCAACGGTGGCTCCGCTAGTCTGGTGGGAGCAGTTAGTGCACGTTACCTTTTGTTGGGGACGTTGCAAGTTCGAATCCCAATGGTATAATTGTGTAACTGGTAGTGGTAGGGGGTCTGCCTAACCCCAGCTTTCTCCGTCAAGAAAAAAACTAAAAGAAATAAATGACACTCGTGCAAACTCATCCACGGTCTTAGATGAGCGGCGTCAAACGCTGAAAACTGGATGACTGAAATTATTCACAACAAGCGACTTGTTGTACTTCTTGGGTGCCGTTGATTTTGTCAATGGATGGCATCCACGGTGCATTGGACAGTTTTCTGTCCAAGTTCCCTTGGACGAGGCCTTGTGCCTGGTAGACAGGGTTTGAATTCAGGAATGCGAAGAATCAACCAAGTTCTCCCTCGTTTGATTGATTGTGCTGGATGCAGCCTCCCTTTTTTACCAGATCCCTGACTTTGGAGGATAGAGCTGGGATCGTGGTTGTTATGGAGGAATAGACCTTTAGATTGGGATGTTTTGGTGGAATGCAATATTTCAATGTAGTTTTGTTTGTATATAATATTTCATATGTATAGATTCTAACAAAGGGAGAGGGTCTTCCCCTAGCTTTTTTGGATGAAAAAAAAAATGTACAATGTAATTGCGCATTTTTAGTGTTCTGCTGCACCTGTTCAACCTCCGATCATTGCTTCCGTCCCACAACTGACAGGTTGTATCCTAAAGATAGAAGGTGATAAGCTGTATTGGATCACACACAAAACACGTCAGGTAACATGGTTCACATGGTTCGACCAAAAATGGTCTAAGTCTAAGGTGATAAGGTTCTCTCTCTCTACATTTACTAGAGATGAGAGGTTTCTTTAAATCAGAACTGATTATGCGATTTTGGTGATCTTCCTTATCATAATGAACAATTCTATATGTAACCAACTTTTCTTTAGATTTTACATTTTTTACATTTTTACTAACTGACGAATCTCTCCTCTTGAAGTGTTATCTGAACGTGAAACTCAATCATGTGTGCATCATGACCATAACAGAAGTCATATATATCATCTAATTAATAGTAATCATCCGCTTCAACAATCTTGTCTTCCTGTAACTGATCATACTTGGGGTATAGTTTTGACTTCATCTTGCAAACCGCTCACCATTCATTTCTATCTGACTTCATTGTATTCAGATATGAAGTATAGTAAACTTGTTGAGCTTGCGAGACTAATATGAATGGTTTATATGTTCCAAACCTTGATTTATGATTCACCTCCATAATGTCTGAGGCTTTGCCGACTCTTATTGGTGTAAGATCAAATCAATGACACTTGATATGCTTAAGTAAGTCAACTCTATTATTTCTTCAATAACAATGTAGTAGTCAAGTTCATTTTCACCATAACTGCTACCCTTGACACACACCACTATTCATCGTTGACTTGTTTACACCATAGTTTTTTGTATGAAATCGATAATCATTTACGATGTATTCATTGTAATATTGCACAATATTGGTCAGACCATTTTGTAAATCACAAATTTCTTGATCATCAACATCACCATGGCAGACCTACAAACATAAGCAATGACTGTAATCACGACCAATTAAGTAACATATTGTTGTTTACACGAAAAGAATGCATGTCATTGTCCTTACCAACTCTTTGAACCATGCCCCCAAACTTATTCTTACGTTCTTTCTGTACTTCTGAATCAGTGAGATATGAAAGTTCTCTTTGCAACTCCAGATTAAATCGTCTTCACTTAACAAATATTTATATTATCGAACCATGTACACACGTATAGAATTTAGTGTCACATATTAAGTATACTTACTTGATGTAGGGGTCGATCGCTGAGCAATTAAAAATGATATAAATTTGTGTTGTGTCTTGCTCTCGATCTTTCAAGAGTCTTGATCGGCAACTGTCAAATGCATGTCCAAGTGGTTTAAATATAATAGTTTAGCAGTCACAGTAAATTATTCTCTCATCATCATTACAAGGTGGGCAAGTGTAATTGAAATATGAGATTCAAAATACATAGATGAGAAATTTGAAATCTTTTCTAAAGTGTATGCTTTACAAATTGAACCCTCCACTCATGCTTTATTCTGGACCTTTTTTTTTAGGCCAAACATGCATTGTCAACAATATATATCTTGTAATATAATAAATTCTCAATAGCATTTGAAAGAAAAGTATAAATAAAAATATATCTTTCAAATGGGTAATCCATTGATATTGCACAGGACCACCAACCCTAAGTTTATATGGCAAATGTATGACCACATGTTCTATAACATCAAAAAATGCTGACGGAAATATCTTCTCTAGCTGACAAATAGTAGTGACGACAGAATCATCGAGATTCTTTATCTTAGTTACTACAACTTTCGATGCACACAATATTCTAAAAAATCTACTCAACTCGGATAATACCACCTATATAGGTTTGCCTAACATATCATAGAATGTTAGGAAAATCAATTGTTGCATAATGACATGACAATCATGGCTCTTCAACTCATATAATTGTCCATCGTCTATCTTTACAACCCGAGCAATGTTAGAGACGTATCCATCTGGATATCTCAATTGTCTCAATCACTGTCATACCTGCTTTACTTGATCTGGTCCAAGCACGTACCTTACTTTTGATTTCAATATTTTGCCATTGTACTCTTGGAGTTTCAATTTTGGTCTTTTACATATTGCTTTTAAATTCATACGGGTCTTCCGATTATCCTTCATTTTTCCTTTGACATTCATTACCGTATTGAACACATTATCAAACACATTTTCCTCCACATGCATCACATTCAAATTATGTTGTATCAATAAGGTCGGCCAATATGATAGTTAACAAAATATAGATTTCTTTGTCCAATTGTGATCATTCTCAAATGCAAGAAAGGGCATCAGACTACGAGCATCTGTCAGTCAATATCGAAAGTATTGCAATCATCTTAAAATCTCTATGTCAGACAACCATGTAAGTGAACCTTTTATTTCAATTATGTCTGCTCGAAACGCATTCCTTTATTGTCGAAACAGATGGTTGTTGGGTAGAAATCAATGGTGACAATCAAACCAGCTCGGCTTTCTTCCATGCGTCATTCTAAAAGATTTTGTATCCTCCATGCAGTACGGGCATACCAACCTCCCATGTGTGATCCAACCAGATAACATACCATACGCAGAAAATCACTAATTGTCCATAAAACAACAGCCTTTATATTGAAGTTTTGGTTTTTATGGGCATCATACATGAGAACATCGTCATCCCACAGTATTTTCAGTTCATCAATCAATGACCTTAAATATACATCAAGATTTTGGCCCGGAGAGGTCAGACCAAAGATCAATAGAGACAAAAAAAGATTTTGACGCTTCATACACAAGCTTGGAGGAAGGTTGTATGGGGTGACAAATACTGACCAATGCGAGTATGAGGTTGATCTACTCCCAAATGGATTAAATTCATCTATACATAAACCTAGTCTAACATTTTTCACTTCCATTGCGAAGGTCTAATGAGTATGATCAAAGTGCTTTCAAGCTTCTGCATCAACAGGATGTGTGATCTTGTCTTCATCATATCGAACTTTATTTGCATGTCATCTCATGTGTTTAGCTATCCTAGAAGTCATATACAATCGTTGCAATTTAGGGGTGTGAGAAAAGTAGCTGAGTGACTTGTATGATAGTTCTTTTGACCTCGTGCTACCATTGCCTCTTGTCTTTGGCTTAAACCGAGGATGCTCACATGATGAGCATGATCTGCTATTTTTTGATCTTTGAAATAAAACATGCAACGATTTGGACAATCATCTATCTTTTGATATCTCATACCTAGAGAGTTGACCATAACCTTCGCACGATAGAAATTTTATGATAATTTCTCATCTTTGGGCAACATAGTCTTTACAATAGAGTACAAACAGTCAAAACATGATTTGCTCAAATTATACTCTGACTTCAAGTTCAGTAGTTAAAGAACTGCAGACAAGACAGTGTGACTCTCGCAACCATTCCACAGTGGCTCATCACCATCTCTAAGTAAGTCATAAAATCTATTAGCTACATCGTTTGCTGCTTCTTCCTCTACTCTAGTTGGTACAGCACTAGGACCCATAGCAGAACCCAGTTCTGATCCTGCGACATCAAATATTAAATCCACATATGAATTATTGTGTACCACATCCACCTGTATGTCAAAATTGTTCTAAATTTCTTCACCATGAAGCATCCAATTCTAATAACCACTCACAAAACCCTTCCTGTATAGATGATGTCTAATGCCATGAGGTTCTACAAATCGATTGTTCTTACACATCGTGCAGGGGTATCTGATCCGATCGATGGAATCCACTGTACTGACACTTGCCGTTATAAATTCAATAAAACTGTCAACACCATCCATAAATTCAAGCATTCACAGTTTTCAGTCATTTTATCCTATAATGTTATGAATATTATCTTCACCAGTTAAAAGAGAATCATAATAATGCGTTGATGAAAAAAAATTATCATGCATTGTCGGTGGCTATAATGATTTGATATATATATATATATATATCACAAAGATATTTAGAAAGATGAAATCATATTCATAAACATGATACATTCAATTTAAGCATATTTTCATGATATAATTTCACATGGTGGGCATAATTAATTCAAAAATAACTTTATGCAAGCATGAATACAGTCACATCAAACATTATAATACATTCAATTATTTATATCACAATAATGTCAAACATGTACCTACAACAAACACACTCTAATATCCCGCTAACTACTACCATGACTAGCATGGACTCTGAGCTACAAAAATAAGAGCACTTTTATTTTCATACATTCAAATCATGCTCAGCATGATCTTCAAACTCCAGCAAAGCAGTCCTAGATATCTACAACTAAGTGAGTATGTGAATAGAAAATTATTGTATCGAAGAAAGTAAATAACATGTAATGAGCTTACATCACTTACTCACCATGGGTTTTTACCCGATTTGCATGATATTGCCTTTGCATTTTTTTATTTCTTTTTGCATTATATTTGTAGCTGCATGCAATGCTTAGCACTAATCATCGCATAATTAGCTCAGTTATGTACTTGCAGAGCACATTTATATACGACAAGGATAACAACTCATCAAGAGGTGGTAGCGGCTTCGCCACTGCCTGGCAGAGAGAGAAGCAATATACCTGCAGACTCACCAGCGAAGAGGATTCGGTTGCATGTCGGTTACGGAGCAAGGCTACCAGAACAGGAGGACGACAAGGTCACCAACATGGGTCAGGGGAGATTTTCAAAAAAATGATTGATATTTACAAAAACGTCTCCTCCCCTCCCTGCCCCCAACAACCTGACAGAAAAAGAGGGTAGGGGGCAACCCCTGCCACTACAAGAAAAATACTAATTAGCGACAGACATTTACAACAGACAAAATCTATCACAAATTGGTGAAGAATTAGCGAGAGAAAGATATTCGTCGCTAAAATAGCATTTATTTGCAATTTTAGCGATGACAAATATTATGTCAATAATTTGTCACTACTTTACGATGGATCAACGGTAGAACTATTTTGTCGCTAAGTCGTCGCCAAATAGCGATGACTTAGCGACAGAATTTGGCTATCGCGAATCTGTCGTTAATTTTCCCATAAATCCCTAATTTTTTCCCTTTCTTTCTCTTTTCTGTTTCATCTCCGCCACATTTCCACGGCCCACCTCTCGTCACGCCCTGACCCACCCCTCGACCTGCCTCCTATCGCCCCCGACCCGCCTCCTGTCGGCCCCCGACCCACCTCCCGTCACCCCCCGACCTGCCTCTCGTCGCCCCCTGGCCTGCCTTCCATCGCCCCTCAGTCGGCCTCCCATCGCCTTCCTACCTGCCTCCTGTCACCCCCCGGCCCGCCTCCTGTCGCCCCATGGCCCACCTCCCGTCGCACCCCAGCTCGCCTCATGTCGCCCCTAAGCCTGCCTCTTGTCGCCCCTCGGCCCACCTCCCGTCGCACCCCAGCTCGCCTCATGTCGCCCCTAAGCCTGCCTCTTGTCGCCCCTCGGCCCGCCCCCCAACCCACCTCTCGTCGCCCCCCGGCCTGCCTTCTGTCGCCCCCCGACCCGCTACTTGTCCCCCCCCCCCCACCTCCCGTCGCTCCCCCGACCCGACAACATCGTCGTTGACCCTCCTACCTAACTCATTGTTACCCTTTTCCCCTCCGGTAGCCTTGCCGACCCCCTTCCGCCGCGCACCCGACCTAGGCTAACACCCCTGTTCGGACATCCCATTTCCCCCTCTTTTCTGCTCATCTTTCAGACATCTTCGACGCCTTACCCCCATTTCCGGTGACCTCGCATGTAACCCCTGGCCTGCCTCTCTGTATTGTACTGCATATTTATGCTTCACAAATACGTTGTTGAGCTAATTGTGCGATGTTTAGTGCTAAGCATCGCATGTGGCTAAAAATGCAATGCAAACAGAAATAAGAAAAAAATGTAAAGGCATAAGCAATTCAAATCGAGTAAATACCTGTGGTGAGTAAGTGATACAAGCGCATCATATGTTATTTAATTTATTAGATGCAACACTTTTCTATTCACACACTCACTTAGTTGTGGATATCTATGACTGTTTTGATGGAGTTTGAAGATCATGTTGAGCATGATCCTAATGTATGAGAATAAAAGTGTTCTTATTTTTGGAGTACGGATTTCATGCTCAACATGATAGTAGTTAGTGAGATATTAGAGTGCATTTGTTGCAGATACATGTTTGATATATATTTTGATATGAATGATTTGAATGTATTGCAATGTTTGATGTGTTTGTATCCATACTTGCACGAAGTTATTTTCCATTTGATTATGCCTTCCATGTAAAATTTTATCCTGAAAACATGCTTCAAATAAATGTATCATTTTATGAAATGTGATTTCATATTTCTAAATATCCTCGTGATGTGTATAAATATGATGTGATGGTGTTACACACGAAAATTTAGGCATTCAAAAAATTGCTCACAAACAATCACCAAATAAGAATTAATAGATAAATTAGATATTTTTTTCATCATAGGATTATTAAGATTCTCTTTTAACTGGTGATGATAATATCTATAATAGTATATGACAAAATGACTGCAAACCGTGAATGGATGTATCATAGAATAGTTGATAATGGGGTGTCGCATGAATATATGGATGAAGAGGGGTTCGATCCTAGTCCCCCAGCTTGACATAGGCCCCTGTTTACCACATGGGATACCACCTCGGTAGTACGAAGAGAGATGAGTGGGCAGGGAAGAAGAAAAAGAGCAACAAGGGTGAGAGGGTGTGAGAAAAAGGGTGGGGGTTGCACTCCTCCCCGTCCTCTAAGAGGAAAATAAGGAGCGGAGAAATGAGAGAGAGAGAGAGAGAAAGATGAGAGGGGGTCGGCGGGTGCATCGTTGGCGTCGGTCATGTTGGTGATAGGGGAAAAAGAGGAAACTCAGAGAGAGAGAAGGGAGCAACAAGGGTAGGTGATGTCAGTCGAGGTCGAATGCTCGACAAGGTGGTGTCGGTGATGCTGTCGGAGAGGGAGGCAGTCGTCGAAAGGGGGAAAAGAAAGGGCAAGAGAAAGGACGGAGTTGTGCGATGAATGAAACAAAAAGAGAAAGAAGGGGGCTCGCATTAGGGTTTTACTGAAAATTAGCGACGATAAATTTTTGTCTCAAAATCCATCGCCAATTAGCGATGGATTAGCGATGAATTTTTTTTGTCTCTCATCCATCGCTACGTTGCGACGGAGTTTGAGACAGAACGTTTTCGTCACTAATTTATCGTTAATTAGTGACAAAGTTTGAGAAAAAAAATATCTTAAATTCTGCAACTAATTCCAATTTTAAGAACAATTAATTTTTTTCGCTAATCTATCGCAAAATTACAACGAATTGTTTCCGTCGCTACTTAACATTTTTCTTGTAATGGAGCGATAGGAGCAGGTGGCTCATCCTCAGGCATTGGAGCCAATGGGCTAGGAGAAGAAGAGATAGGATCATCAGAAGAAGGTGAGGAAGGTGGCAGATTTGGTAAGGAAGGCAGTGTAGGAGGAAAACCGGACAGATTTGAAGATAAGGCAGGTAGAGGATTGATAACAGGTGAAACTAATGATACATGTATGGAGTCTGCATGGGCAGCAAGTGAGGATGATATATTATGAATAAATGAAAATGATTGTTCATCAAACACAACATGTAGGGAAATAATAAATTTAGCTTTATCTTTCTTGAGACAAAAATATCCTTGATGCATATTACTATAACCAAAGAATACATGCCTTAGATCTAGATCTAGTTCAACCATTATGCCACAATCTCACATCCAATGATAATCCAAGTTCCGACTGGACCACTAAATTCTATTAATTTTTCATGTTAATGGGTCATATTGTATGTAACCGATCAATGGTTATATTCAATCCCGACCGTACATCACCATTGGGAACGGTGAGAGTGCTTCGACGCATATCTTCATCAAATTTAGATGTGTGATCTACATCACAAAATCGAATCCTTGTTATCGGGTTTGTGGCTTTTGCTCTTCCATTCTCCTCCTAGTACAGGACAACTTCTTTTGTGGGAGGACTCTCCATTTTGGCTGGGCTCGTTCTTTGTACATATTTGTATATAACTTCGTATATAGACTACACATTATATGCAACATCGCTGCATTAACCTGACGACCATCCATCTTGGCATTTCTCCAGATGGATGTGTTCATCTCAAGATATGTTGAGATGGAGCTGCATAAAAAATGATCTGTACATATTCGTCGTCTTTATTTTCAATGAAGGGGCCCAGCATCTTTTCATTAAAAAAAGGAGCTGATTTAGTATTCGTATATAATAAAGCAGGTCAGATCCAGTTTGGACGAGGCTGAAACTCTGACAGAAGCTAACTAAAACCTGGGTCTAGTGGTCCATATGGCTCCGAGGTGTGGCTGTCAAAGCATTTAAGATGATCTGACATCCTCACCGTCCGTTACAGTGGATGTTTGGCAGCCTTAAATCTGCCGTTGTGTTGTGGTTTCCACCATGCTCTCGTCCTCTCTTGTTCTCAACATCACAGATGATATTTTTGGCAACATCCCACTTCAAGGCTCCCAAACATGGCCTTAATATGTTCACATGGAACATTTGGGAAACATACCATTTAAAAGGTATGCCTTGACCTGTTAATTTGGCAAATGAAACATGCTTTATGTTAAGATTATAATTCTACTTAAGATTTATACTTTTTTTAAGGTTTTCCAAAGTCTAGAAAATAAAAAATAAATAAAAACAACAAGAGTAATTATTTTACCTTTGGAAAAATATTTGCTACTAATGAAGGTAAGAAACTAATGAGCTAAAAATTATGGAATGGTATCCACAAATATCTAACCATACAGATTGACCTTTCTTCTCAAACAAAGAAATCTTACCACACATATGTGTTCAACATGGTTTGTTTGCTATGGATCAAGCCTTGGATCATGTTTTGCTGATGTAAAAACATGATTTTTTAAGTTATGAAATTTTGACACATTGTGAGCAATTGATTTTTGAACCCTTTCAAAAACCTAATTGCTTGTCGTAATCACATGATTCAAAACAAGTTTACTTATAAACAAACTATGTAGATCACATCTGTAACATTTGATCTATAGAAAATTAAAATTTTTGAAGAAAGCAATGATTTCTACTCATTAGCTCCTTAACTTCATTAGTAGCTAATATTTACCCTTTGCCTTTTTTAATCATTATTAGGGCTGGTAAACGGGCTGAACACTGAACACAGTGTTAAAACTTGGCCTTTTACCATGGAACAGTCTCAGAATCATGTTCGTGTTTAGCCAAGCCGAGCTTGCTTGTCCCTGAGCTAGATGAGCCGCAAATATAAGCAAGATAGTGTAGAAGATTTTGTGTTTTCAAACAATGGAAACAGTGAGGTTTGGATTTTGGACACTGGCGTTGAAATTCACCTACTCTAATCACTTGTACCAATTTAATTTTAAAAACATGTCACACTTAAAGCATATATATATATATATATATATATATATATTATAAAAAATATGTGTATTAGCAACAGACGCTATCTATCGCTAATCCGTCGCTAAATATGTTAGCAACGGTCTTTGCAATAGATTAGCTACGGATAGCGTCTATCGCATAACCCTAGTCGCTAAACTGCGGTTGAATTTATCTGTCGTCAATCTGTCACTAGGTGGCGTCAGATTGGCGGCGGATCATGCCCGTTGTTAATCCGCCTCTAAATAGAGATTGAATTTAGTTATGTGACAAAATTTAATCAGTCACTACTATTTAACGAGAGATACGTATCCGCCGCTAATGGTCGTTGCCAAATTGGCGATGGCCATTAATGATGGCTTAAATTCCGTCGCAAATCGGCGACTGCCTCAAATTAGCGACGGATAATCCATCGACAATCCATCGCAATAGTTCATCGACAATCCATCGTCAATCCATCGACAACTTAGCGACGCAATAGTTTTGTCGCTGATCCGTCGCTAAGTTGCAACGGATATGGCGACAGAATAAAATCCATTGCTAATCCATCACAATGTAGCGACGGATTATCGACAGAATATTTTCCGTTGCTAAAATCATAAATAAATGATATTTTAGCGATGAATATCTTTCTCTCGCTACTCATTCGCCAATTGGCGACGAATTTTGTCCATCGCAAATGTCTGTCGCTAATTAGTGTTTTTCTTGTAGTGATATATATATATATATATATATATATATATATATATATATATATATATATACATCATCTGTATGAGCTTGCTCGAGCTAAGCCGAGCCAAGAACACTTGTTTAAGCTAAATGAGTTGTTTGTGGCTCGGGTCACCAGCTACACAAACTAATCATGAGTGAGTTTGTGTCGAACTGAGCTGAGTTGATCAACAAGCTGTTCAGTTCGTTTACCAGCCCTAGCCACTGCTAATTTTCCTTAAACCTTGGGCTGGGTTTTACCTTTTTTATCATTTTGTTATGACCGTTTCTTAATCTCTGCTCTCTTATTTTGGTTAAACTGGGTCAAGTCAGTAAAAAAGGTCAATCTGACCCGATTTTTGCCCATGGTAGCACCTACTGACTCTGCAATTTAATGGGTTGCATTGGATACACTATTCAGATGTCTAAACCTAATTCTAAGATCAATTGGATAAGATGTATAAACCACATCCCTTGGGGCTATATTTCATTGGGAACTATTTATTTTTATTTATTTTTGTTGTTTCTTGTCATTACATTTCAATGTTTGAGTTTTCCTTATATATTGTTATAATTTATTTATTTATTGTTTCTATTGAGGTCCTTTCCCTTGGACGGGCCGTGCCACTAGTCCTTATAATGCCTGCATGATGATGAGTATATAGTATAAGAACGCACGTTTAAATTACCTTTTTAATGTTCCTACGTACTCACTCGTCCTAACGAATGCATTTCTTTCACATTTGCTTTTCATCTCACGTTTTCATGCATCATCATTTGCTTCTTCTAATAAACATGTGATGGTCATGCTTTTGATGTTATTTTAAGATAGAATGTTATGGATTGGACACAAGGCCCACCACCAATGGCTTGGCGCCACGTGGTAGGCCTCTATCGGTCTCTCTCTTTCTCGCTCTCCGATCCAAATTAAAGACAACCCTGAATCTTTATTTTGTATCAATACAGAAGCTGACAGAGAACATGAGCTCTCAATTTTAGGACTGGCCTTGGGCCTAACATCAGATCTGGATATATGAGTTTGTAGATGGATCCAGATTGAGTCGAAAGTTTGGGTTGGGCTTAAATATAACTCCAATTTTTGAACGGCCCAGCATGAATCAAATATGAAATGTAATTGCTATAAGAGATAGAGAGTTTTACTATATATATAAGGGGTTTATTCTATGCACGAGTGTATAGGCAGCCCTCTATACTCTACCATTTTTAGGCCATCATGACATCAAAATTTGGCAAAATTACTACCATCTCAAAGGGTGTGATGTCTATACTTGTCTTGTTGTACTCCTTCACTGGCCATAAAAATAGAATGTTTAAACTTAGGGATGCCCTTCACAATAATAATTGAGAGAATTTTGGGCCAAATTTGACATAGAACAACTCTCTCTCTCTCTCTCTCTCTCTCTATATATATATATATATATATATATATATATATATATATATATATATATATATATATATATATAAGTTGGTAGCTGCTAACCACTTTTCTAGTTAACTGAGCTTTCAATGTGTTTTTTCCGTGTTTTTACTTAAATTTGGTCATTCATATGTGCTCTACGTGCTTGATTTTATAAGAATCGACTCTTGGATCATCTGATTTCAACAGGTATGCTTTTATAAGGTTTAAAAATCTAAGCTCTAAGATTTTTCTAAATATTCAAGGCTTAAAGATCATATTTTTTAGTAAAAAAAACACTATCCAAGTGTTGTTTTCTAGTAAATCGATCGTGTTGAACACATTTGTATGGTAAAAAATAAATAAAATATGAGAAAAACACTTCAAATATCCAGTTAGAAAAGTGGTAAGAAGTTACTCCTTCTGTCTCTCTCTATATATAGTAATGGGTTTGTGCTAAATCATTTTTCTGCTAAATGAGCTAAATGTTGTATGTCGTTGGATCTAAACTATCCAACGGTGTGAATACAATATTCTAAAAACCCCTTTAGGGTTTTTGAATCATGTTTGTCTCATCTCTCTCTCTCTCTCTCTCTCTCTCTCTCTCTCTCTCTCTCTCTCTCTCTCTTGGTTGCCCACCCCTCTTCTCCTCTCACAACCGTCGCTGCCACCATTGACTATTGTCGCACTCTATGGTTTCCGCTCTCAGTCCCTGTCGCTGCACCCAGACTTCTCTCATCTTAGGTTGATTTTTTTTTGTTTGGTTTCTTTATTATTTGATAAGAGAACCGTCTCTGGGCGCAACGATAGGGGACTAAGAGGGGAACCCACCTAGTGCAGCAACGATCGACAGTGACAACCAGCGACGGCCGATGGTGGCAGTGATGTTTGCGAGAGGAGAAGAGGGATGTGCGACAGAGATGAGACAGAGAGGGAGAGAGAGAATATCTACCAAAAGAGGGCGAGAGAGGCGACAAACGTGATTCAAAAAACCTAAAAGGGGTTTAAGTACATTGTATTCACACCGTTGTGTCATGGGATAAATTTCAAAGCCCCGTGCAACATTAGGCGAACCTTAACTCAAACCTTTTAGCGAGTTTTAAAAGCGAACACAGCGGATTTTTCAAAGCAACAAGTGCGAAGGCAGTTTTGCATGCAAACACACAATTACAAGAAGGCCCAATTATACATAGCAAAAAGAGTTGAGAGAGAATGAGAGAATAAAAGAGGAGAGAGGAATGTTCAACAACAATCAATTCATTGAACATAAGGAATATACAATAGTGTCGTGCACCACAATCTCATGAAGGAAAATGCAAATTACAGGTATATAAAACTGTACAAACATTACAAGGATGAAAGGCCCTTGTGAGCCATGCAAGGCTTTCGGTAGGCTTATTACAAGGCAAAAACTACACAAAAAGTTTGGGCCTAAGATTCTTCCACACCTAAGCTATCAACGTCCTTGACGACATGGCTCATGCTTCATACTCGTCCACTGCTGAGAGAAACTAGTGAACGTTCTTCACCTTCTCCCAACTGGCTTCTTCTTCTTACAATCCTTTCCACTTGATAAGATAGTCTTTGATCTGTCATTGATGATTACACAGATGATTTATGATGTTCTCTACTTCTTTGACGTCAGTTGTGTGGAGAAGTGTTGGTTCTCACATCGGCTGGTTATGGTTGTTGTCTTCTTCATTGGCATGTAATGACTTTAGGTTACTGATGTGAAAGACTGAATGTGTTTGAAAGTATAGAGGAACTTTAAGTTTGTAGGTGAGGTTCTCTACGTACTTGATGACAAGAAAGGGGCCTTCGTATTTGTTAACGAGGCCCTGATGTAGACCCCAAAAGATCTTGGTTCTCTCGTGATACAACTTGACCAATACTTGTTCTCTGACTTTGAACTTTGCAGAGCGGTGCTTCTAATCCACCTACTTCTTCATCCTCTTGGTAACTTTGTGCAAGAATACCTTGGTCAGCTTTGTTTGATCATGCACGATTGCTCACGATATTCTCTGAAATGCCTCAGTTGGTTATAACATGATTCATGAACAATCCTGTGATTTGCTCGATCGTACTTGTGGGCAGCATCGACATGAAGATATCATACTTTGAGAACCAATCAACCACCATAAAGATCAAATTGTAGTCGTTCACCTTCAGTAGTTCCAAAATGAAGTCCCTGGAGATGCTCTCCCACATACTACTTGGAATAGGAAGAGACTCGAGTAGTCCTGCGGGCTTCTGATTACTCAACTTATCCTACTGGAAAATCAGACAGGTGCAAGCATAACCTTCAATATCGTCCCGCATAAGAGGCCAGTAGTAGGCAACTCTACTAAAGTGAGTGTTTGATGTTGCCCTGAGTATCCTAAGTACCAAGTATCGTGACACTTCTTAATCACCAATCTCTGCAATGATCCCTATCGTGGTACAAAAAATATGGTCTCCCTTTGTCACAACAAGGTCATCTTGCATCCAGAATCTTTTGGTTTTCCACATGATGAACTAGGGTTACCAGATGCTAAGCTGATGAATCAGACTAGATGCCTTCCTGAATATAGTCGAGGAGGTCGCTCTGAGGCTGAGCAAACAAAGCTTCCTCCTCTTTCAAGGCTGCCAACTTGGCCTTTCTGCTTAGTGTGTTGGCTATGACATTGGTCTTTCTAGGCTTATACTCCAAGACTATGTTAAACTCTGCCAAAAACTATTTTCATCTAGCCTGCTTAAGGCTAAGCTTCTTCTACATATGAAAGTAGCTACTGGCTATATTGTTTGTCTTGACGATAAACTGAGAACCTAAGAGGTAATGATGACAAATCTACAAGCAGTACATAACTGCAATCATCTCTTTCTCGTGCATGTAGTATTGCCACTTCACATCCTTCAATTTACGGCTCTTAAAAGCGATTGGATGCCCCTTCTGCATGAGCACTCCACTAATTACAAAATCCAAAGCATCTGTGTGGACCTCAAACATCTTCGTGTGGTTGGGTAGCCTTAATATTGGATCGCTGGTAATAACTCTTTTCAGATCTTGAAAGGTTGCTTGGCATGCATCCGACCAATCCCAACTTTGATCCTTCCGATGCAAATCTTTGAGATGTGCACAGGCTAGATAATACCCCTCAATGAACTGGCGGTAGTAATTCATGAGTCCCAAGAATAACTGCAGCTTTGACACAGAAGAGGGAGGCTTCCACTCCATAACGACTTGAACCTTTTGTTGGTCCATCCGCAACATGTCACGTCCAATAACATGGCCCAGGAACTCCACTTGCGCTTGCCTGAATAGACACTTCTCGTGTTTCATATATAAATCATTGTCTTTCAACAACTGAAACACAATGCACAAGTGACGTGCATGCTCTTTCAAATTTTTGTTGTAAACAACAATGTTGTCTAAGTAGACGACTATAAACTGATTCAGGTATGTATAGAAGATTTTGTTTATGAGGGTCAAAAAGGTTGAAGGGGCATTCGTCAGATCGAATAACATAACCAATAACTCGTATAAGCCATATCTCGTTATGCACGTAGTCTTGGGTTTATCTCCTTCTATGATCCTAACCTGCCAATAACCCGACCGCAGGTCTAGTTTTAAAAACACTCGAGTGTTCATCAACTGGTCGAACAGGACGATGATCAATGACATAAGATATTTGTTCTTGATCGTCACCTTGTTTAGTACCCGATAGTTCATGCACAACCATTGGGACCCGTCATGTTTCTTCTGAAAAAGCACGGGTACACCAAAGGGTGCTTTTGAGGGATAAATAATCTCAGAGGCCAGTATATCGTCTAGCTGCCTCTGTAGCTCCTTCAACACTGGTGGAGCCATGAGATATGGGGCCATAGCAGAGGGCTTCACATCCAGCAGAAGTTCAATCTCATGATCTACCTCGATAAGGCAATATCTTTGGGAGCTCAGGAGGCATCACCTCCTTAAACTCCTATAATACGGGGATCAGACCAAACGAGTTGTTTGCTTGCTTCATAGGCTCGGCTTCATGGAGGGCCACCAGGAATGTCTCATCTCCCTGCTTGATGCCCTTCTTTAACTAAATCACGTAGATCGTCCACATCTGCAAAGTGCCAACAATACAAGTAGAGACCATGCACGGGCATTGCTTATAAATAATAGACACCATGTTCAAGTGGGGGCGGGACAGAGGCTTTGTTCACCCACAAAAAATCCATGTCGATGATCACCTTAAAGTCATCGAGTGGGGCTACCGAGAAATTAGTTATGCTTAACCAATCTCTCATCTTGACAGTCACATGTTTTGCCTCACCGAGGATTGGCTTCGCTTCCAAGTTTACCGTTTTATGCAGCTTACCTCTTTCGTAGACTTTAAGCCCACTCGCTTTGCCTCTTTCTGAGAGATAAAGTTGTGGATGACATCTGAATCGACCATGGCCTGATTGGCCACTTTGTTCATGATGATATCCATGTAAATGAGTGCCTTGTTGGACGAAGGCATGCCAACACTAGTTTCCTTGGGCGTTAATACTCTTTGTAGTGTGTTCATCCTTGGTTGGTCCTCTGGTGGGCCTTTTGTTTAAGCTGTGTTCACAACTCTATCATCATTCTTATGACTCTCACGGTAGTTCTTGTTTTTGTCATATTGTTCCCAATAATTTTGGCTTTGGTTATCTTGACGATTCTCCCCTTGGTCATTCTATCTTTTCGATTATCATTCTGATTTTTGTCCTCAGAAGTTATCTTTTTTAGCCATCTTCCCTTGAACTTAGGTTTTTACTGAAATTCTGATAGTACTTCTGCTACTGCTAAGGCGTTAGCAAGATTCTAAGGTTTTTGCTTTCGCAACTCTTGCTCTGCCCAAGGTTATAGTCCCATCATGAAATAGAGGAGATTGTTTGTTTCTCCCATATCTGTAATATTCAACATGAGAGCTGAATAGGTCTTGACATAGTTATGGATTGACACAGTCTGCTTCAGGCCCATCATCTTCTTGTACGCTAATTAATTGGCATCCAACTGAAGAGAGTGATTTCACAATTCTCTTTTGAAATCATCCCATGTATCAATTGCGCAGAGACCCTTCTTCATGTCACTGCATCTTCTTTGCCACCAAACAATGGTGTCATCAACCAACCGCATTGTGGCGGCTCGAACCTTGACCGCTTCATCCTCGACATAGCTTGCTTTTAGGAACTCCTCTATCTGTCATAGAAAATTCTCTACTTCTTTGGCATCGTGAACACCAATGAACTTCTTGGGCTCAGAAACCTTTAGACGGGTAGTCGATGTCTCGACTGCACCATGATCATGGGTTGTTGATCGACATTCCATAGCTAGGATTCTATGTTCCAAAGCCTGGTTCTTCTATTCCATCCTTAACCCATGATCCCTCACAGTGTCCAACTCGACAATGATCAAGTTTACTCTATGTTTGAGTAACACAATACATTCTTGGAGGTCTTCATTTGTAGTCTTGAGCTTATCATTGATCTTTTGATAGTTGAGAGAGGCTTCACACACTGTAGCCTTCATCTCCTACATTTTTTACAAGAGTCTTTCCACCATATCACTACAAGAAAACTGTGGATTAGCGATGGATGCTATCCATCGCTAATTTGTGATAGATTAGCAGTGGACATGATCTGTCTCGAGTCCGTTGTTAAATAAGTATAGATTTGGTTTTGCAACGGATATTATCCATCGCTAATCTGTCGTTAGATTTAAATAAAAAAAAAAATTGCTCCCTACCGAGCGGTATTTCGGCAGCAATAGGTCGAACTTGTACCGCACCACACAGGCGTTGCACAAGGTCTTAGACCCGAGCGGCTCGGCCCGCCACTTCGGGGTCTTCTGCATAGAACTAGTGTGCTCTCTGACACCCTCTCGACCTGGTTCCCCATTTGTCTTGCCCGACCTGCTACTGCAAAGAAAAGCAAAAGTCGTATCTCATCCATAACGAAAATATGCAAAGGAAACCAAGGAAACACAAGCTCCGCTTAACTTACCCGATCAAAAATCACTCAAAACGAAGATGCATTCTGATAAAAAAGATGCTAGAGATCTAACAAAGATGAAATAGAGTAAGATCAAGCTTTTCCGGAAAAGGAGACGACGACAACGAGGATGATGATGATGATGATACAGCTGGACGTCACAGTAGAAAAAAAGCTAGCATGTGAAGCGTAGCTGCAGATCGTCCGTTATTTTGATGAGAGTTCTCCCATCTAGCAGACCTCAGCAACCTCAGATTCTGGCAGTCACCTACGAGGCTTCTCGGGGAAATCGGACGATCTGAAAGAGAAGCACGCCGTTCGGCGCTTTAATCGAACAACTTTTGGGTTGGTTTAAATTTTGCATCGGGGAGAGAGGGAAATATTTGTGCCCTAGATGGGTCAGTTTAAATCGAAAAGTAGCGACGGATTAGCAATAGAATTTTTTTCGTCGCTAATTTCGCAAATATTCTGAATGTTAGCAACAGAGAGTTTTCTCTCGCTAATCCATCGCAAATTTGCGACGAAAAAAATCTATCGCTAATTAGCATTTTTCTTGTAGTGTATTTTCTGACTTGGTAGAGTCTGTCAAAGGAGTTTTCCAAGCTTCTTCGACGGTAGACATCTATGTCCCCTTAACTTTCTTGCTCTTTGGCTTTGGTGGTATCGCCACACCAGAATCTCTAGAAGCTATGATCAAAGATTGTCGCTTAGTCGAGCGAGACTCAATAGACTTCACCTTGCCTAGGGTGAAGTAAGTGCTGATACTACATGTCACGAGCTAAATTTCAAAGGTCTATGCAGTGTTGGGCGAACCTTGACCTAACCAGCCTTTTAGCGAGTTTCAAAAGCGAAACACTGTTGATCTTTCAAAGCAACAAGCGTGAGACAGTATTGCATGTAAACACATAATTACAAAGAGGCACAATCATACAGAGCAAAAAGAGAGTTGAGAAAGAAAGAGAGAATAGAAGGGAAGAGAGGAACGTTCAACAACAATCAATTTATTGAACGCGGGGAATATACAATAGTGTTATGTACCACAATTTCATTAAGAAAAATGCAAATTACATGTATGTAAAGTTGTACAAACATTACAAGGCTGCAGGGCTTTCGGTAAGCTTATTACAAGGCAAAAATTGCACAAAAAGTTTGAGCCTATCAGTTAGATATCAACGAGATCCAACAACATACAACATTTAGCACGAAAATGATTTAGCAATGACTCATTACTCTCTCTTTCTCTCTCTCTCTCTCTCTCTCTCTATATATATATATATATATATATATATAGGAAAATGAAAACCTACCTAATAGAAAACCTCCCAAACATACCCAATAAGAAATATTTATTGGATTTTTGTTGTTTTTTTTTCAAAATTTTGACCTTCCAGATGTGTTCCTCATGATTGATTTACTAGAAATCGATACTTGGATCGTGCATTTTGGATGAAAAAAAATGGTATTTGGAGCCTCAAAAATTTATGAAATTGTAGGCTGTTGATTTTTGAAACCTTATAAAAACATATCCATGCACCAGATTCAAATGCTCCAAACAAGCACATAGATCACAACTGTAAGGTCAGAATTTCAAAAAAATATCAAAAATTTGATAAAATGTTTCTTATTAGGTAGGTTTTCATTCATATATATATATATATATATATATATATATATATATATATATATATATATATATATATATATATATATATATATATATATATATATATATATATATATATAGGTCTTGGTCACAAGGTTGATCGAAGAAGGCCCTTGTTTCCTTAGAGGAGTGGTTCTTCAAAGACGAGATTGCAGATTGGTTAGAAAGCGCCTCACAAGAGGGGTGTCAAACTTTCAAAGGCTTTTCAATTACTTTCTTTGGCCATTCTAATCGAGACCGGCATTGGAGTAGATACCAATAGAGAGGAATAACCAATCGATAAAAAAACATGAAACGATTCAGTTTTCATAGAGCTATTGAAAACAGTTGGCAACAATGATGTTGAAGTGGCAGGATTTTGCGAGTTGTCCCAACTACTGCTATCTTTCATTCCTAGAGTCGAAGAGAGTGAATACCACATATATATTATTTCAGTCTCTTAGGATAGAGAAATAGTTGGAAGCAGATAAGGTCTGAACATGAGCTTTTTTTGCTCATGCCAGTATCATGGCCGTTCGTTTTGTATTTTGAAAAGTTAAAAACTCAACAGCACAGTTATATATGCTATGCGGCATTCATCCAAAATGCAAACAGACGGCCACGATTGGCATGACCAAAAAGTTCATGTTCAGCATGACCTGATCTGCTTCCCAAATAGTTGTGCCTAAAGATGTTATCTAATCGTGCAACTGAGACGGACTAAAAGTTGCCTTATTAGAGAAAGGGGTGGCTTTATCAGATAAAACCCTATATATAGCAAAACCCCTACGAGAAGGTTTTCCTTCAAAATGGGTAATTGCACAGCGTAACCCCGCACGTTCTTTGTTTTTTTTTTTTTAAATGAGAATTAGCGGCGGTTTTGAACCACCACCTCTCAGAGATTTAGCAGTGATCAAGACAACCACTAAAACTCACAAGCACGAAAAAAATTGATGAAGCATCGCTGTTTTGTATCATCAGATACGTCAGACAAAGTGTCGCCATTGATCATGCATGATCAAACAGCGATGTTTTGTCATTTTTTTTGGGTGTGCATGAGTTTTAGCAGTTGTCTTGACTGCCACTAAATCTCTAAGCTAAAAGCGGAGAATTAGCAGCGGTTCAAAACCATCGGTAATTCTCAACACGTGGCAAAGCAAAACCTGTTAGAACATACGAGTTTTTTCATATATATTGGGCGTAATAGTAGATGCCCAATTGTCGAGCAAAATTAGAACTTTAATTTTACTTGACACAAAAGACGATCTTTGGTAAGGGTGAAGACTGCCTCAAGACTTTTTTTTTTTGGTTTTTTTTCATATCCATCCATGCCTTGTGGCGAATCCCAAACCAATTCCTGCCTTCTATCGAATCTCAAATATGTCCCTGCCTTTCGCTTTACCATTCCAAATGCACCCTTCTAGTTAGGGGCGGGCAATTGGCCCGGCGGCACGATAGGCCAAGCCGACCCGGCCCATATAGTGGGCTAGGTTTGGGCCATAATTTTAGGCCCACACCCGTTAGGTACCTGGCCGAAACCCGACCCGTTATATAAGTGGGCCAGGCTTGGCCTGGCCTGCAGGCTATCGGGTCAGCCCGGTGGTCCTGGGTTATTTATTAATTTTTTTAATAATATAAATTTTTTATAAATTAACTATTATATTTAATTTATTTTTTGTTAATTTTAAGAATGAGTAACTATTACTAGTCATTAATTTTATGTTTTTTTATTTAATTCATTTTTTAGTATTTTAAGAATTATTGTATTAATTTTATTAAAAAATGACCTACAAATGTGTTTGGACTAGGCCAGATCGGGCCAGACCCGGACCCCTTCACATTGGCCAGCTGGGCTAATGTGCCAGGTCACGAGCTTCTCTTCAAACCCGAGCCCGTTAAGAACCGGACTGTTGACCAGGCTGGCCCGGTCAGCCTGGTCCATTAGTAGGCCAGGCTGGGCTGGCCCGATGCCCACCCCTACTTCTAGTTAGCTCCCGTAAGAGAATTTGATGGAAACCATTTAGGCATAGGAAAATGACATTTTTGCCCATTAGGGAGGGATTAATTTGAGATAAACAATAAGGCAAAAGTGATTTTGAGAAAGCTTATGCAGACAAACTACTGAATGGCTCCTTCCCCTTCCGCTCACAACAAACACCACATTCCTTGGATCTTAGAGTCTGTTCAAGACACAAATCACCCTTGCACTAAGACGATTTCCAAATAGAACACAAATGCATAATTGTGCCATCATAATCCAATGATATAGTACTGTTTTTTATCCTCCTATATGCTGAGGCTACATACTCAATGTCAGCTTGCTAAAATTAGGATCAAGACTTACCACTATTATAAACTGCAATACAAAACTAATCTCCCAAAAGCTCCTCCTCTAATGATATTTACACTACCTCTTAAAAATCTTGCATAAAGTCTAGTCCTCAACAAGTAAACATCATGTGTGCTTACACATTGACAATGCTGCTTGTCATGTTGTAATTGCTTCTCTGGTTTTAGAAAGGAAATCATAGCCTCAACTAATGGTTCTATATTTTATCTGTTCACTGTAATGTTATCTGTCCACTGTAAAAGATGAGGAGCATCCAATGAATTCAGAGACAACCATTATGCTCTTTTTGGGTTTTTTCAAATCCAACTCCCTATATATTACATTCAAGATTATGCCCATCTCTTACAGTTGTGGCAATAGCACATTTGTTCTTCCCCTTTTACAGGAAGGACAATTTGAACCGAAACCATCTCGTTTCACCATGTTGAGTGTTGTGTGAGGAGAAGTTCCTAGGCTAAAAGCTTGAGATTTGTCCCAAAAGAAATGAGAGGTGATTGCAATTAGCATATGGGGAACATGTAGAATCTGGCATTGAAAGACACCAAGAGAGGGTGAGAAGGGTCAGGGGAGATGGAATGACATGTGGGTGCTTTTTAAACAAAATAAGTATATTGTTATGATAACATAACTAAGGTAAGATGCTAATCATGATTAAATGAACAGCACTTGACAGGTGAACAGATTTTAATTGAGGGAGCAAATGCTAGGGATAAATTTAGGGTTCAATACAAGGCAGGGATGCATTTGAGATTAGCCTATAAGGTAGGAATGATTTTTGGAAAAAAAAACTTTTTTTTTAACTGCACACACCGTTGCTCCGTTCTACGGAAATATATATGAACTATGGATGTATTAAGCATGGCCAATTTGCTAGAAAGTGACTATTGGACTATGTGTTTTCAACAAAAGAACATGAATTTTAAATGCTTGAATATTTATTAATTTTTTGAGCCACCAATTTTCAAGCTTTAAAAATCTTTCTCATGTTTCATAATTGGATGATTCAAAAGAGCATTTTTTGTAAAACGGAGTATGTAGATCACATCTTATATGGTTAGTTATGTGAAAAAAAAATATGAAAATCTTTGTTTATATTCTAGTTCTCATATTTCCAGTTGGGAATGACCAGAATCCCATAAAAATAACATTCTTGAAAATGCATTGGTATTTTTGAGGTAAAAAAAGTAACTTTGATAAATTCAAAAAAGAAAAGGTGTTGACTTTTCATTTTCCTTCAAGTTCAATAGGCCTATAATGCCCCAAAAAGTAACTGTGCACTTTCAAAAACATCATTCTTTTTAGTGTATTTTAGCCATTTTAATAAAGATGAATGTTGCTGTTAAATACAAATGGTTTAATGTTATATAAACCCATATATACATATAGTTTCACTAGAATATGAGAACGACAATGTGAAGTGGGCATTTTGACTTTTTTTTTAGGAAATTTGACCACGTGATGTGTCTGTTCATCATGGTGAAGTTCCTAGGAATCGATTGTTGGATTGTTTAATTTTTATGCAAAAATATGTTTTTAGATGCTTAAATATTTATAAAAAAATCTTAACCATTGATTTTCAAGCCTTAAAAGGTCCCCCTTAAGCATCATAATTTGATGATTCAAGAGCTGGTTCTTATTAAACCAAACATGTAAATCACATTTGTACAATCATATTTAAGCAAAAAGAACTAATGAAAACATGAAAATCTCACTTAACATGGTAGTATTCATATTTTCAGTTATATATATATATATATATATATAGAGAGAGAGAGAGAGAGAGTTTGTAGTAATCGAAACATACCTTTCTCTGAAACGGAAGCGTGAGAGGATTGTTTATACTTGCTTTTGCTCAACGGTCTCACTTGGAGAGAACGATGATTCCACGAGTCCAAATGCTAATCACGTTGATTCACCACGAAATCGTACTCTCTTCTTCTTCTTACTGTTTCTTTTCTCTTTGCACAAATCTCTCTACTGAGATTTCTCTCTCTCAAAGACACTGTAACCCACTGTGTACCAACGTACACAATGCCTTCTCTTTCCCTTAAGCACACTCCAAAGAAAAAAAATGAAAACCTTTTTTTTTGTGTCTTCCCTGTTTTCGCCCAAATGAGAGAGCCTCAGTAAATGGGGAGTGGGTGGTTTCCAAAACCGTCCGTCCCCTCCTCAAATGGTGGGCCGGGTCCGGATCTCGCCCATCATGGGCGGACCCGGTACCCAACCCAACATTCTCCCACTCGCACATGATGGGAAGAGATCTTAGAAGAAGGAACATCAAATGTGCTCATATGGTGAATAACATCGTGTATTCATACTGGCAAATGGATCGTGCAACCCGTGAGCTTAGGGAGAGGAGGCATATTATGTACCGGTTAGTGTAACATAATAGCCTAAACCTGCAAACAATAAGATAACACAAAGTATACCTGCACAAGCCAAGTAAGAAGCTCACTGTGTCCTAGATCAAATACATTTTTCATATTCTAGCATACTGAATCCCTCTGCACATATTATAGTGCTAAGCTATGCTAGACAAGGCCTTTCATTATGCCACATGTTTCATCATAAACCCAAAACATCCCCAGGATGCGAAAAAAATAAGCTAGCTTTTAACATGTGCATAATCTGAAAATGTCAAATGATCTTCCTTCCCAACTCTTATTCTTTGAATCAAGATAAGTTGCTTTCCCAAACATGTTCTTTTAGACCGAATCATACATGGCCTTAAGCAACATGCTAAAGTAGCAACACTCATCTTTCTCCTTAAAATAAGGTTAAAAGTCAATAAGGACATCAAAATATATATATATATATCTATATCTATATATATATTAAGGACTGACACAATGAAGAAGCATGGACCATTCTTCATTTCCTTTTGTGGTCGACTTATAGTCATGGTGTGACATACGTGGTATGACTCACGTATTACGGCAAGACTTTCTCACTCCAGTGAGTGTATGCATACACCATAAATTCTTTGCCGTACAGATTTTTTTTTTTTTAGTTCAGTTCCTCCCCGAGAAACTAACTTGAGTCCTTCAGGATGCACATTCCCATGCAATGTCTATCCAAGTCCTCAGATCTGGTCAACCAGGTTACCCTTGATATTTAGATATCAAGGTCGGTCTCTCCATATAGTTAAATATACACAAGACCTCATCCTAACCCGGTTAGGGCGATGCATCCCATATACGTATATATGGCGGATATCATAACTCATTGTACTCCCACTCCTTTGAGTTATAATCACATGATATCCCCAAAATCCGACATGCTTCTTAATTCAGCAATCCTGGATTTTGTTACATCTCATCTCAGCCCGCCCACAAGCAGCGTCTGAGGCGATAAATCCGTGTGAGAAAATTTATCTCAAACCTGGTAGCATACTCATATAGATGTGCAACATACTATACAATGATCATAGAAAGAAAATATGAATAACATTAGCATATCAAATCTTACAAATACCCATAGATTTTACATGTTTAACATAAGAATCCCTATAGATAGGCTTAGTAAAGGGATCTGCCACCATATCTTGGGTATTAACATATGCCAAGGCAACCTTGCCTTTAGATACAATATTGCGCATATACTTGCATCTCGTATCAATATGTTTGGTTTTATTGTGAAACTTGGGATCCTTAGCAAACGCAATTGCCGCTTGATTATCACAGAATAAAGTCACTGGCAGTTTTGCTTCAGAAGAGAGTCCCAAATGTTTGATGAATCTCCTTAACCACCAAACACATTCTTGCACTGCGAACGATCCTGCAACAAATTCAGCTTCCATTGTGGACAAGGCTACACACGTCTGCTTCTTGCTACACCAAGATATAGCTCCATTGTTCATCAAGAACACATAGCCAGACGTAGACTTACGCTCATCAGGGTCCCCACCCCAATCTGCGTCAGTATAGCCTACCACACGCATGTTACCACCATGGTAACAAAGAACTGAATCTGATGTGCCTTTAAGATATCTCATAATCCTCTTGACAGCCTTTCAATGGTCTTGTCCTGGATTAACTTGATATCTACTCACCAACCCTACTGCATAACATATGTCAGGTCGGGTGCACATCATAAGGTACATAAGGCTGCCTACTGCACTGGAGTAAGGGACTTTGGACATAGCTTCTATTTCTTTAGATTCCTTTGGACACATCTTAAGACTTAAATCATTTCCTTTTGCAACAGGAGTATCTATGGGTTTACAATCTTGCATATGAAATCGTTCTAAGACCTTCTTTATATATGATTCTTGTGAAAGAGAAAGAAGTTTTTTTGAACGATCTTTTTTTATCTCTATGCCCAACATAAAGCATGCTTCACCCATGTCTTTCATTTCAAAATGAATAGACAACCATTCTTTAATGGTTTTTAGAAACTCCAAATGATTACTAGCCAATAAAATATCATCCACATATAGAGTTAGAATCACAAATTTTGGATCTTGACGCTTAAGATAAACACAGTGGTCCTCATCAATCATAGCAAAGTCATTGCTCATGATGGTCTCATGAAACCTTAAATATCACTGTCTGGATGACTGCTTTAATCCATAAATGGATCGTTTGAGCTTGCACACTTTGCGCTCAAAACCAGCAGTAACAAACCCCTCGGGTTGTACCATATATATTTCTTCATCCAGTTTTCCATTAAGGAATGCAGTTTTAACGTCTATCTGATGTAATTCTAAATCCATATGTGACACTATGGCTAACAAAAAGCGAATAGAGGTCAATTTGACCACAGGTGAGAATGTTTCATCATAGTCTATCCCTGCCATCTGTGTGTATCCTTTAGCAACCAAACGAGCTTTATATCGCTCGATAGATCCATCAGCATTTCTTTTAATATTGAGAACCCATTTGCTCCCAATAGGTTTTCTTCCTTTTGGAAGATTAACAAGATCCCAGACCTCGTTGGATGCCATGGATTTCATTTCCTCTTCCATTGCCTTGTGTCATTCATTCCTTTTAGGACAAGATAGAGCATCTCTAACACTCTTAGGTATATTATCATCTTGGGGCAAAACCACAAAGGCTTCCCCTTCGATTTGGAATCTCCAACGAGGAATTCTCTTCCTCAGACTCTTTCGAGTTGTCAGATCTTCATCAAAATCAATATTCACTTGAGTGTTACTCCCACTATCCAACAGTGGTATAGACACATCCTCTTGTGTCTCTAAAACATGATGATCAATCTCTTTAGATTGATCTTCATCATCCAATTCATAGAACTGGAAGTGACGCTCTATCTCTCTTCTTTTAGGAAATTCACTTTCAATAAATGTGGCATCTCTAGAATCTATTTCAGAAATACTCCCATCAGTATTCTCTCCTAAGAATACATATCATTTTGAATGTTCACAGTATCTTATAAAGATACACTTCTTTCCCCTAGTACCCAATTTTTCATATTGATGGGAAAGATTATGGACATATGCAGCAGACCCCCAGGGATTGAGATAAGCCAATTCTGGCTTTCTGCCTTTCCACAATTCATAGGTAGTTGAAGAAATAGATTTAGATGGTACACGATTTAATACATGAGCGGCAGTTAATAAGCAATCACCCCAAAAGGAAATAGGTAAATTTGCCTGCGCCATCATGGACCTGACCATCTCTAAGAGGGTCTTATTCCTCCTTTCTGCAACACCATTTTGTTGCGGAGTTCGAAGAGTAGTTAATTGTCTATCTATCCCTTTATCATCACGCAATCCCTTGAATTGTTCGGATAGATATTCATGTCCACGATCTGTTCTCAAAGCCTTGATCCTACGATCAAGTTGATTCTCCACCATGTTCATAAAAGATCTAAAGCAATCCAATGCTTCAGATTTATGCGTAATTAAATACACATGGCTAAATCGTGTATAATCATCAATAAAAGTGATGAAATATGAAGCTCCATGCCTCGTTGCCACATTCATTGGCCCACATATATCTGAATGAATTAATTGAAGAGGATAGGTTGCTTTAATTGCCTTTCCAAAAGGTAATCGAGATGCTTTCTCAGCAAGACAATGCTCACATATAGGCATTTCAATCTTAGCATAGGATCCCAAAAGACCCTCTCGTGCGAGCCTATCCATTCTCTTTTGCCCTATATGTCCAAGCCGAGCATGCCATACAGATACATCCACATCCATATTATTAGCAGTTGAAATAAGTGAGAAACATTCATCATTAACATTCAAATTAATAAGTTCTGTGTCCAACACATAGAAACCATTCATCAAGAAACCAGAAGCAACTGAAGTTTGTCCACAAATGATGTCAACATTGACATCCCCAAACACAAGTTTATAGTTTAACATAGACAAAGCAGAAACTGAAATTAAATTTCGTCGAATCTCTGGAACATGCAGAACATCATATAATAATAGAGATCGTCTTCCTCGCAAATCCAATTTGCAAGTCCCGATTCTTTTGACTTCTGCTCTAGTGTTATTCCCCAGGAACAACCACTTCGAACCAGATGGCATCTTCCTATATTCGACGAAGTTTGTGCGGTCTTTGGTCACATGATCAGTGGCTCCTGAGTCTACAATCCACATAGGATTAGATTCAATAATTAGTGCACAACTACAAACATTTGTACAAAAAACAGGAGTCATAAGAGAATGTACCTTCTCCTGCTCATGACATTCACGAGCATAGTGACCCAAATTGCCACACTTAAAGCATTTTGCATTTGCCTTATTTTTCTTGCTTCCACGCTTCCCAGAGCGCTGATAAGGCTTCTTTTCTTGCTCTTTGTCTTGTCCCTTCTTATTACCATTCTTGAACCTTCTTGGTCCATAGAATTTCTTCTTAAAAGATTTTTGCTTTTTCGAACTTTCTGCCACATATGCCCTCATGCCAGATTGTTGAGTTGCTTCAAGGCGATCATTTTCCAGTTCTACATGACGGGCGATATCATCGAAAGTCTTAATACTTTCATTATGAGTCATATTAATTTTCATATGTTCCCAACTGTGTGGCAGAGAACGAATCACAACCTGGACCTGTTGTTCATCTGTAAGGGTATGCCCTGCACTATTGAGCTCTCTAATCATGTTTGTCATCTCCCTGAGATGTTGGCTCATGGTGTGTTAAGGGGACTTTCTGTATGAATCGAACCTGATGGTCAGCCTCCTTAGTTTTATGGCTGATGTTCCCCCAAACTTATCTTTAAGGGTCATCCACATCTGTTGAGCAGTCTTATAATGCTCAAATTGGCACATGATGTCATCCTGCATAGAACATAGCATGGTGACACACGCAACAGTATTCATGTGCTTCCATTTCTCATAGGTTTCCATATCCTTACGAGATTGTGCCCCAGTACCAATTTCAGGTCGTTCCACAGTATGGTTGAGAGCCTCCAAGGCCTCAGCCTCCTCCAGTGTAAACTGAATCTTTCTATGTCATATATCATAATTATCACCATTCAGTTTTTCAATTCGTGCCAAGTCCATTATTGATTTACTTGGTGCAGCCATGTCCTTTAAGATAAGAATAAAGCAATGTGCAAAAAAATGTTATTCAAGCATGTTATGATCTAATCATTAGCACATCTATATGCAGTCATAATCACACGATTAGATAACATATAATTTTCACAGGGCGTGGAATCAAAAGCTCACTTCGTTCACAATCATCTCCCACTTTCTCTAAGATAATTATATTTACCTAAACTGTATTATGACTGTTTTAAAAAAAATTAACACATAGAGTAAGTACTTCCAAAGTACTTAGATTTCCTTATATGATTAATATGATTATATTACATGCATTCAAATTAAAAAAAAATATTTATATAAAGTTATACGGATCCGGGTATCCCTGGCCTAGTAGTGACTTAACTAAGGGAGTTTGCAGCTCCAACCACTAGCCAATATGCCTCGACCCACATGGACCTTGGCCCTGTCAGGGTTCAGCCAAAAATTTCTCAGCCTGTGCCGCAGTTCAATGAACTCGGCCCACGGCCTGTGCTGCAGGGCCAAGAGCTAGGCCTGCAGCCTATGCCGCAGGGTTGGGTCAGGTTGGGCTAAGCCTGCGGCCTATGCAGCAGGACAGGGTCTCGGACTGCGGTCTTTGCCGCAGAGCCTCACCCAAAATTGGGCCTGCGCCACAGGAGCCCATCGAGCCAAAAACTAGGTACTGCCTAGTCGTATAGCCTGCGGCTGCAGCAAAAACCCGCATGATCTGTAGGGTCCCGAATCTGGCCCGAGGCTGGGCCAGCGCTGTAGGATATGGTTCGGGGCCAAGAAGGCGCCGCAGGATCTGGCTCGAGGCCGGGCCTGCACCGCAGCAGCCCACCTGGTAGTAGCCCAGGTTTGCGACCTTGTCGCAGGGCTGCAGTGGCCTGCCCGACTAAGGGCCCATTATGCAGCCCCACTCCAAGGTCGGACCTGCTGTACAAGGGCTTTCAGGCAGGTCCGACAATGGCCCCACAACGTGCATCCACGAACGCATAACGGTGGATACGGGGATACATCCGCAAGCATAAAATAGCATAAATAAACGATAGCTCTGATACCATTGTAGTAATCGAAACATACCTTTCTCTGAAACGGAAGCGTGAGAGGATCGTTTATACTTGCTTTTGCTCAACGGATGCGTGCTCTCACTTGGAGAGAACGATGATTCCACGAGTCCAAATGCTAATCACGTTGATTCACCACGAAATTGTACTCTCTTCTTCTTCTTACTATTTCTTTTCTCTTTGCACAAATCTCTCTACTGAGATTTCTCTCTCTCAAAGACACTGTAACCCACTGTGTACCAACGTACACAATGCCTTCTCTTTCCCTTAAGCACACTCCAAAGAAAAAAAAACGAAAACCTTTTTTTTTGTGTCTTCCCTGTTTTCGCCCAAATGAGAGAGCCTCAGTAAATGGGGAGTGGGTGGTTTCCAAAACCGTCCGTCCCCTCCTCAAATGGTGGGCCGGGTCCGGATCTCGCCCATCATGGGCGGACCCGGTACCCAACCCAACAGTTTTGATGATCTATAAGGAGCAAGAAGTTTACGGTGGTATACAAGAGCAGGGTTTGGAAGAGGCAACTGAAATAAGGAAAACGAAAAAGGACGGAGGAGAAGAAATTTCCTCTGTTGGCAGTATCAGTTTTCCTATACAATGGATTCTATTTTTTCTAATTTTGCTTTTAGAAAGCCTCACGTTGAAAGCAAGAATATGTTTGTTTAAACCGCCATTACAAATGTCTGAAAAAAAAAACTTTATTCCTATTTCATTGGGTAATCCACATTGATGCAATAAAAGTAAAGGGCCTACCACAATGATGAAACAACCCAAATAATCGATCCAATTACCAAGTAGGGTCTCATGAAATATTTCCTCTTTGTTTTTTATTACATCTTAAAATGACTTGTAAACATTATTGTGAGCATCTCATTAATTGTCTACGGATCCATAATTGTCTACGGATCCACTATTAAGAAGTATATCTACAGCTTTTTGTGCCAACTTTCCTTGACCCATTACTAACTCTCTGTAGATCTTCTTCTTGTTAATAGATCGGTAACAATATTGTTCAGGTAACTCTTTTTCTTACTGGTACAACCCTTTCACATGGCGCCAAGGTGTCCATTTAGGCCACCCCAAGGTGTCCTTCCACATAACTTCAATAATTAAAGCAAAGTTATTAAAATCGGTCTAAATAGGCAAATTTGGATCAAATCGGCCCAACAACGACTCTAAAAGAGCGGATTCAGTTTGGTTTTTCAATCCTCTTTTAAGGGGTTCAAAAAAATGTTATTATCTTTTTGATATTTTTTCAAATACCACGTGTCATTTGATGGTGAAAGTTGAACGATTCAGCTCTAATTTGATTTGATTCGATTTGATTTTTTTTTTAAAGAATCTGATTCACTTATTGAACCGACACCAATGAATGAAGTGTGAAGGTCCAGTTGTCCTATTAGTCTGCATCTCACATCCAACATGCACGCACCCACCCACCCACCCACATACACATATCCCTATCATCTTCATCTTCTTTTTTTTGTTTTGTTTTCTCTTTAATGCAATGAAAGATTCTTGCTTGCGTGCAAGGTACTGACCCAATCAATCACTGGCGGTCACATCCCTACGATAATAGATCAGGTAATCCGTCAAATCACTTTAAACATTTAATTTGACATCTTCACCATCCATTGCTTCATCCCACGAGGACCCCACGGTCTTTATGATTCATAACTTTTCTGGTATGAATCATAAAAATAGAAACCTAACTCATCCAATTCAATAAGTTGAAAATTTAGTTGTAGCACATATGTGCATAAACCTGACATCCTTTCACTTAAGATCAGTCACAAATATAGTTGATGTTCTAGAAACATCATGAATTTAATGTGATATTTTGAATAATTGCATTTTTTCCATTAAAAATATAGGCCCCCACTTAGATGACAAGAGGCAAAGCCAAGTTTTCAAAAACTTGGTTTCTTTGTAAACCTCATTTGCCAAAACTAGGTTTTTATTGTGTTTGGATGACCGAAAACTTTAAAAACCAAGTTTTAGATTTTCATAATTCAAAAAATTAACCAAAAAAGGAAAATTAATGGCTAACCATTTTCAGGCCTGCCATTAACTACAAAATGTTTATCTATTACTGCATATGTCCATGTCAAACCATTTTCTGGTCAATGGCTGGCTAGAAAATGGCTTAAAAGCTAAAAAATATAAATATAAAAAACAAAATTAAGAAAAAAAATTAACCGACCATTTTCCTGCTACATCTCGGTTAGGTGGGTATCAATGTGACCATTTTCCTGTCAATGGCCGGCAAATGAATAAAAAGCCAAAAATAATATAAAAAAGTGAAAAAAGAGAAATTAAAATGGCTGGCCATTTTCCAGCCTGCTACCATTGGAAAAAGGCCAGACTAGTACCTCCTGACAATGTGGGTACCATTCCAACCATTTTTTCGGTTGATGGCTGGTGAGAAAATCCCTAAATATCAAAAAGAAAAATGTAAAAAAATAGGAAAAAATAGAAAAATAAATTGGTAGGCCATTTTTTGGCCAGCCACTGACTCAAAAATGGCCGGACTAGAACTGCCCAGTGAGGTGGGGACCAGTCTGTCCATTTTCTGCCCGAAAATGGATGAAAATTGAAAAAATAAAATAATATAAAAAATGGCTGAAAATTGGCCGGACTCATACTACCTTCCCATGGTGGCTGGCCGAAAAATGATTAGGTATTATTTATTTATTTTTAAATGAGGCCAATCACCTGCCGAAAATGGTCAGGATACTAATACATGGGTTGGCTGTCACTGTCCTGGCCATTTTCGGTAGAACAACAGCTCGAAATGGCCGGATATAGAAAGGTGGTGTGGAAGGGGTGGTGGAGAGGGAGCCCCCCCACCCTACCCCACCTCTTTGCCCCATAAACCAAAATTTGGAATTGAAAAAAAAAGGGGGAGACCTCATTTTATAAAACCTAGTTTTGCTTTACAAAACTAGGTTTTGTAAACCCAGTTTGTGTCACCCAAACAGTGCACGAACTAGGTTTTAGCCCATAAACTTGGTTTAACACTCCAAAGGGCCAAACCTAGCTTATAACTAGGTTTTTTGGAAAGATATCATATTTTTACTTTTTTTAGAAAAAATTACATTATTTATATGTTCATCCTTTGTGCAAGCCCAAGCATGGCGACTCTCTTGGGGCAAGGGGTAAGTCTAAGGAGTTTTATGCTGTCTGGACAGAAACCGTAAGAATGACAGGTCGAGCCACTGCGACTAGATCTTTGATCCTAGAAGCTGTTTTTCTGTGTAAATATAAAAAAAAACTAATTTTTTTGTAAAATATTACCTTATTTTTCTCCCGTGGAGATTTTCTCAAGAATGCTCCACTAGGCCTAAGACTGTGCATATTCTATGCTCCTTGTCCCACTGATTAATGCAACTATATGTATATAGTACTAAAAGGAGTCACTGTCCAAGGCTTAATTACCCCATTGAAATATAAATTGGAACCACAATTAATTAACTGCCAACATTCACATAACAATGTAGTATAGCATGGTTAAGATAGCAGCAAGGCCGGAACCATAGGCCAAGCGTGTGGCTGAGGAAGCATCCTTTGTCTTGGAAGGTTCCGGTGCCTCTCCTTTAGGGACCTTAGGTGAGCTGGAATTGGGGCTGTCTGCAACCGGAGCATCAGCATCGGGCGGCGATGGTGGGGAAGCAACGGGGGCGGCCACAGGAGTGGAGTCATCAGAAGGGGTTGGTGCAGGTGGGCTTGACATGGACTCATCCGGTGGGTTCCTCGGGAGCGAGAGGGGTCTTCAGCGATGATGGTGATAAGATCTCGGGCGGCTGGAGCGCGGCGTCGATCAGGTATATGACGACCTGCTGCTGGTCCAAAACGGTTCTAACGACATTAACGGTATTTAAGCCGGTGCTGAGGGCCATGTTTTGACCGTTGGCCTTCACGTGAAGCTGGAATTTTGAATTACCGTTAGAGGCCAGGGTGGCCAACGGTACGGCGACCTTACTCAAGAACTGCGACGTCAGATAACCTGACACGGCATGGTACAGCACAACGGATGCCTTCTGGTCAGCTGTCAGATTAGCGGTCACGACTGAGAGGGCTTGATCTCTGGGTGCAAAAACGGTCAGCCCGGTTCCGGCAAAGTCTGGTAAGTCTGAATCGCGCCTGTGAATTGCAGCATCGCTGTAAGAGCCTTGAACCCGGCGTTCTGCAGAGCAGAGGGGATCTGGAGGCCGGGCTGCGGCCGGTTCTCGAACCCCGGCGGGATGATCACGCTGCTGATCTGCAGCACCGAAACGTCATACGGCTCAGCCACGACCGACTTCACGAAGTTGGCGGTCAGGCCGGCACCATGGACGCCTGACCCGAAGGCGATGGTGCCAGAGCTCAAGACGGTGACATTCAGGAAGCCCGCCTGGTTGGTGGCGGTGCCGGTGGTCTGGAAGAGGGTGGTGAGGAGGGAGGACCTGTGAGTGAGGTGGTGGAGCTTGGTGGTATCATAGTAGTCAAGGACGACATGCACACTGAGGATCCGCTTGATGGCTCCAATGGGGCGGTTGTGGCCGGTGAGCTCGGACATGGCTCCGTTGTCTGTTGATCGCATAAGCAAGGTTGGTCTGTGAGAGGTAGCCATTGAACACACTAAAATCGGGGAATTGGCTGAGGATGTTGGTGATGTCAAAAGATGCTACAGAAGAAAGCAGAAGGAAGAGGAAGAAGAAGTGGGTAGGTATAACCATGGTGGATAGATATGGGGTTAAGTTTTTTATGTTGGCAGCAGGAGAAAATCAACAATGGTTCCAAAAAATTTTGATGGAGGGAAGGCTGGGAACCTTTCCACCACGCCTGGGAAGGAGATAGCAGTGGTGAAAGATAAAGAGAAAGGCATGGATAAATTTGGGTTGAGAGAGAGAGAGAGAGGCACTAAAATTAGAGGGAGTCTGTTACTTTTGTGGATAGGGAAGGACTGGATTGCTCTTGGTTGCTAAGTTTGGGCAAAGATGAGTGAATGAGTGGAGGGCTTGGCTGCCAACCTGTGTTTGATCATCCTCAATTTCATAGAGTGGTGGGAAGGAGTACCGGCTTGTTTTGATTGGTTCGTGGTCAGTTTATGAAATTAACGACCAGATCCGAACAGTAAACCAGTTTATTATTTTCTTCACTTAACACGCATCTCGGCCCATGTTCGGCTGGTAGGACCGGCAAGCGGAACATGAACAGTAGGTGCTCACTCGGCTAGACTCGTATGAGCTCGTTAAGCAGTAAAAAATATATTTTAAATATATTTTACATTATATAATATATGTAACATGCGTTGAACTATTTGACTTGCAAAAAACAGGTTTAGTGGTGAATATTAATTAGATTTATCTATGAGATAAAAAAAATTTAAATCCTATTTCTTCCGGTTCTAAAAGAATGTAATTTTTCTGTAAACAAGCCAGCTTGAACTCTGCTCGTTTATCTCCGGCACATTATGAGCTCAAACTCAGCTTGTCAAGCTTGAGCACTTCAAGCTCAGCTAGTTTAACAGTATAGAAGATTATTGTGAAAGTGGTGCAATATAATCTCCAACAATAAAGATACTTTTCAATTGAAAGAAACGCACACTAATCATCCCATGTGTGAGAAACCCTATCATGGACGTAATCTTTTTGAGCTGAACCAGTGGCGGAGTCACGTTAGGGTCAGAGTGGGCTCGTGCCCATCGTGACCGGAAAAATCCCCTCGTAGCGGTATTGGGATGCCCACCCTAACCCAAAAAATAAAGTGCAGGCCCAAGTCAGGGTGGCCACCATCCGGGCCTGACCCAAAGGCACAAGGTGTTACTCTCTCTCTCTCTCTCTCTACCTTAACCCCACTCATCGGTGGTTCCTTCTAATCCAACGGATCCTGGTTGAGCTTGGCTTTGTTGTCTGTTGCTATGTGTCTGTAGTTTCTTTTTCTTTAGCTTCTTATTTTTCTATATTTTATTTTTATTTTTTATCTTGTTCATGGGTTCAACATTTTGTTGATTTTCATGAGTGGTAATGTTGATCTTCTTCTTCTTCTTCTTCTTCTTCTTCTTCTCTCTCTCCTGAAATGCCACCTTTTGCTGCCTCCCACAAGTTACGGTCAAACGATGGCTTCCGTTGCACGTCATGCAGCCGGGTAATGGCAGATCCTCTATATCTCTCTCTATTTAGGCCGAGACTTCAAGTCAGGGCCTCAGGCGTGCATCCTATGCCTTGCATCCAGCTGTCCATCGTTAGCCGTCCTCTGCAACACGGGACATATGACAACACACCTCCTTATTCTTCTTCTTGTGATTTTTTTAGGGTTTAAGGTTTTTCCTTTTACAATTAGCATTAGGTTTTTTTTTAAAATAAAATGAATCATGAATATTTATTTTCAGGTTTTTTATTTTTAATCAACATTAAACATGATTTCACATGCTTGATTTTAGTTAAAAACTTATAATTTGGGTTTTTTAATTAGCATATATATGAAATTATGAATAATATTTGTTAGGACTTAGGGTTTAGGTTTTGATTTACGTTTGAATATTTAAACTGGTCTAAGGGTTTTGGTGTTTTTTTTTCTAATTAGCATTTAGCTTTTTCATTTTGTTTTTTAAATGAGATTACTATTTAATTATGTATGTCTATGTTTTTTAATCAACATTAAAAATAATTCTGCATGTTTGATTTTTGTTAGAATTTTGGGGGTTTAGTTTTTTTTATTTCAATTAGCCTATTATGAATGATGTTTGTTAGGACTGAAGTTTTTTAGTTAGTTTTTATAAATAACATGGATATTTAATTAGATTGTAAGGTTATTTTTATGAATATCATTTAGTTAATTAGTTTTTTTTGTGTTTTCTGTTAGGATTGAGGTTTTCTAGTTAGTTTTTTTAATAGCATGAATATTTAATTAGATTTTTATTTGGTTTTTAAACAAAATAAACATTTATTTAGGTATGTCTGCATTTTTTTATTAACATTAAACAGGATTCCACATGCTTGATTTTAGTTAGGATTTTAGGTCCTTTTTTTTCAATTAGCTTATCTATGAATAATATTTTTTAAGATTTCATGTTATGATTTGATTTTTTGTAAAATAGCGTAAATGTTTAGTTATAGTTTAAGGTTTTTAACTTTTTTTTTATTACTATTAGGCATGAATTCATTAATACTCAATAATAAATATTTGATTTTGGTTAACATATTAAGGGTTTTTTTTTTGTCATTGCATAAATGCAGACATTGTCAATTAACATAAATGCAACAACCAATAATGAAAGGTATGTATCTGATTTTTTTTTAACAGCGCATTTGTGTCCACCCTATGTTAAATTCCTGGCTCCGCCATTGAGCTGAACCACGTAAATCAATCTCTTACCATTGTTATTTTAGATTGAAGCCAAGACAAATCTTGAGTCAAATTCAAACAAGGCAAGTTAAACCTGGGTCAGGTCGGCCAGCTAAGCTCCATTTCTGCAGCCTTAGGAATTAGGTTGGACCAAGATCAAGAGACTGAAACCTGTGGTTGAATCAGCGTCGCAAATCTCGGATTCAAGGCTTTTGCAAGGAGGGAAAATGCCATGATAAAATTTGGAAAAACCTAAAACAATATCAGGAAAAAATCATCACATGAAGAATATAAAAAAAATTAAAGTGTTACCATTTGCAAAGTGTCACTGCAAAATCACAATACTATGAAGCAATATTTTGAAATGTCACAGATTTCTAAGAATTTGTGTTTTGAAAAAATCATGATATTTTCAAAATATTGCACATATTTGTGGCTAACTCCATGGTTGGTGAACTAATTGTAGAGCCAAGCCCAACTGGATGCAGTTGTCTCATATGGACGCTAACACCACTGGTTTGCATAAACTTCTAATTACTCGCCCATTAATTCCCAAGAAAGCATCTACCAAAACAATGAAATAATACATGGCTTCAATCCTTGAATAGAAAAAAAAAAAACTCTTGAATTAGAATGTATATATTTTCTTTTAATGAAAAGATTAAAGTGAAGATACAGATTAAAAGGCGAGCATTCACCCCAAAATTAGTCTAACATATTAAAGGATGATCCTTGCCTCTTAAAACTACTTAATCCCCATGCTTACAAGACAGTCCAGCAAGCTACTTAGAATCAACCTTTTAACATATATGCCTCCCTTTTCCCCTAGGCTGACAAAGCCTCTTTGAGCTCATGGAGGCAGAAGGGTAAAAAACTGAGATTCCAGCAAGCACTTCAGGCAGGGTCATCAAAAAACAACTGCTGGGATCAGAAATGACCACTAGTGACTCAGTCAAGTGAAGAACACTTAGGCTTGCCAAAGCAGGCTAGACTCGAGGTGTTGCAAGGCTTCCCCAGATGCTTCACTAAGGTTGGAAGACAAAGAATAGAGTACTTGGTTGGATGTGATCAAGGATTCATGTATTAAAGGGAAAATAGTTGTTGAAACAGGCAAAGCAGATTTGGCTAGCAATATTAAGCGAATTTTGGAGGGGTGGATTACAGGTTAATTTCAATTACTGTAAATCTGATTTTTAGAGTAGATATCTAGCTAAACTAGTGGGGGGAAGAATGAACAAAACATGGAAAGATCACCCCAGATTGGCACCCCTTGTTGGATGGGTGATTGTGCAAACTGTAACGTTTCTTAGCCTAACCCCAGATGGTCCACAACAGCTTTAGAGGACCCCAGCCTATGCAGACTAGATTTAGGGCGAGAAGCAGCATGCTTATAGGAAAACGCATTCAGCTAATGCAATTTCACCTCTGCCAAAAAACTACCATACTAGGGAAGAAACAAAAAGAAATTTCACCATATCCAGGATTTATCAATGGCATTGTGACCTTATACACCTACAAGCATCACAACATTGTCATGTTCCAGTACCAACAGACGTGCTCCCACATGCATAGAATTTGGACCTCATCAAATCACTGCACTGAAAAAGACTTGAAAGTCCAACCTATCCTTCATAAGATCTGAAACGTTGTGATGCTTGAGAACCATCCACATCTAAAGATGAAAGGCACCGGTTGCACCAAACTCGATCAAATGAGAGAAACTTGGGAATTACAATTTACAACCATTGCATACCACAAACCATTGAACCCATGCCATTGTCTTGCCTTCAACCACATATCTTTTGACAGAATGATACAAGAGCTAATTGGTTAATACAAGAGCATTTTCATTCTGCAGGACCGCCTGCCAGCTCATGGGGTATGTTTGTATGCAAGAAAAACTCAGGAAAAGGAAATTTTGCCTATGAAAAGTTTTGATATAATTTTTCTAAAATGAAAATTCACTTGTTTGGGTAGCATGAGAAAAATAAAATGAAAAATCTTTAAAAAAATGAGACGAGTGGTGGAGCTTCTCCATTGCCATTTTTCAGGATGTGGGTGATGGTGGGAAGGGTGGTTTTCCGAGAGGTGAATGATTGTGGGTGGCAATGGTAAAATGGATGACAATGATAGACAGTGGAAAATCATCATGAGGAAGGCCGTTTTTCGAGAGGCGGGTGATGGTGGTGAGATAGATGATGGTAATGGTGGTGGGTGGTGGTGGTGATGATGAAATGGTGGGTGGTTGTGGTGAGGAGTGGACCTCACCATTTTCTATGGTAGAAAACATTCCTCCACCTCCACCGATGAATATTTTCTATTAAAAAGTGTACTTAAAAAAATCTCAGAGAGACATTTTCTCTTGTTTGGTTTGGAAGAGTCGGAAAAAATGAAAAGATTTTCCATTTTGTATCACTTTTCTTACATTTTTCTCACTTTCAAACATGCCCATGATGTCCAATTCTTTCCAGAGGTAGGTGCCAGATAAATTGGTTTCTTTGACAACAAGAACTGTTCTCTCAAAAAAAAAGACAACAAGAACTGTTCTCTAAAAAAAAGGCAACAAGAACTGGTCTACATACAAACCAAAATCATTGCCATTACAAAAGAAAACAAAAGGGTAGAAACTAAGCATGTATTTCCATCTCACTGGATGAGTACCCTGAGTATGTGAATACACAAGATAGAAACAAAATGGCAAAAAGCTACCAGCCATGAACTGTATAAATCCAACTTGACCAACCGCATCATGATATGTTAATGTAGTCACTGTATAAATCTATACATTCCTCTGGCAGAACAATAACAAGCACTGCATATTACCAAAAATACCATTTCCAGCAGAAAAGGGTACGAGTGTGTGGCTTCTCTAGTGAACTTATGATCACGCATTCAGTCTTCGATGTTACTCTTGATTTCTTCAACAAGCTTGTCCATGTCAAGCTCTTTCATTTTAGTGAAAGGCCGTGGCATGTTCTAAAACACATCAAGAAAAGAAAGCAAGCATCAGTATTTTGTTGCCTACTACAAAATGCATCAAGCAAGCAAATCAAGTAGCAGTAAAGATGCAAATATGATAAGCATAGGAATCAAAAGTGTGCATCATCAATCCAGACATGGAGAAGGAAGAGCATTTGTAATTAACAACTGACAAGGAAACTCAAAGCTCTTATGGTAGACATTCTAGATATGACTGGAAATGATCAACAGAGTGCAACTACAGGATCAGAAGCAGAATGGCTGCATATCATAAATATTCTGGCATTGAATATGAACTGTTAATGCCAATAGAGTGTTACATATGGAAGCTTAAACCAAGGTTAGTTGTGCTTTTTTGCTCCCAAGAGAAATCCCATCTAAAGTATAACAAAAGCTCTATATTTCTATTATAACACGTACAAACACCCTTTAAAGAGAACTGCAGTTCCAAGTTCTAGCACTGCCACAAAAATAGATGAAAGATTGCAGGAACACCCAGTTTCCATTGTTATTTGGCACTTCATGGGCAGCTATGGGACCAAAAGTTCATACTTAAATTGCTCACAAATGTTCAGATTTTAATTTATCAAAACTATAATATTCCTAGATTTAGCCTTGCTAAGGTATACCAAATGTTGACATATTTGACCATGATATATACATCTGTTTGTGTGTGCATGTTAGTGTGTTGCAATGTTTGAAATTCAATCCATCTTTAGTTTCAAGACTGAAATGAAGAAACATAAAATTTCACAAGAAATTGACTACCTCCAAACATTTTAATTTGTTGCAATATTCAAACAATTGCCACATATTCCCTCTGTAGTCCTGATAGTCCATTTCCAACTTTCATTTTTTCCTTCTTTTAATATTTTTTTATTTGACATTGGACAAATTTGTGTGCATATTTGGGAGAGAGATAGAGAGTCACCAGAAGAGAGACGAACGTCTTGCCATCCTCATCACGGATCTCAAAGCATCCTCTTCTTGGCTGGAAATTGAACATCAACCAACAAAAAAAATCCAAGAAAATGACATCAGTGACAACAAACACTCACAGCAGTATACAGCAGTGTACAATAAGAGGAACCATTAAAAAGAGGAAAACCATTCACAAGAGAACATCCATAGCAAAAAATTTGAGATCATTTGAGTGCATAAACTGATAAACCAGTTGAAAATGACCTGTTTAAAAACACAGATGAGCTTGATAAGAAATATAAACAGTGATGAACATGCATGCACACACACACACACACACACACACACACACACACACACAAAAGATGACATGCACACAATGCATGCGAACATGAAATTGCTCATTTTGATTGCACTTTTAACTGATAATGGCAAGAAAAAATTTATAAAACAGGAATATACATTGCAGTAAAAATCATATGGAAGGAAATCCTTGAATCTTACTATAAAACTTTAGCCAATGTTCCTTTTATGTTTTTCTCTTGAACTCTTGCTGTCTATGAGGTCAACGAAACACAAAAGGCAGAATGGATATGAATGGGCCTTTTCTCCTTTTTCACTTATTCAAACGGTAAAGAGAAAAAGATGCACCATCGAATAAGAACCCTAACTTTAGTAGAATTAGGGGTGGGAAACGGGCTGGCCTGTTGCTGGATGACTGGCCATATATATATATATATATATATATATATATATATATATATATATATATATATATATATATATATATATATATATATATATATATATATATATATATATAAAATCGGCCTGGGCAGGGTGGGACAACGCCAACCTGTTGATAAACGGGCCTGACCACATGTAATAACCTCAATTTTTGACAATTATTTGTTTAAATTTATTTGAAAATAATGGGTATTTTTCTAAATTTGGGCCTCGGATCTGTTACCGTTATCGGATCCATAAAAGAATTCGTAAATAACCCACAATGGGGTGTTAAATTATAATTATAATATTTAAATAAATAATTAATAGTATTTATAAGAAGAAAATGAATACATTTTGGTATATAGGGTCAGACCCACAGTTGGATCCAAACGCATCCAACTGAAGATCTGTCATTCACAGGCAAACCGGGTCCATTTTAATAATGGACCCAACATCGCGGGTTTGGACCCGGACCCGATTTCAATTTTAAAAGGGGTGGCGTTAAAACAGGATCGTGCTTAGGGCACAATTCTTGTTTTCAAGAATCCAAAACAGAAAAGGGGCAGGGGTGTGTGTGTGTGTGTGTGTGTGTGTTACGCAAAGCGTAACCGACCCCGCGCCTCTCGACAAGCGAGGGGGTTTGGGCCGATAAAGGGGGAGTGGAGAGGGGGTCTCGCCCTCTTCACTCGGACTCTCTCTCTCTCTCCCTCTCTGTGTGAGCACGTCGGAGTGAGGGTTCTGTCCTCGGCGAACTTCGGCTACCCACAACCATCACCGACCTCCAGCGAGCGCCCTCCACGGCAGTGAAGAGGGGTGACACCAGCTTGCCTCATCCCCACACGGCAGCACTGACAAAGCTCAGCCGACCCTTCTCTCGCAGCGACGACAGTCTTCGATCGCCGGATAAGGTACGGGTCTTCTTGGAATCGGGGTGAGGGATCAAACAGGGGTTCAATTCCATGTGTGGGTTTGAGGGGAGGATTTGGGGTTTCTGTCAACCCTAAACCTAAAACCCCAAATCTATGATTTGGGGTTTCTTGTTTTTATGTAAGAAGAGGAACCAAAGACCATCGGGAACCTCAAATTTGCCTTTGTTGGGGAGGATGCAGGTGTCAAAAATCCAAAAATTTCCGATTTGCGAATATCGAACTTCCGACAGTGAGGTATGATGCATGTTAAATTCTGTTTGGGGATCTCGTTTGGGTGGAATCCCAAACCCAGAATCACGGTAAGACATTACTGCAAGTTTGTCACTGTGCTACTCTGCTCCTAAAACTGATTATTTGGTAAGTATGTTAACTCGGGTGTGAATGTCGACTGTTAGTCCATGTTTGATTTTTTTTGTTTTTCCTGTAAAATCCAGGTAAAAAAAAGCTAATGTGAAATAGGGTCGCTAACGATATATATATATATATATATATCGATCAACTAACATGGTGATGGTCTCTTGTTGGGTTGTCTTATAGAATCGGTTTTTAGTTTTTATAAAATTAGAAATAAGTAATCTGTAAGGTATAGTATCAAGTGTAGCATCTTGTAATGCCTGAGTATTATGAGTTCTGCTAATCTCTTCTGATCTTCATCGGAGCAACAAATGTCTAGAGACTTCCCTATCAGGGATATATCTTAAACTTGCTCGTGTTTTCCTGTTTCTTAAGTCCTGCTTATTCCTATCGGTAATCATCTGAATAACAAATATCTGATTGAGCTTGAGTTTGTTTTTTTTTTCCTTGATGTTAAATTTGAATATGCATCTATATAGTTTAGCTCAACAATATGAATTAAACCAGAATGGGCACTGAAAAGTTTGAAGGGTTATGACTGCTGCGAAAGAATATATAGTCACATATGTAGGGGTGGTTGATTCCCTTCTAATGTTAATAGCATGCCTCGTTAATCAGTTTGGGTCAATTGAATACCTTCGTGTATGTTGATCAATTAATAGAATTGTATACCCTGTGACATTCTGATTATCATACCCCCTTATACTAGCATACCTTGTTATCCTCTGATTAGATACAGTTGAACTATATTGCAACAGTATGGCATGCTTTCACCATACTGATTTTTTTTATTGCACCATTATGAATTGCTTTCACAGCTCTGGTTTTCTTGAAACAATAGGAATTGACTTCACTTGATTAAAGTAACATTGACTATTGGTTTTTGTATTAGGTTACACCAGATTGTTTACCTTTCCCTAATTATGAATATTTGAGATACCTTCTCTTGAATGTCTTGTTCTGTTAATATGTTACTGCAAAGTTTGTTTGGTGGAGGTGCATACATGATATGAATGCGTGCAGCCTTGAAATATCAATTTCTGAATTTGGTTTATGTGCATGTGTCTGGATGATAACTCATGTTATGAATGGAAGGTTTCATGTATCTACATTATGGGACATGTTTAATTATCATGCATGTATGATTTGGTTTCAAGTGCATGTGCATATATGGGATCGAGGTGTATTGGCATGTATAATCATGCATAAATATTCTCATATACTTATGAAATTTTTGATGAATGAGAGTGCGTTAAGTGAATACATGAAAGCACTTGCACATGGATGTTGAACGCATGTATTTGGCAATTTGGCCCAATGTTAGGAATAAAACACTATTTTGGTTTTGTTATGGGATGCATCGATGGCCTAAATGGACCATCATCGGCCTAGAGAGCCGTGGGTATAGTTTTCTTTCATATATATTATGAACTGCATCACTTAAATCACATAAGATGGTATGGTACACTACTACATTGTTCTAGTTGTTTATACGGGCTGGAGTCCCGTATGGGTCCCCGCAAGGGAGAATGCGGGTTTTCACTTTACTTTTGCATATGGTGTTGCAAACTTAAAGAATTGACTTAAATAAAAATATAATGAATAAGAACAGTGTAATATACATTTTGGGATATCTCATCTGAAGTATGAGAATCTTAAAGATCCGGTTTTGGGGAGACTGTGAGGATACAAAAACTCTGTGTATTATAATTTTGTCCCCTAAACCCGATATTGAGATTTTTTCTCGTGGCCACGGTTTTAGGAAGAGTCTGCCACTTTACCCGGGAGTGGTGTGTTTGACACAGCGGTTATTTATGGTACCATGAAAGTGACACTTGTGGGCGTGGGTATCCCTTGTGTCCCCGACATTAGATGTGGTGGTCTAATGTTCCGAAGGTGATTTCGGTCGAGGGCTAAGTAAGAACCCAGTAATAAAATACAAATTGTGTGTTAAGCTACCCTGGGAACCTACTTGACCTCGGAGATTGTACTCGTTTGGTGTATCCGCGTGCCACGGTAATTAAAAAGAGGAACTTAAAGTTGTGTGCATTTAATAGAGCATGCATATGGAAAGATGGAACTTAAATAAAAGATAACAAAAAGGAATCATGCATTGCACATAATCATGCATTTTCCTGTTATGTATTAGATCATGCATAATTGAATTGTTCTCTAATTCATGGTAGAATGGTGGGTGTATGTTAATTACTTCCTTTCGAGCATGCGAAAATATCTTATTACTCAGTTCTTGTCTATGCCTATGCCTTACTGTTTCTTCCTGCTTAACATATGTCACTGATTGCATGAATGGTTATTTAGATTCTGCAAATTGTTATATCTGCACTCACTCAAATCATTACATGAAATTTTATCCATGTTCTTTGTCTCACCTGGTTTCTTTAAAAGTATCTGTGCTCAGAATTTCGGTTCTGACACCCTACTTTGTTGGTTTTTCACAGAATATGGTGAACAGTGAGGTTGGACTAGCTACTGGGGATGGATGAGAGTCATACTTGGGCTTGTCAGCTTCAGCAGGGGACATAGTGGCTCTTTCTTCAATTCTTCTTGCTTTTAAAGTTGTTACTTTACTTTCAGTCGAATAAAACATTGTCCTCTACAATTTACTCTTACTCATAAATAAAGAAATTGTTTTGGTTCTTATAGATGTTGGTTGAAAGTTCGTTTGTGGTGATTGAGCTATCCAATGGAAATTGGAACTGTGAGGACCCCGGATCTCTGGGAAGGTTTCCGCATTGAAAAAAAAATATTCCGCAATTTCAAAGGGTATAATTTGGGGTCGTTACACCACAGGCCTATGTCACACATACTCCAGTTTGGCTCCAGTACTATGTTCCCTTATATACCAGTCACATTGAAAACTTCATAGATATGGATGTATCCCCATATTTGCAGTTGTATCCATGTGACATAGTCGTGAGTAGCCTGACCTGTTGACCATCCCTAGGGGTGCATGTGTGTGTGACTTTGTTGAAAATATCATGAATTTATCATGTATTCAATGAAAAAGATATGATCAAGACATTTGTTAAGATATATATATATATATAAACCGGAATACCCATCAAGGGCATTCCAATCATTTCACTATGTAATAGTCATCAGCCCATTAGGGGCTGACTGTGTTTTTTCCTTTTTTTCTTTATTTTTTTTTCCTTTTGATGTAAGCTGATTGGGCAGCTCCAACTGGCTGTTGGAGCTGCTCACAACGGTCACAAATGTGACTGTTGGGAACAGCCCAACATCTAGTTGGGCTGCTCCCTTTTGCGTCCTTGTATTATAAATAGGGCTTTAAAGCCCATGTATTCTTCAATGCTTTTGAGAGCATTTTTCCTGCAATACAAGAGGTATTTTGACCCTTGTGTAGCTTGATCAGTGTTCTTGATTGGTTGTGTTCTTGTAAGTCCATAAGTGACATTTATTTGCATTTGTTGTATTTTACTACATGGTTTTAGAGCTTTGGTGCACTTGAGGTGTAATTTATTCAGAAAGGCCAAGGGGAGGATCGTAAGCTTGGTAGAGCATCAGTTCGTGGGATCAATGCATAGGGAGGCGCACTATCGAAGAGCTCATCAACAAATCTTGTATTATCTTCCTTTCACTCTCTCTCTCATTATTGTAAAACATGTAGAATGAAAGAGAAGTGATCATCTACATTCCCATGCAACTCAATGATTCTATGTGATGTGGGCATCCATAGTAGTGAAACACAAAATATGGAAAAAAGGTCTATGGGGTTTGGTTGATGGTACCTGATCATGCATAATATTCGCATTTTATTCATCTTTATTTATACATGATCCATGATAAAATCACATTAAAAACTCATCTTTATCGTTGTTTTCGAGAATTCACTTCGAAATTGAATTTTCGAGAAAAAATGCATTTTCTAGTTTTAGAATTTTCTTAATTATAGTTTAGTTAGATTAGGACTTAATTAGTTATTTTTAATTAGTTTTAGGAAAAAACCCTTTTGGAAAACACTTTTTTGAGGAAGACCCTCTTGAAAAATTGCGAAAATATTTTGGGCATTCTTTGAAAATTCATGTTTTGACCTAGAATAGCTTATAAATAGTTCTTTTTCAGCAAAGAAGTTGTTTTTCCAGCCCTGCAGCCTTCGCCCCTCTCTCTCTCTCTTCTCTGCCTCCCCTTCTTCCTGTCACCCTCTTTTTCGATCGATTGGTTGCCTACCTTCTTGCTTCTTATGCTTCTCAATATGTCCTCTAAACCCCGTCGTCGCCGATTCCTCGCATCCCCTCTGCCGGAGAGAGAGTTGAAGTCTGTTTGGGTGCAGTCAGGTAAAAACCATCTTATTCTCCCTTGTTCTATGGTAGTTTCTAGTTTTCGCATCGCATAAATCATATCATCGCTTTGATTTTTCGCATATAGCATAATATGATTTGTTTTTGTTATTCATTGCATTTAGTTTAGTATATTTGTTCAACCATTGTAGTTGAAAAGAAATAAAAAAAATCGTCAGACTGCACATTCTTGATAATAATAAAAAATCAGTGAAGTATAGTTCTGCATCTAGCGTTATAGTTTGTTCTTATTAGTCATTTTTTTTCTTTTGTCAGTCGGTTTTTGTTTACTGCGTGTTAATTTTTTTTGTATTCAGTCTATAGTTGGTTTCATCAGTAGTTCAGCGTCTTTAGTTTTTTTTACGTGTTTGACACTGCTTAACAATCAATGTCAAACTGTTGTTTTATTTATTTTGGGAATCAAAGTCGTGTTAGTTTTGTACATTCGGTTTATCCTATTGACCACGATGATTGAATTGTTTTATCAATCAATTTTTGTTTTCACCATTCGTTGTCAATGTTTTCTAATAATTAGTTTCAACGTATTATTATATTTAGGTTCAGCGTGATAGGTGTATTGTCATTTTTTTTATTGTGATCTCAATTTCATTTAGTTTTGCTAGTAGTTTTTGTTATTATTGATTAAGTAATGTATTTTATATATTAGATTGAGTTTAGAGTTTAACAATTTTATTTCCAATACTGACTGCAGCATAAGTTATAAGTTTTATGCAGTTTTTGTTTTTAATTTAATCTTTAGTTGATAAAAATTTTCTCTTTAGGTTGCTTGACGTTTAATGGTGGCTGATTTAGACCAGTATTAGCATAGTCATACAAGTCGTTTCTTAGATTTTGAGTAGATTAGATCACAGCTGAATCGAGTCATTGACCCAATAGTTTTTAATTCATTCATTTTGCTTACCTTTATAGTAATAGTTGATTAGTTTCTTTTGTGTTCTTATAATTAGTATTCGGTAATGCAGTTGTAGGTAGTTGTTTTTATTGGCTGTAGCTTAATTCGGTCAGTTCATATTTAGTTTGTCATATTAGCATTTATATTATATAGAATTAGGTCAGATTATCTCATAATCGGTTACATTCAATTAGACGGTTAGATCGATTTTTGATTTATTTCTTTTGAAGTAAAATTAGTGAATTATTTTAGTTAGATCTCAATAAATAGTGTTTTCACATTTTCTTCATTTATTAATTAGTAGATGATTTGGTTATTTCAAGTAGTTAATTACTTTAGTTTGTTTTCAATCTAGCCAGTTGTTACATTGTTTCATAAATTGTTACACAAATAGTTATAGAGTTAGTTTTGCTATTTTGTCTTTTAGTGGTGTTATTCCATAGTTTATTTAGTGTTTTTGTGATTTTTATCAAAACTAACTTGTGATTTTCTTGTAGTTTTCTTTCTGTTTTGTGTTTTCTTTTGTGATTTTTGCAGGGAACGATCGGGCGTGCAAGAGGCCCATTTTTATACCCCCGAAGTGCCCTCTAAGGCCCCTAAAAGGCCTTTCAAAAGGCCATTCAAGCCCTCAGAGAGCAAAAGAAAACATGCATTACATGTTCCATTAAGGGGACAAGAAGACTCAAGCACTGAAGACTTTTCTCTTTATTTTTAGATTAGGTCTTTCTTTATTTCATTTATTTAATTCATTTAGGTCTATAATAAAATCATTTAATTATTGTTTTAAGTCCTCTACAAAGAAGTTGTGCTCTCTCCCTTATTTACTCAATTAATTGATTTTTTTTTGGCAATAGAGAGCAGTTAATTGTGTGTTTTAATACAAAGTATTTCCCATTCCCTGAGATCAACCCAGACTCCACCACTCGTGCGAGACTGTTTTTATTATTTGGTGTTTGGCTTTCACAGTTATTTTAATTAAAAATATTATTTTAAAAATCGCTTTCATAAAACTCACACCAGTACCGAAAGATAGCCTAAACTTATATTTACCAAAATTGAAAATGGAAAAGAAATGGCTCTTCAAGGAAAAGATATGTCTAAAGAAGTCACCAAATATAAGAAAAAGTAGAAAGAATGAAGGATGGGTCATTCCAAGATAATTGGATGGGTCATTCCAAGATAATTGGATGGCTCATCAATAATATTGACATCAATAAATGCTCTAGCTTAGCGAATTTTGACTTCGCTAGTGATGCATGAAAATATCTTAAAGATATATATAGTCTCACAAATATTTCTCGCATATGCAATGTGTAAAATAAAATGAGAACTATGACCAAAGGAGAGATGAGCATTAGGGAATATTACAATGCCTTCTCTCTTTTTTGGGATGAATTGGCTCTTCTAGAGCCAAAATGGCATTTCCCTCAAGATGTAAAACTTTGTGAAAAACAAATTAGAACGCAACATTTCTACCAATTTGTTAATGGGCTTAGACCCGAATTTGAAAAGACCAAGTCGGCCCTCCTTCATGGAGGAAGTGTACCTAACATAGTTGAAACTCTTGAAGAGTTAACTATGAAAAAATAGGTTGAAAAAACCATATGCCTTAAAGGATGAAGAATACATGTTTGCTATATTAAAGCCTGAAAATCACACTAGGAGTTATAAACCTCCTCACTTTGTAAAAAATGAGAATGGAAGAAATTCCAATGAATATGAAAGAAGTCAAAGTGATAAAAGAAGTGATCATGAATACAAGAAGGGTAGTAAAATCACATGTCACCATTGCTACGAACTGGGACATATCAAGCCTTTTTGCCCCAAAAGAAGGAAAGAAGATCAAAGAGATGATAAAAGGGTTGTTCCGGTAAGACCATCCTTTAAAAAAAATGGTATAGCCGACTCTAAATGCATCAGCTCATTGTTTTTGGCGCAACTAATGAAGGCACTAAAAAATCTACCCTTCGACTTGCAGGACTTGTTGTTGGGGAGATCGAGAAAGGCATGGGAAGGGAGGAAGATGGGAACTCGTGCTTTGTGAGAATCAGCAACCCCTTTTCATAGTGTCGGTTGTTGTAAACCTTCATTATATTAAATAGGGTTATAACCCTTTTACAAAGACAAAAATGCCCTGATAAGAAAAACAAATTACAACATTATAAAACACAAAATGGATATGGATCCAATAAGGGATCCATGTCCATTCATATTCTAATTGTAATGAGATATTGCGGAAATATAAAGAGTGCATGCAAGCACTTACAACAATGAATAAAAGAGACAATATCACAAGTCCACAAAGGGACAATACAAGCATAAGCCTTTAAGAAGGCAACAATATAAAAAGCCTCTTATTGAGAAGAGAGAAAGCTCTCAAGAATGAAAATATACAAGGGGATCACCCCTATTTATACAAAAGGGAGAGGAGAGAAGAGGAGGCAAAATGCCTCAAAAGGGGAGCCCAAAAGGGGGCTCCCATGGAGTCGTTGGGGGCTCCAACGACTCTATGTTGGAGCCCCTTTTTGTTATTTAAAAAATACAAAAATTAAAAGGAAAAAATAAAAAAAGAAAAATACATTTTAATGAAAACTGAAAATAGTTGTTTTCTAAAACAACTTTGTGAAATTACAAAACTACCCCTATCGGGTATTTTGTAATATATAGAATATATATATATATATATATATATATATATATTAGATACATTTTAACACCCCTCCTCAAACTTTACGGGGAGATGACGGAAAGTTTGCCAAGAAGAAACATGAAGTGAGGAGCCGGAAGAGCTTTAGTGAAGAAGTCCGCCAACTGATATTCTGAAGTGACATACGGAAGAGCAATAGTTCCTCGCAAGAATTCGTCACGGACATAGTGGCAATCCATTTCGATATGTTTTGTACGCTCATGAAAAGTATGATTGCTCGCAATATAGATGGCACTCTTGTTGTCGCAACATAGCTTTGAGGCTTCGGTGATATCAACTCCCATGTCTTTAAGCAAACTGCGAAGCCATACAAGTTCCATTGTCGTGGTTGCCATAGCCCGGTACTCAGCTTTAGTGAATGATAGTGAAACTTTCTGCTGCTTTCTTACATCGCCAAGCAATCAAAGAGTCTCCTAGAAAAACACAAAAACCAGTAGTTGAGACTCGATCATTGGGATTACCTCCCCAATCTGCATCAGTATAAGCAAGAAGATTCAAGGAAGAAGAAGAGGATAGAAATAGCCCTTTACTGATGGTATTCCGAATATAGCGGATGATTCGAAGAACAGCACTCATATGCACAGTTGTAGGAGCATGCTGAAATTGGCTAACAGAGTGAACCGCATGAGTGATATCTGATCTGGTGATGGTTAAATAGGTAAGAGACCCAATGAGTTGTCTGTAAGGTGTAGGATCTTCCAGAAGAACCCCATCCTCCAACCGCAATTTGGCATTAATAACCTCGGGAGTCTCTACTTTCTTATCATCAGAAATCCCAGACTTAGAACATATATCTGCAGCAAGCTTCATCTGTGACAAAATATATCCTCTAGGAGAATATGCAACTTCAATTCCAAGAAAATATCTGAGAAAACCTAAGTCAGACATATCAAAATTATTTTTTAACATATTTTTAACATTAATAATACTATTTTGATCATTCCCAGTGATAATCATATCATCAACATAAAGCAACAAAATTATGATACTAGAACCTGCATGTTTAACAAAAAGAGCAGTGTCAGTATAACAAGAGTGAAATCCTAACTTTATCATGATATCACTGAAACGATCATACCAAGCCTTAGGAGCTTGTTTAAGGCCATATAATGCCTTCAAAAGCCGAAGAGTTTGACCTTGCTTAATATTTATTCCGGGTGGCGGATCCATATAAACTTCTTCACTTAAACTTCCATTTAAAAAAGCATTTTTTACATCAAGTTGATAAATAGGCCATTTTTTGGTTGATGCAACAGCTATTAAAGTCCTGACACTGGTCATTCGAGCTACGGGAGCGAATGTTTCTTCGTAATCGATGCCATACTCTTGGGAGTATCCCTTAGCAACTAATCTAGCTTTATATCGTTCTAAAGAGCCATCGCTTTTTGTTTTAACTTTGAAGACCCAGCGACAACCAATAGGTTTTTTGTGTGAGGGTAGATTAACTATTTCCCAAGTATTGGCCTTTTTTAACGCATTAAGTTCAACTTGCATTGCTTCAACCCAATGACGTATAGATTTAGCTTGATTATAGTGTGCTGGTTCAAAATAAGAGTGTAGGGTTATTAAACATGCCCGATAGTTGGGAGTTAAGGAATCATAGGATACAAACCTATTTGGGGGTATTGATATTCTAGAAGAATGTCTAACTTGTGGTTCCTCAGAAATTTGAGAGTATTTTTCGAGGGCACTAATAGGATTTTCTTGATTTCTTCTTGAGTAAACATTTATACTGGTATCGCTATCATGAACATTTATATTAGAATCACTATCATTTGAGGGTGTTATGTCAAGAGGGGTTACCTCACGAGAATCATCAATGTTTTCAAGAAAATCTTCTTGTATGTCATCAATAAGATCATATAAGAATATATAGTCAATTTCATTTGTTTCTTCTAGTTTATCAAAACCATTTTCTTCTTCTAGAAATGTTACATCTTTTGAAATATATAATTTATCATTCTTAAAATCATAACATCTATACGCTTTTTTATTTTCACCATATTCTAGAAAAACACATTCAATTGCTTTTGGAGATAACTTATCCCTTTTGTGTGATAGGACAAAACATTTGCAACCAAAAATACGAAGACGCTTGAAATCGGGTGAAAATTTAAAGAGTTTTTCATAGGGAGAAGCAGTTTTTAACTTAGAAGAGGGAATTCTATTGATTAGATAGGTTGAGGTTAAGACGGCTTCGGCCCAAAACTTCTTTGGAATATTCTTAGAAATAAGTAATGTTCTAGCGGTTTCAATAATGTGCCTATGTTTCCTTTCCGCTAGGCCATTTTGTTGGGGAGTCTTAGGACATGACTTTTGATGGCAAATGCCATTTTGGGTTAAATAGTTTTGGAATTCGTGAGATAAGTATTCGCCACCGGAATCGGATCTTAAAATAGATATGTTACTTTGAAATTGATTTTGAACCTTTTTATGAAAATCTTTAAAGAAAGTAAATACTTCCGATTTATGACTAAGAAAATAAATCCAAACATACCGAGTAAAATCATCAATAAACGTAACATAATATGAATAACCCCCTTTAGACATAACCGAAGAAGGCCCCCAAACATCCGAATGCACCAATTCAAAAGGCCTTGATGAAAGAAAAGTTCTAATTGGAAATGGAATAGACTTCATTTTTCCAAAAATGCAATCTTTGCAATTAATTTCTTTTCCCTTACAAAATTTGTTTCCAAAAGGAAAGAGATACATTTTGGAATAACTTGGATGACCAAGTCTTTTATGCCAAGTTTCCATGTTTTTTTCTTGGACATAAGAACAAAAAAAGTTTGTAGGGAGATAAAGATGGTCCATATAATAGAGGTCTCCATTTCTATGGCCTTGCCCAATCCACTTCCCGGACCGGAGATCCTGCACAAAGCAACCATTAGATGAGAAAGATATTTCACATCCATGGTCGGCAATTTGAGAAACCGAAAATAGGTTTAAATTTAGTTTAGGAACAACTCTTACTTTTGGAACACAAAAATTTTGTGAATCTTTAAAAGAGCCAATACTTGAAATTTTTAAAAAGGTTCCATCGACCGTAGAGACACAAAAGTCCTTTGAATTGGTGCAAACATCAATAAGTGCATTTTCATGAGGGGTCATATGAAAAGAAGCTCCGGAGTCAAGGATCCAAGAATACGTACCGGGTGAAGATGATGAAGCAATAGCCGCACCCGATGTGGAAGAAGAAACTTTTAGCATTTGTTGGAGAGCCATAGATATTTGTCCAAGAGTTTCTTTGATGTCGTTGTTCTTGCCTTCATCTTCTTTGGTGGTGGTTTCCTCAAGAGAAGCCACTTTAGGCTTGAAGGTTCCAATAAGCTTAGGACAAGCGGGTCTAATGTGACCTGGCTCATTGCAATAATGACAAACAATCATTTTTCTTCCTCCATTGTAGTTTCCTTGTTTCCCAAAATGAGGAGGCTTATAGGTTCTAACATTATTACCCGGTTTGGATACGGCAAGGACTTCATCAACATGCTTACTCATGCCAAGCCTTGTCTCCTCTTGAGTGATTTCGGCAATAGCATCCTCAATAAGAGGAAAAATAGATCTATGGAGAAGTGAAGATCTCACTTGCTCAAATTCGGGACGTAGCCCAAAAAGAAATTGAAACAATCGCTCTTGTTCCATTTGTTTTTGCCTTAAATCAATATCTTCCATAGAAACCCATTTTGGCTCCAAGAGAGCCAATTCATCCCATAGTGGGTTTAAGGCACTATAATAGTCTTGAATGCTAGAATCACCTTGCTTGGTGGTTCTAATCTTTTCTTGCAAGAAGTATGCTCTTGCAAGATCCTTTTGGGTATACATACCCTTCATAAAGGACCAAGCCTCATTAGCTCTACGAAATTTAGCTATATTAGCACATACCTTAAGCTCCACATTATTCATAAACCACGCAAGGATTTTTGCGTGATTGCTTTCCCAATCTTCCACTTCCTTTTGATGACTTTCAATGGCCTTGAGGCGAGCATCTCCTTCAAGAGCCTTTTCTTGACCTTCTTCAATCTTCGTGAGCATAAGCTTAGGTTCCGGAACGGAACCCATGACAAAACCCCAAAGCTTCTTCCCTTTGAGATTATTTTCCATTGCCGATGCCCATATCATATAATTCTTTCCATTGAGCTTGAAAGAAAGGTCAATCTTTGTCTCCATGATGTTGCCAAGAAGTGAGAAGATATCTACTAGATATGAAAAACACGAACCACACCTTTCCTTCAAGAATTGAGTGGCTCTGATACCATGTAATGAGATATTGCGGAAATATAAAGAGTGCATGCAAGCACTTACAACAATGAATAAAAGAGACAATATCACAAGTCCACAAAGGGACAATACAAGCATAAGCCTTTAAGAAGGCAACAATATAAAAAGCCTCTTATTGAGAAGAGAGAAAGCTCTCAAGAATGAAAAATATACAAGGGGATCACCCCTATTTATACAAAAGGGAGAGGAGAGAAGAGGAGGCAAAATGCCTCAAAAGGGGAGCCCAAAAGGGGGCTCCCATTGTGACCATTGGGGGCTCCAACGACTCTATGTTGGAGCCCCTTTTGTTATTTAAAAAATACAAAAATTAAAAGGAAAAAATAAAAAAAGAAAAATACATTTTAATGAAAACTGAAAATAGTTGTTTTCTAAAACAACTATGTGAAATTACAAAACTACCCCTATCGGGTATTTTGTAATATACAGAATATATATATATATATATGATACATTTTAACACTAATATCCTCCCTCAAGTTGTGCATGGGAGTAAACCATGTGCAACTTGTTCTTCAGGTACCAGCAACGGCTTCTTGTGAGACCTTTTGTGAACACATCAGCGACTTGGTCTTCTAAAGACACATAAACTGTAACGCCCCAAAATTTCGACTTGTGATTTCGAAAACCTCATCGAAAAACCTTTCAAAGATTTAAAGTTTAATATTTAAAAACAACAGCGGAAGACATTTTAGAAAGGGACACAAGTCAACAATCCTGGGTACGTTAGCTGAAAAACCATCATTCACATGTACAACATCTTAAAGGAATTTAAGAAATAAAGCAATCGATTAAAATCTGCAGTTTATTACAAAATGGGTCTTTTATTCCAAAGTTCAATAAATCTAAGAAAAACTCCAAAAAGTCCCAGAGCCGATCCGCCAGCAGAAAGGAAATGAATCTTGATCCACGTTGCACCACGCCATCGGCTGCCAGTGAAGTCCTACTCCTCACCTGCCCATGAAATGGGTCAGTTTTATAACAAACTAGTAGGTGCACGAACAGATAAGTAGAATGAAAATAAAACAGGACATTCATAAGATAGGCAATTATGATATTTAAGCAGTTAAAGCAGTTGTAGTCTATTCTAGCAAATGTAATAAGTGCAAAGAGCAGCAGTGTAAGTCTCAGTCATCTATATTTATTCATGAATATCTTATTTAAGTTCTGATATTAACTGGCCTGTGGGTACGCACAGACGCGAAACGTAGAAACAGCCGAGACCAATCCGGGGGTTTATTATGTCAGGTGTTTTCATTAACCCGGATGACTGACTGAGTCCGCTCCTAAGGGGACGGTCAGTGACCAAGAGAGTAAATCCCCAAAGGCATTCGTGGCCCAAGGATGCATCCAACTTCTGCAGAAGTGCCTGGGAGTTACCACCTAGGATAATTTATGGTAATCCCAATTCCCCTAACTCCGATGACGGGGGAAAACCGAGTCTTTTGCTCGTGGGGTGGTTGTTAACAACCTGTCCATCGGAGTCTTTGTACCATCCATCGTCTCCCTTGATGAACCGTGAAGATCGGATGGGTACGACGGGGGTTTCTTAACCGTCGTCCCATCCTATATGCTCTGGTCCATTAGACCCACTCGAGCATCTTGCCTGTGAAGGCGAAAAGGTCACCATTTTATGTGATCTCAGCATTTTGCTAATAGCATTCATCGAGGTTGCCACAACCTCATCATCCCACCATCGTAACCCACATGGGACGTACTTGTCCAAAAGTACGATTGTACCTTCCTAGAGGTACAACTACGATAGAAGGGCAACATAATGGTATATGATTCTTTTGGTTCCTATATGACATGTTTTGCTTTTCTGAGCAATTGGCCTGTGGAGGCTGATATTACCATATCAAAAATCAGTAAAGTATAGATTTCACCCTTCAATTACCCTCCATGATCTTACATAAAATTCATACCGTACCTGCCTTAAGGTTTGGTTATAATGGCAATTGCAGTGGTTTTGAGTCTCTTCACAAAATCTATCTTAAGTATGCAGTTTCAAAGGAACAAGCATGCATAAAAGACAATTATGAGTTAAGTAATTGTACACGTAAACAGGCATGCCAAGTAAACTACTTGATTTTTTTCTAGAATGAGTCTACCCAAAGAATTTACATTATGCCATTTCAAAAGAATCACACAGAGTAAAACATGGATCAACACATACTTCTTCAGATACGCAAATATGCAAAAATAATCATTCTATCTCAGAAGTCTTATTTTATTTAGTTCATATACACTATTCGTGCGACTTTCCCCTACCTCGGGATGTCTTGCAGCTGCGTGCGTCTACGCGTGTAGATGATACGAGGCTCGGGCCGCGGAGCCAGAGCGAGGGTCCGATGCGAGGTCTGCAACAGTGCTATGTTAATAATAATGCGGAGCAAAAGAAGGACAATCCTGTCTATAGGAAAAAGAGAGGCAACAGAGGTGTGCCCCTGCTGGCCGAAAACAGACAAGCGGTGGGGGAACAAGCCCCAGCCTAAACATAGCGCAGTGGCAGGGGGTCACCCCTGCCGACGGCCACCAAGTGGCAGGGGCTGAGCCCCTGCCAACGGCACACAGTGGCAGGGGCTGAGCCCCTGCCGACAGCAAAGGATGGCAGGGGGCCAGCCCCTGCCGGAAGCATAAGGATGGCAGGGGGCCAGCCCCCTGCCGAAAGCACAGGTCGGCAGGGGCCAACCCCTGCCGCCAGCACGAAGTGGCAGGGGCTGAGCCCCCTGCCGACAACACAGGTCGGCAAGGGCCAGCCCTGCCGACAGCACCAGACGGCAGGGGGCCCAGCCCCTGCCGAAGGCACAGGTCGGCAGGGGCCAACCCCTGCCGACAGCACGAAGTGGCAGGGGCTGAGCCCCCTGCCGACAACACAGGTCGGCAAGGGCCAGCCCTGCCGACAGCACCAGACGGCAGGGGGCCCAGCCCCTGCCGAAGGCACAGGTCGGCAGGGGCCAACCCCTGCCGACAGCACGCAGTGGCAGGGGCTGAGCCCCTGCCGACAATACAGGTCGGCAAGGGCCACCCCTGCCGACAGCACCAGACGGCAGGGGGCCCAGCCCCTGCCGAAAACACAGGTCGGCAGGGGCCAACCCCTGCCGACAGCACGATGTGACAGCAAAAAGGGGTGCCGCAGGGGCCACCGGTCCCCTGCCGGCACTCCGGCGATTCGCAGAGGGAGACGGGGATGACAAGGGCCGCGTAGGCCACCTGTCGGGGCCATGGCGACACAGAGAGGCGGTGGGAGGCCGCGGCAGTGGCTGTGAGCCACCTGCCGGCCTCCCGGCGAGGTGACAGGGAGGGGGGTCGCAGGGGCCTCAGGTCCCCTGCCGGCGATCCCCATCGAGAAAAGGGGACGACAGGGGCTGCGTAAGCCACCTATCGGAGCCCCGATGGTACAGGGAGGCAGTGGGAGGCCTGCGGCAGCGGCTGCGAGCCTGCCGGCCTCCCGACGAGGTGACAAGGAGGGGGGGTGAGGAAGAAAAGAGGGAGGAGAAGAGAAGAACGGCGTACCTGGGGGGGGGTGGTTCCCGGCGTCGGCGGCGGGCGCAGCAGGGAAGGAGACCGGCGCGGGGGAGGAAGCTCGAGAGGGCTGTGAGAGGGAGGCGAGACTCCCCTCGCCCTCCGACCTCTCTCTTAAAGGCGAAGGGGGCACCGGAAGGGGAAACCCCTGGTGGGTTTCCCAAATCTTCCCGCAAGAGAAGGGGGAGAAGGGGGGTGGATAGCAGCGCCCGAATGCTCGGGTTTTTCTTAAAACCCTAACATAAAAAGGGGCCCGGGTCGGGTCCGAACCCGACCCGGCCCGGGTCCAAACAGATTTTTTTTATGGGATTTTACATAAACTAGTTCAATTTCTTTGTCTGTTATCTTTTGTCTGATGAAATGTTGGTCAATCTCAATATGCTTGGTCCGACTGTGATGAACAGGATTGATTGCAATTTGTATGGCACTTTTATTATCACACATAAGATTCGAACTTGAGATATTATCTTCAATCTCTGTAAGTAGATGTCTAATCCAGGTCACTTCAGCTGTAGCAGCTGTCATAGATCTATACTCAGCTTCTATGCTAGATCTTGCTACAGCCTTCTGTTTTCTGTTGCTCCATGAGACAAGATTATTTCCAATAAAAACACAGTATCCTGAAACAGATCTCCTTTCATCTGAGTCCCCTGCCCAGTCGGCATCTGTGTAAACCAATATATCATGGTTTGGTGTCCCACATGAAGACTGAACATATGTGAGTCCATCACCCACCGTGCCTTTTAGATAGCGAAGAATACGTTTGACGACATCCATGTGACCAGTTTTGGGTTCATACATGAACTGAGATACTTGTTTACAAAATATACGATGTCTAGTCTAGTAAAAGTGAGGTACTGTAACATGCCCACTATACTGCGATACTTGCTTGCATCAGGATGCAACTCACCATCACAAATGTTGAGCTTTTGATTGATAACACTAGGTGTAGGTAGAGGTTTGCAATCTCTCATTTTTGCTTTGGCCAGAAGATCAAGAGTGTCTTTGTGTTGAGTCAATGACATTTTTCCATCATGTTTGTCCACATCTACACTGAGAAAATATCTCAGTTCCCCAAGATCTTTCATCTTGAACCGCATACTTAGTAGCACTTTAATTCGCTGAATGTGGTCAGGGACATTACCAGTGATCACGAACCGTGGTTCTGAATTTCTAAGGAGAAGCTTTCAAACCATGATCTGGAAGCTTGCTTTAAGCCATACAATGCTCTGGTTAGTTTGCATACATATTTCTTTGGGTCTCCCTCTGCATAACCTTGAGATTGCTCCATGTAAACTTCTTCCTTTAAGTCCCCATGCAGAAATGCATTTTTAATATCAAGGTGACTAAGAGTCCACTAATGTTCAATTGTCAAGTCAAGAATAATACGAATAGTTCCCATTTTCACCACTGGGCTGAATGTCACCTCGTAATCTTGACTGTATTCTTGAGTAAAACCTTTGGCAACAAGGCGTGCTTTGTACTGTTCAATGCTACCATCCGGTTTATATTAAATCTTATAAACCCATTTTGAGCCAACAACATTTTTGTCTAGGGGACGCCCAACTATCTTCCATGTTTGACATTCATGAAGTGCCTCGATTTCCTCATTTATGTCTGGGGGACGCCCAACAACATTTTTGTCTGGGGGACGCCCAACTATCTCCCATATTTAATCTTCAATCCATTTGTTAGAATGAATAGCTTGACAAAAACCAAGTGGTTCTTCGTGTTTTTCCATCTTGGATAGAAAAACCTAAAAATCCATTGAAAAATTATCATAACTCACCCACTTTTCAATAGGATGTCTTATCTTGCCAGATCTTCTTGGTGCCTCTCTGTTATTGGACAATGCCACGTGTTCTTCAGCAGGCACATCGGTTTGCTCTTTGAGCCTCCTGGTATAGACATTTCCTTTGTATCTCAAACATTCTATTCTTGATTCCTCATCTGAAGTTGCCTCATCACATATGCTTTCAGAAGCCAGATTAGTGTGTTCTGCACCATGTGAAATAAGTTCAGCACTGAGCCATGGATCATACCAATTATCAGTAGTGTCAATATGTTCACGATTGTGATCAGCTTCATTCTCCAGAAAACTATTTTCATCAAAAACAACATTTCTGAAAATTCTGATTCTTTTACTTGCAGGATCATAGCACATGTAACCCTTGTGTTCATCCGCAAAACCAACAAATTGGCATACAGAGGCTTTGTCCTAAAATTTAGTTCTCAGCGATCTATCAATATGAACATAACATAGGCATCCAAAAACTCGTAGCTCATCATAAGCTGAATGTACACCATAGAGAACATAATAGGGAGACTGATTTTCAAGAATGGGCGTAGGAAGACGATTTATCACATGAGTGGCAGTATGAAAAGCTTTTGTCCAAAGACTAATAGGGACGTTAGAACCATGCATCATGATCATTGCACTTTCCACAATGTGTCTGTGTTTGCGTTCAGCAATTCCATTTTGTTGTGGAGTGTACGGGCAAGAAACTCTATGATGTATCCCATTATCTTAGAGAAAATCTAAAAACTCGAGGAATACTCACCACCTCCATCACATTGGAGAATTTGAATATTTTGAGAGAATTGGGTTTTAACGTAGGCATGAAAATGATGAAAAATAAGACAAACCTCTGATTTGTGTTTCATTAAGAATATCAAGGTAAAGCGAGAAAATTTGTCAATAAAGGATACATAATATTTACTTCCAGAAGAGGAAACATTGGGGGTTGGGCCCCAAACATCAGAGCATATTATCTCAAAAGGCATGGAAGCTCTTTTATTTATTTGATGAAAAGGAAGTACATGACTTTTCCAGACCTGACAACTGGAACACAATTTATTTTTCAACGAGGGTGAAACAAACTCTGGAAGGAAACCATTTAACACTAATTTTTCAATAAAGACTTGACTAAAATGACTAAGACAGGAATGCCAAAGTTTTGGCTTATTACATTGGGATATACTCAAAACACTTCTAGAAATGTGATCAGACTTGGGGGGCTTCAGAACAGTAGAGGTTGGATATTCATTGAAGATATACATGTTTTCACGTCGCTCCCCTTTAGCGAACATCTTTTTCGTTTGAAGATCCTTGACAAAGACAGAAGTAGGAGTGAATTCAAAAGATGAATTGGTAGAATCAACAAGCTTAGACACAGAAACAATGTTTTTCTTTATATTTAGTGCATGAACAACATTAGATAAAGCAATGGATGAGGATTCAGACAAAGGAATGAGGACGTTGCCTATATTTGAAATAGGGTGGCGAGTCTCATCTCCAGTTACAATATTAGATTTACCAAAATAGGGGATTAAAGTAAAGAACTTACCTGCAATTCCAGTGACATGCGTTGTTGCCCCAGAGTGAACATACCATATTCCATTGTCATTCTGTTTTAGGTTCAGGTAAGCCATAGCAGACAAGAGAAGATCCTTAGCATCATCACGAACCCGAAAGGTACCCGCAGATCCTGATGTAGCAACATTTCTATTGTTTTGTATTCGATTGCGGTTTTGAGGATTTTGGGGATTGAACCAACAGTTGGCTTTGATGTGGCCATGTTTGTTGCAATGATAGCAAATGGGAATACTCTTGTTGTTCTGACTTCCTGCAAATAAATTGGATGATCCACTGGGAGTGGGGAGCAATCCTCGTCCTCCTTGCCCACCCCTACCTCTTCCTCGTCCTCCACCAAAATAATTGTCCACACGTCCGCGCCCTAAACCAAAGCTAGAATAAAGAGCAGATTGGGAGAAAGAAGGGTCCATGACCGATTTTTTTATCAGGCTAACGATGTCAGCAAAATAAAATCCAAATATTCAAAACTGAAGGCTGATAATATTGTCAATAGAATCCAAATACTCAAACAATATGTTGATGTGATGTAAAACAAGAGGCATATGCTGAAATGAAGGTGTATCGTGATCCAGGAAAGATACCCACAACAAAATACGCAGATCAGAGTTCAAAGAATCAACCAAAAATATATTGATTTTCTGATTTTAAGGACAGTAACCCAAAAAAATAAATATAAATGAAAGGAAGTTGTAACAGCAGCCCATAAAATAATATGAATGAAAGAAAAGAACAGAGGTTTATCACGTTTTAACAGCAACCCAGAAAGTAATATGAATGAAAGAAAGAACAGAGTTGTATCACGTATTAACAGCAACCCAGGGAGGGAAAAAAATTGGGACGTTAAGAGAGAAACACAAAAGAGGCGTTAAGAGAAAAGAAGAAACAGAAAGGGACTGAGAGAAAAGAATACCAGAGGAAAAAGAAAAGAAATAATAAGACGACGGTAGAAGAAGGATTTGGATTTTGAAGCACCTCTTTGACGCACTTTCTGGAAGAATCTGATGACGTTGTTAGGCTCTCAGCTCTGATACCATGAAAAATCTACCCTTCGACTTGCAGGACTTGTTGGGAAGATCGAGAAAGGCATGGGAAGGGAGGAAGATGGGAACTCGTGCTTTCTGAGAATCAGCAGCCCCTTTTCATACCGTCGACTGTTATAAACCTTCATTATATTAAATAGGGTTATAACCCTTTTACAAAGACAAAAATGCCCTTTATAAGAAAAACAAATTACAACATTATAAAACACAAAATGGATATGGATCCAATAAGGGATCCATGTCCATTCATATTCTAATAGGCACTACAACCAATGTTTAAAAATCAAGTATCTTCCTTTTCGGAGGTTGTTGTATCCACAAGTAGTGACCCTAGTAAGACTTGGTTCCTTGACTTCGGTGTCACTTTCCATATGACTCCAAATAAGTCCATATTATCTGAATATCATACTAACCCAAATAACTCTTATGTTTCAACTGACGATAGAACTTCCTTAAAAATTAAAAGTTTTGGTGTTTTTGAAAAACAACAAACCTTCTTTATACAAAATATTATAGTACCAAAAATGACTTTAAACCTTTTATCCGTTTCTCAAATTGTGAATCATGGCTGTAAAGTTTTATTTTCATCTAATGATTGTTTAATACAGGATCTTCAGTCCAAGAAGCAGATTGAGCGAGGCCATAGAAGAGGAGATCTCTATGTTATAGACAATCTTGAGTTATCAAAACGTACCTTTTGTAATTTTGTGAAAAAGAAAGATATAGAAAATTGGCACAAAAGACTAGGGCATCTTAGTATGTCCAAATTACACTTGTTTTCATTTCTTACAAGTTATAAAGAAAGAGATTTTGTTTGTGAAGATTGCATCCTTGGTAAAATAAAATCTTTACCCTTTGGGCCAAGACATTTTATATCTAAAAAACCATTTGAGTTGGTAGATTCAAATGTACGAGGACTAGTTCCGATTGAATTTAAAAGAGTATTTTATTATGTTGTGTTTATGGATGATGATTATAGTAGGCACTCTTGGATACTTTTTCTCAAAACACAAATCTGAAGTATTTGATTATTTTAAAAAATTTCATTGATATATAAAGACTCAATTTAAAACCAATATTCAAATCTTTAGAACTGATTCTGGAGGAGAATTTGTGTCAAAAGAGCTCAAAAATTATCTTGACTAATATGAGATTATCCATAAAAAATCTTGTCTTTATACTCCTCAACAAAATGGACTAGCCGAAAGGAAGTATAGACATGTTGTTGAGACCACTAGAACACTTATTATATCAAGAAATGTTCCAAAAATGTTTTGGGCCGAAGCCGCTCTTACAACTATTTATTTGATAAATAGAATGCCTTAAAAAAACATTGAAAACATTTCACCTATTGAAAATTTATTTAAAACATCTCCTGATTATAAAAGGTTGAGTCTTTGGTTGCAAATGTCATGTCCTTACCAACAAAAATGACAAACCTTCCCCAAAAGAAATTGTAATACCCGCGAATTTTATCCGGTAAATAAACTCAAATTTATGTTCTTGAACGGAATATCAGATATTTTTATTATTGTATGTGTTATTTGTATTCGGATATCAGATACTCTATTTGGATCTTCAATGTTGGATCCCTAATATCCTGATTAGAACTTCGATATTCCATTCGTATCTTAGATATTGGACCACGAACCTTAAATTAAATATTTAATGATAGATTTTGGTCAAATGGATTGGATCCTCGAAGTTTAAATCAAATTTTTATTGATAAAATTTCTATATTGGGTCTACAACACTTTAGTGGGATTGGTATAGCCTAGGCGATGTTCGGATCCATAACATTGCATTTGGATCTTCGACATCGGAACTTCAATATAAATCTGGATCCTTGTATGGAAACCGTAAGGATCAATGTATATTTAGTTGGATCCATAAGAATTCATTTGGATCCATAGTTCCAAATCATATAATTAAAACTTCAGATTCCTGGATCCAGATTTATTAAAAGGATCCATAAAGGAACCATATATATATAACTATACAAATATATATATGTATATATAATAAAATAAACATATCACGTGGATCTGTAATTGGATCTATTTGGGTCCGATCTTCGAATCCACTCCGCAGAGTTGTCGTGGATCCATATTGCGTCTGGATCCAGGGTCTCGGACTCGGACCCGAGGCCATGCCCCGTGTAAAGAGGTAAGTGAAAAAAAAAAAAAAACAACAATAAATCGTGTTAGGGTTCATTTTGAACCCTAACACGTTAAGTGAAGGCTTCTGGGTGCGCAGCCGCCGAGCGAAGGGAGGAAGGTAACCGCTTCCTTCCGTTTCGGGGCCACCCTCCTTAATTACTCCCCTCCCACACCTCTCTTCCTCCCACTCGCCTCTTCTTTCTCCTCCCGCACTCACTGTCTCACTGTCCCTCTCGACCCGAGCTCGCCAGCAGGAGCAACCGATGTCGGCGATCTCCCTGACTGCAACAGCCACCTCCTCGTCGTCGAAACAGGTAGGTTTTCCTGTTTTTTTTTCTTTTGGGTATTCTGTGGGTCGAGTATGGGGTGCGGGGGCAGTGAATGGGGATTTACGAGTGCAGTGAATCCCAAATCCGACAAGAAATTTTAGGGATTTAGGGTTTAAGCTACCGAATATTCCAGAATCTCCGATTTGGGGATTTTGGAATTTCAATAGTAAAGAGATAGAGTGTTTGGCATGGATTTAAATCTGGGGGAATCGAGTTGCTATTCGGGATTTCACGGTGAACCCCAAATCGTTGATTTGGGGGTTTTGTAAGTCTGTCAAAGAAGTATAAAAAGGGGTTTTCTATTCCTGCTATAGGGTTTCGTTTTAGGCTACAAAAAAAAGGGGGTTTAAATGATTCAGTAATATATTTTGTTGCAAGTAATGGAATGGGTTGTTGCACAGCCAATCGGCGTGACCGAGCCTGTGTAGATGTCTCTCTCTTTAAAGTTTTAATTTCTCAAATTACGATTTTCTGCATAACGTAAGTTGTGTGCTTGGTTCTGTAAGCATGCTCTACCCAAATTTGCTTTTCAGTAAGTATGGATCTTGGGGGAAATCCCTGTTGTGTCATTTTTTTTTGGTACTTTATATGCCTAGCGTTGTGAATGAAGGTTTTGGTTTGGAATGATAGGATTTCCTCTGCATTCCTGGTATACGTCCTGTATATGAACCTGTATGTTTCTGAAAACAGTTATATATAGGTCCCTGCGTATGAATAAGTCCCCTGATGTAAGTCTGGTGCATATGATTGAGTGTTATGTTTATCCAATACTATTCATGATTCTGGTTCTGTGTATTCAATACTATAAATCAGGCATGTTAATGGTATATATATATATATATATTCTCTTATATACCCTAAATTAGCAGGTCGTATACCTCTGTTCGACAGGTTACTGTTTGTCATGGAAAGATATTTTCATAAATGAATTGCATATAGGATCTCGATTCCGGTTACACCTTCTAAGTGCTCAAGGCTATGTTGTAACGATGTTACTATGTCCTGTGGGCTACTTTGCATACTTTTCCATTCCATCAAGTGTCAATTCAACCTAGAGGATGTCTTTTGATTCTGTGGACTGTTGGTTTAATAGTCATGCATGACGTAGAATCGAGTATATAGTTTCATAAGATCTTGCCAAATAAATTTGGGTACCTAGATTGTGGTCTAGCTACCTCTCCACTTGGAAAGTGTTCAAAGCTGGCGTTCTCGTTAATACAGCAAGTCAGTACGGTAGTAGGGATAATGCAGCAAGTATCTGCATCATATAGGTGTTGGTGTTGGTATATGGCAAGATGCAATGGCCTTCCCCAAAGGATCATTGGTTGCACCTACATTATGAATACACAGTATAATATGTACTTTAAATACAGTACTCTGCATTGCTAAATAGGTAAATCCCTGATCAGATTGTAAGAACATTACACGTTGAAATATTGTTTTAAATGCCTAGTATTGTATTTTGTGGTTGTCATAGGACATATATATATGAAAAAAAAATAGATCTTTTTGGTAAAGCCACGACTGGTACAGGTACGTTTTCAGTAAAATTCAATCCTTGTGGTCACTAAGGGGAAATATGTGATTTTCAAATCCGGAGATTTAATCACATATAAGGTTGATGTTCGATTGTATATTAAGCCATACCTTATGTGTGTACTTAGCTGATGATAAGTTTGTTCAATTGCATATTAAGTGACAAAATCTCTATTGTCCAAATTAAGCTACATAATTTAGTTGGTTCAAATGCATATTTCTTAAAATGTTCCAATGCCCATTAAGTGTATATCATCTAGAAGGTTCAAATGGCCATTAAGATGCTTATTCTCCAATGTTAAACAATAAATTGCATTCTTCCAGGTTTCTCTAGTGTTGTGACTGATTTACATGAAATACCACATGCTTAGATTGCACTGCTTCTCGTCAAAAAGTGTATGATTTGAATTGCTTGTATGCGGTATGTTAACTGTGTTTGAGGAATGAGGTTGTTAGATTGGTTCCAAATGTATGATGGTGTACTTAATGACATATGAATTTGTGCTTTGCATAATGGGCAATATGAATGGATTACCCGATACGGGTAGTTGGGCTATTAGCTTGTGTGTTATGGCAAGAAAAAAATGATGAAAACTTAATCATAAGGGTTGTGCGACCGACCGGTTTAAAGGTACCGAGGTCTTGGTACTTTACAGTTTAAAGGTACTGAAGCATTTATAATAATGATCATAATACTGATAAGAAACTTAAATTTAATTCTTGTTGCCCGACTGGTTTAAAGGCACCAGGGCATTCGTGCTTGACTGGTTTAAAGGCACAAGAGCACTTTGGGTGGGTTATGCAATTAATATGACAAAGGATTGGGACTGTTCTATACACCTTGGTAAAATGACTAAGGTTGAGAATTCTACTGCTGTGGTAGTAGAAGGAAGTTGGGGAAATGCCATGTACTTCGGGAAATGAATTAAAAGAAACGATTAACCCACTCAGATTCGGGCTTACCTTGGAGAGGGTAGGTGGTACAAACTTCGAGGACATGTGTTTTGGTTCGAGCGTAAAGCGACTCGTTCGTCCCTAGTCCTCGGAGTTGGGGGGACCTGGACTACCAATATGTCTTAGGTGGTAGCTCTTTGTTCTTCTGCAGAAGTTAAGGATGCATAATGTTTTGGTTTTGGCCTTTGGGAGTTTCTCTCGGTCACTGGCCGCTCCCTTGGGATTTCAGTCACAGTTAGAATGTTCGGGTTAATAAAATACTGTTGAATAATATACCCCCGAACGTTCTCTTCAGTGATGGTTGTCTCGGCTCGTGTGTACCCGCGGGATAAGAAAAAAAATAAACATCAATTAGAATATTTTAGGTATCACAGTGAGTGGAGTTACTAGAAAGACATGGTGACATTCTTCCAGCATGTTCTGAGCTTGTGATGAGATGAAATACTGAAATGGGTAGATAAGAGATAATCGAATGCATATTGCGATTGCTACATGTAGGTTATGCATGACTGTTATTGTTGTTGTAGAATATGTTTTAATTGCTTAAATGTCTTACTTGCTCAATTGTTGTTGTCGCATAAAATGCTTTACTTGCTTAATTATAACTGTTGCATAATCTACTTACCTGCTTAGATATATAATTATTATTGTCGTTGCATAGATTTCTTTACGTGCTTATGTATAGGCTGAAAATCACACACAGCACCCACATCACATACTTGACACACGATATACTGGCAAGAAGAATTACAGTAATTCCTACTTAGACGTGGCAGTCTAATTCCAATCAATTTACTATTTTTCAGGTAAAGAATATGGTTTATGAGCGGCTGCGGGATGAGGCATCGGACCGAGGTTTTTGGATTTATTGTTCCAAGGATCGCTTGGGTTTAATGTAATTTTTAATTGTTCATATCATTTAAAACTCTGATGATTTTTCATTGACATTGAAATGAAATAAATGTGTTGGGTTTTCTCTCCACTGTAATGTCTCGAAATGCTTAACCCTATATTATTTCTTGATTCCACTATTATAAAAAAAAAATCCTCTTAAATTTGGGTTAAAATTTTGGGGCGTTACAGAAATTCCTTTTGTTTTTTTAGGCCATGCCGAAATCAAAAGAGATATAGATGTTATGATACTAAAAGAAACAAATTGCATGTTCCAAGAAATGTTACTTTTCTTGAAAACGAAAATAGGATTGGTAAAGAAAATATCAAAGAGAATTGTGACTATTCATTTCTTTTTGACCTTGTCAATGAACATGAAAGATGTGAAAACATTCATGATGTGCATGAGAGTGACAACGAGGACACTCATGATGCACATGGGAATGTGAACGAGGGACTTGATGGTATAGACCTATCTCATAATGAAATTCAAACCTATACTCGACATATCGAAGACCATCCACCTGAAAAGAAGTCGCTATTGGATCTTGGATCCAAGTCGGGTTTGGGCAGTACCAAACCCGACTTGTGTACCAGATCTGATTTATATAATGTTGTATTTCTCCTATTCATTAGAGGGTATTTTCGTACCCTAAAAATTATATTAGTGTTGTACTTATAACCTAATGCTATTGAAAAACATGTTGAGTTATTCAGACGTGAAACTGCAGCCCCTTTTTCTTCTATTGTTCTTCTTTCTTCTTGCGCAGGTGAGTATAGAGGACATCACGTTTTAACATGGTATCAGAGCAACATTAAAAATAGGCCCAAGATTGTTTTTCAGAAAGAATAACCCAGGAGATGATTTGAACCTTCAAGTCAAGAAAACTCTTTCTTCTTCAAATCTCGATCTCTGCACCTCTTCATCTTCTCCTTCTCTTCTGATTTTCGGTCTGGTAAGGACGGCATTATCCCACCTGTCTCTTTCTTTCTCAAATTTGATCCTCTTCTTTAGGATTAGATTCCTTTTTCTGATTTTAGGATCGGATTTCTGCAACTTCTTCATTCCTTTCTGATTTACCGTCTGGTAAGGATGTCAACACTCATCTGCCTTCTTTTCTCTCAAATTTGAACTCTTTTCTTCAATCTAAAAGCTTAGAATCGACTGATCGATTTTAAGAGGCTCTCGTTAATCTAAAGTTTTTTTTTGCTACCTAAAAAGTGATTCTCGTTTTTTACTTTCTAGACGTGAACAGACATCGGTTCTCCAAAATTAATTCTTGTGCTGCCTTAGTTTACAATAATCGTCCATCTCAAAATATTCATATCTTTGTTTCACGTTTTGCTCAATCCGAAATGAATCTTTAGTTGATTCACTTTTTTATTAGATGTTCTCTTAATGTCTTATGATCATACTCGAATATAATCTTTGTCATAATTTCCTGGAAAAAAAAAGGACTGAATATTCGAGAGAATATTCGAGTGGATGATTTCTTCGTGAACAAAAATTTTGGTCCAGAAAATTTCTTCTTCCTTTAGAATGGATTCATCTTTTTCACATCCAGGCCTTCTAATTTCCTCAGTCAATTGGACTCCAAAAAGCAAAATAATTTTAACTTCTTGACCTGAAAAAGACATATAGTTCCTTTTATAAGGAGCCAAGATTTCTCTTGTCATCTGGATGGATCGATCTCAACCCCTCCAAAGTTTATTTCGCAAGAAAAGAAGGATGATAAAGGGGTGTCATCTACTGTTCTTGTCAGAAATCCAGATTATGTTGCTTGGGTGAAAAGAGATCAAGCACTAGTGGCCTCTATACTCTCACAAGTGTAATGAAAGAGATCAACTCCAACAAAAGTCACTTATGAACTTGTAAGAACACACTTCAATCAAGCATTATACTTGATTGAATAAGCAAAAACACCCACACAAGGGTCAAGAATGATTGTTATTGAATAAGAAACCTCACTCTAGAGAGGATAATACAACCCAAGGCCCTGAGGCCAATTTATAGAGAAAGAGCCACATGGGAGCAGCCCAATATGGCTGTTGGGCTGCTCCCAATAGTCATATCATATTTATGACTGTTGGGAACAGCTCCAACAGCTATATTGGATCTGTCCCAAAAAACCCAAAAATCAAAAAGGGTAAAAAATACAGAAAATAAAGGTAAAATAAAAAGGAAAAAAAAAAAGAAAAAAGATGGTGGACACCAAATATAGTGAAAAGACCGAATACCCTTGTTGGGTATTTTGGTTTACAAGCACGTGTGTGTGTGCCCGTGTGTGTGTATATATATACATACTTTAACACCCCCCTCAAACTCATGGTGGCACAACCGAGAGTTTGCCAAGAAGGAAGTGGAATGTGGAAGATGAAAGCGCTTTGTTGAAGAAATCTACTAGTTGATACTTAGACGGAACGTAGGGCAATGTGATGGTCTTCCTCAGAAATTCTTCACGAACGTAGTGGCAATCCATTTCAATATGTTTGTTCCTCTCATGAAATGTATGATTGCTTGCAATGTATACAGCGCTCTTGTTGTCACAACATAATTTTGATAGTTCCACAATATGAACTCCCATATCTTCGAGAAGTTGTCTCAACCAAACCAACTCATATGTGGTTATTGCCATGACACGATACTCAGCTTCCGTGGAAGAGAGAGACAAATTCTGTTGCTTTTTGCATCGCCATGAAATCAAAAAATCACTTACAAAAACACAAGAACTAGTGGTTGAGCGTCTGTCATTTACATCCCCTCCCCAGTCAGAGTCATAATATGCAATGACTTCCAAAGAGGAAGAGGATGATAGAAATAATCCATAATTGATTGAATTTTTAATATAGCTAATAATTCTCATTACAACACTCATATGTACTATAGTGGGAGCATGTTGGAACTGACTAACAGAATGAATAGCATGAGAAAGATCAGGTCGAGTAATGGATAGATAAGACAAGGCTCCAATCATTTGTCTGTATGGAGTAGGATCCTTTAGAGGTTCTCCATAATCTATCTTCATTTTTGCATTTATAACTTCTGAAGTATCAACTCATTTATCGTCCATAAGTCCTGATCGTTCTATTATTTCTACTATATACTTTGTCTGAGATAAAAAATAACCACGATGTGAGTAAGCCACTTCTATTTCAAAATTATCTTTGAGGACATTTTTTATTTGATTTACTCCCTGTTTGTCACCTCCTATGATAATCATGTCATCGTCGTAAAGTAGTAATATCATTATTCCTGAAGTTGAAGACTTAACAAACAATGTAGTGTCAGTATAACAAGATTTAAAATTCAGTTTTGTCATCAAAGTACTGAACTTATTATACCAAGTTTTAGAGGCTTGTTTCAAACCATACAATGCTTTGCGTAACCGAAGAATTTTCCCATGTGCTAAATGTAAGCCTAGTGGAGGATCCATATACACTTCCTCATCCAGATCATCATTTAAAAAGGCAATTTTCACGTCCATTTGAAAAATAGACAATTTTTTAATTGAGGCTATAGAAATTAGAGTCCTAACAGTTGTCATCCGAGCAATTAGAGCAAAGGTCTCGTCATAATCTATCTCATATTCTTGATTGTAGTCCTTGGCTAAAAGTCTAGCTTTATATCTTTCCAATGTTCCATCCCATTTAGTTTTAACTTTGTAGGCTCATCTACATCCCATAGTTTTTCTACCATTGGGTAATGTTTGAATTTCCCAAGTTTTTGCCTTTTCTAATGCTTCTAATTCGTCATTCATTGCTTAATCCGCTCTTGATGATTTTTTGCTTCGTAGTAGGAAATCGGTTCTATATAGGAATGTATGGGCCATAAGACATGATCTGTACCTTGGCTCAAAGGAGACATAGGATACAAATCTACTAGGGGCTTTTGAAATTCTTATGGATCTTCTAATACTAGATGAACCCATATCTTGGTTTTGTGAATATCTTTTCAATGCACATGGTGGATGATTTTTTGTACGTCGAGAATAAGTTTATACGTTATCATGAGGTACGTCTTCATGACTAAAAACTTCATTTTCACTCTTATGCACATCATGAGTACATGTTTCACGTTCATTGATAAGATAAAAAAGAAATGAATAATCACAACTCTCTTGGATTTATTCTTGGGTAAAACCATTTTCTTTTTCAAGAAATATGACATTTCGTGAAACATACAATTTGTTTTTTTTCAATGTCATAACATCTGTATCCCTTTTGGTTTTTGGAAGAAAGTTTATCATTTTTATTAGTAAGAATGAAACACTTACATCCAAAGTCTCTTAACCTACTATAATGAGGTGATGCTTTAAATAATTTTTCAATTGGAGAAATATTTTCAATGGTTTTTTAAGGCATTCTATTTATCAAATAAACAACCGTAAAGGTGGCTTCGGCCCAAAAACTTTTAGGTACATTTTTTGAGATAAGGAGACTTGGACATCCAAATGTTGCAAAACTTTCCTATTTACCTTTTGTTAAACACTTGTGTAAAAGTGATTTCACTTATAATGATTGTATTCTTGGGAAAATAAAAAAATTACCTTTTTTGTCAAAGATTTATATTTACAAGACCTTTTGAAATTGTCCATTCGAATATATGGAGATCGGCACCAGTTTTATCAAAAGGGGGTTTTGCATATTATGTAATCTTTGTTGACGACTACACAAGATATTGTTGGATATTTTTTCTTAAGCACAAATATGAAGTTTTTCGACTTTCAAAACCTATCATATGATGATTAAAAATCAATTTAATGAAAACTTAAAAATCTTTAGAACTGACTCTGGGGGAGAATATCTTTCAAGTGAATTCAAAAATTATCTTGAAAGTCACGGTATTCTTCACCAAAGATCATGTCCGAAAACTCCTCAACAAAATGGATTAACCGAAAAAAAAAGCATAGACATATTATAAAGACAACTCGAACCCTTATCATTTCTCAAAACATCTCGAAACGTTTTTGGGTTGAAGTTGCTTTAACATCTGTCTACCTTATAAATCGGCTACCATCTAAAAATTTGAACAAAATCTAGTCTTTTGAAATGTTGTATACCAAAAGAACCTAACTATAGTCAGTTGAGAATTTTCTATTGCAAATGCTTTGTTCTTACCGACAAGAATGACAAGCTCCCACCAAAAGCCATTACATGTGCTTTCCTTGGATACTTCGAAACCCAAAAAGGGTTTCGATGTTATGATGTTAAGAATGACAAGTTATATGTTTCTAGAAATGTGAGCTTTCTGGAAAATGTTAATGGTTTTAAAAGAAGTGAACCTTACGAAGAAAATATGGATTATTCCTTTTTATTTGAGCTGTTAGCTAAAAATGATGATAGTGATGATGAACTCACTCATAATGAGGCTAGTGATAATGAAGATGAGAAAAATATTTCCTTCCATCCATCTACCTTCCAACACAATGATGAAAGAGCATCGAAAGATCCTATAACATATACTCATAGAGATAGAAGCAATTTTAGAAGTGCAATTGAAAAATACAGTGAACCTAGTGGCTCGACTTCAACAAATGAAGAAAACCTACGAAGAACCAAGAGAAATAGAAAGGTACCTTCTAGGTTCATCTCATACGATTCTTTTACACCTAAACATAGAGTTTGTCTCAGTGCCATTCACTCCTATGTAGAACCCAGAAACTTCGAAGAAGCCAAAAAGAATGATGAATGGATAAAAGCAATGGATTGTGAACATAGAGTGCTCAACAAGGCAAAAACTTAAGAATTCCAAGATCTTCCCAAAGGTAAGAAAACAATAGGGTGTAGATGGGTATTTAAGGTAAAAACTAAGAGCGACAAATCTCTTGAGAGATATAAAGTTCGACCAGTTGCTAAGGGGTATAGTCAAAAATACAGGATTGACTATGAAGAAACATTTGCCCCTGTGGCCCGAATGGTCCTTGTAAGATGCCTCAATTAACAAATGAAACATCTATCACATGAATGTTAAAAACGCTTTTTTAAATGGTGATCTAAATGAAGAAGTATATATGAATGCTCCGCCAAGAATGGAGACTCCCAAAGGAAAGGTGTTTCGTCTTCGAAAAGCACTTTATGGTCTAAAACAAGCTCCCAAGGCTTGGTATGATAGATTTAATTTTGTAATGTTAGAAAATGGATTCTCATCTTATTTCAGTGACACTGCTTTATTTGTTAGAAAAACCAATGCAAGGATAGTAATACTGCTTTTATATGTGAATGATATACTAATAAGTAGAAGTGATACTAAAGGAATTAAAAGCATAAAATCAATTTTAAATGATAAGTTTGAGATGTCTGACTTGGGATTTCTAACCTGTTTTTTGGGTATTGAAGTGGCATACTCTCACAAAGGATATTTTTTATCTCAAACTAAACTTGCCTCTGAAATTATTGACAGGTCAGATATTACAGATGATAAAGTTTGTGAGACTCCTACTATAGTAGGAACCAAAATGAAAATTGATGATGGCATTCCCCTCACAGATCGCACTCCCTACAAACAGCTTGTGGGATCATTGATGTATCTAAGTATTACTAGACCATATATTTCTCATGTAGTTCATACTGCAAGCCAGTTTCAACATGCACCAATATTTGTTCACATAAGTGTCATTTTGCAGATCATCAGATACATAAAGGATACATTAAATAAAGGAGTATTTTTATCCTCTTCCTCTGAATTAAAATTAATTGCTTATATTGACTCTGACTGAAAAGGTGACAGAAATAACTGTCACTCCACCACTGGTTTTTGTGTGTTTTAAGGAGACTCGTTGATCTCATGGAGATGCAAGAAACAACAAAAAGTATATTTATCCTCTATTGAAGCTGAATATCGAGTCATAGCAACTGCTACCATGGAAATTGTATGGATTTATCAGCTATTAGAAGACATAGGGATCAATGTAAAAGGGCCCACCAAGCTTTGCTGTGATAACAAGAGTGCATATTATATTGCTAAAAATCATACATTTCATAAGCGGATTAAACACATTGAGATGGACTGTCACTGTGTTCGAGAAGCATATCTGAAAGGAGTCATAGATCTTTCGTATGTAACTTCAGAATATCAGTTGGCAAATTTCTTCACCAAAGCATTGTGTTCTCCGCGGTTCAACTTCCTTCTTGGCAAACTTTCGGTCATCATGCACCAAGTTTGAGGGGAGGTGTTAAATTGTAATACTAAATCATTGTAATTCTATATATATTTTATATATATATAGAGAGATACATATACACATGTATCTATCTAATTATATATACACAAATATACATCAGTCATAGGGGTATTTTAGTCTTTTTCTCTTCTTACGCATATTCATCTTTTTTAATATGTTTATATATTTTTATTTTTATTTTTATTTTATTTCTTTTTAAATATTATACTTTGTGTACCTTAGGGGGCACACATTTAGTTGTTGGGCCCCTCCAACGGTCACATTTGTGACCGTTGGAGGGGCTCCAACGATTACATGTGGAGCCCCTCCAAGGCCCACAAAATCTCTTTTTGATGCTCTATAAATAGAGCTCTCCTCTTTGTATTTTGTCAAGGCTTTAAGACAAAGCCCAAGCATTATCTAATAAAGTGTTTCATTCCTCTTTATGTCTTAGTGCATTTGTAAGATATTGTGGGTTGTGCCTTTGTGCACAAGTGTTCTTATTGTGCATTTGTGCACACGTTTTTCATCAAGAACTTTGTGTCTTGATTGTAGTGTCTTTTTTAAGACACTTTTACATGAATACCAAGAAAGCTTTTTCCTATGATAGTCATTATAGATGATCACAATGGGACAGTTTGTGATAGACCAGTCCTTTTCCTATGGTGTCCCTCGTCTCTAGTATCTTCCCCTTTATGGAGGAAAAAAACATCAAATGCATCTTCTTTTATGCCATCTTACTCTAATAATGATGATTCCACTCTGTGGAGACTTAAATCAAGAAGTTGAATTTGATAACAATTGAAACACAGGAATAGAAAAAATGCTTAGAAAAAAGTTGCAACTCTTATGTGGTTATATATATATATATATATATATATATATATATATATATATATATATATATATATATATATACACACACACACACACACACACACATAGATCAATAAGAGAAAGAAGTATTTTCAAATCCAGTATCCATTTTAAACACAAAGATAATAATGACGCTCTGCCCTCCAAACTACTGCCCATCCCCTTGTGCACACCTCCTCTTAGAACTTTGCAACTCAGACCTGTGCCTAAAGGCAAAAGCTTCTTGTCTTGAGGCAGGGCATAAAAATCAAGGCTTAGGAACTAAAACATTGTTTTGAGGGTTCCAAAGATTATGTGGCTGACACCATTCTCAATTTGGCATTTTTTCAAAAAGCCAATTTTGAAACGCTATAATGTGGTTTTAAATACAAATACAAAAGCCTACTTTTTCAAAACCTATTTTTCAAGTAGTGCTTACTTGCTAGGCCACATTGTTTCCTTCCATACCTAACCTTTTCAAGTGGCTCTCATCATCCGTTTCAAAAACCTTCACTGCCCCTCCCTCCTACTGCCCAACTTCTCTACTGCCATTCTTCCAACCATGGAGTGTCTCAAAAATGACATGCAGGTGCTTTTCAACATCAGGAGACATCTTGCAAACTTTTTAGAGCCATCACTTTGCATGAAAATTATTAAAGAGCCTCACTGGAGAATTAACCAGTTTCGACAATTGCTGACCACTATGACATGAATTTTTGGGAATGCCTTTGATTTGGTCAAAAAACCATTTCTTGCTTTTCTTGGTTAGACTGTCAACAAAAAGATGAGGTATTTTAATCGCTTATCAATTTCTTGACTCAAAACATTATTTAGCCAAAAAAGGTGGCAAGTGGATGTGACAAATATGGTGACAAATGATACAACAACAACAACAACTACGCCTTCATCCCAAAACAATTGGGGTCGGCGATATGAACCAAAAAAGAAAATCATTCTGGGTCTTTCACATGAATCTTTCTCCTCCAATCATTTCTATCCAATGACATGTCCTCGGTGAGGTTCAAACTTCAAAGCATTCATATCCTTTCCTATCATCTTCATCCATGTCTTCCTAGGCCTACCCCGACCTCTTTTAACTAATATATTTTTCCATTTCTCCATCCTTCTAACTGGAGCATCATTAGGCCTTCGCCGAATATGTCCAAACCACCGTAAACGATTCTCTCTCATCTTATTTTCAATGGGTGCAACGCCTACCTTCTTACGTATCTCCTCGTTCCAAATCTTATCTTTTATTGTATTTCCACACATCCATCTAAGCATAAGCATCTCAGCTACACTCATTTTTTGAATATGATGTCTCTTGGCAGCCCAACATTCCGTACCATATAGTAAAGTGGGCCTAATAGTCGTCCTATAAAACTTTCCCTTCAATCGCAATGGCATTCTACGATCGCACAACACTCCAGTTGCACTTTTCCATTTCATTCACCTAACATTTATCCTATGATTTACATCTCCATCAATTTCTCCATACTTTTGACTGATAGATCCCAAATATTTGAAACAATCATCCACCGGTATTTCTTGCTCACCAAGCTTAACTACACTCCCATCACTACTTCGTTGCTTACTAAACCGGCATTCCATATATTTTGTCTTACTCTTACTCAACTTAAAACCACTTGCTTCCAATGTCTGCCTCCATAATTCTAACTTCGCATTAACCCCAGCTTTAGACTCATCAATCAAAACAATATCATCAGCAAACAACATACACCACGGCACATTTTCTTGAATTGATCTCGTAAGCTCATCCATCACTATAGCAAATAGGAAAGGGCTTAATGCAGATCCTTGATGTAACCCAACCGTTATAGGAAAATTGGTTGTCACCCCTCCACAAGTGCGGACATTGGTTACTACTCCTTTGTACATATCTTTAATTATAATAATGTACTTGAGAGAAACACCTTTCTACATCATTGTCCATCAGAAAACATCCCTAGGTACTCTATCGTATGCCTTCTCCAAATCAATAAAAACCATATGCAAATCTTTGTCCCTCTCTCTAAATCTCTCAATAAATTGTCTAAGAAGATATATAGCGTTCATAGTTGATCTTCCAGGCATAAAACCAAATTGATTCTCCGATATCATGACAACCTTCCTCAACCTATACTCAATCACCCTCTCCCAAAGTTTCATAATATGACTCATGAGTTTTATACCACGATAGTTTGTGCAATCTTGTATATCACCCTTATTCTTATATAAAGGCACCAAAGAAATCTTCCTCCACTCATTAGGCATCTTATTTGTCCGTCAAATCTTATTAAAAAGATTTGTCAAGCATTATAAATCTCTCTCCCAAGCATTTTCAAGCCTCGATAGGTATACCGTCTGGGCCAACTGCCCTTCTTGATTTCATTTTTTTCAAAGCCTCTGCAATTTCTTTCTTTTGAATCTTGCGCATGAAGTCACGATTCATCCCATGAAAAGGAATGGAGAAGTCTCCAAGATCCTGAGCATGACTTTCATTAAATAGCTTATCAAAATAATCTATCATTTTCTTGATGGTGGCAAATGATAATGTTACAAAAACAAGTGCATTTTCAATTAAAATCAGGAAAACGTTTTCTTGGCCATCCAAAAACCACCAAAACATCCAAAATATAAACTTAGTTTCAAACAATTGCCTTGGATACACAACTTTCAAAGTGCCATTCTAAATGGCGAGCGGGCAACTATAACCTCTAACAAGTGAAAGGCATTGGTCCCAAAAAATATGGAAAAGAGAAGTCGGCTGCACTTCCAAGAGCCTCCAGCATGAGATAGACAAAAGGAATGAATGGGCAATGCTGCAGTATAATACAATGGACAACCTTTGTGCACAGGAAAACTTCACCTACACTGTAATAAACAGCAACTTGGCTATGAAGGATTTTCAAATCCTATTCCCATGAGAACAAGAAAACATTGGAAGAGCTCAACGTATGCAAATAAAAAGTTGTCAATTATTGCAAAAAAGGGTAATTTACATATAGGCACCTAACGTATGTAAGCATCTATATATAAATTACACATTTAATAAAAATATATAAAACTTAAACATAAATTTGTCATACGCTAGGCATCTATATACAAATTACCCAAAAAACAATTTCTAGACAAGCCAATATTCCGCTTTTTTGACCAGCCATCCAACACTACAGACAGCAATGCAAGCATGCATGCACCTTTGTCACCACAAAATATTACACCTGCACGGCATCCTCAATAGATACAATGATGTAACACTTGCCAAAGCAATGACTTGGGCCAAACACCTTACAATAGAACCAAAGCAAATTCCATTCAACCACCCAACCACCTCTAAGTAAAGCAAAATCCCAACCTAGTCTGTTTCACTGCAATGAAACCTGGAGAGACAAAAGAGATAGGATACCTTGGAAGGGTTCACTTTCACAACAACATCAGGGACACTCTTCTTCAATCCTGTCTGCACTATTTCAGCCCTTTTCTTGAACGAGGTGCATTGTTTGCTAGATTTTCCGCAACACATGCATTAAAACGAAAACAAATTAGTGAAAGCAGAGGTTCCCCATGCTGAGAACACGTATTACAAATAAAGTGAAAAACCAAACCCATCATACATTAAACAAAAGAACTGGAAGCGATGACAAAAGCACCCAAGAGTGTTTCTCACATCATAACACTCAACACAAATCTTTTCGAAAGTAAATACATACAATCTCAACATTCATATGCAGACAATCTTCATTCTACTATTTGAGATAGCATCTATATGCAGGGGAGACAAAAAAAAGAGTGCAAAAAGAACAAATGACTAAGAAGAAAGTACACAAAATCATTGTACGTTACTAACCATTACAGAGGCACCGGCCCACGGAGAATCCAGAAACAAAGTAAGAACACAAAAACTAGCTTCCCAACAAGAAAGCATAAGAGCAATAAGGAGCAAACGTTTTGGTAAAATGCCCCAACGATTCCTAGCAGTGAGGGAAAGCAAGTAAAGCAAGAGAGAGAGAGAGAGAGATGATGATGAAGAAGAAAATGTCTAAACCAAAGATGATCAATAAGGAAACAAATAATTTGGGGAAAAAGGAAAAGAAACGCAAGAACACAAGCAACCTTTAAACCTTAGGGCTTCCAACTCAAAACCCTAGAAGCCCTCACAATGGAATGAAGCACAAACCCTGAACAGAATCGCAAAAGGAAACCATCAACCTGCCTCTCGTTCTCACAACCCAAAAAGCCAAATACAATGGAGCAAAAAAGATGGATACCAGTGTTCGATGACGATCGTCTTCTGCGGCTCTTCCACACGGACTTCTGCAGCAGGGGTTGGTTTCGCCTTCTTGCGCCGCAGCTCTGTCGCCGGGGCCGGGACGGTGGCTGCATTCTTTACAGAGCTGCGCGTGGCCATCCGCTGGGAGGGGGGCTTGGCGACGGCAGGTGCAGGGTCGGCGGCGGCAGCTAACTTCTTCTTCGGCTCGGAGGCTCCGGCCGAGGACTTCCCGGTTGCCTCACGGCGACGCTTAGGCGCCATTGCTTCTTCTTCTCCTTCCTGAATGGCCGGCTCCCTCGTTTACTGAGTAAGTGTGGGTTGGTTTGCAGAGGAAGAGGAAAGAGGTGGGAAGAAATAGGAGAGCCCAAGGGTCGTTTTCTGTACAGTAAAACTGAGCAGAGCAGACGAGAGCGAACTCAACTTTCCCGCCCAAATTCGCGCCCTCTCTCTCTCTCTCTCTCTCTCTCTCTCTCTCTCTAATTCAATCGTGGGGTTCCCGCGCGTTGCCGTACGTCCTGAAACCCGGATGAATGTCAGGAATCTCACACGGGAGAAAATCTCCAATGTTGTCGACAAATACTGGGAAATACCCAAACGTGATAATGTAAAAATAATATGAGCAGGTGCATCTCAAATTCACGTTAAAAAATAAAAAACACCATCCAAGGGCACAATGCCCTGCGATTTTTGGTTCATGTGATTGTAAATCACAAAGTTGTGATGGCGACTGCCAGCTGTGATTGCTTTTGCCCTTTTTTCCCTTTGTCTTAAAACTTGAGAAAGTAAATAATATATGTAACCCAGTTTCTATATCCTTAAGGCATGTTTGGAAGAGAGAAAAACTCTTATAGAAAAAGAAAGATTTACTTACTAGAAGTTCTTCAAAACAAACTTTTTCACGTGTTTGTGTAGCATGAGACAAACAGAGTGAAAAAATGTAAAAAAAAATGAAAGAGAGGAGGAGGGTGGTGGTGATGGTGGGATGCGGTGAGATGGATGATGGAGAGTGTAAAAAAAAAATTTCTTTTGGTAGAAAACATTCCTTCACCCCCCATGGAGGAATGTTTTCTGAAAAATGTACATTTTAGAAAAATTATCTCAGCAAAAAAGTCTCTCGTTTGGAAGGATCAGAAAATCCGTATGAATTTTTTCACTTTGCATCACTTTTCTTACATCTTTTCTAGCTTTCTAGAAGCAGAAAATGTTTAAAAATTATAAATCGAGGTCGAAAAATCATATCATTTTTTTGACCTTTTCAAACAAGTGAAAATGTTGCTCTGATAAACATTTTGAAAAAAGTGCATATTTTGATAAAAAAGACTCCTCCAGAGGGTGGAGTCTTTCTTATCCCCTGTCTCACCCCTCGTCGGGTGGGTTGAGGTGGAGACTTCTCTCCACCTTTCACAATCATCTTCGTCTTCACCACCACCACCCCCATCGTCTGTGTCTCCACCCATCAACACCCACTTCCTGACCTCTACCATTGAGCCGTCCACCAAAATGAGAGAGGAGAGGAAATGAAGGAGAGAGACGGCAAGGTCTATCATATGAAGGATAGGCGAATGGGAAGATCATTACCCTCAAAAAGAACCCTTACCTGAACGGGAACGAAAAATATCTCATCAAAATGAAGCTCAGGTTTAACCCTTACCTAAACGGGAAATGAAAGGATGATATTGCAGGAGCAAATTGGAAAAATAAATAAGGCAACTCTTTCAAAGAAGTAAACAATGCCAAGTTGTATCAAAATGGACAATGAGAAAGGTGTCCCCCCGACCGCCCTCTGCGAGATCTCCCTCCTCAAAATGATCTTCATCGATCCCCATATCATTAGGTTTGGCTCATTCTCTCTTCTTTGGTTTCTTTCCATCTCGGTGTCTCCATCATCATCCTGTTTTTCTTCTTTTTTGCTAGGATTTATCCATGTTTTTTTTATCCTTTTCTTCATGAAAATCCAACTTCTGAGAGAAATTGATAGTTGGTGTTCAATTGATTGAGTTTAGAGTGATACCCATGTCACAATTTTGATTGGCACCATCATTTTCATGATTATCTGTTCTTGTTTGAGTGTTGATCCGGTAAAAGAAATGGTAGTCTCATGATCACATAATCTTGTGATCTACTGGTGGTTGTCTTTCTTTACTTCTGCTCATTTGGGTGTTGAGGTATGGCTCTCTATTCTTCATATCTTGGTTTTATTGTTGGAATCCATTGTATTAGTTCTATTGATGTTAATTATGGGTTTTTCTTTGTACCATATTTTTTTTGGCTGAATTTTGTGGTTCAGGTTCTTAGATTGGCCTTCATCTTTGATTCGGGTAGTTTAATATTAGTAGTTGTTAGCTTTAATCTTTGAATATGTGTTCTCCAATTGAATTTTGTTAGGATTCATGATGTTGGTTGATTTTGTATATGGATGCATGACTTGATATGCTTCTCTTTTGTTATGATTTGATGATGTTGTGGGGTTTCTAAATGTGGGATGCCCGCAAAAATTATTTTTGGCCATTAAATCATTGGTTTCTAGTTAGGTGTAAATTCATTATCACTATTTATGGATGAAATTTATTTTCTACCACTTAATTATTTTCTTCTATTATCTAGATGTAAAATCATGCTTTTTATGAATGGAAGATTCATTTTCACTATTTGAACATTTTGTAAATTGCAATGATTCAATTATTTGCTTTCATATTGTTGTAATTTGTGATGGATGGGTTGTTGATTTTCACCGTTTTGGATATTGCAAGTTCTCAAAGGGATTCAATTGTTTTTTGTGTAGTATGAGAAAATGTTTCTAGGTACAAACAAACAAGCATAAATGTTTTTCTTTCGTTTTCAGCCTTCATTTTCTCATACTACACAAACAAGCGAGAATGTTTCTTTTGGAAAACCTATTATATCAAAACTTCTCGTAGGAAAAATTTTATTTTCCTACGAGAGTTTTTCTTACTTCCAAATGTGCCCTTGAGGGCACGATCGAAAGTAGGAAAGATATAGAAAAAGTGATAGAAAAAAAAAATATTTCTCAAAAAGAAGTGGAAGAATGTTTACAGAACCAACGAGAACTCCACTTGTCTAGTAGGAGCAGTCAATGATGTCACCTTATATCATGAGTATATCCACAGATCCAAGGTGGATCTGTGAATATCGTCAAGCAGTTGTCCTTTTGGTTGACTCATTGTTGCTTGTAACATTACATTTTTTTTATTTTTTATTTTCATGTATATCTTGTTACCCAATCCCAAGTATGGTGGATACAAAGTGTAACACATATACTCTGTTAATGGTCATATGACACAATAAAATTTTTATTATTTTTTGCCTATCGTTCTCTCTTATCATCATCTTCACTTGGTATCAGAGCGAAAATGACAATCTCATCGTGTGTGATCGTACCTCACAATAGATCAAAAAAAACAATCATATTCATTATGTCTGCATGTGGATCCTGGTTTCGCTTGTGAGGATTTTGGTGTCGTCATTGTCAAACATGCATACCAATCGAGTTGTGTCAATGTGCCAATCGTGATACATTGATCCTACTCATCCCGTACGTTTTGTCCACTGATTGAGTCGTGATTGCATGTCGATCGTGATACCCTGATCCCTCTCATCCCATACATTGTGTCTACGTGTTGATTGAGTTGCATCAATATTGTGCCTGATACTGTTCTAGTTGTGTTCATGTGGTCTCCTTAATATAGTTGTTGTTATTGTGCCTTTGGATCACACTCTCGATCATGATTGATGGTCGAGATGAATAGTAGCAACTTGTTTGATGGATGAGAGGAGAAGACATCGAGCTCTTGTTTTACTTGCATCACTTAGACAATCCTGGAGTGATGCTGGTTTCATCACTATTAACTAGTGACAACTATTCAACATGGAGATGGGGTCATGTGCATGTTAAATTATATCGTGTGTGTATATATATATATATATATATATATATATATATATATATATATATATATATATATATATATGCCCCAGGGGCATTTCTATCATTTTTCATTTTACGCATATTGACCCTTGTGAATGTGCATGTAACTTTTCCTCATTTTCTTTTTCTTTTTTTCTTTTTCTCTTTTCTTTCTTTTATTTTTTTCACCTTTTTGACTAAAAGTCAAAGGAGGGGGAGACATTGGACCCCCCTCCAACGGTTAGATTTCTAACCATTGAAGGGGCTCCATTGTCTAGTAGAAGCCCTTCCTTTTGGTCTCCTCTTGTATTATAAACAGGGGTGTGTCCCCTCTAATTGTACTCATTCTTTTGGGAGCCTTTGTGCTCACCTTTGCTCAATAGATTCAATCTTTTGCATTTCAAGTGTTCTCTTTGTACCTTTGTGTACTTTTTATTAAAGTGTTCTTGGTGTATCTTTGTACATGTATCCCTTCGTGGAGCTTATGCTTGTAGTGCACATCTTTGAAGATATTTTTACAATGCATGGCTCTGAGCGCAAAAACCAAACTCATGTTTGTTGATGGGTCCCTCCCACAACCCAACAAATGCAACCACTTGGGATAAATGCAATTACATGGTCTTGTCATGGATCTTAAATGCCTTGTCGAAGGAACTCGCAAACAATGTCATATATGTTGATAAAGCCCAAGATATGTGGGCGGACATGGAGCAACATTTATTCCAAGGTAACACTACTTGTATCTATCAGTTGAAGAAATTGATTTCGGATATTAGGCAAGATTTGTCTCCTCTTGTCACTTATTTTAGGAACCTCAAAACTTGATGGGATGAACTTGCGTTATATTTGACCATCCCTACAGTATCACACATATATACTTTGTTAATGGCCATATGACACAATAAGAAAATCATTGTTTTTTGGCTATCGTTCTCTCTTGTCACCGTCTTCATATGGTATCAGAGCAGAGAGGGTGATCCCATTGTGTATGGTCATACCTCACAGCAGATCAAACATACGATCGTATTCAATGTGTCTACGCGTAGATCTTACTTTCATTTGTGAGGATTCTAGTGTCATCATTATCGAACCTGCATACCAATTGAGTCGTGTATGTGTGCCAATCGTGATACCCTGATCCTACTCATCCCATACATTCTTTCCAATGATCAAGACATGTTTGCATGCCGATCATGATACCCTGATCCTGCTCATCCCATATGTTGTGTATGCGCATTGATTGAGTTGCATCGACGTTGTGCCTGCATACTGTTCGAGCCGTGTTGATGTGGTCTTCTTAATATAGTTGTTATTATTGTGCTTGTGGAGCACACTCTTGATCACGACTGATGGTCAAGATAAATAGTAGCAACTTTTTCTATGGATGAGAGGAGAAGACGTTGAGCTCCTATTTTACTTGCATCACGTGAACAATCGTGGAGTGATGCTGGTTTCGTCACCATTAACTAGTAACAACTATTCAATATGGAGATGGGCCATGCACATGGTCCTCAGCGCGAAAAACAAACTCGTATTTATTGATGGGTCCCTCCCATGACCCAACGAAGGTTCAACGGATGCAGTCACTTGAGACTGATGCAATGACATGGTCTTGTCATGGATCTTAAACGCACTATCGAAGGAACTTGCGAACATCGCCACCATATACTCTGATAGAGCTCAATATGCGTAGGCCGACTTTGAGCAACATTATTTCCAAGGTAATGCTACTATATCTATCAGTTGAAGAAATTGATTTCTGATATTAGGCAAGAGTTGTCTTCTCTTGTCACTTGTTTTATAAACCTCAAAACCTTATGGGATGAACTTGTGTCATATTCAACCATCCCTAAATGCATGTGTGGTGCATTCAAGGAGTTCAAAGAATGTCAGGAGAAGGAAAAGGTCTATCAAATTTTTATGTCCCCTAACGAGTCACTTAGGTCTCTTTGTAGCCATATTTTAACCATTGAACCTTTGCCAAATATCAACAGGGTATACAATGGTGACACAATATGAGACCCAATGACTCCTAATGCCATCTAGCCAACATCAAAATGAAGTCATGATACTTATGATCAAAGGCAATGTGACTACTCAAAATCACATTAACAATCTTTTTGGTCATGGCATTAGGAGACGTAAGCCTCATCTCTTGTGTGATTATTATGGCATGGTCGGACATGTGAAGGCATGCTACTATGTGTTTCATGGATATCCACCCAATCATTCAAAAAATGGCAATAAAAGAAATGTCAAGTTGGCTAAATCGGCAGCCAACACTGCGTCGAGAGGAGACAACCCACAAGCTAAATCACATTCCTCCACCGTGGGCAACGTCTTATCCAAGCTATCTAAGGACCAACTAAGTTATCTCGCGTCTTGGCTTAATAGAGATACTAAACAGACCAAAGCTAATCTAGTAGGTAACTCATCAGATTTTTCCATCCCTTCCTCTTGGATTCTTGACACTGAGGCGACAGGCCATATGATGCCACATCTTGAAAATTTGTTTGATATTATCCCACTTCTAAAAGTGCAACATATGAAACTCCCTAATGGCCAAGGTATGTTGGTCACTCATGTGGGCAGCACCCATATCTCTCATTCCATCATTTTAACTAATGTCATGTGTGTGCCAAATTTGTGATATAATTTGCTTTCTGTTGGCAAACTAACCAAATCCATGAATTGCAATGTCATTTTCTTCCCTACTTTTTGTGTGTTTTATGACCTTTCAACAAAGAAGCCGATTGGAGCAGGTGAACTAGGAGATGGGCTTTACCACTTTATCCAATCGCCATCTTATCATCAATCCTTTAATGTTGCAAGTCAGGTCAATTTTTGCCTTTGGCATATGCGACTTGGACATCCTTCTAATCACCATATTTTTTTTAAGTAAAGACAATGCTGAATTTTGTTTTCCTATTAGCTCAAATGTTAGTACTGAACTTTTTGCTCTTGTTCATTATGATATCTTGGGTGGGTATGCTACACCTTTACACATGAGTGCACATTATTTTTTAACCATAGTTGATGATTTTTTTGAAGCATGTGGGTTTATCTCATACGGTTCAAAACCAAAACCTTCTTTTTTATGCAGTTTTGTGCTATGGTTAAGACACAATTCCAGAGAGTAGTCCAACATTTTTGAATTAATAATGGGTCTGAATTCATGGCACATAACATGCAAGTATTTTTTCACCGAAATAGGATAAATCACCAATGCTCATGCATTGTAACACCTTGACAAAATGAAAGGGTTGAACGCAAACATAGACACCTCCTTGAGGTTTCTTGTGCATTACGTTTTCAAGGCAACTTGTTTCATTTTGGGGAAAAAGTGTCCTTACAATAACATATTTAATCAATCGTATACCCACTTCAGTGTTGCAAAATAAATCTCTATATGAGGTTGTGTTCCAAACCAAACCTGAATACTCACACCGACGCATTTTTGGTTGTTTATGCTATGTGTGAAACCATTTCTCTCTTCATGATAAATTTGCATCCAGATCCAGGCGTTGTGTCTTTGTTGGTTATCTGTTTGGACAAAAGGGATATATGGTCTATGATCCTGAAACACACACTTTATTCAATAGTCAAGATGCCATTTTCTATGTGCCACATTTTCCTTTTCATAATAAGGTCCCTAATGTTAATGTGTCCATCTTGCCACAGCCCTTGGATCCTCTGATAGAAGAGAACAATACATGTATCATCGACTCATCCACTATTGAACCTGAGACCATCCACCCTCTATCCCTTGAACTGCTCTGGTCTACTGAGTTCATCTCTCCTGCATCGAGCTATGTTCTCAACCCTGACCCACCCAATGGTTCCAATGTAAATGATACCCCATATCCAACCACTCCCACTCACCTGTGTCATTCTGCTAGGGAATGTTCTAAACCCACCTATTTCACTGACTACGTGTGTTTCTGTAACACCCCAGTAATCTTAACCTGAAATTTCATGAAATTTTTGAATTTGTTTTTTAGCTTTAAACAACAAAAAATAATATTTTTCATGCAGAGGGTTGAAAGACTCTGGAGCTAGTTACAAGTATGAATTAACAACGTAAAATCAGAGAACCATTCATGAAAACCAAAATGATCTATATTTCTAAAAGTAGTCATTCATAAAATGCAGTCAGAGGGATAAAAAGGACATAGTTGTAATTACACAAGCAATTGATATCAAAATGAAACAAATTCCTAAGTCTAGCTCTGGATCGTTAGTGGTTCTAGTTCTCGACGTTGCTCCTGCATCTCGCCATCCACTGTGCAGTATATCAATCACCAGAAATCCTTTTAAAGGGTTAGACTTGTGAAAGTCTGGTAGGTATACCCCATTCTCAGGTAATTATATAACATTAAAATATATATTTTCAACTGTAAAGTAACATGCAACTTTATTCATAATATTACCATGCATTATCAGGGCATATTTTTATTTCAAGACTGTGTAAATAAGAAAGTTTATTTCTTTTGATTACAGTTCTCTCGGGTGCACGTGGGCATATAGAGCAACATAAAAGAACACTTCTAGCGTTTATTATGCTATGTGTTTTATATTTCCTAAAGGTCTAACTGCTCGAGGTCCAAAGCGAGTGGTTCAAGATCGGGAGTAGATTCACTTACGTCTGTTTAGGTTTTGTTTCATTTATTTTTGTATGCTCTTATTAGACCAACTGAGCAGTTCTATTTTTTAATTAACCATTATTCTTATTAGTTTCAATTGTATCAAGGTTATGTTTGACGTTATTTAAATGGAAAAGGTGTTGTCTTGTCATCAAACACAAAGTTACAATAAGATGTTTGTGATCAATGGTGATGATTATGAATGCAAACATAAAAATACTTAATGGATTAGATTAGACTTACATCATCTTGCAAGTAAGACTTGTTCAAGCAGTTTGTGCTTTTTGGAAATGTGTCTTTGGATGACTGAATTCCATATTCTAGTGCTAATGGCTTCATTTGTTAAGTCTGAAGACAAACATGGGATCTTTCCTTTTTTCTTCTGGTTTTAGCTTTGTATGTATGCATTCTGCTGTAGTTTTAGCTTCATATGTATTCATAGATATATGTAAGCAGGGGATACTTGTAGGCAATGTGCATTAGATTCCTAAGGAGGCAGATCCTTCTTTGTCTTTGTCATATTTTTTATAAAACAGACAGAATTTGCACCAAACTACCACTACTACAACTTTAACAAGTGCTAACATTTTATTGTGGGTGAGTGCACCACCTCATTAACCATGTAGATTTTGCATTTATTGGCTATTTGTCTGAATTTCGTAAGAACTCTTGCAAACAACTTGCCGTTAAAAATTAGAGCCATGACTAGAACCTTAAAGATGTTTTGGTAATACTTTCTTTTGGGATTTCTTCCATTTATGTAAGCGGTTCAACATACTTGTGGCAAACCCTGCTAGTACCAGGGCTTGCCTTTAGTAGACAATCTTCCAATATAAAGTAAAGTGGTTTATAGTTTATGACCAAACTCATGAATAGATAGAAGACTTTCCACTTGGCAATTATTTTTTTGCAGAGGGAGTGTGTGTGTGTGTAGCCTTCAATAGATGTTGGTTATTGTTCATGGTTCAAGGATAGCCCACAGAATATCTGAATTACCTTTGATGCATTGCTCTTGCCTTTGGAGGATCTACTTTTATTGGCATGGATTTGGCCTGTATTGGTAAAAAACTATGGGGGTGGTAGTGAAAAAAAGTAGGTTGGGTAGGATCGAGGGGAGAGGCTTTAACAATAATTTCATGAGTTCTTGCTCTCAACAGTTCTACAATAACCAGCATTGCTCTTGCCTTTGGAGGATCTACTTTTATTGGCATGGATTTGGCCTGTATTGGTAAAAAACTATGGGGATGGTAGTGAAAAAAAGTAGGTTGGGCAGGATCGAGGGGAGAGACTTTAACAATAATTTCATGAGTTCTTGCTCTCAACAGTTCTACAATAACCAGCATGTGCATATGACTCAGAGATATGCATCATGCATACTTTTTGCATTGCATAAATGTTTATTTCATGTGGTACTAAATTTTATCAGTTAAAACATTACTGGATTTTGGTAGGCCTACTTGTCAAAGATTTGAGAGTATCATGAATCTCTTCTCTTAGACAACTGAAAATATATGTACTCCGTATTTTCAGTGTTGTAGCCACAAAGAGTCCAGTGATATTTATTGGAACTGGAGAGCACATAGATGAGTTTGAAGTTTTTGATGTTAAGCCATTTGTCAGTTGTCTTGGTCTTGATGGATTTTCATGTTAATTTTCTTTTCTACTCTAACTACAAAAAAGTTGCCACATTGATATTTCAACATGAATGGGTGACACAACTGTAGTGCCAAGGTTTTTGAACTTCACTAGCTGGGGCCAAAAGATGCATTTTACTGTTAGCTTCAAAGTGATTGCACCATCCAATGGCTATGTATTTGGATTGCTAACATCGAGGAAAAAGAATTTGTATGTAAGCAATCCTCTAGTGGTCAGATACTTGTCTGAAAGGGCAGGTCTTGCTACTTGAAATTTAAACACACATTACATGACTGAAATCTCATCAATAAGTGTTAACTTGAAAGCAAACATTTACAAAAAATCTTTGAAGATTCTATTGTTGCCAAAATTGGGGTCGAAGAATTCTACACTTAGGAACACTTGAAAAGTTTGCATTTGGTGTAAAACATTCACAACCCCTTGTAACTTCTTTGTTTAAAAAAGCTGTTGGTATATCTTTCATGCTTTTTTGTATCTAGTTGAATTTTTGCAGATGAATAAAGGCTATGTTATGAATAATCCTTTGTCTTCATATATAGAGTTCAGTAGAACAATGAAGGTCATGTTAGCTGTTGTATGTGTTAATCTGTTTAAATCATTTCATGATCTTCTGTATCTTTGCATTCAACTAGTAACAAAGACTCATGTTTCAACGTGCAAACATTATGTCACTTGCATAAGAAAATGTTAAAACAAATCAATATGCAGATCTCAAGTAATTATGGAAACTATGTCTTGCTATGAAGAGACATAAGTAATATTTATTTGTTGAAATACTGAAAAGAAAAGCAAACTATTTCTTCTTTAACTTCCGTTCATAGACTTTTGTGTTAAACTCCGAAAACAATTCCTAGTCAACATCAGATCTAAAACTGAACTTGTTCTAGATCCGATTATAGTACATTATAGCAGCCCATTCTCCAAAGAAGAGAGAGAGGGAGAGCATACCATATATTTAGGACAAAAATCCGATTTGAGATCCATATTCGATGCAAAAATACATATTCAGGCAAATATCCAGTTCAAGATCTATATTCGAGGCAAAAAATCCATATTTGGGGCAAAAATTCAATTCGAGATCCATATTTGAGGTAAAAATCCAATTTGAGATCCTATTTGGAGCAAAAGTCCATATTTGGGGCAAAGATCCCATTCAAAATCCATATTTGGGGCAAAAATCCAATTTCAAATCCATATTCAGGGCAAAAATTCATGATTTTAGATATAATTTTGTAATTGGATCCATATCCAGGTAAAAAACCATAATAAACTTGCTAAAACATTTAAAATGGTGGATGGATCGGGTCATACAATCCAAAATAAAGTAATTCAACTCATTATCCATGACTTTCCAAGTTGCCCGCACATCGTCATCAAACAACAAACATTTGAAACACAACATTTGAATGGACTTGGAACAATTGTTACGGAACGAACATAACCAATGTTTTGTTCTGTTCTTTTTGTTCATTTCGTCCAACCTTGGACAAGCCATCAAACATAAGAGTCATTCCCATCCTGCTAAGTGTCCGCAAAATGGAGTTTGTCCTCATTGAGGGACTCCTTTGCAAAAACAACAGTAAATTGGACTGTTTTGCAAAAGAATATGGCATTAACACCTTTGCTTCCATGAAAGAACTGTTTTGCAAAAAGAAATTATAAGAACAAGGGATAATCAGATGAACATGCAAAAAATCAAAATATAAATAATATATATCTGAAAAATTTAACATAACAAATTAAAAACAATAAAAAAATTTAAAGTTTAAATACAAAATAGTAAAAATTTGAAAAAAATGCAAAAATATAAGAATTCAAAACTTAACAAAATCAAAAGGTTTTCATAAAAAAAAGTCATCTATTAAAAAGGATTAAAAATGCAAGCATCTAAGATCGAAAATGCCAATACCAAAAATTGAACAATTCTAAAAGTAATAAAAAATTAAAACAAAAAAAAATGTTCTAACAAAAAACATGTATTAAAAATGATTAAAAATTCAAACATTTGAGATGAGAAATCTCAAAACTAAAAATGAAACGATTCGAAAATAAATAATATAAAATTCATAAGTTATCATAAACTAATTTGGTCGTTGGCTTCAAAATGTGCAAAATTAAAAAATCAAGAAATCAAAATATGAGTTGTTCAAACATTAAAATTATTAAGAACAAATCTGCAAAAAACCTAAAAAAAAAGGAATATGTGTGCAACCCTACAAAATCATAAAAAATAAAAGATAAATACAAAAATAAGAGGCAAAATCAAACCCGGGAGAGAGGTGGGGAAAGGGACATTGGTGAGTTTGAGGAAGAGAAAAGAGTGGTAGAGTTTGTGAGGTGAGAGAGATATTGATGCAAGTTGTGGATAGGGAGGGAAAAAGAGTCACTGATAAGGAGAGAAAGGGACATTCTAGTAATTTGTGATCAATTAACCACGATCAACATTTGATCATGGTTAAACTAACATTCCTTCAAAAGAAGGGCCACTTTGTAATGTGAGTGAAAAAGAGTGGGATGCATTTGCAAAATTATATAAGGTAGGGAAGATTTTGCAAATCAGCTATGAGGGAGGGACTAATTTGCAAAAAAAACTTTGGCAAATAGACCATGCCAAACACATCTACAAGATCAAAATTGTGAAAAATACTCCGAAAATATCCATTCAGTCGTGGTAAGATCCTAACTTTTATGTTTGGATGAGTTTAAGCTTTAAAAAAAAACAAGGACCTTGAGAGAAGGAAACGAAAGACACCTTAAAGCAAAAATTCAATTTTCATTAAGTCATAAAGAACTTCATAATAACATTCATTGCATTGGCACACATAGGTATAAATGCCTATTTATCATAAAGTTATCCTACAATAGCTAAAAGTCCAATCTTGATGCTTCCGTATATCATGTTTGGGGTGAGCTCAAGCTTTCAAATCTCCAAGGTAATTATGCAAAATAAGAGGAACCTGAGAGAAAAGATGAGAGAGAATGAAAAGATCACTACAAAAAATCAATTTCCATTAACTTATAAAGAATAGTATAAGCACACTTGTTGCATTGACACAAATATGTATAAATGTCGATTTATAATCAAACTACCCTGCCTTAGCTAAAAGTCAACAATGACTTGTCCTTGCCCAACAAAGCGAGATTGACATGACCCTATAAGACTCTCGCATAAACTATTTTCTATTATAACAACTCTTATAATGATTCAACCACAATTAACAAATAAAATGATAAAATTATTCAATCAAAGTAGGATTCAAAATAAAACAAAAAGAATCCTGATCAATGAATAATTTTTATGATACTACTTTGATTGTTGTAGCACAATATCATCTTCTATTGTTGTAGCACAATAAGAAAGGCCAACAAAGAACTATGAACTGGGGCATCTTGATAATTTGGAAGCATGTCTTAGTGTGTAGAAGTGGATAGAGAGGGAGTCACATCTAAATCCAAAAATGTGGGTGTCCAGCATTTTCCACAAAAAATGCACCCTCGATAATCACCTAAGCTACGCTCAAACAGTGAGCTGAAAGCAAAACCTGAATTGTCGTACATTGAATATGTATAAATTTCAAAGTGTCCCGTATCTAAGGTAGAATGTGCAGAAAAAATTGAGTAGTTTATAGGCACAATCTTGTCTCCTATCCCAAAAGCAACTAATGAGGGAGAGGGTGACCTATTGGCTGACACTAAAGTTATTGCTAACCTTAATGCTTAGATAAATGAATCTAGAGATACAGCCACCTACCGTGGCAATGGTGAGAGGGTGGAGAATGTACCTAACTAAAGGGTTGAGGTTAATGTGGACCCTCCTAAGGAAGTAAAAGTGAGGGTCATGTAGCTAGATCAAATGCAAATATTGTTCAAGAGTTTGATGCTGCTCTTTACGCGAAGGAGAAAGTACAAGCTCTGACGAAGAGGTCGTAGCGAGGTAGAAGGTCTTGCACTCGTGGACAAGTATTGCTACTATCCATGAATGCAATTGAAATTGAAATTGCTACTATACATATATACATTGAATAATTGATTAGTTTAATGCTGCTATTATCCATGAATGCAATTGATTAATTTGTCATGTATGCGTGAAACATATAGAAATTTATTGAAATTGACTGATTCCATTGATTAAATTAGGATATATATATATATATATATATATATATATATATATCAATGAATGCAATTGAAATTGAAATTGCTATTATACGTATATACATTCAATAATTAATTAGTTTAATGTTGCTACTATCCATGAATGCAATTGATCAATTTGTCATATATGTGTGAAACATGTAGAAATTTAGTGAAATTGACTAATTTTATTGATTAAATTGAGATATATATATTGCTACTATATATAAAGTCATTCAATCATTGATTAGTTTAATGTTGCTACTATCCATGATACAATTGATTAGTTTGTCATGTATCTGTAAAACATGTAGAAATTTATTGAAATTGACTGATTTCATTGATTAAATTGGGATATATATTACAAATATCCATGACTGCAACTAATATTAACATTGAAATTTATACTATACATATATACATTCAATAACTAAAATTTATTAAAATTGATTGATTTCAATAAAATTAATTTGTATTGTAGGATTCTTAGACAATTGATTCAGAAGCTTACATCCTGCATGCACCAGTTCTACTGGAACCAAGCATATCAATGGTTTTTAACACTAGGGAAGGAAGAGAAGGTGTTGTTGGATTGAATGCATGTTTGCAAATTCTTGGTAATCATACCATGGAACATCAGTTACCCCCTCTTAGAGACCGTTGTTTAGTTTTGTATTCTGACAACTAACACATTCTAGTTCATAGATTTTGAGATAACCATCATGTTGGAAGACGTGATATGAATCATCAGACTAAAGTGCCATGTGAAGTCAGTTAGTGGACAACGATGGTGAGTTTTTATGCAATTATTTGATATTTATATGTAAGCAAATGATAATACATTTGAAGGTGATAATATTAAGTTTTCATGGCTTAGGAGCTACTATGACCTCCAGTAAGGTGAGGAGGATGAAAACAAAACTATCGTGTATTAGAGGGAAGGGTGATAGTAGGATGGACAAGACAGTGAGAGCATTCTTGCTATACTTCTTTGGCTTGTACTTATTCATCGACATTGGTGAAAAGTTAGTTTATGCATCATATATCAAACTATTAAAAGACCTGAATCGTATCGATCGATATGCATGGTGAGCAGACACACTTGCACACCTGTATGTAAGTTTGAGTAGCACAAGGAGCGGAAGAAAAAACTTGTCAGGATGTTGGTGTTGTTGGAGGTATTTATTCATTCATTGTACCTAAAATTTTGATTTATAGTTATTTTTATACTTACACACTATTTTTAAAACATATTATGTATTAATCCTTGTTAATCATTGTTATACATGTTTGAATATGGGAGTACATATCCATTACAAGGCCTCAGATGCATGACGTTGCTTATGAATTTCCATGTGTCACAATGTAGAGTCAATCATGTAATAAAGATGGCCATGATCGAAGATTGGTGGGTACTTTCATGTCACATGTTGAATGCGCTACATCGCTTCGCAAACTCACTAAGATAAACATAAGTATTGTTGCTGATATTTTATATGTTTTTTTAATAAATACATGTCAGTAGGCCTAACTATAAAGGAAATGTAGGTAAACTGATGCCCCTATAAAGGCGCTTTGGAGGTGAAGAAGAATGCCGATGTGATTATGGGGGTAAAGAACATCATGAGGAAGGATATTTGGTTGCATAACATGAATAAAGTTGAGCACCAAATGTTCAGTTGAGTCGTTCAACAGTTTAGGTTTGTTCAACAACCAACCAGTCGCCCTTATGCAATTAGCAAATTTCTATCGCATGCCACAAAGGATTACCCCACGATATTCTTCTTTGAATTTCAAGGCTAACACGAGGGCGGCAAATACATTGGCTTGTTGTCCATGGCATGTAACACCAATGATGATTTTATAGCCTCTCAACAGGTCGCATGTTCTTCAATGGCAAAGAGGGCCTTTCACGGGGAGGAGAAAGTTAGAGAGAAGAATAAAAAGATTGTAAGTGGATATGAGAGATAGTTGACTCTTGCACTTGAAGAAATATACATGTTGAAGAATATGATATGTACTCAAGAGGATATGATACATACTCAAGCTGACCTTCTGAAGAATGCAAATAAGGTCATCGAGGAGCTACGATCGTGGCAATCACAACATCCTCAATTGTAAAAATTTATTTGATTGTTTTTGTTTTTTAATTTGTATGCATTCAAAGATCAACATTGTAACTCATTAATTTGTATATATTGTCATTTGAATGTTTTTATGAATAAATTTTTGTATAAAGTCATTTGAATGTTTTTATAAATAAATTTTTGTATAAAGTCATTTAAATGTCATTGATTTGTGTATAATGTCATTTGAATGTTTTTATAGATGAATTTTTATATAAAGTCATTTGAATGTCATTGATTTGTATATAATGTCATTGATTGAATGTTTCTATGAATGTTTCTATGAATGAATCTTTATATAAAGTCATTTAAATGTCATTAAATGATTTGAGTGTTTAAATTGAAAATATTGTTGAATAATTTATATGTAATGTCATTGTTTATATGTTTATATAATTTCAAATGATTTGAATGTTTAAATGATTTGAATGTCTATTTGCTTACATTCGCTGTTGTGTGGGTTGTCATATGTGAAACTTCACTTAAAAAACCAAAATATTAAAATCACAAATACTTCATAAATTCTCTTAAACATATGTCCACTTAAACTGAAACCAACTAAAATTTCATATATCATACTTTTTCGCTTATAATTCACAAATTTGCATAAATATATTTGTAAAAATCTAACTGATTTGCAAAAATCTGACTGTTTAATTAAAATCCTATTATTTTGCATAATCACTGAAACAACTAAAATCACAAATACCCAATTCATTTACAAAATAGAAGGACTTTCACAAACCAGTAGGATTATCATAAATATATTTATGCAAAATCATGAATTATATGAAAAAATGTAGGATATATAAAATTTTAGTGGTTTCAGTTTAAGTGAAATTTTGCAAATATATTTATGCAAAATATTAATGTATATGCGAAAGCATATGATATTTGTGATTTTGGTAGTTTCAGTTTCATAAAAAATTTGCAAATAAATTTATGCAAATTTATGAGGTTCTGGATTTAAATGAGAGTTTGACCTAGCCAACAAACATTATAATTTTATCACAATAAGGCCTCAATTCGCAGTTGCGAAGGGTAAAAGGGTCCTAACAATGTCAGATATTTATAATTTTAGACATCAGAAGAATATCGAAAAATATATGTTTTTTAGAGAATCAGGTCAAATTATCCGTATAGTATGGTCATTTTCTGTAAAAATTATGTAATGTAGAGATAATAAAAAAAACAAATTTTTGTGCTCATATATTTCAATAAGAATGTGATATTCTCAAAATAGGTGATACTTGAAAATATCACAATTCTTGGTATATACCATCCTTCAAAAATATCACAATAATATCATAATATTTTTAAAATATTGAATATATATGTGACATGGATCTTAGTCAATCTCAAACTTGCAGGCCTTTTATCCCTTCAATATCATGATACAAGAACATGGAACCATGTTCCTAAGAGAACCATATCTTATTTTTGAAAATATTGTTTTTTATGAAAATCTCAAAAACATAATGGAATATAGATAAAATATGTATAAAATTATACATAGAAATATAAAGTAAACTTAAACAGTACAAACTTATTGAAAATTGTGTTCCTATATTTTTTTTAAGGAAAACAAAATTTATTCATGAATATAATAACAATTATTACATAGTTATGAGACTGATGAGAAATCACTTTATTAGTAGTACTGCATTTACATTTTTACAGCAAAATTTTTATGTACCACAATAAGATGACAAATTGTTAAGATCTATCGAGACCTATGTGATAGCAAGACCAATCTGAAACTTCAAAACAAGGCCGTAGTAATTACCAAGAATCCCAGAGTCAAACTAACCATAAAAAAATAAAGACCCCTTGGACCTCAGCCCCTGAATAGTACCCATCATGACCACATCCAGCCATAGAGAGAACACTCACCCATCCTAGAGTGGGACAAACCAAAACCCTAACCTACCAATAAACCCCCACACTCAAGAATGATGGACTTCCACCCTATAACAGTCACTTCCTATGCTCAACCAGACAAACACACCTGTTATGACAATGTTTGGATTATATATAGTGTGGTTTGTATCATGAGTTTTAGATTAGAACCTATAAATAAGATTTCTCTCATGTAATGAACATAATCAAAATGTCATGAAAATTCACTCACTTACTTGGGTGTTAGGGGGTCTGCTTCTCCTCTAATTGCAGCAATCTCCATCCCCCGCCCCCTCTCTCTCTTTCTTGTTAGAACCTAGTTCAAGTTAGGATGAACTGCTACCATATAATAGTCACTTCCTATGCTCAACTAGACAAACACACCAACCCTATAGACAATTGATCTACATAATTAAGTGATGCAACACATCCTGATGACATCATAGAAGATGCATTAAAAATGCATTTGAGAAAGATGTACCATCGAATCTGAACTCGAAATCCACACACATGAGAGACATGTTGAGTTTGAAACTCAAAATTTGGAGAAAATTAGATTTACTTTGTTTCTTTTTATTTTGTAAACTTTATTTTAATTAGGAATAGTGCCCTTGGTCAGTAGGATCTATTTTGGTCATAGGATGGTGTTGCGAGTTGCCAAGGTAGTTTTATAATTTTTTTATTAATTTTCTTTTTCTTCTGTTATATTTTTTTAGCTAAATAAAACCCAGTTATGCAGGACCCAATCTGGGGCGGGTTTGGACCCACGGGTTGGTTCTAGATGGGGGGCACACTTATGCACCTCCCACCCATTGGCCTCCAAGGACTCGTATTGGGCCCTTGGGTGGCAATGTGAAATCAAAGAGAGAGAGACACCAACACCTCTCTCCTTCTTCCCCTAGGGTCCTTAAGAGACACCCCTTATGGAAAGGGGTTGCTATTGTCTTGGCTATTGCTGTTCGAGAATCCTCCCCTGTGTGGAAGCCAATGAGAAAGCATTGAAAGCCGGAAGGAGACACCTTCTCCCTCTCTCTCCTTGGTGCCTTGTGTGGTCGTTGCATCCTTCATGGATGCCACCATTAAAAAGATGACCAAACGTGTTCTCTGTTGAACCGTTTGAGTGTTGTGTTGGTGATGTCGAAGTAGGCTAACTATTGGGCGAACCCTAATCAACGTTGTAACACCAGAGCTAAGAACATTTTCCCATTTTCCTATGCTTCTGGAAATTTGATCATGTGTGGCTGTTTTTTTTTTTTTTGGATAACTTTTGTGTTTGTTCTTTGTTTAGACGTTTAATTAAGATCTATTTTTTTTGGACATATGTTCTTATTTCGTATTGAACTTGATTAAGCATTGAATCTGATATATATATTTGTTGTTGAAAAGAAACCCCCTTTTCTAATTTTTTTATGGTTTTGTTGTTCACAAATGTATAGCTGAATGAACTGATTGCGTATTCTGTTTGGGTTGAATTAACCCATTTATTTTATGCATGAAATTTAGCTTCTTATCTATTCCTGTCTAGGAAAGAACTACATTCAGTTTTGATTTGTACTGCTGAGGCACATGCTAATAAACTGAATTTTTTGATGATTTAAATATGATTTTTTTTATATTATTCATGTTTATATTTCTATTGAAATTGAAATATACATGTTTCATGTTTTTTTCATGTGAGAAAAAAAACAAAGGAGTCTTTGTCAAAATTTTGTTTAAGAGGCACTCACCAAGTGTTTTGTGTCTTGATAAAATCTGAATTTTCTGTTGCATGTCTAATATATCTTCAAGTCATATTTGCTCATGTTTAATTCATTGTTTGGGTTCATTTTGATGTTCATATATTCATTTTAGAAATTCAGCCATAGCAGTTTCCTTATATTTTTGCCTTGTTGTGTGTGAGCATTGATATGCAATTAGTGGCTGGTTTCATTCCCGTCTCTCTTATCCTCGTAGGCTCCGTCAGGTTGGTATCAAAGCTTGGCCTGTCGAGTTTCTTAATTAGGCGTGATCTATTATCTTGATATCGCGAGGAAGGTATGGATGAAGACCGTACATGGAGCGAGGAGAGGATGATGTGACTTAAGAGTTACATAGGCAAAACACCGACCTTCGCTGCCAGTTAGATGCTATGACATAAATACTAGTGGCGTTAGAAGTTGAATGAACCCGTAAATCTGACCACGAAGATGATGGACACATCTATTCTAATTCAACATGGTCATCTCGATTCGCCCTAACAACTCGACCGCAAGAATCAAGTTTGAAAATCTTGAATTTTTTGGATCTTGTAGTCCGAAAAAATTTATTGACTAGTTGAATAATGTCAATGAGACCATGAAATTCAAGGAAGTCCAAGATCACAAGCGTGTTGGTCTCGTTGCCATTCGCCTCAAGGGCAGGGCAACAACTTGGTAGCGCTAGGCTAAGCAAACCATGCAAAACTAAGGGAAGGAATCCATCGATAAATTGGCACATATAAAGCGTAAGCTCTGATTTTTCATGTTTTGTGTGGCTTGAGTATTTTGTGAAGTACTTGGCCTGATCACTAGCACATGGCTGGATTTAGATTACTTAGATATTAAAGAAAGTGCCATCTTCCACATGTGGCTTATGATGCTATACCAAGGTATAATTTCAGGGAATGTCCTTAGACTCTTTTTACTTGCAACAAAAATGCTTTTAACCATTTATGAGGCTGTCTTTAAGTAGTGTTTATCTAAATCATGGACAATATAAAACAAGACCTAACTAGTGATTTGTCTATAAATAGAAAAAACAGAATACTCATAGAAACATGAAGAAGCACAACAAGCATATAGCAGCCACCGGCACCGGTCCATCTTCCATATGGTGGGCAAGATGATAAATTTGTCATAACTAGGGTCTACCCTCAGCTTGGATTGGACAACGGGCTAGGCATGCCGTGTGGCTCGACCCAACCCTAGGGCTATATATATATATATACGTTAATCTAACATTAAACTACTTATAATTAACTTTAGATAGATTCAACCTTATTAGAATGACTAAAACACCTTTAAAATAATGACATTTTTTGAAAATATAAGGTTATTTTTTGAGGTAAAAAAAGTAACTTTGAAAGCTTCATCAAAATACTTTTTTAAAAAGGTGTTTGACTTTTCAATTCCTTTAAAACTCAAATGACTTATAATACCTAAAGAAGTAATCATGCATTTTAAAAATTATTATTTTTAAAAAGTATTTTAGTCATATATATATATATATATATATATATATATATATATATATATATATATATATATATATATATATATAAGAAAACCCATAACAGTGCATGAACAAATAGTCCACTGTTACTGGACACATCCACCATTGATCCCGATAGATCAACGGTGGAGTTTTGTTGTTTTGCAAAAAACACATTTAGCAGCAGTTGCAACTGCCGCTAATTGTGTGTTTTTCACCTACTGCCTATTTTGCACAAAATCGATGTGCCATGCACGTCCAATGGTTCATTTGACGTTACGGGTTACTCATATATATAATTGAGATCGGGTCAATGTAATTCAAAAAATGGATCAATTTTGGATTCCATCTATTCTTTTGTATTTTTTTATTTTTAGTTAAAAGAGCCTATGAATTCAAATAAACTAATGAAAAATGTTGTGAATATGCCATGACTTGCAACATGCCCGGTCAGATCCGAATTAGGTTATGGGCCGAACAGGCGGGTCATGGGCTTTGTATTAGACTCGAGTCCAACCCGATTAGTCAATGGGTCGGGCTTGACCGCGTTCAAGCCAGTCCACTAAAGGGGCTGGGCTAGCCTGCCTATCCGCCCATTGTCCAGCCCTACCCTCAGTTTGCCTATGTAAAAAGAAAACATGTTTATGGGGATAAACATCATTAGTCATTATTAATGAAAAGAACGTATATTACAATCAGAAGCCACACTAATATCACACGCTTCATAGTTAATTTAACTACATATTTGAAAAGAAAAAGGTGCATAACGGTATCATGAAAAAGTATAAGATCAATAATTGTAGATTAATAATTGCTCGCCTCGTGCTTAAGGAATCCTACAGTGAAAAACCGTTTTTTTTTTTTCATTTTTTTGGGAAAATTTTCAAAAAAACACCTAAAGTTTAGGCATTAATAAAAAAAAGCTAACTAAGTTTTGGAAAATTTTGAAAATACACCTAAAAACTATCATGGTTAATTAAAGAGGCCCAGTAGTTTACTACTATCAAGTTGGTTGTTGAATGTGATGTGAAATTACCATTTTATTCTCAACATCATATTTTAAAAAATCCACCTAAAAAAAGGAAAGGAGTCTTTGAAGGGTTAAGTAGTAAATTAACTCTCTCAACCCATATAGGCTAGTGATAACTTAGGTCAAATGGATGGAAGTTTGTTTTTCATTAACGATGCAAAAATTTAGGTACTTTTAAAATTTCAAAACTTAGGTCCATTTTTTATTAATGCCCAAACTTTAGGTGCATTTTTACTTTTTCTTTTGTGCACGTATGTCAGATTTTTGGAGGGTTGAAAAATCAATCACAATGTAATGATTTTTAACCTTAAAAAAACATGTTTTTACATAAAAAAATGATCCAAGGGTCGGTTCCTATTATTTCCACCATAATATACACAGTCATATGGTTAGATTTAGTCAAATTAACTTATTCCAATGAGTTCCAACTAGGGGTTTCTTATCCACGAGGATATCAAATACTTTCTCAATAATGATTGTACAACACAAAACACAATTAGCGGATGAAAACTTAAAATCAATTTTAAGTATTAGCAAATATTTGGTATTAATCAAAACATGAAACTATTGAGTAGAAGTCACCTTCTTTTCATATATATATATATTACATCAAACCCAATGGATTTGATCAACAATGTTTAGTAAAAAATGAGTTTCCAATCATGTGATTGTAAATCACAAGCAGATTTTTTAAGGTGTTCAGAAATCAACAGCCCACAATGGACAAAAGCTTTATAACTCCAAAATTTATATTTTTTATGTTGAAAAACACGATCTAAGGTCTGGCCCTTAGTAAACAAACCATGCCAAGCACATCTATATAGTTAGATTGAGTTAATACCACCTGCACCTATGATTTTCAGCTCAATATAGTTTCATACCTTCATTAATACCAAATAAAAACCATTTAATTGGCTACACACAAAGCAAATTTAGAAAACCCACTTGCCCTTTCTGTAAATCTACTTGTTTACTTGGTCTACATGCATGACGATTTGACAAACCAAGCCTTTGAAACAAGTAAAAGACCAAAGAATATATCTATTTATCTTCGATTGAATTCTATTGTACTCATAGTTCGAGACACCATTAAAAGTACCAACGAAATATTGGAAAAAACAAATCAAATAAAACAAAATGCAAAAAAAGATCAATGTAGCTACTCCTTAGGGGCAATGGGTAAGCCCACATAATTTTACCCTACCAAGACAGTTACCATAAGTAGGACAGGCAAAGTCAGCCCGGCTAGGTCTCTCATCCTGGGGGTGGTTTCTCTGTGTAAATATTAAAAAAAACAAAACAAAGGTCAATGTGCATCTTTGATGGCCTATAACCTATAGTCTCCACTAGTGCAGTCAAATTATGTAGAGTTATTCATGTTAAAGAACATTTTATGGAAAATTGATTTTGGGTGGCCTTATTTTTCAAATGACTTGGCCCAATTGAAGGAAATCTTTGCATAGATCAACCAGTTAGTCTGGCCTAATTGCACTTCCACTTTTGACTGCAGACTCCCCCAACTATGAACTGCTAGACACCGTTGCGTGCACAATCACAAAACAAAGTTGACCTGATTATGAATCTTTTCATTTATATATGCCTTTTATTAATTATTGATCTGCATGCATGATAAGATGGGGTTTCCTTGTTTCCATTAATTCTAAACTTTCACATGTGGGATTCAAATGGTAAGAAATATACTAGATGAAGTTGCTATTCATTGCATAGTTGCATTGGTACTTGATATACCCTAGCCTACCAGTCATTGGTAAGAAACTCACTTATGAAACCATAGAAAAATAATATCAAATGTTTAAGAAACTCCTCCCAATTAAGTGAGAAACACATACCAACTTACATAGAAACACGTTTCTATAACATAATTATTATAAACGAGTTTGAAGTTTGTTTCTGTTGGCACAACAAATCCATTTTATGAAGACATTATTTTTATTAAGATTTTTAATATTATAATTCATAAGAGAATTATTTTTACAATGATTAATTGATTTATATATTATGTTTAATTATTTTAATTTGTATCATATCAACTTTGTAGAAACTCGTATGAATTCATTTATAAACTATATCAATGTTTCTAAGAAACTTGTATCACTATTTTCTGGAATTTTATCAATATGCCTTTCAAATAAAGACATAAACAAAACTTTTTAAGCCCTCACGTACCTATACCGGTTTGTGGCAAATACCTAAATATTTAGCCATAGGGTATTTGGAATCTAAAGATTAGCCAGGGCAGTAAACGGTTCGGGTTTGGATCTGATATGCGACCAAATCTGAGTCCATTCAGTCAAATTCGGTATACAAAACTGTATCTGATTACTAGTTGGACTTGCACTTGCTTGTAAGCGACCTACAAAGGAATATTCACTATTTGATCCATATTCGGACATAGGAAGGTCCATAGATGCATCACTTGAAACCAGAGTCTAATTAGAAATTGAAGAAAATCCAAGATGTACATTACGTGTAAATGTGTGTCTAATCGGATCCAGGTTTGGTACTGATACTGTTCTTGCAAATCCGAGTCTGATTCCCAAGTCAATCAACCCGGATCTGACTATATAAATCCGGCCCACCAAAGATCAGGCTTAGCTTAGTGGGTAGGTAACATGCAGCATTACCTTACAGTCTCCACTTGGAATTGGGCAACGCTGATTAGGATATACCAAGTTCCCTTATTGGGTTAAAGAGTATCCCGAGTTTGGCCAAATGTGGGTAGGGATGGCAGTGGGGCGGGGCGGGGGACAAGGTCTCCACCCCCGCCCCGCCTCAAGATTTTATCCTCCACCCCCGCCCCGCCTCCCCGGAGGGGATGGATTTTATCCTCCACCCCCGCCTTCATCCCCGTTTCATGTCCTCCATCCCCGGTTCAAACGGGGATGAGGCGGGGCGGGGCGGGGATATTGCGGGGAAAAGTGGTCAGGGCGGGAAAAAGTGCACGTCCATCCCCGCCTCCACCCCCGGACGGTGATGGATTTTAACCTTCGTCCCCGCCTCCATCCCCGTTTCATACCCTTCATCCCCGGTCCAAACAGGGCGAGGCGGGGCGGGGGCCCGCTTTCCCCCGGTCCACTGCCATCCCTAAATGTGGGGTGGATAGAAACTGAAAAGTGAAAAAGACTTAGTGGAGACATGATGTCAGCATTGTATAACCCGTTTTTTTTGTATAGAATTGTTATTCAGAGAAACCACCTAAGGATTATAAACCAAATCGCACTGGCTCTGCCTGCTGTACTTACTATTGCTGTCTTGAGATTAAACTCCGAGGGTAAACCCCTCACTCTTGGGAAGTCATATATATATATATATATATATATATATATATATATATATATATATATATATATATATATATATATATATATATATATATATATATATATATATATAGAGAGAGAGAGAGAGAGATGGGTACATGCTAAATGAAACACGTTAATTGGTTTTTCTGCTCTTTCTGTATTTTTTTGCAGTTCCAACCTCATAAATGTGTTGGGCATGGTCAATTTATGACGAATCCACATCGGGATCATGTGTTTTTGGTGAAAAAATAATATTTTGAACCTCAAAATTTTACAAAGATTTTGAACCTTTGTTTTTTTAAACATTATAAAAACTCATCCATGTGTCGGGATCAAACACTTCAAGAGTTGATCCTTATAAAATCAAGTACATAGATCAGATATGTACGGTCAGAATTTAAAAATAAAACAAAAAACCTGAAAAACTCATTCAGCGAATTTCATTTAGCACCTACCCGTTACTCTCCCTCTCTCTCTCTCTCTATATATATATATTATAAAATATTATAAAAGAATCATGTTCACATATATTGGTTACATGGTGAAAAATAATGTCCATTTTATAGCACTATTTTCTAAACCTATAAAGTAGTAAAAAAAAAGGTAATACTCATTAGTAGACTCACTAACAGACCTAGTCCGCTTGATTTGATGACTCCGGACTTAAAACAACTCGCGATCCATTTGGTTTCATCAGTGACTTGCATTAATCAAATTGACTCGATTTCACTTATTTATTATCCTAAATCATCGAATAAACAAATTGCCTCAAGGGGGTAGCCGTAGGTAGGGGTGGCAATCGGGTCGGGTTGGCGGGTTGGCGTGTCAGCATACCTCAACCCGAACCCGACCCGTTTATTAAACGGGTCGGCTGTGGCAAACACGAACCCGACCCGTTTAATAAACAGGTAACCCGACACAACCCGCCAACCCATTTAATAAATGGGTTGGGTCGGGTAAACGGGTTTTCAGGTTCGCGGGTCAGGTTGGCGGGTTGACGGATCGGGTTGGCAGGTAGGCAGGTTGGCGGGTCGGGTTGACGGGTCTGGTTGGCGGGTCGGGCAGACGGGTTGGCGGGTTGACGGGTCGGGCAGACGGGTTGGCGGGTTGACCCACCCGCCTAACCCGTTTATTAAACGGGTCAGCCGGGTTGGCGTGTTGGCATACCCCCAACCCGAACCGACCTGTTTAATAAACGGGTTACACGGGTCGACCCGTTTATTAAACAGGTTGGCTTAAGCCCAACCCGAACCCGCCTAAGAGGCGGGTTGGCGGGTCGTGTCAGAAATTGCCACCCCTAGCCGTAGGGGGTTGGGGCCTTGGCTGATTGACATGCAGTCAAGGTTCGATTCACCCCTCTGTGCAAGTCAATACCTAGCATAGGCTTAGGGGCAGGGGTCCTAACGTCGGAGTTTTACCCTGCCGGCAAGACGACCAACCAGGTTTTGGGGTGGGGTTTCTTCTGGTTATAAATAAATAAAAAAATCCAATAAACAAGCCACATGCGCATGCCTTCTTATCTCTATCTTTAGCTAGAACCACAATTTAGACGAGCAGCCCATGTGATCCTTTTATAACCCATTTACAGGAAGTCAAAATCCTGTATTGCTATTAACAGTCAAATGTTTATAAGTAGAAACAACACCAATAAAAGAAAGGTTTAAAATTTTAAGAGTTTTGAGTTGTGCTTGAGGTAAACAGCAGCAATCTAACAGATACACACAGGAAGTGTTCCATGCACCACCCACCCACCAAGTCACTCGTTTTGTCTTTGTTTACAAGTCGGCGAAAAGCTGACCACCAAAATCTATTGGTACTAAAGCAATTGAAACAGAGAGTGGAAGAGTAACAGACAATACCGGTAAGAAGGGTTAGAAGCAAACTGCACCTAGCCGGTTAGTCTATCATTCAAGAATCAAGAGGCAGGGCACCTTCCCGGATATTGTGCCCTGCAATTCGAATCATTCCTATAATAAACCCCACTCCCATCCCCTCAACACCTTAACTCTCTCTCTCTCTCTCTCTCTCTCTCTTACAGAAAACCATGCAGAATCTGCATCTCTGCAACACCAACGGTGATTTAACGAAGTACCCACATGAGAGGCATGGCTCCGGGAGCGTCTTCCCCCTCGGAGAGGCCTCCCTGACCAGTGGAGAGACCGAGTTGCCCGTGTCACTCCTGGAAGGGGAAACCTTCGTCAGCAGGCTGCTCACCAGAGAGGCTTCCATGGGGTTCTCTTCTCGGGTCTACTACAGTGACGCCTGGAAGGTGCCGTTCGACTGGGAAATCGCACCGGGGAAGCCGAAGAATCCGTCGGAAACCGAATTTCTGCCGCCGCTGAGCCCGCCTCCGTCCGTTCACGGCCACCTCGTCCCTCGGAATCGCCACCGGGAGAAGTCGAGGTTCTGGTTCCTGAATGCAGTGGGGAGGAGCAGCGACGGATACCGTCTTGACGGAGCGGACGGTTTCGGTTGTTCTCGAGGGGTTCTGGCCGCCCTGGATGGCCGTGAGTGCGATTTTCCGGCGTCGGAGAACGAATTCAGGTCGACGGACTGCGGCATGAAAGGTTGCCTTCCTGTCGACTTGTCAAGTGTTTTTGGTTCGGTTGCACGGAGAAGACTAGGCTGAAGAATAGTTGCAATTTTAATTAGCTGTAATTAGTTATTAATTAGACTTGCCAATTTTCAATTTGTTTTTGTTTGCTCTCTCTCTCTCTCTCTCTCTGTGTGTGTGTGTGTGTGTGTGTCTGGTAAACCAATGAGTCGAGCCCATCGTGTTCAAGCTCGGTTAGTTTCTCATTTAACTCAGCTCGGGATCGTCTCTCATGTTGGTAACTACACAAACCAAGCTCAATCACGATCCAAGCTTGAGTCAAATGAGCCGAGCCACGAGCTGGCTTGTTAAGAAAAAATACATGTATTTCTATACATCGATAACAATGAGATTTAAGCTGCAGAGCTTTCATTTACATGTCGTGATTTAACCAACACTACAAAGCTACTTTTTGTGACTGATATTGCGTTAAAATTCTATATCCTGCATTCTTACGAGCTTACACGAGCTGAATCGAACCGAGCACCCTTTGTTCGTGCTCGGCTTGTTTTTAGTTAATCGAACACGAACAAGTTCATGGCAAGCAAAACCATGAGCTGTTCAGCTTGTTTCCCAGCCCTATTATGCGTGTGTGGTGTGGCTGAAAAATGAGATGAGTTGCTCATAGCCAGACTCTTAAAAAAACTCGTCCAAATTCATAAAATAAATTTGGCCACCCAAACATGAACAACAGGTGCTCAACTCAACACGGCTGTATAAGCCGGTTAACTAATAATGATATATTTCAAATATGTTTTACATCTTATGGTGTAATGTAGGTCAAGTGATTGAAGTCGTCTTTGACTTGCAAGCAATATGTTTAGATGGGAGTCGACATCGGATGAGAACTGATGGACTCTCGATCCGGAGAATGCAGGAAAATCTACCTTATTCTACTCCTACATGATGAAATCAAGGCAAGCGAGAAGATAATGAAAATAAAAAATAAATTAATGTAAAAATTTTAGAAAATAACAAAGGTTCAATTAACCATCTACCTTAAATCCCACAGCATAACAAATATTTATAGTTAATAAAGAAAACCTTAATCCTATTTTAGGATCTTGGATATATATATCCAATGACAAAAAAAAAACTCTAAAATCATTAAATAAATAAAATCCTAAAAAATTGAATCCAAATGCATCCTGGCAATAATCCACTAATTTCTTCTTCCCTTTATTCTTTTTGGTGGATCGGCTTGGATCTGGATCGGCAGGTGCATCAAGAACCCAATGAGTGGTCAGGTACTTGACCCGATGGAACTCGGGCCTAACCTCGCTTGATTAGTAAACGGGCAAGGACTCAGCCCAATTTAACCTGAACCCAGTCAAATAAACCCTAGGGCGAGCGTGAACTTAAATAAGAGTTTAAATCTTATTGCTTTTAGCTTTGAAACAATGTATTTTTATTGCACACGAATAAACTTCAGTTTGTTTCATAGGCTTAAGTAGGGTTCGGATGAACCCAAAACCCAGTTTTAAATTTGGTTTTGGCATAAACTCATTTTTTAGGGTAAAACTAGTTTTTGGCACCGTATAGGTGACGCCAAAACCTGGTTTGAGACCCAAGTTTTATCCAAAACTTGGTTAAACGAAAAAACCCTCCCAAAATTTGGTTCAATGAAAACCAAGCTTTTAGGTTGGGTTGTATCTTGATACTTTGTCACTAGATAGTATTCATGTATTCTTTAGAATGTTATTCTTTTTTCTTCTTCCTTTTTTGGTTACGAGGAGAACAAAGAATTCATTAACAGGTTGCAAGAATTAAGCACATCGAAAGGTGATGAGAGGTCACCTCGCAAAAGAACAACGCATAAAATATCAAAGAAAACTAGAGGATAATTGCAGCAAAAGGTAGATTAACCAATAATGGTACAGAACTAGACACAAGCTCTGAAGGAAAATCGTTTAATATTCACTTTTCTTTGAATAAAAAGAAAAAAATCTGATTAATAATGGGAAAATTAAGTACTGAAAGCAGCAAAAGAGCATTAGACTGTGTGATGCGCAGTCTCCCAGTACTAAAGGCAGAAACAGAACATTGAGCACTCTATATCAACATAACAGAGTAACAGCAAGCAAATTAACAACATGAAAATCAGTTAATAAAAAGACACCATGCCAAATCTGGAAGAAGGCTGGTATATAGCGGCCTGGTTCATCATGCTACAAATCAACCTGTGCAATCACATTGCACCAAAAGCTGAGGGAGGGTGATCAGTGTTGGGTTCCCCTCCTTATGGGACCCATAAATCTTGGAAATGGATCGCCTCATAACTGATCATTTATGACATCATTAGTACTTCGAAGCACATTCATTATCGCGGTAGAATTCCCAAGCACAATGCTTGATCTTCTCGAGGATGATTCTTATATTTGCTGGATAGCGATTTGTAGAAGTGCTCACGGCTGAATGACGATTCAGCTGTTCAGAGTTTTGAGGATCAATGATTTGTCGATGACGATTTGTGGTTTAAGCTGTATAGCGATTTGTTTCAATATTCGCTAGATAGCAATTTGTTTCAATGTTCGTTGCATAGCGATTTGTTTCAATATTCGCTGGATAGCGATTTGTGACAAGACGATTCATGCGCATTGTAAGTTGCGCAAGACATTTAGTCTTTCACATCAAATACGGGTCTCGTCCTCTATTTAAAGGATGAACGAGAGAGATGAAGAAAGAGCTGGAAAAGCAGGAAAGAGTGTGAGATGCACTTTTAGGGCACCGAAAGGGTGTGAAAAGAATAAAAGAGAGAAGTGTTGCTACACTTCTTTTAGGACAACTTCGTGAGGCTGGTTCTTCAGAACATTCATTCTTTGTTCTTCAGTGAGGTATATCCTATTTGTTTATTTTTCTGTTACACCTTTGTGTGTTTGTAAGACTTATGCCTTTTGGCCACTCTGTAACTCTGTTTGAAGATAGCGGAAGGTGCTGACCTATCGGTCGCAGTGAACGTACCTCAGTTTGAGAGGAAACCACATAAATCTTTGTGTGCTTCTTTTGTTTCTGCTGCTGGTTTACCTTTCTTCCACTGTCACCGTTGTATTGCTTCATTGATTCACACTTGTGGAAAAGTCAGTTTTTTTCACACATCTAGTATCAGAGCCTTGGTTCCTCTAGTCTCAGTTCGTTATATTTGAGTGTAAAATCATGGAGAACAACGTCGGTCGTATGATCAGTTTGAATGGCACAAACTGGATGACCTGAAAAACAAAAATGAAAGACCTTTTGGTTTGTAAAGATTTAGATAGATCTATAGAGGGGGATAACGTCAAACCAGAATAGATGAAAGATGATGAATGAAGATAGCTAGACTAAAAGGCGGTCGATTTCATTCAGCAATTGATTGATGATAGTATCTTTCATCATGTATCTAAAGAAACTTTGGCGCATGGTCTTTGAACCAAACTAGAAAGCCTTTATGATAGAAAGACAACAATGAATAAGGCCTTTTTACTTCAAAAGCTTGTGAACCTCAAATATAAAGAGGGTAGCTCTATTGTAGAGCATCTGAATGAGATTAAAAGCATTATGAATAAGTTAGCCATAATAAAAATCACTTTTGATGATGAGGTACAAGCCGTGTTGCTCCTTAGTTACCTTCTTAAGAGTTGAGAAACCTTGGTAGTCATAGTTAGTAACTCCGCATCTGATGGAACGGTAACGATGAGCCAAGTTACCAGCAGTCTGCTGAATGAAGAAACTAGGAAAAAATTATCAGATCCTTTCCTCTCTGAGGCACTTGTGATTGAAAATCGGAGGAGAAGAAGGAGTAAGAACAAGACTCTGCACTATCGTGATAAATCTAGAAGTCACTCACACTCGAGTTCAAAGAAAGATGTCGAGTGTTATTATTGCCACAAGAAAGGGCACATGAAGCGGAAGTGTAGGAAGCTCAAGTTTAAAGAGCAGAACAAAGAAAAAAGCTCAGAAGAAAAGCAAAGCGTCATAGCAGTAGTCACAAATGGAGAGCTTATGGTTATCTATGATAGTACTAGTATCAATTTTATCGGTCAAGAGACTGATTGTGTAATTGATTTTGGAGCTTCATTTCATGTTACCTCGCGGACTGATTTCTTCACTTCCTATTCGCAAGGTGATTTCAAGAATGTCTGAATGAGAAATGAAGATGTGTCAAAGATTGTTGGTATAGGCGACATTTGCTTTGAAACAAACGTTGTTTGCAAATTGTTGCTCAAAGATGTTAGGCATGTACCAAACATCCGACTGAATCTGATCTTTGCTGAAAAGTTGGATGATGGAGGCTACAACAACACCTTCCGTGATGGAAGGTGGAAGCCAACCAAAGGCTCCTTGGTGGTAGCAAGAGGAACAAAGACCTGCTCTCTCTATACTTTGCAAGCGAATATCTGCAAGAGTGTTGTGAATGCTGTGGAGAATGGCTCATCCACAGAGTTATGACATAAAAGGCTCGAGCATATGAGTTAGAAGGGGCTGTAAGTCTTGGTCAAGAAAGATCTCCTAGTAGGGGCAAAAGGTACATCCTTGGAACTATGTGTTCATTGCTTTCATGGTAAACAAAATAAGATTTCTTTCCATAGAAGCATTGCATCTAAAAAATCTTATGTTCTAGATCTTGTACATTTTGATGTGTATGGACCTTTAAAGGTCAAGATACTTGGTGGTGCATTGTATTTTGTGACTTTCATTGATGATCACTCTAGAAAAGTATGTGTTTATACACTGAGAATTAAAGACCAAGTTGTAGATGTATTCAAGTATTTTCAAGCTATGGCTGAAAGAGAAACTGGTAGACAGTTGAAATGTATTCGCTCGGATAATGGTGGTGAATATATTAGGCCATTTGATCGGTATTGCATCAATCATGGCATGAAGCATGAAAGGATCGTAAGGATGACACCTCAACAGAATGGGGTTGCTGAGAAAATGAATCATACCATTCTTGAGAGAGTCAGATGTATGTTGTCACACTCAAAGTTGCCAAGATCCTTTTGGGGTGAGGCAATGAGGACAACAGTTGATCTTATCAACTTGTATCCTTCTATACCCTTGAAAGGAGATGTTCCAGAGAAAGTTTGTATAAGGAAAGAAGCTTCCTATGGTCACTTAAGAGTGTTCGGCTACAGAACATTTATTCATATTTCAAAGGAAGAGAGGTCCAAGCTTGATCCAAAAGCCAAGCAATGTATATTTCTTGGCTATGGCCACGAAGAATTTAGCTATAGACTGTATGATCCTATTGATAATAAGGTTGTCAGAAGTCGAGATGTTGTCTTCTTAGAAGATTAGACCATCGAAGACAATGGTAAGCTTGAGCCATCAGAGTCCAGTACAAAAGATCTTGTTGATTAATATCTCCTTGATGCACCGGTTGTTCATGATTTTATGGAGAAGATGTCACCTCCTCATAATGATGCAAATGAAGAAAATGCTAAGTCAGAGATTGAAAGAGAGCCAAAACCCAAAGAGCTACTTCCTCAAACTCCGATAAGGAAGTCTACTAGAGAGAAACAACCATCCATAAAATACTCATCAAATGAGTATGTGATGATTACAAATCAAGGAGAGCCAAAAACTTTTCAAGAAGTTTTAGAGAATAAAAACAAGTCTGAGTGGTTCAAGGTAATGAAAGAGAAAATGAATTCATTGCATGAGAATCACACCTTTGATCTGGTAAAGCCACTTAAAGGGAAGAAGGTGTTGAAGAACAAGTGGGTCTTCAGGCAGAAGACTGATGGAAACATCTCTCAACCTAGATTCAAGGCACGACTTGTCGTGAAAGGTTTTGGTCAGAAAAAAGGAGTTGACTTTGATGAGATCTTTTCACCAGTTGTGAAGATGTCCTCCATCCAAACTGTGCTCGGTATAACAACAACAATGAACTTAGAAGTTGAGCAACTTTATGTAAAGACTGCATTTCTGCATGGTGACTTGGAAGAAGAAATTTATATGGAGCAACCTGAAGGCTTCATTGATAAGGGCAAAGAACACCTTGTTTACAAGCTGAAGAAGCGCTTGTATGGATTGAAGCAAGCACCAAGGCAGTGGTATAAGAAGTTTGATTCTTTTATGATTGAGCATGTATATTCAAGAACCTCCACAGACCATTGTATGTTTGTGAAGAAATTTTCAGATAGAAATTTTACCACTCTCTTGCTTTATGTGGATGATATGCTGATTGTAGGCCAAGACATCAGCAGGATAAACAAGCTGAAGTTAGAGCTGAGTGAGACCTTTGGCATGAATGATTTAGGTCCAGCAAAGTAGATTCTTGGGATGAGAATCATTCGTGACAGATCACATAGGCTGATCTGGTTATCTCAAGAAAATTATATCAAAACGGTTTGTGAGAGGTTCAACATGGATAAAGCAAAGCCTGTTAATTGTCCTCTTGCAGGGCATTTCAAACTTAGCTCAAGTCAATGTCCTGCAAATGATAAAGATAAAATCAAGATGCAGAAAATTTCCTATGTTTCGACAGTAGATTCTTTGATGTATGCTATGGTCTGTACTCGACCAGACATAGCTCATGTTGTTGGAGTTGTTAGTCAATTTCTGTCAAATCCAGGGAAAGAACATTGGGCAGCAGTGAAATGGATTCTAAGGTATCTTCAGAGCACTTTGAAGATGTGTCTGTGTTTTGGAAATGGTGAACATATTCTCGATGGGTTTATAGATTCTGATATGGCTGGTGATGTCGATAGTAGAAAATCTACTTCTCGTTATTTGATTACTTTTGCATGGGGCGTAGTTGCATGACAGTCGAAATTACAGAAATGTGTTGCTCTCTCCACCACAGAAGTTGAATTTATCGCCATTAGAGAAGCAAGTAAGGAATTATTGTGGTTGAAGAAATTCTTGCAAGAATTGGGCTTGAAGCAAGAAACGCATATTCTTCACTGTGATAGCCAGAGTGTAATTCACTTGAGTAAGAATTCCTCATTTCATTTAAGATCAAAACATATTGATGTTCGATACCATTGGATTCGAGATGTCTTGAATGACAAATTATTGCAACTTGAGAAAGTTCACACTGATGATAATACATCAGATATGTTGACTAAGGCATTGCCCAAGGATAAGCTTGAGAAATGTCAGTCTCTAGCAGGGATGGTCGAAGCCTCCTCATAAGTCGAAAAGGAGAAGAATTGTTGGATTTTCCTCCTTATGGGACCCATCTATCTTGGAAATGGATCGTCGGATAACTGATCATTTATGGCATCATCAGTAGTTTGATGCATATTCATTATCGCGACAGAATTCCCAAGCACGATGCTTGATCTTCTCGAGGACGATTCTTATATTTGTAGGATAGCGATTTGTAGAAGTCCTCACAACTGAATGATGATTCAGTTGTTCAGAGTTTTGAGAATCAACGATTTATCGATGATGATTTGTAGTTTGTGCTTTAAGCTGCATAGCGATTTGTTTCAGTATTCGCTGAATAGCGATTTGTTTCAATATTCGCTGGATAACGATTTGTTTCAATATTTGCTGGATAACAAATTATAATATTCACTGGATAGCGATTTGTGATAAAGTGATTTAGGCGTATTGTAAGTTATGCAAGACGTTTAGTCTTCCACATTAAATGCGAGTCTCGTCCTCTATTTAAGGGATGGATGAGAGAGTGGAAGAGAGAGTTGAAAAAGCAAAAAAGAGTGAGATACACTTTTAGGGCACTCAAAGGGTGTGAAAAGAACAAAAGAGAGAAGTGTTGCTACACTTCTTTCAAGACAGCTTCGTGAGGCTGGTTCTTCAGAACATTCATTCTTTGATCTTCAGTGAGGTATATCCTCTTTGTTTATTTTTCTATTGCACCTTTGTGTGTTTGTAAGGCTTATGCCTTTTGGCCACTCTGTAACTCTGTTTAAAGATAGCGAAAGGTGTTGACCTATCGGTCGCCGTGAACGTACCTCAGTTTGAGAGGGAACCACGTAAATCTTTGTCTGCTTCTTTTGTTTCCGTTGCTGGTTTACTTTTCTTCCACTGTCATCGTTGTATTGCCTCCATCGATTCACACTTGTGGGAAAGCCAGTTTTTTCCCAACAATTAGGTGCAACAACACACAAAAAGTGTCCAATCGCATTGCACCTGTTCTGTGATCACAACAACGACAACTGTTCAAATCTCAGTTTTGAGTTTAATAACCATTGTACATTGGACTTTTCAATTAACAGTTTTGATTACATGCCCGACTTGATCTTTATTGTGAATAATATCAATATTTGGTTGAGCTTGAACGTGGTCTACTGAATATTTTTGCTCGATTGAGCATAAAAATCAGAACTAAATTTTATTCATTCATGAAATAGATAGATATTAGAAAGAATTTAGGAGGATCTTCTTGGTGTATCACAATAGTGTTGAATACACACACACACACACACACACACACACGGCTAGTTGAGCTACCTCCACACCAACTAAACTAGAAAGTATTAAGCATGTTGCCACTCAATTGTTAGAGTTAACCATTTGTCTAAAACTCTAGAAAAACAAAAAACAGTAACCTTTCCGCTTGTTCGGATTTGATGGGAATCATCTTCTTATATGGGTAAGAATGAATCATAAGGGTGCAAACAGGTTGGAGTTTTGATGAGGGTCCAAACCCGATCTGACCCACATTGTCAAACCTGGAAAGTATATGTCCAACTATGGGTCACATTCAGTGAAAACTCTGTCGGTTATATCCAGATCTGGTTTGGAACTGAATAGGCAAATGCGTTCAGATCTGGATCAGAAATGTGTTTAATCCGATCTATTATATTTTTCTCAATGGAAAATCAACAGATTTTACATGATCCAGTATGTTAGAAGTTCATATTGTTGAAGGAGCTAATCAATCTCTAGAAGCCTTATCGCGGTCTCAAATGGAAATGACGATAAGGAGAGGCCAATTGCTAAAATTAAGGAAGAAAATTAAGAAGCAGGTCACTTATGTAATCTTTAGAAATCAAATGACAAAAATATGTGCCTTGAATTTGGGAGATCAATAGAGGTGACAAGATCTCCTTTCCATTGTAATTGACTATCTTTTTAAAGGAACCTTCTCTCTTGAGGAAAGCAGAGAAAGAGAGAAGAGAGTCCTACCATGGATGTAAGCCATACGTCTGAAGCACGTAACATTGTACCTTCTTGTATGCTTGTGATATCTTTACACATATCTCAACCAGATCCAAAAATTCTGTGAGATTTGATTATATCAGGACTTAGAACAAGATCCACTCATCGAAAAATGGGCCAGTGTCACATCAAGCCTGATCCAATTCATATCCGACCCGATTGCAACCCTACTCACAATGGAGCGGTGGGACTGACTTTCTTATCCATAAGAAAAACTTTGAAGCACGATTTTTCCTAAGCAGATTGTTTTTGGGTTTGGACAATGCAGCAAAACTTTTCCCAACCAAAAAGAAGAATTCCCCCAAGCTTCTTATGGAACTTCCTTAATGTAATTTACCAACCAATTAAATAGTTTTAACAAGATATTAACTATTTAACATCTTTTTTTTTTTGTGGATTTCCTCTTTGATAGGCAATTATTACTTTTTTTGTAATGACAAGGAAAACACTCACTGAGAACAGGGTCAGTTAATGGGGGTGCCTTCCTGCAGGGTAAAACTCTGAGTTGAAGACACAACTACCCAGCCTTATGTGACCCAACCGTGATAAAACAACAGCAGCCCACATGCACCAGCGGCAATGGATCCTGGGCGTTCAACTTGACACAGGACCCCACTGACCACATGACTAGCCACCACAGTGGTTGATAGACATTAATACTACATATGTTACCATTTCCCAAGAAACTATTCCAACGGCATTCATCCAGCGAATGCCATACAAACTAGATCCACATAGCTCTAACCCACTTGACTTGGCCTTTAACTAGAATGCTATCCCAGACCACCACCGGGTCGCCCGCATGGCCAGCAGGATGTTTGTGAGGGTGCTGACATGAAGGCATGGCATCAAACCCCACTGAAGCACAGCTGTGCCCGTAGCTTTCAGAGTTGAGCCATGTAAGGCAAGGTTGCTGTGAGGCCCCACCCAGGATTTTTCTCGCTTCTCATCATAAAAAGAAAAAGAAAAAGAAAAACCAGAACGCTATCCCAGAAATCCACAATTACCGACAGTATGTGTTGCAAATGGACTGATGTGTGCTGGGTCATGGTTGATTTAAATTCTAACCCAAATTCTAAGCTATCCCAATAAGAATTGGTGACGTAGAGTTTAATGGAGATCCAAATTCTATATACTCACTATAAGGATGATTGTCAATAGTGATGATTCTTTAATGGTAACAAAAAATCTTGCCACTATTGATAAAACAATAACCGACAAAATTTTTATCCCCTGTTAATTGATAGGTAATAGCAAAGACATAAATATATCACCGTTATTACTCTACTACAACCATGAATGTCACCACTATAGCTTCATCAATAACGATCATATTTATGTCCCCACGAATGCCTTGCCCCTGCACACATCTTAGCGTTAAAGACCTATGTATAACGACGAGATTTTCTGGTTGTTAGATATTGCGTTAAAACATATTAATGGCTATATTTAACAACCAAAATATCTTACCATTATTAATCAATAACAACGAGATTTGGCTCTCACCGTTATAGGGTTGTTTTTTAAAGAGGGGCCCCAACAGGGACTTCTCTTTCTTCCTCTTTCTCTCCCTGCTCTCTCATCTCTTGATCCTTGCTCACTTCGGTGACCTCCTGCCCGACTCTCTCCCATCCTCTTCCTTGCTGCTCAATTTGGTGATCCCTTGCCCGACTCCCTCCCTCCCTCCTTTTTTTTCATATGCTACCTTATATAGAAATAAGGTTTTCCACGGGAAGGGAAAAGGGTTTTCTCTCTTGCAATACTCCCCCTCTCTCTCCTCATCTCTTCTAGGGTTTGAGTGAAGATACCAAAAGTACCCTCTCTCTCTCCTTATCTCTTCAAGCATTTGGGCAAAGATGCAACGACTATCGAGGGTTTGAGCATCTCCTCCATTCATTGGAATCTCTCTCTCTCTCTGCGTTGAGGGTGTTGAAACCCTCTAGACCTCCCTGTCAAAGACATCGTCTTATTCTTCGTCAAAGGCACCCTCATTGTTTGCTGCTATAGAGGTGGAGACGATTGACATGCCAGAAGCATTTGACATGCACATACTCATTTGGCATGACATAGAGTCTATAGGTTGGGCATAAGCTCCATATTTTGCTCTCCATACAAAAGACTCCTTGCATAATGTATGCCTCAACAAAAATATAAGTTTTGCATTATTTTTCAATTAGCATATATATATTATATGTGAATGGTGTTTGTTTAGGATATATATGAATGGTTTTAGAAGTGTTTGACACATATGAGTATTAGAAGTGATTATGTAGTGTTGGCTAAACATGAAGTAACCGGCAGATGGCTTAATGACTAATCAGACATATCCACTACGTACAACAATTCAACCTATACTTTGCTATTTATAAACATGAAGTAACTAGCTAATGGATTACTCATGATAAGTTTGTTATGGAGTTGTATCTTATGTAATGTTTATATATATATATATATATATATATATATATATATATATATATATATATATATATATATATATTAAACTTTAAGCAAGTTACATAGTTGTTTTAATAAGTTTTGAATAATGTGATTGTGACATGTAAGCAAGTTATTTAAATACTTCAAAAATCAACTACTCACAATGTACTAAAATTTCAGAACTCCAATACCACCCAAGGTTTGATCCTTAATAAGCAAACTATGTTGAACATGTCTATGCGGTCAGACCACCATATACTTTGAAACATCTATAAATGTTTGTTCTAGCTTTTGAAAAAATAGATAAAGTAAACATCTTATTAAAAGAAACCTAACACAAACTAATCTTTACCTCTACACTCTACAATTTTAAGGAATTACATTAAAAAAAGAGAGAACAACTCTCTAATTAGTTCAAAAAAACTACAAAATTGATCAAAGAAAGAAAAAAAAAACATAAACTAACACCCACTTTGATAATCTAAAAATTTAATGAACCACATAGGAACAAAAAAAAAGATAGCGCTTCTGAACTCATATCTATATGAGCATGTTTATTGACTCATACCTATGTATCATCAACACATTATGTGTTTATTTACTCATTGTTAATCATGTTGAGACACCCTGATCATTCCTCAATAAACATATTTCTATCACAAGTGGGGAATAGTAAATGTGATTAAACAATAAACATAACCAAGCTAGGCAGGACATTTTTCTAATATTGTAGAGCATTTTTGTTACTGAAGCATGTCTTCATTACAAGCGGATAAGAAAGACCTTGTTTTGCTAGAAAGTCTTAATTTATTGGAGGACTCATGATTAGACCCAGAAATTGATATCAGTGTAATTGAACATCTACTTTTGTATAATGTAAGTGTATATATTATTGCTCTATGTTTTGCCTTTGTATTCTTTTTTTTCTCTTAAAAACAAGTTCAAAAATGTACATGACCCTTGTTTATATTTCATAATTGTGTGCTATCTTAACTCCATGATCTTGTTGTTGTTTTTTATTTGATTTAATATTACTCTTATATGATAGTGAATATTTTTGTATGATTCAATTTTGTATAGTATAGTTTGATTTAATATTGTTTGTATGAAATTAACAGATGTCGATATATCATTTACGACAAAGAGGTGGGTATTCTTTCTCTTCGTGGATCAATTCACCACTTGGCAGCTAGAGTGAACACCTAGATGTGATCGACTTCAGATCACAGGTGGGTGATACTTTAAGGAAAGAAGAGGTGCCCCTCTCTACACACTACAAGCCACTATAGCGCCATCCATAATGGTCTTAGGTAAATATTAATTTAATATTTTTTTAGTAGAATTAAAAATTTATTATTATCATTCTGATTAATATTTATTTTTTACTATAAATTAGAAATTGCAGAATCTTTCAAATGCAAACATGGGAATAACAAATGCATAGCTCACCAAAAGTTAATCAAGCAATGAAAAACTTAAGTAACTATCAAGCCTGAGACACAAGGAGTCATGAACGAGGACTCCTCCGTATTCACTAAGAGGTTTTTGTGCATCATTAGGAGGCGTACCATACTCATGAAAAAAGGTCCTAAATGACGAGAAAATGGTATTGCATGAGATAGTTTATGTAAGTATATGATAATGTATATGACAATGCATGTGCTGTAAACAGATTAATCCATAAAAGGTGTATTGCTAACAATATTTCGATAATTTGGTATAAGAAGAGTTTGATTTAGACAAATATATACATAAACATCACTGGTGCATGGAGAAACAACTTCATCTATCATAATTAAGGGTGCAATAAGGTTTCCACAAGCATTACTAGAAGTTTCAAAACCACAACGTAGCAGAAAAATATTCTTCCGAGGGAGTCAACTCTAAAGTGTGGAAAGGGATTTGCAAGTTTTTCATCGAAGACTATTGAATGATAAATATTAGATATATAATATAACTAAATAAATATTCAAATTTTTTGATTTTTGTCTACTAATTGATCTTACTTTGGTTAACAGTGAGCGTCAATAAAAAATTTGGTGAATAGAGCAAAACGGACAGTCCAATATACAAATGGATTGTCTTCATACCTCCATAGGTATCATATAAGGGTGAGTTTCTTATTCTCTAAGTCTATTTTTTTTATATAGTATAGTGCTAAATATGTTTGATCTAATAGATTCTTAATTTGTTATTTGTAGACTGAAATAGATGGGCAGAAATCAATGTCGAGTGCATTTTACAAAAAGCTGAACAACTATTAAGATCACACGATATTAATCGGTAAGTAACTTACACTTTGTAGTGTCATATTCATTCATTCTATTTTATACATTATCATTAATTATTGATAACCAATTATTAACGATATGCAGATGAAGCTGCAATATGTGAAAATTTAAAAATTCAACATCTTCTTCACAAGGAAGACCATCGATGACATAACAAGATGTCTTTGCCAAGGTCCTCAGGGAGCGGTACAAACATGTGAAGGGAATGGGTGCATTTTTTCCTCCATCCAAACCATCCTACTCCAGTCATACCCGAATTTCACAACTATCTTCTTAGTTGGATGTGACACAAACAGAGCTCCAACAATTAAGAGAGAAAATGAAGTGACAACAAGAAACAACTAGATAGAAAATGAAGCAAAAGAGAGAAAGAACTAAGAAGCTTAGAGAGAAGATACATGCCTTCATGGATGCACACAGACAGAACCCCCATCCTAGATTTCTAAACTCTTTGCTATAATTGTTTTGATTAATATTTTGATTTCTAAACTCTTTGCTACAATTAAATTTTGATTTATATAAGTGTATATGTTTGTTGCAAGCTTGGAGAGAATGCATGAAGTGTAAGGGATTTGTATTTGAAGTGTATTTGTTGCGTACTTGGAGAGGATGTAGTGAGTTTGCATTTGAAGCATATTTGTTGCAGGCTTGGAGATGATGTAGTAGGTTTGTATTTGAAATGTGTTTGTTGTAGGCTTAGTGAGAATGCACGGAGGGTTTGTATTTTTAAAGTGTATGTTTGTTTTTTGAAGTGTATTTGAAGTTTTTGTAAAATGTATGTTTGAAGTTGAATGTTTGAGGATGTATATTTAAAGTTGATTGTTTCAGGATGTATGTTTGAAGTTAAATGTCTGAGGATATATGTTTGAAGTGTATATTTGACTTTTTTGTTGAATGTATGTTTCAGTTGCAAGTTTTTAAATATATATATTTTTTTAAAACTATTTTTTAGTTTCCAATTTGCAGGTTTACAGCCTATAATGATAACATTTCTGTCTCGTTATATGTGAGATCTTTGTCTTGCCATTATATCAAGCCTATAACAATGAGTTAATTCTTCCTGTTATAGCCTATAATGATGAGTTAATGCTTATCATTATAGGCTATAATGACAAAACATGAATGTTATAACCTATAGGTAGCCTATAATAGCAAACGAGAGATGTCGCTGTTAAAACAACCTCACCGTTATATGCTACCTCTGAGGTTGAGTCACCTTTAACGGTGACCTATAAATATCACTATTATTAGTCAACAAAGGTCCTTTCTTTACGGCGACTTATCGGCCAAAATTCTTGCTGTTATAGGCTAATAACGGTGAAAAATAGAGCAATAGCAGCAAGAAAAATTGTCGCTATTGACTCTCATTCTTGTAGTGACTAGATTTTGAAGAAACAAGTTCCATCCCCTCTCACGCCACAAAACAAGTCCCATGCATAGGGTTGATCCATTTCTAAACATAGATACAACAAAAAATTATGATCCAAGTCCGAAAAACCTAATTGTATGAACTTGAATTCATCAGATTCCACTTTTGGATCTAACTTTAGAATCGATATTTAAAGCGAGGTATCGGATTCTGATCAAAGATCATAATGAACCTGATGCATTGGCACCCACTTGTGGAGCAATCATGTATGGGTAATTATAAACTCTCTATACAGTGGTCCCATGCTGCTATCATTACCAATGCAGTCAAAGTGAGAAATGGAATAACAAAAAGAGGAAAGAAGAGGGAGAATGGCAGCATGGTCACATGTAAAAAATAAAAATAATAAATATTCATGCAGTTCTAAACTAAAAACAAGCATGAACATTGCCTGTTCAAACACTAACTTTTTATCAAAATTATCCTACCCACACTAGGTTTCACAGATTTGAAGTAACTCCCTAATTTTTGTCTGCTTTAAGCAAATACTCCCACCTTTCTACCACATTGAGTTTAGTCATGATTAATGTTTATTGTTTAATTCATTTGCTTTCAATAAACATTGTGTAATATTTCAATCATTACATTTAGCCGATTGCTTTAATAATTTGCACTTGAGAGGCATGCTTTGGTCTAAAATCGTTCAGTTGAACTTTGTTTGGACAAAACAAAGTTACTAAAATACCTTCATTATTGATTTATTCAACAAAAGCCCATGAGATGAGATAAGATGAGATTTTAGAAAAAAAGACAAAAAAATGACATTATACCTTAAGCAATATCTTTAAAAAAAAATGGAAAAAGGTGCTGATAAGTTAGGCAGGCTTTTGTAAAGCACTCTTACCATAGTTTGAGGTGTCAATAGGTTTTATAGATGAGTTAGAAGTTTGAAACTAAATTTGGTTTGTCATTTTTTATTAATCATTTTGATATATGATCTGAATGGTTTTTACTTCACAGGGTTACTAATTTGTCTAACGCTAAATTTTGGGGGTTATATATGTGTTTGGATTGTTTTTTTTGTTTTGTTTTGTTGAATCTGTCTTTATATATAGCTGAATCTAAACCGACCCAGTTAAACATTTTACATGTTAAACTGCTATTTCCAGCCTTTAACTGGTAGCCCGCTTTGCCACTGAGACATAGCTTTACTCTTAATAAAGAAGGATAAGTGTCACGACTCCCTTTTCTTTTTTTTTTTTACAGGAAGAAACCACCTCCTTTCACATCTCTCATAATGTGTTCTACGCTGATGAAAGCTATACCAACATGGGGTGTGTGATGCATAGCTAAAAATGTCAGTCACTATATCAGCAAACAATTGCCCCCCCCTCCCACCCCACGACCATTGTGAAGAAAGAGGCCAGAAAATCTTTATTGTCAATCAACAGTTATAGCTTCTCCAGTAATACATACTATACCAAAGGAAAAACCGATTGAACCATTTTTTCTTCTTCAAGTCTTTAGGTTGAAAATTTAAAATTAAACGAATGCTTGTGTGGCTATCCTCAGATCAAATTTGATGGAGCTACCAATAAAGTAGCATATCAATAGTAGGGCAAAATCGTTTTTAAGTTGCTGGTTTAACAATCAAAACTGTTTTTTTAACACTGCCGAGATTAAGCCGGATAACTATAGGTGAGTGCAATTACATAGTACACTTTAATAGATGCAGCAAAAGAAAAAGGCAATGCAGGATGTCCAGAATGATTTTACCCTATTAAAAGGGGGGTCCCCATGTCTCCTGTTTGCTCCTCATTCCTTCTTGCTTCCCCCACTCAATACATGCTCTCCTCTTTTCCGTCAGTGTCAGCCGTTCTATCCCTGTAAAAATGAATTCCCATTGTCTTTTTGACGTACCGCATTTTACCTACTTCCCAAAATGCCACCAATATTATGAGCCAAAATGGATGAGGAAGGGATCACTACCATTTTTGAAACATTCTTATAGGACACGTTTGGATGTGCGAAAATTTCTCACATGAAAAAAAAAAATTTGCTTATAAAAAGTTTTGATATAACATTTTTAAATGAAAGTTCACTTGTTTGTGTAGCAAGAGAAAAATTAAATGAAAAATGTGTGTGTGTGTGTGTGTGTGTGTGAGAGAGAGAGAGAGAGCTTCACTAAAAGATAGAACCAGGCGTGTACATGGCCGAATCAGGCCAATTGTTGTCTACCCAACAACCTGAATCCCCCAAGAGACCCTCCCCACTACCGCTGAGAAGCTCCACTCCGGCATTCCCCGCTACCCCCTCCAAGTATTCCAGCAATCCCCACCCGTTCTCCGGCCCCTTCACGGGCCCCTGCACCCTCCCCGCTCTAGCTGATCTCAACGGCTCACAGAGCACTAGAGCGTCCCGAAGTGCCCATTTGACTCCAACAGAGAGCTAAAAGTCCCTTAGGAAAACTAACTAATATATTCTTCACTCTAGGCAGGTTAGATAACAAGGAAAACTAAATGATCTAGTTTCCTGAATTCTTATGATAAAAATAGGACGCAAGAAAGGGTATGTAAGAAAAACCTGGCGATTCAAAGATATATGAAATTTCAAATCAGGGACACTTGTCCGAGATGCTCAGCTGGCAGCGGGCTTGGGGAGAAGGTGCTGACCCTTCGTCCCAGTTTTAGCTCTCCAACGGTTGTGTGGGTGCCTTTAACTGGTGAGCGATGTAAGAGCTTGGGTGTCAGTGATCCCACTTAAGGTTTACCTTGCAAGAGGGTGGCTCATTAAGTGACCCAGTTGACTTTAAGACAAGAAAAGATGGGTTATATCATCTACTGCATAGTAAAGACTTCAGTAATTTATTGCTTTTGTTGATATTTATAGTTCAAGCTTTTACTAACCTGACTGTTAAGAGATGATATCAAAAAACGCAGTGGAGAATAAGAGTTTCTTATTTTCTGTATTCAATCTTTATAAATTACATAATACATACATTTCAGTAAAAAGTAATCAGGCTACAACTGACCACTATCATATCCTTAATTTAAGTTATTCACCATAACTCCTCTTCTATATGCTCACTGAATTAAGCAATTAAAAAAATTAAAATTTACCTAAGTTACAAGGGAGTAAATGTATTTTTCATATTTACTACATGGTAAATAGAAAACATGAAAAAATCTAACAAATCTAACATTCTTCCTTAAGTTAGAGCATGCAGATTTATCACGCTCAACTTGCCATTTAGTCAAATGAATTGATCTCGACATAGAGCCTTGGTGAAAATATCAGCACATTGATTTTTGGTGTGAACATACTGGGTTTGAATCATTCTCTTATGGATCTTTTGTGAATCACATGACAATCCACTTCTATGTGTTTTGTAAGTTCATGGTAAACAAGGTTTGCAGCTATGTGAATTGTCTTTTGATTGTTACAATATAAAACCATTGGTTCTGGATTATTGATGTTGAAATCATAAAGGAGATGTCTTATCTATGTCATCTCGCATATAGCTAGTGCCATGGATCTATACTCTACTTGTGCTAAATATTGAGACTTTGTTTTTCATGATATTGGGCTGCCTCCCATTAAAATGCAGTAACCTAACGTTGATCTTTGGGTCATGGGACAAGCTGCCCAATCTGAATTACATGAACCTCTTACTTGGACCCCACTTGACATTGACATTAAAATACCTTGTTCAGGAGTAACTTTGAGGTGCCTCAATAAACGTAAAGCAGTCTCTAAATAAGAATTTTGCAGTTGGCTCATAAATTGGTTGAGAATATTGACCAGATAAATGATATCCGAGTGAGTGATAGTAAGATATATAAGACGCCAAACAAGACTTCAATATAATGTCCCATCATTTAGAATTTCTTCATCCTCATTATTTAACTTCAATTGTTGCCCTATTGAAAAATTGCATGGCCATGCTCCTAGATCTCATATGTCATTCAAAATATAAAGATTACTTTCTTTAGGATAAGAATATTCTTTGTTCGGATTTGGCCACCTCTATCCCAAAAAGGTATTTGAGCTGGCCTAAGTCCTTTAATTTGAATTTGACATTGAGATTTTCCTTCAACTGTTTAATCTTGTCAATGTCGTTTCTTGCTATGATAATGTCATTGACATATACTAACAATAATACATAGGAGGTTCCTAATATATTTGAAAATAAAAAATAATCTACCTTTGATTGCACATTTCTCAATTCTATTAAATATGAGGTTAACTTAGAAAACCAATTTTGTGAAGATTGTTTTAGGCCATAAATGAACTTATTTAGCTGACAAACGATACTCTCCTCCTGATTATCGAGACTTGTTGGCAAATGCATATATACTTTATCATCTAGATCTCCATGGAGGAAGACATTATTCATATTAACTTGGTAAAGATGTCAATTTTGAATAGTTGTAATGGCAAAAAAATAACTAACTATGACAAGTTTGATGACAGAAGAAAAAGTTTCATTGTAATCAAGCCCCTCAACTTGTGTATATCCCTTTGCAACAAGACAAACTTTGTGCCTTTCAATAGATCCATCAAATCTGTACTTGGTCTTGATAACCCATTTGCACCGATAGCACTTTTTCCTTTTAGAAGGTTCGTAATCATTCAAGTTCCATTTTCTTAGTGCTCAAATTTCTGCAGTCATGGCATCTTGCTAATGTTTGTGCTTCATGGATTGACTGAAAGACTTATGTTCCGGGACTTGGGTAATGGCAATGAGAAATGCTCGATGTGGTATTGAAAAAGACTCTTAACTTGAATATTGAGACAAAAGATATCATGATCTCTTGACCTCAGCACTCTAATAGTCCAATTGGAGAGCGGGAGTTGCAACATAACATTGATAATCTCGAAGATAAGATGGTTGGGTGTGAATCCATTGAGATTTTCTTGTGGGTATGGTGTACTTTTCAAACTCTTTGCTTGATTGAATTTGATTTTCATGTTCATGATTTTCAACATTTGGGATTTCTTAGATGTATTGATTTTTAAGATCTAGAGCAAAATTTTGGACTGGTTTCATATTCAGATCCATTTCAATCATTTCATTGATGATCATGGAAATGACACTATTCTCATAATTGCCCTTGTTGCATTGACTTTAAAAATAGAATTGATTTTTATAAAAATGTACGTCTTTGCTAGAAAATATTTTTTATTTTTTAATGTCAAAATTTGTGTAGGCTGCTTGATCTTGGAAGTAGCCAACAAAAATACATTTTTGAATCCTACTATTGAACTTTTGCAAAAGATGCATATTATGAGTATAGCAAAGGCACCCAAATATCCTCATATGATTGTAGCAGAGTTTTTGTTATAGAGAACCTCAAAAAGAGTTTTCCTGAATAACAGTTTGGAGAGGAGGAGGTTTATGAGATAAGCAGACGAAATGACATATTCTTCGCAAAAATGTATGGGCAAGTTGGCTTAAAATCTAAGAGCACAATTAATATTAAGGAGGTCTCCATTTTATTATGGTGTTCCAACGCAACTATGTTGATGATTTGTCCCCTTTCACTAAGAAATGATTGTATTTTATCTGAAAAAAAAATTAGATCCATTATAAGATCTGATACTTAAAATATAAGAGTTAAATTGGTTATGAACCAGAGCAATAAAATTTTAAAGAATATTTTGAGTTTCAGATTTGTATCGCATTAAGCACACTCACGTGCAACATTTATAATCGTTATCAATGGTAAGAAAATAATGCACCTGAATAATGAAAGAGTTTGATATCCACCCCATATGTCACAATGAATTAATTGAAATAGAGCATATGTGGATATTAAACTATTTGAAAATGGGGATCGTGCTTGTTTGGACATACGACAAATGAAACATTCATCACAAAATAAATGACAATGAAACAACTTGGATTTTGAGTTTATCAATGTGTCAAGCTTAGCATTGGATAAATATCTTAACTGAGAATGTTAGAAAAAAGAAAAAGATTTAGAAGATGCATTGAGTGTGAAAATACCATCCATCTCAAGAAAATATAGTCCGTTATGCAGCTGACTGGATCCAATCTTTGTCTTTGAGCATGGGTCCTAGAACCATCAGTAATCATTGTTAAAAATAACTTCATAATATAAATCTTTAACAAGTTTGGTTATAGATATAAGATTGAATTTAAAATGAAGAATACAAAAGATAGTCTTCAAGACTAAATTGAAAGAAATATTGATGTTTCTTATGTGTCACACAAGTGGAAGATCAATTTGGTAGGTCGATGGGTGAACAAGAAACTATAGATGGATTATATAGATTTGACAAATCACTAGTCATATAATCGGTAGCACCCGTATCTATGATCCAACATTAGGAAAAAAATAAAAGATGCAAAATGAGAGAAGCGATTACCTGCTAAGTTAACTTATAGATTACCTTAGTAGATGAATGACCTTAGTTTTACATACTCGTTACTGGTGAATTGGGGTATCAAATTTGTAGAATTAGGAGTACCAAGAATAACAAAAATATCAAAGGAAAAGCCTTGTGTAATACCTGTGAATTTTGTTCATTTTAACTTTTAAATTCAAGTAAAATTAAAGTAAAAATCAGGTTAAATTCAGGCTAAATTCAAGAGTCTAAGTTGAACCAGGACTCTAGTTAGATCCATTATGAGCCATAGATCTCGTAGGAGATCAGACTTTGTGATTTAAATTATGGGTTGGTTAAAAAAATATAATTTTTAAAATTAACCAGCCTCTATTTTTGGTTTTTCAACTTGGATAAGGTTCAAAATTTAATTATTTTAAATTAACCAAGTTGTGTTTTGGACTCAAACTAGGTTCCTTGTGAGACCTAGAGGGTTACTCCCAACCCAGTGGGGTGCCATGTACCTACGTGGTGGCCCACAGGGGTTGCGGGGTAGCCAATGGCTTTTATGGATCTAGGTTGAGTTATATTCATATCTAAATCTTAATATTTGGATCCAATATTCATTTAGACTTCATTTATAGATATGAATATTTAATTTAAGTGATGAATATGAAATTTATGTTTGGTACCTAGATCCAATCCAATTTGGATTGAATTCGATGCAGAGTTTTTGAATCTAGATCACATGGATTAGACCCTAGAGGGGCGCCACTTAGGTAGGGCCCACTCTACCTTCTAGGGTCCTTATAAAAGAGAAACTCTATCTAAACCCAAAGGTTCTAGAGAGTGTGGGACACCCCCCCCCCCAAGTGGACCCCACAACTAATTAAAGATTAGAATTTATTCTAGTTTTTTTTTAAGAAACCTAAAGTTTAAAAAGACTTTTAATAAAAGAGTTTCAATGAGGTTTGAAGATTCACTATAGAGCCTTCTAGGGTGGGACACCCCCCTAGTGGGAACCACCTAAGGTTGTTGAAGATAGGCTCTATCTCTAGTGAAAGAGGTCCAATAGGAGGGTACGCCCCCCGTGGAACTATTTATGCCTCCTCTTTTAGTTGAGGTGCATATCTTTCTTCTTCCTCACATCTCCTTCTTCCTCCCAACCTTTGATGTAGTTCAGACTTCTATCAGAGACCTGCAACTATCTTAGTGAAGGTCTAACCCAGCTCGAAAAGAGGTGAGTGTGGAGGAAAAAGCGACAATTTTGTTGCGGGAAAAATATTTTTGGTAGAGAATTTTTACTTTTATGGTGTTCAATTTCGGGATGCATTAACATACCCTCTTTCGATATAGAGCTTGAATCTACACGTGATCTATGCCTAGAATGCCTATAGCTATTAGATCTATATAAAAAATATTTTCAAAAAATCTAAAATAGTGTTTTGGTGAATCAATTTTGAGATAAATGTTTTTAAAGAAAACTAGTTTCAAAAAGGCAAAATTAATTTTTGTAGAATGGTTTACTTGTTTGATTCAGATTGTTGTGAGCATGTTAATAGATTATATCATATTAGAAAAGAGAATATCGATGTTATTATGTCTACAATAATCTAAAATATCATGATTTAGTTTATTCATCATGTAATTAGTGTTAAATATGAATTAAAGATTAAATTCATGTTATTTTATGTTTTACCAATGAGATTTATGAGTTTTAATAGTAGGTCAGCATGAAAATGGCTAAATATTATTGTGTATTTACTGTAGTCATGTTAGAACATCATCTATGTTGATGAATCATGTTTTAAGTTCTGATAAACTTGAATTGTTGTTTCCATTTGTGACCCAACCAGTTTTTGAAATAATTTTGTTTCTCGTAGAATACATATCAAAAAAATAAATAAAAATACTGTGATATTCTATACATTTGGAGCTTGATTCTAACATGTTATTTTATTTGATTTGGATCTATTTTGAGGAGAAACACCTGTTGTAATAGAGCATAATTTTTTTACTCTAGTTACAAGATTGTTTTGACCACTTATTTTCAAAGTCTCTAAAACCTATTCAAGACAAATTAGATAAAATCACAAAAAGTATGTGATATATCTAACGTATAGTAAAAAATATTATAAAAAGAACTTTGCAAAAAGAATTACCAGTAAATCTATAAAAAATCCCCAAGTCGATAAATTTTCTGCAGATTATAGAAACTGATGTGTCATTTTTCCAAAATAGTATATAGTTACAAAATTTTTATAATTTTTGTATAACAGATTTTCAAGATCTTTTTCTTAGGTTGTTTCCCCAACATTTTAAGTTATACTTAGAAAAAAGATGAAAGTTGAATATGTTTTCTGTGATTTTTGGTTGATTTTACAAAAATAGGCAAACAGAAGTCCTGATTTACCTCACTTGTTTATACATATGCCTAAGTCTTTTGTAGTTGACAATCTATGTTAAGCAATACATGAAGAATAAATTATGATATTTGATGCAGGTAAACTGATTATACAATAAGCTTAATGAGGCATAAAATTGGCAATGTTTGAATGTACTTGTGTCATGTGTAATTGCATAAAATTTATAATTGATATGCCTGCGATTAAATGCATGCATAAATTGATACATGATATGCTTGTATGATAGTATGATCTGAAAATGCATAAGTGCATATATGAAGTAAATTGTGAATACTTGCTATATTGAATTATGTGCATGCATAAATATGAATGATTAGTCTACCTTGACTATGTAAATACAAAGTGATTGCATTACTTGTATAATTTTTATGGTAGAGACTAATTAAAAGCATGCATAGAGTGACATGAATATTATTGCATATGAACCTAGAATGTGATTGCATGTTTTTATTGACATGATTAACAAGAGAATTAATTAAGAAATCAAAGTAAAATTAATTCTCTTATGGCTTATTGAGAGAGTAAGCATGGTACTTAATGGCTCTATGGGGACATTATTTTAGTACAAAAGGTTGCTTTGACCCCCTATCTATAGGGTCAGTGATCGGGGGAACTACCATGATTTATTTACGGTGTAGTAGGTAATACTTATGAGGAGAAATTGATATATCAAGCTGCAAGAGGTTGAGAACTCTCTCTAAATTTATATTTTTCTCTCCAGAGATAGTCACAGTTGGGGCATCACGCAGGTTAATAAGATACAGTTGGTTGAATATACAAACTTATATCGTACCTTCATACTTGGAGAGTCTGTATTGTACCCACAAACATGTAATATTAGCAAGTGAAACAAGAATGAAAAATGCATATAGATAGAACATTGCATGCATCATATAAGCAAGAAAATGATAATTGAAGATAAAAATTTACTCATACATGAAGGACTTACATTATGAAATGGTAAGTTCATGCATCTTGTATATGTTCATCATATGCATAATTTATTGCATTGTTGCAAATTTTAGCATGAATGAATATACATTAAGTTGGCTTGCTATTTTGTTATTTAACATGATTTCATGTTTATTATCTGCTAAGATATGTGTTGTACCCACAGACATGTAATATTAGCAAGTGAAACAAGAATGTGAAATGCATGTAGATAGAACATTGCATGCATCATATAAGCAAAAAAATGATAATTGAAGATAAGAATTTACTTATGCATGAAGGACTCACATTATGAAATGGTAAGTTCATGCATCTTATATATGTTCATGCATGTGCATAATTTGTTGCATTGTTACAAATTTGAGCATGAATGAATGTACATTAAGTTGACTTGATAATTTGTTATTTAACATGATTTTATGTTTATTATCTGCTAAGATATGTGTTGTCTCATTGATGTGCGAGATTGTATTTGAATGTATTATGATATCGTGTATTTATTAAAAGTATGTTATTTTCTACAAGGTTTTTACGAGTCTGACTCATTTTATGGGGTTTTAGATAAATTATGATATGCAATTGTGGAGTGGATGCTGAATGCTTGGGCATCATCGAGAGCCAGTATTTTCCTTTTTCAGGGATAATTTTGAAAAAATAATTATTGTTATCAAAATACTCTGATATATATTTTAAATTATTGATGATAAATTAAATCTTAATGTTATTCACATTTTAATTCAGTTATAATGATTGATTGTATTGTAACCTACCCAAAATGTTTAATCAAAAGAAAAATGTAGTTTTCGCTATTGTAAAAAGAAAAAAAAAAGGTTTTCTCTAAATTTTAAAGTTGAAATTTTGGTGCGTTATACCTTGACAACTTGGAAAACCATGAAGATAGAAACACTTTGTCTTGATATGTTCAAGCTTCCCATAGTGCTTCCACTTAGGGCAAATGCGAGCCATATGTTCTCTTAAAAAATCTTCCTTGGGTTGGGGGTTTAATTTTACAGTCGTGTTGTTTTGCAATTGATTAACATTTTCATCAGATGACATGATTGATGACAAAAAACACCACCACTAAAAGACGCTGCAACTCAAGTCACGTTGAGAACAGAAATTAAGGTCACATGATGATGATAGCTGAAGAAGAATGAATGCAGCTACGTCTGATGGTCATTCCTTTTCTGCACTCCCTTTAGATCACTCTGCCCAAATACCATGTTAAGAGATGATATCAGAAAATGCAGTGGAGAAGAAGAAGAAATTATTTTCTGTATTTAATCTTTATAAATTACAGTATATATATATATTGCAGCAAAATCAGTATCCAGTTCACAACCAACCTCTGTCATATCCTTAATTCAAGGGATTCACCATAACTCTTCTTCTATATGCTCCTTGAATAAAGGGATTCAAAAAACTTAAATTTTACCTAAATGACTAAAGAGTAAATATATTTTTCATATTTACTACACGGTAAATATGGAACATGATAAATTCTAACAAATCTAACACTCGCATAAAAATTGCTTTTATACAAGAATTTAAAACCAGTTCAAGAAAATGGCTCTGATTTTCGTGGCAACTTTAAGATGCATCCCTTGAAAGATTGATATAATCTAGATAACAAAGAAAAGAAAGTGGTTCTTGTGTTACTATATATATATATATATATATATATATATATATATATATATATATATATATATATATATATATATATAGAGAGAGAGAGAGAGAGAGAGAGAGAGAGAGAGTAATGTAAAACTTTTAGACCGTTACGTTGGAAGTTTAAATCCCAATGATATAGTTATATAACTTGTGGGGGTCAAAACACTTGGCCTTTGACAAGAAAAATTAACAAAGACTTTTTTTTGTGTGTTTTTTTTTCCTTAAAAAATTAGCAAAGTTTTAGTTTTGGGGTTTCATTCTATTAACCGGTAAATTAATTTTATGATTTACAATGTTGCCGCTTTGCAAAGGCAAACATACAAACTCGTCTATTTTTTACTCAACTTATGTGCTTGGCTTCACTAAAATGCAAACAAGTTTATTGAATTATATTGCCACAAAGAAACAGTCTTTAGGAAAATGGCTCTGTTTTTCGTGGCAACTTTAAGATGCATCCCTTGAAAGATTGATATAATCTATATAACAAAAAAAGAAAGTGGTTCTTGTGTTAATATATATATATATATATATATATATATATATATATATAGAGAGAGAGAGAGAGAGAGAGAGAGAGAGAGAGAGAGTAATGTAAAACTTTTAAACCATTTATCTCCAATTATTTTAAAAAAACATACTTGCATGTGTTTTTTGTTTAGTTTAAACTCATAGATGTGATCTATGTGCTTTATTTAGTAGAAAACATGTATTAGTTTAAACATTTTTCATATTTTAGATGCTCTTTTAGCTCAACCAGAAAAACAATAGTTCATATCACACCCAAAACTTCATTAACTAAATTAAATTGATTTGATTCAAAGAATGATTGTTAGTGAATAAGTAATGATAATAAATACATCTATAGTTTTGAATTGAGCAAAAAAAAAAAAACATGCTAGTACTCTAAGTACCTACTACAGGCAAACTAGAATTTCAGGGTGTTTTTTGTCAATCTAACCCCCTGTAGATGTATTGATAATCCATTTGCTAGAAGAATGGCACTTGGATCATGTTTTCTTGGTGAAAAATATGAAATTTTAAGCTTGAATATTTATGAAAATTTTAAATTATCAAATTGCAAACCTTGCAAAAACCTACCCATGTGTCGAAATCAGGTGATCTAATAGTCCATTTCTATAAAACCAAGCATGTAGAATACAACCCCACCCTCCCCTATATATATATATATATATATATATATATATATATATATATATAGAGAGAGAGAGAGAGAGAGAGAGAGAGAGAGAGAGAGAGAGAGAGAGAGAGAGCAAAGAAGTAAAATATAATTATTTTGAAGTTAAAGAAAAGGTTCAATATAAGTATATCAACCTTAACTAAATTTTTGGGTTCTCTTAAGAATGGTTTTGTTTGTATAATCAAAGGGCATATAGTAATAAATAAAGAAGGAACCCTTAAAATTAGGATAAATGATATTTTTCTCACCAATCCAAACAAATATTAAATGGCGGTATATAACTGAAAAGTTTGACGTCATTTTTAGAATCTTCATAAAGAAGACAATTTTTTCACAAAACTACAATTACACCAACTTTAGTAGGTGTATTGCACACACACATTAAGGCTTCTATGAGTTGAAGAAGTGTTGGGAGTTTTGAACTTGATTATGCTTTATATGATGCCCAACAGATTATGACTATCAGTGAAAAACGTAGACAGTGATTTAATTAAAATGTAGAAATGCTTAAGGTCATAGACATCTTTACTGTGCATAATTAGGTTGAGAACCGTATTTGCTAGTCATTTGTAAGTACAAATGCATCTTTTTCTTTTTAAGTGTCTTTTTTATGAGACTAACCTTACAGATTGTGATCTACATGTTTTCTTAGTAAGAAATGACTCTTAGATCATCAAATTTCTTCAAGTAGGTAGCTTTTACAAGTCTTCTAAAATGTGCGTTACACTGTCAGGTTATAAAATCATGTTCTTTTGTAGAAACCATAGTGACAACAGTTAAAAACGGTAAAATCTCGGCAGGAAAAAAAACTCGGGAGATTTTGAATTTTTTTATAAATCTCACATTTTTTGACAAAATCTCAGAAATAAAAAATAAATTAAAAATATATAAAAATATATTTTTTTATAAGAAAATATAAATAAAACACATTTAAAAATAAAAATCTTGGGGGTTTTCATGGTAAATATCTTTTAAAAATATAAATATCACGATATTTGTCACGATTTGAAAATCTTGCGAGAAATTATCGTTTTAAACTTTCAGGCAATTTCTCCCTATATATCGGCAATTTTTTTATAAATCTCCCGACATTTGTCACAGAGGTCGAAACATGTGGAATCCATATAATTAGGTCCAATTGAATCAAAACACGTGCCATGAAGATTCATAGGCAATTTTACCTGCAAAAACTTTGTAATAATACATTATTCTTTATGTCCTAATCATAACACTAGGCTACTAGTACTAAAAGCAACCTTGACAAACGGACTTTCATTTTTGCAAAAATTCAAATCATAGAGTCAAGAGTGGCCTAATCGAGTGTTCAGCAAAAGAAACAAGAGAGCACCTAAACTTAACCTAACTGGGTCAAGTGAACTCATCTTAACGTTTGCAGTGCTGAATGAGCCTATAAGAGCCTCCAGAACACCTTTAACTCAAGGTCATGTGCTCTCTCTTGTCTGCTCCTAGCTGATCATGAGGGTAAAACCGTCACCTTGTTGGGACTTATTCGCCCTTTCATTTTCCTCGAGTAACCTGTTACCTCTCCTCCTTTTTACTCTCTCTCTCTCTCTCTCTATATATATATATATATATATATATATATATATATCCTCTCTCTCTCCCTACACCAAACCAAAGCAGTAAGAGGGTGGAAGTAAAGTAAAAGGAAGACAATGGGTTCTTCTCATAATTGGTTAGACTTCTCTCTTTCCCCTCTAGAGATGGTGGAACCTTCTAGAAGCACCCAGCCACCACCATCTCAACCCCCACAACTCTGCCTCCTTCAAGCTTTCACCTCCAACGGTACCTCTCTCTCTCTCTCTCTGCTTTCTGATAGTGAGTGGTCTCTCCCACTCTCTCTTCTGAGTCTGGTTTTTCTGATAGTGTGTTCTCTCTCTCTCACTCTCTCTCCCTTGATAGCTTCAGGTTGGCCTTGCTCGGAGGAGAGGCAGGGTGGTGGCGATCTGTCCATGATGGGGCTGGCGCCACCGAAGCTGGAGGACTTCCTGGGAGGTGCGCCGCTTAGGAGGTTTCCCGGAGATACATCTCCGGCGTTCCAGAGGCTTCAGCCCTACGAGTCCGATCTGAAAGCGGTGGCCTCCCCAGCGGAGCAGCAGCAGCATTACCTCGGGAGGCACGACCAGCCCGACGTGGACTGTTGTGGTTTGCCGGTTGAGTCGGCGTCCAAGAAATCCATCGACACTTTCGGTCAGAGGACCTCTATCTATAGAGGGGTAACAAGGTTATTCTCAAACTCTTACTTTTCTTATTGTTTCTTATTGTTATTTGCTCATAAATGGTCATGACAGGATTTGCTTTATGCATAGCGTTTTGATAATACATAATTACTCTTCATAATAAAAGCATTATTGCTATTAATCTGTTATCCATATGAGCATGAGTAAAAGGCAAAAAAGAAAAAAAGTAAAAGGAAAGAAAGGGAAGAAGTGTTGTTTTGAATGCATAATATAATGCATTGTTTTTAAATGATAAATTCAAAAAATGAAAGTATTTTGTTTGTTGGTGTTATATGGTGTTGATTATTTTTCTTTTCTTTATTTTTATTATGGAAAAATGATGGGTTCAGGCATAGATGGACTGGGAGGTATGAAGCACATCTGTGGGATAATAGTTCTAGAAGAGAAGGGCAGACTAGAAAAGGGAGACAAGGTATTCTTTTTTTTTTCTTAGTTTGAATTGTCTATCTGCATTTTGTTGAATATTGATTGGAGTTTTTCTTTTTCATGTACTATTGAAACCGTGGACACCATTTTTTGCAGTTTATTTGGGTGAGTACTTTTGGTGCTCAATGGAATGAATGGCGGCGTTATGTATTTTGGATTGGTTTTCTTGAGTTTTGTTTCTCATGTTTTATTGGGTTTCATGTGATTTTGCAGGTGGGTATGATAAAGAGGAGAAGGCAGCACGAGCCTATGATCTTGCTGCACTGAAATACTGGGGTTCAACCACCACTACTAACTTTCCGGTGAGCTCGTGTTTTTGGTTGAGTTAAGATGGCTGAAGTAAAAGTGTGTGCTTTTTTTTTCCTCTTTTAAGGTCTCTAACTATGAGAAAGAGCTTGAGGAGATGAAGAACATGACCAGGCAGGAGTTTGTTGCATCCCTCAGAAGGTGTACTATTTCTCACATGCCCATCTTGAATAAACTGAGGCTTTGAGGGTATATTCCTATAGATATATATTCGCTGATCAATTGCTTTTCTTGGGTGTTGCAGGAAGAGTAGTGGCTTTTCTAGAGGGGCTTCCGTCTACAGAGGAGTCACAAGGTCTGATTTGTTGGACTGTTTAGTATTGCCTTGTCAAATTTTATGGATCATTTTGTCTGCTCCACATTTGGTCTTTGAAATATGGTAGGGAGAAACTTTTGTGGGTAGTAGAAAAGGGAGACAATAATTTTAGCATATTGCAAAATTAATGAACAATAATGAGCAAATCTTCACCAGAATTGCTTTTTTTGGAATTTGGCAGACACCACCAACAGGGAAGATGGCAGGCAAGAATAGGGAGGGTAGCAGGCAATAAAGACCTCTATTTAGGGACTTTCAGTAAGTATATATTGGCATCCCATGACTTTTCCTACCCATGTTTGTACTAAGCATCTCACATTTATTTGTTTTTATGTTCACCAACAGTAAAGACAGCTACACCTCTCACTGTTTTCTCTGCAATTTTCAGAAGCTTATAATTGGTTTTTTCTCTTGCTTTTTTTTTCCTTTATTGGGATCTTTAACAAAAGGTACCGAAGCAGCAGCAGCTGAGGCTTATGATATAGCCGCTATTAAATTCAGAGGCCCTAATGCAGTAACAAACTTTGACATGAGCAGATATGACGTGAAAAGCATACTCAACGGCACTCTACCCATTGGGGGAATCTCTTGCAGGAACAATAAGAGCTCAGAATCTTCTTCTGATAAGAGCATTGAAGGGAATTTCCAAGAGTCACAGCCAAACATCCCCTTAGCTTTGCCTATCAAACCAGAGCATGAGTGGCCGCTCTTAGCAATCCGGAACAGCACTCAGAATCCTGGTGCCGCTGCTCTCCTCAACCCCTCATCCATGGAAGCCCATGTGACCATGGATTTCTCCTCAACAACTGGGTTCCAGCAGAACAGTAATGCCTACCTCAATAATGGAATCATGTTTCCATCGGAGTCGTCATCGATTGATTCAAATATGATGCTCGCTGCCGACCCCATGGCGGCCGCTGCAGCGAGGAACTTGTACTACATGTATCAGCAGCCATCAGGCTTCATGAGAACAAGTGGCTATGAAGACTCTGATAGCTACAATACTTGGGTTGCTCCCACTGTGCAAGCATTCCAAGGTTCAAGATCCAACCTTGAGGTTATCCAGACGCCCATCTTCGGCATGGAATGAAGGGGAAAAGGAGGGAATCCAACAAGAGAGAGACTAAGCAACTCACACTTGCAACTATGACAAATACGTCCAACTCAAATGAAGAATTCTAGCTGCCAAAAGTACAAGACTAACAGAAGAACAAAGTGATAATCATCTTCTTCCATTTCTTCGTTCACCTTACCATACCTTTTTTACTTTCCGACAGTAGGATCATTAGGTATATGTAGTCACTATATTTCAAATTTCTGCCCTTTGCGCTTATGAAATGAAACTCCACAAAATAGAAAAGAAAAAGAAAAAAGGATAGTTTCAGATTTCTTCAATCATTTAAATCCTCATTCCTCATATCGCTGACCCCAATTGTTTTGGGATGAAGGCATAGTTGTTGTTGTTGTTTGTTGTATTTAAATCCTCATTCCATCGATAAATTGAAATATAACAAACGTGTGTGCACCCATTTGCACGTAACAAAATCTGTTTCACAAGCTCTAAACTCATAAGCTGCGTCCCTTCACAAGGTCGAAGCTGGGTGTACTCCCGGAGGGCAGGGAGACATCAAGGGTTTTTATCAACAGGAGGCCAACCGATGTGTGGTCGGTCGGTGATGGATGGTTTTTCCTTGGCTTATCAAAAAACAAAAAGAAGTCCATATTGAGACAAGAAAATAAATTTAGAAAGGGTGATTTTTCTTAATAGGCCATCATAGAATTGTTTTGTGTTATTATACTACCATCTGTTAGAAAAAGCAGAAACCATCTATGATCTTTTCTTGTCACATGCCATATTTAGATCCATATGATGGTTGTGCGTGGCTTTCGGCGCATCAAACTTTGACCACATGTATTTCAATTGAGGAAAATTACAGAATATACCATTAGATCCTTAGTCAAAGACAGAAGAGATCTTTCAGTATAAAAGAATCATACCTGTGTCATCATTCTTTAATTGATTTTGCAGCTATCTACCTTTTCAGTTTTGACCCAAAGTTTTGAATTAATCAAGTGAGAAATCTCAGTTGCTAGATTTAAGCTATTTTTTGGATTCTTTTCCAAAGCCACCAAATTGGTCCTCAACTTCACCATGCCATCCTTTCCACGGTTTCAAAAAACTAGCATCTTTTTCCAGCCTTTTCTTTGTCATGCAACCCGCTTTTCTACATCTGTCCATGGTGTATGGATTCTTCACTTGGACCGATCGATGATGCTGTTTGGATGTCCTAAGAAGTTCGACCATGTTCATCAACTTCAGTATCTTTAAAAAGTTAATATAGCTTATTTCTATGGTAAGCGCGTGGAATTATGTCACAGAAATATGATATTTTTATAATATTATCTGGAAACATTAAAGCGATAAACACTTTTCTAGAATTTATTTTGATGATGAGGAACCCTAGCCGAGAATAGGGTCACTTAATGGGCCCGCCACTATGGGAGGTAAGTAAAGTTAGGGTGGAGTTACCCACACCCAAATCCTTACGTAGCCCATCAGTTAAAGGCACCCGTACACCTGATGAGAGTCGAACCTGGGTCGAAGAGGTCAGCATCTTCTCCCTGAGGCCGCTACCACTCAAGCAACCCAAGTGGTAGACTTTCTTATGCTATTATTATTTTCTACTTGTATATAAGTATGATATATTTCTGTGTATATCGATATTTTCTTAAGTTTTTTTCTGAGAAACACCACATTTTCCAAAATTTCACAAGAATTTTTCTCGTCCATATTTTTCCAAGAACAAGATTCGTGACACTGGCATGGATAAGAGACTGGATCATGTGCAATCACATTGCACTGATGTACTGCTGCACCATGAGCACCCTCCATCTTTCCCATACAGCCTCAGTTGTTGGGCTCAACATCAGATTGTGAGTGCTCAAATGCATGCAGCAGCACGTTTAAAACGTGCAATGTGATTGCACCTCATCTTTTTCCCATGGTTGTTTAAGAATAAATCAAGTCACACGAGGGACATGCTGAAGCTTGAATCATTTGGCAGTTTCATAATAGACTTCGTATTGGGACCTGGTCCTCACATTGTATGTGTCCAATATATGCACGCAAAAGATTCAGGCTGCCAACCTAGACTTACTTTACGTACTAATTTTCAATTAACTAAGCAAGTTGCTTTGCATTTCTCTTTTCAAATCCCTACACATTTAACAAATAAATGGGGACCATCATCTGCTACTTTGGAGAGTGACGATCCTTTCTTTTTCTTTTCTTTTTTCTGGTCCATAAACCCTTGAAGTCTCTCCTACCCATGAGGAGTAGAGGTTGCACGCTTTAATGTGCTGCTGCACGTGATCACCCTCTATTATTGCTCGGGCCTCACAGCTGACTGGCTGCATAAAAAAAAAATGGATGGTAATCAGGTGTAGCAGTACACTAAAAATGTGCGATCACATTGCACCTGATCCTTCCTTTGAAGAGTACACCCAACTTTGATCCTGCGGCAAGGGATTCCCATGTGAATCCTTGTAACGTCCCATCAATTTGGTAACATTCACAAGTTGTCCTTACCAGACGCACGAAGTCACGGATAAATGCCATGTCTGAATCTAGTATGAATGACTTGTACTATTGGTCAAAACAACATCCAAAGAAACTACATCCATGATCTCTCTCTCTCTCTCTCTCTCTCTCTCTCTCTCTCTCTCTCTCTCTCTATATATATATATATATATATATATATATATATATATATATATATATATATATCACACGAGACAGCATGGACTGCAATTATATGCTTTGTAATTGGCCAACATCATAGTGATATAAAAAGTTTTATCTAAATCTCACTAATATATATATATATATATATATATATATATATATATATATATATATATATATGGATCACACGAGACAGCGTGGACTGCAATTATATGCTTTGTAATTGGTCAACATCATAGTGATATAAAAAGTTTTATCTAAATCTCACGAAAAGGTGATAGTTTGTTACAAGTTGGAAACACCATTAATGAAATTTCAATAACCTGAAAATGCCATGATTTTATTGTTTAAATAAAAGTGTCATATATTGATGTGCATGTTTTCATCAGCAAAATCTTTGGAAATGCAATTACTTGATTTCCTACATAGTTAAAGTTTTTTTTTATATTTTTATTATTTTAAAATTGCTTTGTTTTGCTGATAAAAAGCTCATAAAAAATTAAAAGTTTGAAAATCTCCTAGGAATTCCATTGCAAATAAATCAATGCATGTTTTAGAATTTTGTCACTACAGTCAAAACTAGCTCCAACCTAGAACCACTTGACCTGGTTCCTAGGGACTTAACAAGAATGCAGTGCATGGGCCACGACTTGGGTTGGACCAACCAAACCGAACTAACCTTCCTTAAACCCAGGCCAACTAGCTTACAAAGACAAAAGTAGGAAGAGGAAAGAAACTCACAATCTGAGAGGCATCTTAGTCATTTGCAAAGCCAAACTTTTGACCTAGTAATTAATACTAGTTTGAACAAGGTTCCCAAGGAAACCCCATTAACATAATATTTTCTTTAACCCATCTTCTTCATAGAGATTCTGAGAGTTTGGTGTTCAGATGACAGTGGATGAAGACTTGCACCCCTCGCATGCTGTTTCCTGCAACTCTTTTGCTTTTAAGGACAGAAAAAAATATCAGTCAAACATGGAGAAAGGCCTAACCTTTAAAATACTCGATGCATTTTTAATTTCACTCTGGACTTTTTTTTAGCTTTTAGAATAATTTAAAGTAGTGGTAGGGGACCTCCTGGATTTCAGGTTGGCATGTAGACTTGGTGCTCTCTTTGTTCTTCATTTAGAAGCCATGTCGGCCATACCAGCTTCTCTTACCATATTTTATGTTATCTTTCTTCCTTGGTAACCAAGATCCACTGCCCTTCTTTCTTGGTTAAAGAGACATGAGATATTAGTTAATTACTTGTGATTCGATGTGCTCAGTCTGTTCAACCCCCCCCCCCGCAAAAAAAAAAGATACTTGTATATATCCATGACTAACAAGGCTGACTTGGATCTCAAATCCAAGCATTGGATTTTATGAAAACAGGGGATCCCTAATCCTTAGAAGGGTGTCAGATACACGTATTTCTGTCTTGAACTGTCTCCTTTGGTAAAGATGGTATCCCAAGAATTTAAGTTCCTAGGATCTGTAATTACTTCTTGTTTGAGATTCGAGGAATTCAAATGTTGTCTTGGATAACTAGAGGAGATAAACAGATACAACCCACCATAACCAAAGAGTCTTTAGAGTTTAACCAACAGGGTCTCCGCTTGTTTGGTAGGAGCAGTGATTGCACGCCACCTTGTGTTTGAGATGGTGCAGGTTCAAATCCCAATGGTATGGTTGTATAACTGGTGTGGGTCTAGCTAAACCTAGCTTGCCTATCTTAAAAACAGTCTTAGAGTTTAAATATAATGGAGGGATATCCTTGGCTTTAAAAGAAAGAAAAGAAGGTTAGTCATGATCTCTATCTAGATTCTTTTTGTCCTCGATACTCAATCGATTCACTTCTTTTTTGATGATTGAATTGACCTCCAAGTGTCATGTTTGGTCATTTTGGAAGGGGGGGGGGGGGGGGGCAGGTTCCCCGGAGTGCAATGTCCCGATTGAGTGTCACGTGGTGCTCAGTCTGGTGTACGGGTGCGCTGTGCACTATACACCGTCGTACATCCTGCAGGTGGGTGTACGACGGTGTACAACGCACTCGTACACCCGACTGAGCACCATGCAACGCTCAGTCAGGACCCCAGAATATGCACTGTAGCAGTGCATGTTCCGGGGAGAACACACAACACCCTCTTGGAAGGAAGTGCTTCTTTTGGATAGTCAAAATAAGCGATAGGGTAATTTTTGATATCCTCATGGGTAAGTAATATTTTAGTAATATATATATATATATATATATATATATATATATATATATATTTGAATTTTTGTGTACATCTCATCTGACCCTCCAGATATGATCTAAATATTAAGTTTAGTACAAACTGACATTTGAGTCATGTTTTTCTGAAGTATATGTTAGATTTTATGAGGGTTAAAAAATCAACGGCTAACAATGTATCAGATTTTCAAATCACAAAAAACATGTTCAAAAACATAATTCAAGAGTTGATTTCTGCTAGAACACATCCATGAGATCAGATTTGGTCAAGACAATGTCCCCCCCCCCCCCCCCACCTCTATGAGTTCATATTAGGGAGGGTTCCTTACCCACAAGTGTAGCAAATGTTATTCTTAAGCAATAATACTATTTTCCATGTGAAATACTATATGTGGGTATTTCAATTGCAAGAGTAGCACTAAAATAGGAGATCATATTGGAATGATATGATGAATCTATTTGTTCATCTCTTTGCTAATAAATAACTTTTCGTAAACCTTTTCGGCGAGAAGATTTGAGCTATGAAGGAAGGAATGAATTTCTCGTGGATAAAAAGAGATTGAACATTCATTTGATCTTGAAGACAATAATGTAGAGGTAAACAGCTGCCAAAATAAAATAACCAAAGGAGTTTAAAACTCAAAAGAACTCTAAAAAAAGAAAAAACAACAACAAGAGTAACTATTAAGGTTAAAATTATAGTAGAACAAATTAGCTTACATGGGGAATGTGATGGCTGGGCACCATCTTCAAACTAATGGTCCCGGTTGGCCTGTGTCCAGTTTGCCAACCAAAAGAACAAAATAAAAACACCAACTTACACCATCTTTGCGTACAAACCAAATTGTTTATGAACAACGGAAAGAAGAAAAGACATCACCATCCAAGGTTTTTGTTACTCAAAAAGAAGTGCATGTACCATTCATTTAAGTTTTAATTTTGACTTGGTATCTTTTATGACAAGTTCAGACTTAGGCAGGGGAAGCACGTGACCACATTGTTCCAACTCACGTGCAATTGATTGTTTATGGATACTCTGTGTGCCTTGGAATGACCATGATCAGCACTATGCTTGTCCATGCAAGCAACTAATAACATGAGACAAGGGCTGGAGTATGCATCAAACAAAAGGAAAAAGAGACTGCCAAAACTAACCCACGTATTTGGGTCAAAGGCAATAAAGGACCCACTAAGGCATGTCTCGTGGTTGGCATCTATTGAACAAAAAGCCATAAAAGTAAGTCCCTACCTTTTATTGGGATCTGAGCTTTTGATACGCATGCTTAATTGCTTATATGTAGGATGGATACGGTTTATGCTTGAGTGGGTTTGGATCTGTGTCCAACACCTACTAAGACTGAACACAGTACATAAATGGATCTGCCATGTTCTGATGTGAACAGATCTAAACATATTGCAATGCAAAATGCTATTACTATGAGTTATTTGTGTTGGGTTTCCCTCCTTATGGGACCCATCCGTCTTAGAAATGGATCGTCTCATAAGTGATCATTTATGACATCATCAGTAGTTCGATGCATATTCATTATCGCGACAGAATTTCAAAGCACGATGCTTGATCTTCTCGAGGATGATTTGGAGTATTCGTTGGATGACGATTTGTAAAAGTCCTCACAACTGAATGACGATTCAACTGTTCAGAGTTTTGAGGATCATTGATTTGTCGATGGCGATTTATGGTTAGTGCTTTAAGCTGTATAGCAATTTGTTTCAGTACTCGCTGGATAGCGATTTGTAGTACTCGCTGGATAGCGATTTGTGATAAGGTGATTCAAACGCATTATAAGTTATGCAAGATGTTTAGTCTTTCGCATTAAATATGGGTCTCATCCTCTATTTAAGAGATGGATGAGAGAGAGAAAGTAAGGGCTGAAAAAGGCAGGAAGAAAGTGTGAGAAACACTTTTAAGACACTGAAAGGGTGTGAAGAAAACAAAGCAAGAAGTGCTGCTACACTTCTTTCAAGACCACTTCATGAGGCTGGATCTTCAGAACATTCGTTCTTTGTTCTTCAGGGAGGTATATCCTCTTTGTTTATTTTTCGTTACACCGTGTGTGTTTGTAAGGCTTATGCTTTTTGGCCACTTTGTAATCTCTGTTTGAAAATAGTGGAAGGTGCTGACCTATTGGTCACCGTGGAGGTACCTCAGTTTGAGAGGGAACTACGTAAATTTGTGTGTGCTATTTTTATTTTCGATGTTGGTTTACCTTTCTTCCACTGTCATTATTGTATTGCCTCCATCGATTCACACTTGTGGGAAAGCTAGTTTTTTTTTCAACATCTGGTATCAGAGCCTTGGTTCCTCTACTCTCAATTCGTTATATTTGTGTGTGAAGTCATGAAGAACGTCGGTCGTATGATCAGTTTGAATGATACAAACTGGCTGACCTAAAAAACATAAATGGAAGACCTTTTGGTTTGTAAATATTTAGATATACCTATAGAAGAGGATATCAGTAAACCAGAAGAGATGAAAGATGACGAATGGAGAAAGTTAGACCGAAAGGCGGTCAGTTTCATTCGGCAATGGATCGATGATAGTGTTTTTCATTATGTATCTACAGAAACTTCTACGCATGGTCTTTAGACCAAATTGGAAAGTCTTTATGATAGAAAGACGACAGTGAATAAGGCCTTTCTATTTTAAAAGCTTGTAAACCTCAAATATAAAGAGGGCAGCTCTATTGTAGAGCATCTAAATGAGATCAAAAGCATTATAAATTAGTTGGCTATAATGAAAATCACTTTTGATGATTAATTGAAAGCCTTGTTGCTCTTAGTTTCCTTCCTGAGAGTTGGAAAACCTTGGTGGTCACAGTTAGTAACTCCACACTTGATGAAACAGTAACAATGAGTCAAGTTACCAGCAATTTGCTGAATGAAAAAATTAGGAGAAAATCACCAGGTCCTTCCCTCTCTGAGGCACTTGTGATTGAAAATTGAGGGAGAAGAAGGATTAAGAGTAAGACTCCGCACTATCATGACAAATTCAGAGATCACTCATACTCAAGTTCAAAGAAAGACGTCGAGTGTTATTATTGCCACAAGAAAGGGCACATGAAGCAGGAGTGTAGGAAGCTCAAGTTTAAGGGGCAGAACAAAGAGAAAAGTTCAGAAGAAAAGCAAAGTGCTACAACAGTAGTCACAGATGGAGAACTCATGGTTATCTGTGATAGTACTAACATCAATTTGATCGGTCAAGAGACTGATTGTGTAATTGATTCTGGAGCTTCATTTTATATTACCTTGCAGGTTGATTTCTTCACTTCCTATTCGCAAGGTGATTTCAGGAATGTCTGAATAGGAAATGAAGATGTGTCAAAGATTGTTGGTATTGACGACATTTGCTTGGAAACAAACGTTGGCTGCAAATTGTTGCTTAAAGATGTTAGGCATGTACCAGACATCTGACTGAATCTGATCTCAGCCGAAAAGTTGGATGATGAATGCTACAACAACACCTTCCATGATGGAAGGTGGAAGCCAACCAAAGGCTCCTTGGTGGTAGCAAGAGGAACGAAGACCTGCTCCCTCTACACTTTGCAAGTGAAGATCTACAAATGTATTGTGAATGCTATGGAGAATGGCTCGTCCACGGAGTTATGGCATAAAAGGCTCGGGCATATGAGCGAGAAGGGGCTGTAAGTCTTGGTCAAGAAAGAGCTCATAGCAGGGGCAAAAGATACATCTTTGAAACCATGTGTTCATTACTTTTATGGTAAACAGAATAGGGTTTTTTTTCATAGAAGCATTGCATCTAGAAAATCTCATGTTCTAGATCTTGTATATTCTGATGTGTGTAGATCTTTGAAGGTCAAGACACTTGGTGGTGCATTATATTTTGTGACTTTCATAGATGATCACTCTAGAAAAGTCTGGGCTTATACACTGAGAACTAAAGACCAAGTTCTAGATGCATTCAAGCATTTTAAGGCCATGGCTGAAAGAGAAACTGGCAGATAGTTGAAATGTGTTTGCTTGAATAATGGTGGAGAATACATTGGGACATTTGATCAGTATTGCATCAAACATGAAAGGACCGTGAGGATGACGTCTCAATAGAATGGGATTGCTGAGAGAATGAATCTTTCTATGATCACTTAAGAGTGTTCGACTGCAGAGCTTTTGTTCATGTTCCAAAGGAATAGAGGTCCAAGATTGATCCAAAAGCCAAGCAGTGCATATTTCTTAGCTATGGCTATAAAGAATTTGGCTATAGACTGTATGACCCTGTTGATAAGAAGGTGGTCAGAAATCGAGATGTTGTCTTCTTGGAAGATCAGACCATTGAAGACATTGGTAAGTCTGAGCCATTAGAGTCCAGTAAAGGTGATCTTGTTGACTTAGATCCCTTTGATGCACCGGTTGTTCATGATCTCGTGGAGGAGATGCCACCTCCATATAATGATGCAAAGGAAGGAAGTGCTGAGACAAAAATTGAGGGGGAGCCAACACTGAGCTAATTTCTCAGACTCCGGTAAGGAGGTCCACTAGAGAGAAACAACCATCCAGAAAATACTCATCAAATGAGTATGTGATGATTACAGATCAAGGAGAGCCAGAAACTTTTCAAGAAGTTTTGGAGAATAAAAACAAGTTTGAGTGGCTCAGGGCAATGAAAGAGGAAATGAATTCATTGCATGAGAATCACACCTTTGATTTGGTAAAGCCACCTAAAGGGAAGAAGGTGTTGAAGAACAAGTGGGTCTTTAGGCAAAAGATTAATGAAAATGTCTCTCAACCTAGATTCAAGGCATAACTTATCGTGAAAGGTTTTGGTCAGAAAAAAAGAGTTGACTTTGATGAGATCTTCTCACCAGTTGTGAAGATGTCCTTCATTTGAACTGTGCTCGGTATAGCAACAACAATGAACTTAGAAGTTGAGCAGCTTGATGTAAAGACTGCATTTCTGCATGGTGACTTGGAAGAAGAAGTTTATATGGAGCAACCTGAAGGCTTCATTGACAAGGGTAAAGAACACCTAGTCTGCAAGCTCAGGAAGAGCTTGTATGGATTAAAGCAAGCACCGAGGTAGTGGTATAAGAAGTTTGATTCTTTTATGACTGAGCATGGATATTCAAGAACCTCCATAGACCATTGTGTGTTTGTGAAGAAATTTTTAGATAGAAATTTTATCATTCTCTTGCTTTATGTGGATGATATACTGATTGTAGGCCAAGACATCTGCAGGATAAGCAAGTTGAAGTTAGAGTTGAGTGAGACCTTTGTCATAAAGGATTTAAGTCCAACAAAGTAGATTCTTGGGATGAGAATCGTTTGTGATAGATCACATGGGCTGATGTGGTTATCTCAAGAGAATTATATAAAAAAGGTTCTTGAGAGGTTCAACATGAATAAAGCAAAGCCTGTTAATTGTCCTCTTGCAGGGTATTTCAAACTTAGCTCAAGTCAATGTCCTGCAAATAATGAAGAAGAAATCGAGATACAAAAAATTTTCATTGCTTCAGCAGTAGGTTCTTTGATGTATGCTATGGTCTGTACTCGACCAGACATAGCTCATGTTGTTGGAGTTGTTAGTCAATTGCTGTCAAATCCAGGAAAAGAACACTAGGCAATAGTGAAATGGATTCTAAGGTATCTTCAGGGCACTTCAAAGATGTGTCTGTGTTTTGGAAATGGTGAACCTATTCTCGATGGGTTCATAGATTCTGATATATATGGATGGTGATTTTGATAGTAGAAAATTTACTTTTGGGTATTTGATTACTTTTGCAGGGAAAGCAGTTGCATTGCAGTCAAAATTACAGAAATGTGTAACTCTCTCCACCACAGAAGCTGAGTTCATCGTCATTACAGAAGCAAGTAAAGAATTATCGTGGTTGAAGAAATTCTTGCAAGAGTTGGGCTTGAAGCAAAAAAGATATATTCTTCACTGTGATAGCCAGAGTACAATTCACTTGAGTAAGAATTTCTTATTTCATTCAAAATCAAAACATATTGATATTCAATACCACTGGATTCGAGATGTCTTGAATGACAAATTGTTGTAACATGAGAAAGTTTGCACTGATGATAATACATCAGATATGTTGACTAAGGCATTGCTCAAGAACAAGCTTGAGAAGTGTCGATTACTAGCAGGAATGGTAGAAGCCTCCTCATAAGTCGGGAAGGGGGAGAATTGTTGGGTTTCCCTCCTTATGGGACCCATCTATCTTGGAAATGGATCATTTGATAACTGATCATTTATGGCATCATCAGTAGTTTGATGCATATTCATTATTGCGGCAGAATTCCCAAGCACGATGTTTGATCTTCTCAAGGATGATTTGGAGTATTCTCTAGATGGTGATTTGTAGAAGTCCTCACAGCTGAATGACGATTCAATTGTTCAGAGATTGGAGGATCAACGATTTGTCGATGGCGATTTGTGGTTAGTGCTTTAAGCTGCATAGCGATTTGTTTCAGTACTCGTTGGATAGCAGTTTGTAGTATTCACTGAATAGCGATTTGTAGTACTCGTTGGATAGCGATTTGTAGTATTCGTTGGATAGCGATTTGTTTCAGTACTCGCTGGATAGTGATTTGTGATAAGGCAATTCAGGCGTATTGTAAGTTATGCAAGACGTTTAGTCTTCCACATTAAATGCGGGTCTCGTCCTCTATTTAAGGGATTGATGAGAGAGAGAAAGTAAGGGCTAAAAAGGTAGGAAGAAAGTGTGAGAAACACCTTTAGGGCACCGAAAGGGTGTGAAGAGAACAAAGCAAGAAGTATTGCTATACTTCATTTAGGATAGCTTTGTGAGGCTGGATCTTTAGAACATTCATTCTTTATTCTTCAGTGAGGTATATCCTCCTTGTTTATTTTTCGTTACACAGTGTGTGTTTGTAAGGCTTATGCTTTTTGGCCACTTTGTAATATCTGTTTGAAAAATAGTAGAAGGTGCTGACCTATTGGTCGCCATGGACGTACCTCAATTTGCGAGAAAATCACGTAAATTTGTGTGTGCTATTTTTGTTTCCGCTCTTGGTTTACCTTTCTTCCACTGTCATTGTTGTATTGCCTCCAGCGATTCACACTTGTGGGAAAGCCAAATTTTTCCCAACAATTTGAGATTAACATTTTGTCAATTCGCTATGATGTACGCATGAGTTTTCTTTTTAATTTTTCATGAAACTAACCTTATAGATGATCTACATGATTAGGTTAGTTGAAATTGGCTTTTGGATTGTCCCACATCTATAACTTTTTAGCTCATTCAGACGATCAGGTCGCCATGGTCAAATCTTACACTGTTACTTGTGGGAATCCGATCAGGGCAGGATCTAGGTTAGACATGCCTCACTTGATCCTGATTCTACTTGGATCGAGCATATTGCACAAACGTGTTGAATCAATGCAAAACTCGACAAGGTCTGGCCATAGTGACAAATATTGTGGTATCTCAAAATTATACAAAAGAACCCGATAGCTTGTTACCAGTGGAAGGAGCCACAATGGGGGCAAGGTGGGCAAGTGCCCATCTGAACTCGGGGAACCTCCTTAGGGGGTATGGGGCCAAGGTGAGTAGTGCCTACCCTAACCTGAAACTTTAAAAAGATGCCCAGGTCAGGGTGGGCACCACCTGGGCCCAACATTCTAGGGGTCACAAAGTTCACCCTCCCCACCTCTCTCTCTCTCTCTCTCTCTCTCACACACACACACACACACACACACACACACACAACCCTTGTATCACCAACTCTATCTCCCTTTGTCTGGCGGCTTCTGTCAGTGCAGGCGTAACAATGCAGCCCTTTAAGGTGGCAGTCTCTCTCTCTCTATATATATATATACCTTGTGCTTTTTTTAAGTGTTTATGACTTTAGAGTTTTGTGTGTGTTTTTAATTAGCAATTAGGTTTTTTATTTTGTTTTTGCAAATGAGATGAATGGAACATTAGTTTTTATTTTTAATCAACATTAAATATGATTAACAAAACTTAAATTTTTAGTTTTTTTTTTATAGTTAGCATACATATGTGAATGATGTTTGTTTAGGATTTAGGTTATTTATTTATTTTAAATAGCATGAGCCATGAATATTTTATTAGGTTTTAGAGTTTTTATGCCTTTTTTAAATTAGCATTTAGGTATTTTTATATTTTTTCATTTTAATCAACATTAAACTTGATTGCATGCTTGATATTTTAGGGTTCTTTTTTATTTGGTATATATATATATATGAATGATGTTTGTTTATGATTTAGGCTTTTGATTTAGTTTTTATTTTTTAAATAGCATGAACCCTGAATGTTTAATTAGATTTTAAGGTTTTTTTGTTTTTTTATTTCAATTAGTAGGTGGGTATTTTTAAGTATTCTCATGTCAATCAACCTTAAACTTGATTTCACATGCTTGATTTTAATTATAAACTTAGAATTTTAAAGTTTTCTTAATTATTATATATATGAATGATGTTTGTTAGGATTTAGGTTTTATATTTAGCTTTTTTAAATAGCATGAATATTTAATTATGTTTTAGATTTTTTTTGCTTTTTTATAATTCACATTTAGGTGTTTGATTTTGGTTTTTTAAATGAGGTAAATATTTAATTAGGTATTTTAGTGTATTTATTTGTAATCAATAGTAAGCATGATTCTACATGCTTAATTTAAGTTAGAAACTTAGAAATTTAATTTTTTTATCAATTAGCATATATATGTAAATGATGTTTTTTTAGAATTTAGGTTGTTGATTTGGTTTTTACTTTTTAAATAGCATGAACCATGAATATTTCATTAGGCTTTGGGTTTTTATCTTTTTTTCAATTAGCATTTATGTATTTTTTTTTAATCAACATTGAACTTGATTCCACATGCTTGATTTTAGTAATAAACTTAGCATTTTAGGGGTTTAAGAATTTTTTAATTTTTATATATAAATAATGTTTGTTAAGATTTAAGTTTTTTATAACATGAATATTTAATTAGGTTTTAGATTCTTTGTCTGTGTTTTTTCTCCTTTTTCATCACCCTAGTTCAGATTGTTACCTGTTTTAAACATTTAATGTGATGGCCATAATTTGAAAATATCGCATGATTTAAGTGAACATATCTTGATTTTATCATGGTATTTACACTTTTATTGACAAAATCTCAGTAAACATTTTTACTTTTCACGTGCTTTTAAATGTTTTTTTATGTTTTTAAGTTTTAGTTTTTTTTTATTCTTAAGAGACTTTTACTGAAAATCACTAATATGAAAATTTTGAAAATCTCACAAGAAATCCTGGAATAATTTCTGGCAGGTTTAAATTTTTGCCACTGCAAAGGCACCATCCGGTAATCAATTATCAATTCCACTAACCAACAAGTACATCAATGTTGCCAAAATCGTACGGGCTAACGAATCGTTTGGCCAACGATTCAGGTGAATGGCAGATACCGATTCTCAAGTGAGTGGTTCTGAATCGGCTGAAAAAATAATTAAAAAATATTCTGTCATTAAAATAATATTAAAAATAATAATTTTAAGAAGCACTCTGCTAGGTGGTGAGCCAAGGCAATGTTGTCAAAATCAGTTTGGATCGACAGATTCAGATCGAATCGGACCAAAGACCATTCAAAAGTTGCTGAATCAAGGTCTATTTTCAATTTATTCTTTTAATATTTTTTAAAAGGGTTAAATTTTTTTGATATTTTTTATTTTTTAGCGACATGTGTCATCCCATGGTAAAAAAGGCCGATTGTTAACAATCGATTACTCAGGTGAATCACTTTCATTAAAAAACCTTAGAATCGAATCGAATCATTTGTGAATCGGCAACTTTTTACCAACAGATGACATATGTTAGTAAACAATAAAAAAAATTAAATGTTTTTAACCCCTTAAAAATATTAAAAAACTGGAATTCAATGACAGGTGATTCGGCCTCTTTTGAATCCGATTCTGACAACATTGCATCCACCTAGTGAACCGATTTTAACAACATTGGGCATAGGGGTGCAAACCTGTCAGATAGAGGCTGGATCGTAGTAGATCCGAATAAAAGACCAATATGATGGTAGATCCAAATCCAAGTATGGATTCGAGGCTCCAGCCACACCCAACGAAGCAATAGGATCAGGTTAAAAACAATGGTTTGACATGTAAAAGATGCAATAGGATCAGATTTTCACATGAACTCAATTTAGATCCGACTTGAAAAATGCCTATCTGAATCTGAAAATAATTTGGTTAAGCAAATCTGAATCAAATTCAATTGCACACTCCGATCTTATTTTGATGAACAATATCTAAAAATAATATGTCAGATTCAGATCAGATATCTGAATATATCCGATCGGTTTACATCCTTAGTGGTATCCACAGATACAGACACTGAAACGGGACACGGTCAACGTGGCACCTCAGCTCATATCCAGGATGTTCGAACCACAACAGTGGTTTCTCTTGAACACACACATACATATATAGAAAGAGAGACGCCTTGTATCATCAAACAGCATAAAAATCTGATGCAAATCAAAAGTTTTTGCATTGCTGATCGCGCGCGATTAGCAGCGCCAAAAAAATTGTACTGAAGAGGCGGTCAAGAACCGCTGCTAAAAGGACAAACATCCAACGTCCATCTACATGAATTATCTGCTAATGTTCTAGGCGAAAAAATGCACTTTATTGGTAGTTGCAAATTGCAGGGTTTTTATGTAAGGATTTATGGTCATATGACCGTTTAGGAAGCAGATCCATCCATTAGGAAGGAGGATTTCCTCCTTCACGAGGATCTAGGATTGTTGAAAGGGGCTATCTCATCGGTCTAGAATCCTGAACGCATGAGAGGTCGGCCCACCTCTCTTGCAATGAAACTGACATGCAAAACTAAAAAAAAAAGAAAGAAAACAAACTTAATATATTTAATTAATTGAAATTAAATTGAATAAATCAATTTGCATGTAAACAGTTGGAGAGGAAAGGATCAAGAAGGGGTGTTTCACTAAGAGAGTGAAACGACTCCAATCCCAGCTTGATTTAAAGTGGGAATCTCCCTAAGTTCATATACAATGAACATTTTTGAAAGAATGTATGAGCTATATATAGTGAGACAGAGAGAAAAGTGATTCACCGGGAGAGGCTGTGACTATTTCCCAATCTCTGAGATCGTCAGCGTAACAGCATGCTCCACCTTTATCTGCCCTCATCCAATTACTATACGAAAATCCTTACGTTGGTACCAGAGCATTCGGGTGTTGCTGCTACCGCGCCGCCCATCATGCTCAGGGACTTCTACAATGATCGTTCCTCAGATCGGCGTGTGTGTGTTCGTCTCTGGTGTAGGCATGCAAAGATATTAAAATATTTAAAAAAGGGGGTTTCAGCTACTGTGAAAAACCTGCTTCTCTGAAGGAGAAGAGGGCCAACAGAGGGAGAAGCAATCGATCAGAGATCAGATCCAGCCTACTAAGGTTCAGTTCTGACAATCGAAGCTCAGATTTAGCCTTCTAAGACCCATATCTATTGATTGGAGGCCAGATCCGGTTGATCAGGCCACGGAAAGACTGATCACAGGCCAGGTCCAACCGATCGGGGAGAGATGTGGGGGGGGCAGAAGCCTTCGGGTGAGGGTAAGGGTGAAGCATCATGCAGAGTACGTGAAGATTGTTTACGGCCTGCTTCAGGAGGGGTTGGCACACTCACTTTGTTTCACTGTATATCCGGTGAGTAACCCTCTTTTCTTTAAATAGAGAGATTACGCTAGAGTCTTGCACCCTCCTGGGTAGCCGATAACCCAGCGTGAAATATGCACTATTTCACAACCTGTGCTTATCCAAAATGAAGCATGCTTCATCTCTGGATAAGGTACTCAACGAGACAGTTTCACCTGTTAAAGAAGAGAGTGGGCCCTCCTCTTTCTTTAACGGATGAGATCCTCCATGAAATATAACCATGCTGATCTCAATCGGATCAATATCTCTCACTTGGCCATGTGAAACAAAAACCAAATGCAAAATTTAGCCTCCCACCACTGGAGTATTTTTCTTGCATCAACATTCTTGAAATGAGTTATATTTTGAGTTTCTCATCCAGACATTTGTCGTTATTAGACATATCTTAATCTCATACATGATACACGTTTTGAGAATATTTTCTCTAATATACCTTTTGTTAAAGGATCAACAATCATGTCAGATGTAGGTAAGTAGCTGACATTGATTTTATTTCTTTCAATCATATCGTGAATGTAATGGTACTTTACCATTATATGTTTACTTCTCTTCATAAGAGAGATGGCAGCTTGATTATCAAAATAAATATGGACTGGCCCGTTGGTTATTTTCTGCTTTAAATTATTAATGAAGCGTCTTATCCAAATGACAAACATTGCAACTGCATTGCATGCAATATATTCAGCTTCCTGAGTATGCTGAGCTACGCAGCCTTGTCTTTTTTTGTTGTTTCAGTCGGCGAGAGAACGTCGATCTCCTTCAGCTCGTTTGCTAAAAAAAAAAAAGAACCACAGGAATGTAGAAGCTGTCTGGAGATTACCGAAAGAACAAAGAAAAAATGGTAATAAAAAAACAGTAATCCCCTTTTTGATTTTTTTTTCAGTCGAGGAGAGAAGAATTCAGGCAGTCATTGCAATTTTCTTCCCGAATTGATCACCGAAAAAAAAAATTTGTAGTGATGAAGGTCGACAACTAAAAAAATAGACAGATCGGCCTATGAACGAGGTGTCCATTCGATCTGTCGGTTGAATAAAAAAAAGGATATGTTGCCGGTGATAAAACATGTAATCTCCCTTTTTTGTTGTCTTTTTTTTTTTACAGAGGTCACCTGATTTCGACGACCTTCTTTTAAAAGAAACAGAGGTCACTGGTAATTGGTGACCCTCTGAAGAAAAGAAAACCTTTAAAAAAATATTTTTTTATTTTTTATTTTTTAGATCGCTCGATGCTGACAACCTATTTTTTTTTTTACTTCCACGGGCAGACCCGAGTCAAGGTTTGCCTCCCTTATAATTTGCAAACTGGAACAGGGGTCACCAAAATCTAGCGACCTACCTGATATATCAAAACAAAACATTGACTTGTGTTTGAGCGTTTGACTTTCAGGTAACGGTTGATTAGTGAATGCCGATCCAGCGATGGTCCTACGCACACCTCCTAACTCTGTCTTTGATACCACTGAAGGATCATGCAGAGTGCGTGAAAATTGTTTATGGCCTGCTTCAGGAGGGGTTGGTGCACTCACTTGGTTTCACTATATATCTGGTGAGTAACTGTCTCTTCTTTAAATAGAGAGATTACGCTTGAGTCTTGTGCCCTCCTGCGTAGTTGATAACCCAATGTGAAATACAAACTGTTTCACGACCTGAGCTTATCTAGGATAATGTGTGCTTCATCTTTGGATAGTGTCCTCAAAGGGACGGTTTCACCCATTAAGGAGAGAGTGGGCCCTCCTCTCTCTTTAACGGATGAGATTGTTGATCTCAATCGGATCAACACAAGGATACCAATCGATGGTCAGTCACCCCCTTTATCGTCCTTGTATGGCATAAGAAGAGAAGAAGAAAAAAAAACAAAGAGAGAGAAGAGATGCAACATAGGGTGTCATGTCCCTCTGTTGTCGTCGTAGACCTCTACCGTGTACAAAGGTCGTTTGAGCTCGATAAAACTGCTGGAGTTGCCAGAAGGAACGCCAAATATGGTTGGTCTGTCGTGAGGTGTTGCCTGAGAAAGGAGAGGTTGCAGAGGGCCTCTATTGTCATTGTGACTCCATATTGTCCACAGATGGTCGACTGAACATGGCGAAGTAGGCGGGTGTCGTCGGAGAGAGGCAGTCATCAGGCTACCTACATTGCCGAAAGAAGGTTGTTGTAGGAGGTGGTAAACCTTCGTCGCCTCCAATGTTACCATTGGTTCACCAAAGAAGGAGTCGTGAGAGGCGTTGGCTTGTCGAAAGAGGGATCAACCCGTTGGTGGTTCGCCGAAGATCGCCTGCAACTCCAACTGTGCCTCCCCTTCCTTTCCTTTCTAGAAAACTTGAAAAAAAAAAAGCGGAAACCCTAATCGATTTTCCCTTTTTCAAGTATTTATATAAAGTGAAAATTTTCAATTTTGGTACTAGAAATTACAAAAATTTCATAATATGACCTTTTTTTTGTTTTACTAAAACAGTCTTATGTGTTTTTAGTTTCACATAAACCAGACTATTTTTTGGTTATTCCAAAAAGGGTCTTCGAGTTTCTGTTTTTACAGAATCTCCCTGTTCTGTCATTTATATTTATTGTTCAGAAATTTTTGATATTTCCTATATGGTACCTGATTTGCCTACTATTCACTATTTAGTACTTAAATTTTTTTGTTTATTTTCATCTTGGTAGTTCTATAACATAAAATTACTTATTGGTAACTGAAACTTATTGAAATTGTTGAAAAATAATTATGTTAAAATATATTATAGAACAAGGATAAAACTTTCCTAAAATTACAGAAAGATGTTCAAAACTTCTAAAAATTACATAAAAGAGTCATTAGGCATAATTAAAGTTTTAAAATTAATACTAGTGAAAGAATTCATAATTAATCCTAGTATCCTTTTTAAAGCTTGAAATATGGCAAACAGAATAATTATGGTTGAGCTTTCTAAGATTGAGAAACTCATTGGCACAAACCTCAGGATGTGGCGACGCAAGATGGAGAATGTCCTCATTAATGACAAAATGCTATATGAACTCAATAAGAATAAGTCAATTCTTTGAGATCAAGCTAGTGAAGATGATCAAAGGAATCTAGATAAGTTTGTAGAGGATGACATATTGGCAAAGACTACTTTCCACACATTCATGCATGATGACCTTATTCATGTATTTGAAGATTGTGATTCAGCAAAAACCATGATGGAGGAAAAGTACAACATGACTTCTGAGATTTGTATCTAACTGCTTATGGAGTAGTATAACTCTTGCAAGATGTGGTGGAGCATGTTAATCACATGCTTGCCATATCTAAAGATCTTGTTGTGGCAAAAAATATCATTCTTGACTGCATGTAGATGTTCACCATTCTATCTAGCCTTCGCCCATCGTGGAGGATGGTATCTATTGCAATGAGGCTGAATAAAAAAAAATTAACTCTGGCCAAACTTTCTCAACAATTTACCTTGGAGCAGGAGCACATGAATAAAGATAAGAAGCACAAGATGATGACAATTTAGCTTGCAAGCTTTGGACCATAAACATCTTGAGGAATCCCACCCAAGGCATCTGGTTTTAAGAAAGCTAATAAATTAAAAAATAATAAAAATAAAGGGTGATTTATGCAGAAGAAAAATCCACGACTTGCACCAAAAGGAAATTGTTTCCATTGCGAGAACCTTTGGCATCTCAAGATTAATTAGCCAAATATGAAAAAGAAGGATACAACAGCTAAGCCAGTAGGTAGTTGTGTGATTTTTTACATATTTTTTGAGTCATTGGTGAGTGATAGAGACCTACTTGGATGGTTGGTCTACTCAGGTTCGACTCCATATATCACCAAAACCAAGGAGGTCTATATGGAGATGAAGGCAGGAGACCAGAGGGTCTATAAGGGGAACAGCACTTATTGCAACGTCATGAGAATTGAGTTTTGTAATATCTGACATTTTTAGTGTTTTTATAATTTACGGCTAATAGAATTTTTAAGGCATTATTCATGAATTTTGAGTTATGGTTGTGTTTGTATCGAAATTTTAAAGAGAATGGTCTTCATTTCGTAAAAAATAGAGTTAATTTGAATTTGAAGTGAGCCTGACAAGTTTTAGGGGTATTTTGGTTATTTTAGGATATGTTTAGGGGTATTTTGGACTTGAGAGACATTGTCATCCATTTTTAGGTTGACCAAACTAGGCAACTGAGTGAGGGTCATAGTTGACCCATTTTCTTTTTGACTGATGGCATGCTTGTTATTCTAAAAGTTGACCAAGGATGAAAATAGGTATAGGGGACCCATTTAACATTCATTTTTCATGCAAGAAAATTTTAGTCTTTTGAGAAACTGAGCAGCCACCCAGCTCAGCCAACCCCATCAGGTCAAACCTACCACGGTCAGTAGGACTCGGCCACATGACTGAGCACCTTAAGTGCTTGGTTAGGGCAACAAGGCTTGGGACCTAGTTAGCCTAATAGAGGGCTAACTTCGACCCAAGGAGGCCATTCTAGTTAGGATTCATATTGGATCTCAAAGGATCCAATCTCGAACTTGATCCCAACCCAGCTCCTTTCTTTTTAAGAGACCCAATGTCTCTCTCAACCCATTTCACAAATTTGATATCTTTCATCTCTTTCCCATTCAAACTCTCTCCATTGTCATCCTCTCTCTTCCTCCATTATTGGAGTTGTTGGAGTGCTTCTTCCTCCCTCACTCATCCTCTTCTTCGTGGAGTTGCGTGGTGGAGTTGTGGATAAAATTGCAGTTTGGTGGAGATGCAGCTAGTGGAGTGGAGTTGTGTGGTGGATTCACAAAGAAGGACCAACAAAGGTAGGGCGACCCTCTCCTATATTCTTTTCTGCCACCACTCCTTTTCTCATTTCTCTTATCATTTTTTCCTTCGTTTTCCCTATTTTGGGTGTCCTCAAGGCGGAGGACATATTGCAGCATAGTGAGTGATACACGGGTTGAGAGTGTACGATTTATCTCACTCTGTGGACTTATATATGTCAAAATAGTGAGCAAAGTTAGGAGTTTGATCTCCCTTTTCGCGATAGTGTAAGCATAGACATGAACTATGTTTTTGACATGTGAATTTATAGTGAAATCATGAAATATGTATCATGCTAGATTTTTGTCATGTACATGCATGAAATCTATGAAAAAGTTCATGATTGAGATACTATTTTTCTGAAATTTGTATGTTGAAATATTTCAAAAAAATATGAATTATGATGTACTCATTTATATGCTGAAATGATCTATTTCGTATGAATATACATACTAGAAAATGTTATTTTTGTATGTTATGCATGTTAGATGAAGGCATGAATATTTTGTACGCATGTTAGGAGAGATTTTTGGGCATTGTGTTTGCCAAAAATTGGGTTATTGATAGGTTGTTGAGTGTTCTTTGAACACAGGAGTTGACTACAGGAGTCGACCCCTGCATGTTCAGGTGATTTGAGATAGCTTGAGGGTTGACTCTTGGTTCTTGAGGTGTATTGAAAGAACCTAGGTCAGTAAGAGTTGACTTGCTTTTGAAGAGTTGGCCCTTGCTATTCTGTTTTATGTTTCTGAGGCCCGAGAGTCGACCCTTGCTTTTGAAGAGTCAACCCTTGTAGTGCTTGTGTGTGTATGTTGAGCAGACCTGCGAGGGTTGACCCTTGTGCTTTAAGGGTCGACTCTTATTAGGTTGTGGTGTTGATCCAGACCCATGAAGGCCGATCCTTGGTTCTAGGAGCTCTTGTTGAATCTTAGGTTGACCTTAAAGTGTTCGGGTTAATTCTTGTTGAACAATAATTGATCATTGCACTGTGTGCATGGATTCCAGTGTCTTAAGTAGTATTTCTTTAACTCTTTAACCTCAATTTTGGATAAAATGTATTTGGGTTTTTGTGTGTCAATCTATGAGCATGTGATTTTAGAAAAAAAACTCATAGTTCCTTTAAAGTTTTGTCAAAGTTTATGCTGTGGAAATGGTTTCGGTATTCTTGAAAGATTGGATTTCTAAATACTGTGGAAATGACCTTGTACTCTTGAAGGTTCCAGATTTATATATAATACTTTTGAAATGATTTTTAAAGTCTCATAATCTCACATATGTATACATTTTCTTGAGAAAGTCTTCGAGATTTAAAATGATTGTTTTTTCTTAATCTAAAAAACTTACGAATTTATGTATATTTTGAAATAATTTTTGTAATCCTTAATGCATGAAGATGTGTATATATGTTTATTGAAAATTTAGTATTTCTTTACCTTGTCATATTTTAAATTGTGTTACTTATGTACTTTCTGTTTTTTAGGGAGTGCCTGACCTTACGAGGAAGAGTTGACTCCTACAGTTCAAGTTGACCCCTGTTGGTTCACAAAGGTAGGGCAGACCTGAGCGGTGACTCATGTTCTTGAGAGTCGACACTCCAGGTCCAGGCATTGACTCCTAGTGTCAACCCATGCTTTCTGAGGGTTGACCCCTTATGTTAACAAGAGTCAACCTCCTTTTGGAACAAAATAGCTTTTGTTGTTGACCCTTGAGAATTGAGAGTCTATTCTTCTGAGTAGAATGACTTTCTATTTCAGAGAGAGTCGACCATTGAACAAAACAGGTTTCTCTTTAAGAAGATCAACCCTTGAGTTGACAGAGTCGACTCCTTTGTACATGTTTTCATAACTTTGGTATGTTGAACACGGGTAAAGGTCATTTAGCCTAGGTAATGCATGGATCAACCATCGAACAAGGAACCTTTGTGTGAGGTGATGAAGGGTTTTATGCATCAGCTGAGTTCGGTAGTCCAAGGAGGGACCTAAATCATTTTGAGATGCTCATGAATATATGATCTTTAAATTTGTTTAGAATATTGTATGTTCCTTGTATGTTTAAAACTTGTATGCAGATGTATTGTGAGCATGTTTCTTGTGAAAGAAATATATATATATATATATATATATATATATATATATATATATATATATATATATATAATGAACTTGTGTTGAATAATGTAATATATCATTAAATTATGTAATTGAGTTTACTTTCTAAAATGATTAGAAATACGTAGGTTTAAGGAGATTACATATTAGTTGTGGGGTTCGTAAAATGGTCAGTTTTATTAATTTACCTTTTATAATTAGATTAAATGGTAAGGCTTAAAAAGAATATAATGATGTTGAGGCACAATGGTGGCCCTAAGTGTGCAACTAAGTATTATTACAAGAAATTAAGAATCTCATAATTAAAGAACTTAAGGTAACTTGTTGGGCAAGGCCCTGTGTACCTTAAGTGTACTATGAGAACTAAATTCATAATGGATAATAAGTAAATATTAAACAAGTTACACAGAAATTGAAAGTCACACCCTGAAAGATAAAGTGTCCTATAAATGAACTCAACTTGTTGAGCGAGTTGGCACCAATTCCGTGTATGTTGAGTTGTCATCAGATTCGCTCTCAGTGGCAACTGATTTAAACTCTATCTTGGTCACTAGGTTAGATCAGTCACCAACCATGGTAGCTTAGGAGACACAAACTCCTTTCTGTTAGAGGTTCAGCTACGTACGCTAGCGGTAGTGTACTATTTTTTTTTCCAAAGGAAGGAATGCCTTGATGAAGGGTTCTAGAATCTTGATGTTAGTGAATCCGGATGCTCTTGGGGATAATAATAATAATAATAATAATAATAATAATAATAATAATAATAATAATAATAAAATGTATGAAAGTACACCCTCAAGAAAACCAGTGAGCCTAGAGTAGCCTGGGCAGTGGTGCCCCATGGAGAAGAAGAAAAGAAATTGAAACAGTAAATGTGATGCATAATATAGAGAGCAAAATAATATGATAAATGAAAGATTTATATAATAATTTCATGCATTTATGATATGCATATGTGATCAATCTCTTAGTTAGAGGTTGAGTCAAGTCTTTGCCGCAAGGAGTCAGGAGTTTGGACTCGTGTTGAGCCACAAACTTAGTTGGAGTTCAGTTCTGCTATTGCGGGATGAGTAATCTTGTTCCTGTTGAGACATGTGGTTAGTCTCACCCTTACTTTTTCTTTTCTTTTCAGGTATTCATGGAAAGATGTGCATTGAGGATGATGGATGCTAAGGACTCTGACACCCCTAGAGCTGATTCTGGACTCTTCTATTTCTAGGTCCTCAGCTGTATTTTGGATTGTTTTGTATTTAGGTTGATTGTGTATTTTAACACTTATATTCTTTTTGTATTGTTACCCCATGTTGAATATGTTTCTGTACCAAGTTTCTATTTAGGTGAACTTTGAATTTAGAAATGATAAATTTTGTAAACAGTCAATATTTTATTGAATTTTTGTATGAAACTTTAAAGATTTAATAAATAAATTTGTTTTGTATTTTTCGTTGTGCAAAGAATTCTCTTGTTATGGATGAGTTCTTTAACATTTAGTTGGTTTTAAAGGAAAACCCTTTAGAACAGTATTTCTTCTGTTGTGTTCTGAAATAGCCAAATCTTTTTATATATTAAAAAAAAAACTCTGATTTTTAGTTCATGTCTTTATAGGTTTTATATGTTGTATGTTGATGGCAATAGTCTATTAGTGACTAATGTGTTCATTTTTACCTTATTTAAAGTTAGTTTGACCTAACATATATTTCATAATTATTGTCTTACCCTTATTGCAACGGCACTTCCCTACATGCTAACTATCCTTATATAGAATATGGCTAAGAGATCATATGAATACATAGCAAAGATCATATTGAACCACAATAATGGTGATGATCTAAAAGTTTACGGAACCTATACCATGTCAAAACGAACTCAAATAAGAGTTGCACTTTTCTTTTGAAACAAACTTCTACGAAAATACATATACCAATCTGTGTATGAAGGTATGAAATTACATTATTATCATTCATTAATAGGTAAACTCACATATATATATATATATATATATATATATATATATATATATATATATATATATATATATATATATATATATATATATATATATATAGTAGTGGTAGCTGCTTAACAAGGCACACTTCTCTTAGCCGTTGGATCTCATTTAAATCTAATGGCTATGTTGCCCCATATATAAGGTACTTGTGCTCCTTGCATGTTGTCAAGTTCTTATTTGGAATGGCTACGCATTGAATGTGCATACTACTATAAATAATTTCCCACTTCGGTGATTCATAAAATATGAATTTGTATTTGTATGATATAATTAGGCACAAAGCTAAAGAACAAATCTGTGTTGCAAAATCCTAATTGCTTTCAATCCCACACCATAACTTGATAATGAAACAAGATTAAACAAATAATATTGAGTGAAATAAAAAAATTAGGAGATTTTAAGAAAAAAGAAATAGTTGCATTCGAAAAAATTATGAGCCTAAAATGGCTTTGTATTTGCTTTGAGACTTAAATAAGGAATAAAGAAATACACAATCTTGGAATACTTTCTTTAAAAGTTTTTTGTAGGATCAGCAATTTTGAAGAAACGAGCATGCAATGCGACTGATACAACTAAGCATGGACCTAAAAAGTAATTTGGCTTCATAAGATCAGAGCTGCTCTTACAAATAAGGAGTGGAGCGTGCAGTTTAGAAAGGATGAGAAGTTTTTATTGCCCAAGATCTAATTTGCTGAAGTGAGAGATGAACTCAAGATCGGACCAGGAGAAGGCATCGGTCTCAAGGTGATCGGTGAGAGGAGGTTCAACCTCCGACTTCTCCAGTGACCATCATTCATTCTGTCTTTTGATGAGTTTCTTGGAGCAATATTTGTGTCTATTTTGTATTTTTTGCAGATTTTTTTTTGTATCCAGAAGTTTAAAAAAAATAAATGTGATCTCTCTCTCTCTCTCTCTCTCTCTATATATATATATATATATATATATATATATATATATATATATATTAATGAGTCGTATTTGGTTTGGATTTACATCCAAGGTCCATCTAGTTCTTTTGAAATGGGTCCTGGGTGTTCTTCCTCAAAAAAAGGCAGGTTATGCATGTTTATTATTTTAAAAGGTACAAATGTGTCAGACCCTTTCCTGACTGCAGCCGGGGACTATTTATGTGTATGTGGGGTTGATTATGGGTCTGATCCATATCGCTAGATGTGTATCCAAAGATAGTATATTCATGTTTCTACAACTAGGCCAGATTAGTCTTTTCAAGTATGCATAATATGAGTCTATATCTGAAGATATCTCCATGAATTAATAGTTGGTAGAACTTCCACAAATCATCCATCATTCTCAGCAACATCATATTCTTTAGATTTCTTTGTTAAGAAAATTTTTTGTGATAAATTAAAACTTTTGCTGGAGAAAATATCAGGAAAAGACTTATCCAGTTAAAAAATTAACATAATATAAACAAAAATAAGTATTTAAAATAGACAGTAAGAAAAACATACAAGAGAATAAAAGAGACATATAAGGTTTCATTATAATATAAATCACCAAAATAGAATATAAATTGAATAACTTTTAGCCATGGCCTTGCCAAATAACTTTACATTCTACAGAATATGTATAACAATATGAAGGTATAAAATTACATTCTTATCCTTTATTAATAGGTAAGCAGGTACCACTACTATATATATATATATATATATATATATATATATATATATATATATATATATAGTAGTGGTACCTGCTTAATCGATTGGTGATTAACAAAAAAGCACACTTCCCTTAACCGTTGGATCTAGAGATCCAATGGCTATGCTGTCCCATGTATAACACACTTGAGCTCCTTGCTTGTTGTCAAGTTCTTATTTGGAATGACTACACATTGCATGTGCATACTACTACAAATATTTTCCCACTTGGGTGATTCAAAAAATATGTTCATCCATGTATCAAACAATTCAGAAATCTTGGATTAATTGTCCCTTTGAGGGAGTTAAAAAGTCGATGTTATTTGCATTCGAGTATGCAAATTGGTTGCTGATAAGGCTCAATCATGCTTGGCCTAGGTCCATGAATGGGATTTCTAGCTACGAAGCTCAAATGGGTTGAAAAAACAGACTCCAAAAAAAGGGGACACAAAACCAAATTTGTCTAGCTAAGCTGCAGCCAGCTATTACAAAAGCATTGTTATGCAAAAAAAAAAATACACCCCAAAACGGAGTATTGGCTACTAATGAAGGTAAGGTGAGCAAAAATCACTTTTTCCTTCAAAAATTCCAATTTTTTGTAGATCAAATGTTATAGATGTGATCTACATGGTTTGTTTAGTAGGAAACTTGTTTTGAATCATGTGATTGTGACAAGTAATTATTTTTTTAAAGGGGTCCAAAAATCAACCGCCCATGCCAAAATTTCATAATTCAAAATATCACTTATTTACATAAAAAAAACATGAACCAAGGTTTGATCCTTAGCAATCAAACCATGCTTAACACATCTATGTAGTTAGATTGAGTCGATACAACTTGTACTTATGATTTCTAGCTCATTAGTTATGTACCTTCATTAGTAGCCAATATTTACCCCACCAAACCGAAGCAAACCATAATACAAAGAAAACAAGAAATAGGAGAAGACATGAGATTTACGTAGTTTGACACTTAGGCCTACGTTCACGGTTCGAAGGAGAAGCAAAAATTCGCTAGCAAGATGTGAGAAAATACATATACAAGGAGAAGCAAAAATTCACTAGGAAGATGTGAGAAAATACATATGCAAGGTACCCTTAATCTCCAATACACCAGAAACTCTCTTGTCAGCTCTCAAAAGGAGGCATCTAGAATATAACTAAGGGCATAAAACCCTAGCCAATACAAAAGATAAAAAATTACAAAACTAGATAGCCCCATACAACCGGGGCTCCGGCCCCGCACCCCAAAAGGGGTTTGTGGTGGATCTAATCTCGTGCCTGATGGCCCAATCCCTCTGCTACCACCACCAACCCCACTAAAAATTTCTATTGTACGGTCACCAAAATATTTCGATCTGGGTCATGGAACCGAACGAGTTTAAAAGTCCGGACACCCATAACAATCATAAATAGTATTCTACTTATAGTGCTGATCTAGCAGATTTTATTGAATCTGTATATGTTTTGGGCTTGATATTATATACAACAATATTTCCAAAACATTGGCATCCCTATCAGCTATCATCTAGTGGCTCAGATTAGATATAACTATTTGGATTGGATTTCGGCTTATCAGATTAGATATTTGGAACCCAGATTCTGGATTTGGGCTGATGCTTTCTGTCGAATCTGTCTGGACCCAGATTAAATCCAGTCATTTGGAACGCATAAAACTCTTGTTTCTAGCATTCTTTTTTATCAAATTCAGTACTACCTTATAAGTTTCAGATTAAGATACAACTCGACTATGTCAGGTTTAGCTTGGATTTGGACTAATTGATTCTTAAGATTCTGATTTAGATTTGTGTCTACATGATTGGGCACATGTCCGACCAGTTTGCAACTCTGATATCATTATAAAGCAAAAGGTCATGGTGTTTTCCTAGAAGGTATTTGGATTATTAGGTTCTAGAAAAAAAATTTATATTGGGCATGTTTGGTTGAGTCTCGCGAGATTCTGACCACCATGAATGAGAGAATGAATCTCGTTGGCATTGGCTAAACAAACATCAGAAAATGAGCAGTGAGAAATGGATATATCATTTGCCTTTACAAATGAGTGTAGCTTTCTCATGTACGGGAGAATTAGGAGCCTAAATCAAATTTGATTTGTTGTCACATGTAGCCCAGCAAACCGGTGAATAGTTGGGGGAAGAAAATAACTAGTTGATCAAGCCAGACTTGGGCCCTTATCCGCCTGGTTAAGCTCCAATAAGAAGCTCCATAAAAGGTGCAATTTGGAATCTTTTATATGTTTCAAACCCAAGAAATTGTGTGCTTTCTAGAGTGCCGAGAACTTAAAGGACCCCAGCTTAGCCAATCATAACTTGCTAACTAGCTGATATTTTCCCCAAAGGGGTTTCGCGTAGCAGAATGGAACCTACACCGCTAGGCAAGTGGTCTAGGTTCAAATCCAATGGGTGTCACCCCTTGCACAAGCCAAAGCATGGTGACTCCCTGCAAAGCTGAAGCGACTAGGTCTCTGATCCTGAAGGTGGTTTTTATGTAATTATCAAAAAAAAAAAAAAGGTTAGATGATCTTTGGTAAAAGTTAGGGTTATTTTTTTTTTGAAAGGCAAGCTACAGTTAGGCAGAACTAGTTATACAACCATACCATTGGGTTTTGAACCTGCCATGTTGTTCCAACACAAGGTGACGTGCACTAGCTGCTTCTAGCAGACAAGTGGAGCCCCCCCCCCCCCCCCTTGGTCAGAGCACCTAGTCACCTTGTGTTTGGGACATTGCAAGTTCAAATCCCAATGGTATCCTTGTATAACTGATAGGGATCTGACTATTAACAAAAAAAAGGACTTGGCCAAGGTCAGGAAAGACCACGTCTGCAAATAAAGGTGCCAATGGGTCAGATTCCGGACAAGATCCTGCCCACATTGCTCAATCTAAGTAACGTATATCTTAATCTAATGTTACAGTGAATCATCATTTTGGTGCACCCACTTCAAAACCTCCGTACCAAAGCCAGCACCAAAAACACATTTCTTGGGGTTCATCTTGTGATTCAAAGAACACAACTGCTCGTATCCCTGGTGACACAACTGAACACATGCGGACACGTGGACACAAGCACTTATACGTACAGTCAATATTTTAATATTACTTTAATATTTGCAATTTAATAGTATTATTTTAATAAAAGTATGTTTTAATATTAAAATATAAAAAACTATATTTTCATTTATTAAAAAAATCTATGTGCTCGCATCCTAATTTCCAAAAAAAAAAAAAATCAAATTTGCAAATTGAACCCATGTCAGGTGTCTTCGTGTCCACGTATCTTTGTGACAGATCCTAATGTGAGTAGGAGTTAGAACGAATATAGTCAGGTATATTCAAATCCAGATGGGAATTGAGCAAACAAATACAGTTGTATTGATCAAATCCAGATCGGAATTGGGCAAACAAATGCAGTCGCAATTAGGTCAAAGCGGTGTCTAATCCAACCCATTTACCATGTCTGCCAATGGATTTTAATCATTGTTCAGCAGATCCAGTACCATAAGGACTCTTGTCATAATTGAACCTAGAACCCTACTATAATATTTTGGGTTTAGCAAGGAATTAAGAAATTGGTATGGAGAAAGTTCAAGATACACTGTTTGAAAAAAAAAGGAATTGAGAAGACATTCGAGTAGTTGAAGAGATAATTGCAGCATTTACTTTGTACCAGCACGCAAAGTAGAATTGGCAAATACTACTCCTAGAGGTAGTATTTGCAAATTTCAGAGATTGAGACCTCCACCTTTTCGATTCCAAAATCTTCCCCGATGCCAGCTCCCCAACAGAGTCTGAAACTCCCAAATAGTTGTTTGAGAGAATTTTATGTTTTTTTCAGAGATAACACTACCAAATATAATTAAAATTCTGTTTCAGCGTTTGGAGCTATTTCTCCAAAAAAAAAAAAGGTGCCCCTCCCATGGGATCACATTACATCAACTTATATCATATATCGCAACAAAATTTCATGTCAAGATGCGATATGGTGAAAATGAACATGGATATTCTGTTTTGATTTAATATGCTGTTACCAACCAATTCTCAAAACTAGATGATTTCACTTCTCGATTTAGAGCATTCAACGTGTCACATATTTTTGTTGATTGAGGATGGGTTTTATCATCTACCAGAAACCTATCAATAACCCCATTTACTTCAATGAAGCTACAGCCAGGAACTATTGTTACCTTTCTCTCTCTCATCTTCTTTCTTATGCTTCTAACCCCATCCCAATCGCCCATAGTAGCATAGAGGTTGGCTAACAGTACATACCTGCCACTGTGATCAGGGTCTAACTCAATTAGGTATTTCCCTACTTTCTCACCCAACTCAACACAACCATGGATCAGACAACCATTAAGTAAAGCACCCCAAATGATACCATCAGGCTTCATAGGCATACTGTTTATCAAATCCTCTGCATCAAGAAGCCACCCAGCTCGACTTAGGAGATCAACAATGCATCCATAGTGCTCAATTGTTGGGGAAATTCCATATTTGCATCTCATAAGATTAAAATAGTACCAGCCTTCCTCTACTAATCCCCTGTGGTTACAAGAGCTTAGAAGGCCAATAAAGGTTACAGAATTTGGCTGAACACGGCTTTTCTCCATCTTTGAGAAAAGCTCAATAGCTCCACCTGTAAGTCCATGAACTGCTAAAGCCATTATCATCGCGCTCCATGCCATTACGTCCTTTTCTTGCATACTGTTGAAGACTTCAAATGCTGCCTGTATACATCCAACCTTAGCATAGAAGTCAACAAGTGCAGTTCCAATTTCAAGTCCATAACCAAGCTTGTTTTCTTCAATATAGGAGTGCACCCATTTCCCCTCCTCGATAGCGCCAACACCAGCACAAGCCGATAGAACGCCAACTATCATTGATGGATTAGGCTTCACATTAGCACATCTCAACTCGTTGAACACTTCAACCGCCTCGCTGAAACAACCATTTCGCACGTAACCAGCAACCATGGCACTCCAGGCCACATCATTCTTCACAGGCATTTCATCAAACAGTCGCCTTGCGTGCCAAACCATTCCACATCCGCAAAACCCAGTGATCAAACTGGTCCAAGAAGCTATATTTCTGTTAGGACTTTTATCAAACACTTGGTGTGCAAGCTCCAAATCCCCACATCTTGAATACATCATGATAAGAGCACTAACAACATAAACATCCAATTCAAACCCGAATTTGACGATATGGGCATGAACCCATTCCCCCGAAAAGGACGACGAGCAACCCGAACAGGCTTTAAGGACAAAAGGGTACGTGTGTTGATTGGGATTAAACCCACTGCACAGCATTTCCTTATAAAACCAGATACCCATTTCAGGACTAGAGCTTAAACAGTATCCTCTAATCATGGTATTCCAATTGAATATTGTGGGGAGCTTAATTCGATCGAAAATCCGACGGGCGTGATCGAGATCGCCGTTTGCCGAGAGCGCGCAGAAGGCTAAGATCCTACTGATGACAAAAGTGAAACGGGAGAGGCCGGTTGTGATTACCTGAGAATGAATTTGCTTCAATTGTTTGATGCTTGAGCATTTGTTCTCAAGCAGAGAGAGGTATTGGTATTTTGGCGTAAACTGAGAGCACCCACTCTGGACCTTGTTAGAGATGGTTCCTTCGGTGAGGAGGAGGGATGAAAACCGTCTCATACCAAACCGGGAATTTTTGAAATCTTGAGTTCATCCGCAGCTGCGTAACGCTTTTTATCTTTTGGGGTTATTTACAGAAAGCCACTAACTTATTAGATATTTGCCAAGAGAAGCAACGTTCGTTTACTGACACGCTGATACGACACGAACACGCGTAAAGATTACTTTGATATTTTGAATACTTTCATCAAGAATGCATTTTCGCATATTAAATATTCAAAATAGTTTTTTATTGATTAAAAAACAATATATCCATGTTCCCCTGTCCTGTAACTCCTGTTCTTCAAGAAATTCAAGACCTCGTGTCACGCATGGGTTTGTTACGAAGCTGGGAGTACGAGGGAGTTTATGAATCTAGGAAAAGTGGAGAACTGATTTCCAAGTGACAATCAAACGTGCCTCTGGCCGGGCTCGGTCCAACTTGAATATATGTGTTTATGAACTTTTATGTATACATAAATAATCAGGGGCGTAGCTAGGGGGGGGCAGGACTGGGCTGCAGCCCAGTCCTGCCTCCCCAAACAGTTAAATTTTTTTTTTTTTTTTTTAAAAGCCCAGTCCTAGCCCTGCCCTGATTTCATATGAAATAGATTTTTATTCATTTTTTAGCCCAGCCTTGACTGCAGCAAATAGTTTGATTTGTCCATATGAAATAGATTTTTATTAATAATTGTAGCCATTTTTTATTTTATCTCAAAAAAATTTTTTTTCGGGGGCGCTGCCCCCGAACCCCCGACTATCACACAAATACATTTTTCTTTCTACACCCCTGTTTGCACCCCCCCCCCTCACATGAATCCTAGCTACGCCCCTGTAAATAATATATATATATATACATATATATTCCAGCCCGCTCCATTGAGGCCCATGAGCTAAACGAGTAGGTCATGGGTCCGGTTTTCTCAATGAACAGGTCCAAAACCGAGCCCAGTCCATTAGCAAGCTGGACTGGCCTGTTGGCCATCCCTAATGAAATGGTCACGTCGTCCCATTATATGGATCTTAAAATAAGGTCCTGGTGTAAATTTGTGTCATATTCACCCTGACGATCATGTGGCTTTTTCTAAATTTAGATTTGAATTTGGACGTATTCTACATTCAGATTCCAATCAATCCATTCTATTTGCACTTCTTACATGTAAACCCCTTTTTTCAATCCTTAAAAGTTCAGGGCCATTGCTTAGTGAAATTGTAAAAGTGCTCGAATGACCACTTCTTGAAGGAGGCAGAAAGTTTGACCTGTCTACAGTTTTCCCCTCCCAAGCACCCTGGAATATGAGACTACATTGGGTATGGCCTGTTGAGTTGTGGCTTGAATGGGTCCAAGTGAGACCCACATCTGCCACATAAGAGTCTTCTTTGAACTCTTTTCTTTTATGGTAACTTACAAGAGATGGTGATCCATGTCCGATGGCTATTATGAAGTGAGGGTAAACCGCATGGGGTTTGTTTTTTTGGGTGGTTAAAAGAAGGGAAATTGTTAAAAAAAAGTGAAAAAAAAACTATATATATTGGGTTCTTTGTGTGAATAAACAAAGAGGCAAAAAGGGTTTTTTTGGGGTATCATGTGATCTCTTAGAGAATTGAGAGAAGAGGGTGTCTCTCTCTTGTCTTGTATGCTTTCACAAGGAAATGTAAGGGTTCATTTGGTGCCTCATATTGTGTAGAAGTCGGTTTTGAGGATGACGCAGTTTAGAAATTCATATGCAGGATAAAGAAGTTGTTTGGAAACTGTAACTTGAAAGAACTTTTAACATTAATGGTGTGTTTGGCACATTAGTTAAGGTCTTCTAAAGCACTGTGCTTTGTAAAGGACCAACTTACCTTCGGTTTGGGTCGAGTATAGGTTAAACCCACCCAGCCCAACCTGAACCCAACTCAAGGTGGGTCGGTCTGGTCATGGGTCAGGCCAACTTGAACCCAACTCAAGGTGTGTAGAGTCTGGTCACGGGTCAAGCCAACTTGAACCCAACTCGAGGTGGGTCGGGTATAGGTTAAACCCACACAACCCAACTCGAGGTGGTTTAGGTCTGGTCATGGGTTGGGCCAACCTGAACCCAACTTGAGGTGGGTCAGTTTTGGTCATAGGTCGGGCCAACCGGATTCTACACCGAACTTGACCTAAAATTGGTTGGTTGTGGGTTGAGTATAGGTTTAACCCACCAATGGAAAGGATTACTACACCGCAAATGGTTCAGTCTACAAGTTTTAATTTTGAAATCTACATTATACAAGTTTTAATTCTGAGATCAACATTTGAATTTGTCAAATTATGTAACAATTTCACCTACAAATCTCGACTCTTCCTGTTCCAATGCATCAAAAACCAAATATACCCATCAAAGGAAAAAGTATTATGGATCATGACATAAATAAGGAAGGTTCTGCCGCACCAAATACAGTTGCTACAAATATATATATCTAATATAACCAAATAAAAAATATGACGAGAAGTGCGAGACAAATAGAGATCCTATGACATTTACTCAACTTTAGTGTTTTTTTCACTTTTCATCTCTATTAGAACTCATTAATATGTGTAACAGGAGCATTATCGTCCCATTTGTATTTTATTATAAGTTGTACTTCACACTCATTAGGAAAATCAAGCCCTCTCAACTTGAACTTTTCACAATCTTTAAACATCTGCAAAACATAAAAAGTATATATATAACAAATCAATCCAAAATTCAAGACTCTTCAGCCTAAAAAAAATATTTTTCAAATATACCTTTGCAAACTCAGCTCAAAATTCAGGTGATGCACTATATGTATATCGGGTATAATCTCAACCCAAACCAATTTGTTTAGAAAGATATGCCTATGTTTTTCAATCATTTTTTTGCATTATCTCAATGGTTCTTTAACTACTTTGACGTGTAAGCAAAGTGAGTTGATTGAGCAAATTTTTTTTCACGGTCACCTATGCCTCCTTAGTCAAGTGTGTTCCTGGTCTATTGTCTTTCTAAATCTCTTCTATACAAATCTCAATGAAAGCTTTGTGTGTTTAGTCATCCCAATATGCCTTTTTCACTGGTTGTGTATTTTTGTTGTCCATAGCCTAATACACAACAATAGGTTTAATTGTATAAAATATACAAAAAATGTATGTGATAACTACTCAGTCACTCCTTCAGTTTAACCGTTAAGCAACATCTCACACCCAATAAACATAAAGAAATCCTTAATGTTCAAAACATATAACTTTATCATGAAGTACAATTTACACAACATATCAAACAAAAAATATTATAACAATTTTAATCTATTATACAAGAGCCAACAAACCAATTCAAAAGAAAAATATAAAGAAATAACTCATATGCCAACAAATGATGTTCCTATCTAATTTTAGATGCACTGTTTGGATCTAACAAACGTTTTCTACAAATCTTTACATAGTTTTCAGCTTTATAGAATACTTATGAGAATGCTTGCACATAGCCTCAAATCTTTATACAAGATAATATTCTAAGAGGCTTATATAAGGGACAACAAGAGAATATCTTTGAGGCAAAATAGAAGTTCAAAGTTAATCAATACTTTTCACTGTTTAGCAGGTTCATACTCCCACAAAGCAGATTTTTCTAAGCCATTTCTTCACAGGACTACTATTTTTTTTTCATTCCATATACATGAAGTCCTAAGATGACATTCTGCATATGCACTAATACTTTTGTGTCATGTGAAGTCTCTCAGCTAACACATCCTAGAAATACTTTTGGTACCAATAAAATCGAAAACCACATCTTCATTAATCTAGTGTGATAAAAAGGTAATTAGAATATACAGTTGCAGAAGTGTAGATAGGTGATTAAGAGTGTAGACAACCTGATTAAGCCTAAGCATAAATTTAGAAGAAAACTATCAAAGAAAATTAAAGATATAAGAAGGCATCAAATGTTAGTAGAAGAATTTATCTACTTGACTATCTAACCAGATACAACATATGCCATGATAAACACAAGGCTAGTTTTATGTTTTTCATCACATATAATTACTATATATCCTATTTTGAGGTATTTGAAAATAAGTCTTTGAAAAGGAATCTTATATGCCTACCATGGTCTCTATAATCTAGAGTTATATACATGCATAGATTCTGCAAGTTATTTCCACGATAAGAGGTCAATTTTGGAGTATAACACCATGTTAAAAGAAGTTTTGTAGCTTAAAAGAGTAAGAAGCAAAGTGTAATGTCACATACTACTATTAAAACCCTATACAAGACAATGACTCAAGGTGAATGTAAGAAGTTGTTTCAGTGTCAATCAATCCTATATTGGAAAAGATGACAAAATCAAATTTCCATGAAATGACAGAAAACTGAATTGAGTCATTTACTTTTTTTACATTAAAATTTATCTGCAGTAACCTCAATTGCCTATCGTGCCACCTAAATGTTGTTCTACTACTTAATAGGTGTCCTTAAATTTTTAGAACAGCATAAAAATAATATAATAGAAGCACAACATCAGGTTGTAGGGACAGTTTAAGATTAGAGGTACAAACCTCTCTAATACACAATAGAAGACTAAAAGGTTACAAATTAAAGCATGCATCAATCAGTAATCAAGATTAATATGCAATAACAATATGCATGATGCAATTGGCTGAAGCATGTAACCATATATAACCTAGATGTATTGATACAATGGGTCGATTTGCAAAAAACACAGACTGAGATTTGGGGAAAACCAGAGCGGGTGGGTCGATTTGCAAAAAAAAAGAAGACCAAGTTTGAGGGAAAACCAGAGAGAGTGGGTCGACTTGCAAAAAAATAAAGACTCACGAAGGTTTGGGAAAAAACCAAAGAGGGAGAGAAAGAAAGAGAGTGTACCTGAGGGGGAGACAAATTGCAGTCGAGAGAGAGGGAGAGCGTTTTATACCAGCGGAGGGAGATGAATCATAGTCAAGAGAGAGGTGTAGAGGGAGACAAATCACAGTCGAGAGAGGGGAGAGTGTTTTGCACCAACTGAGGAGAAGAAAACCACTCGTGAAAAGCATGTTTATATATATGACACCTTTATAAACATTGGGTTAATACATGGGTGTCGATGTCAATAATGCAATGAAACTTTTGCTTGCACCGATCCCAAACGTGAAATTCTGCTCCTTCTATGAGAAGGAGCTTTTTTCTCTTTCCCATTTTAATGATTTCAACGTGGGTTTCTAGATGGGAAGGAGTCCTAAAGTTCACTATGCAAATACCTTCCCATCTGGAATGTGCTAGGACCCACTCCTGAAAGGCCTTCCAAGCCCTAAGAAGGGGCGCCAAATGCAACCTAAGAGTAAAATTTTTTCTTTGGTTTTTGATGTGAAGAAGAAGAGAGAATGGATTTTGGCTCTCTTTGTGGTTCTCTTAGGGCTTGTGCTTCTCTTGGGTATTGAGAGAAGTGGTAGGACAGAGATAAGAGTAAAACGACTTATTCTTGGTGACGAAGAGGAAGATCTTAAATGCATGCAGGAATCCTATTGGTAGGTTGAATGATAAGTGAGGTTGTTTTCATTTGTAGCTTTACTTATTCTCTCTTATATCAATGATTGATTATATTAATACAAACTCTTAGTACTCGCCTCGTAGACCTAGGTGATTTTGTCGAACCACATAAAATTATCTTGCTTTATGGTTATTTTCTTATTTATTAGTTTTATTGTGATTTTTCGTGTTTCTTAATTGTATTAATATCATATCTGACCTAGTGTGATCCAGGGCATGGATCTGAAAATCACAAGAAGTGATATCAAAGCTATTGGTTTTAAAAAATATCAGATATGGCCTCAAGGATGATGAATATTAGGTTTGTGATGGAGACATTTGATGATAAAAAGAACTTTGCATTATGGAAAAGAAAGATTAAAAATCTATTATTTTAACAAGGTGTGTACAAGGCATTGTTCGATCGGTTGAGTAAAACAGTGGCATCAGTTGGTGATAAGGCAATATGTTATGAGTGATGATGATTTGGAGGATTTAAATTCTAGGGCATCGAGCATGATTCGGTCATGTCTTGCTTATGAGATAGTGTATAACATGCTTGAGATAAAGTCTGCGAAAGAGTTGTGAGAAAAGCTATAGAGCATGTATATGACGAAGTCCTTAACAAACAAACTTTATTGGAAGTAACAACTCTACGATTTGAAGATGAAGGAAGGTAATAGTATGTTAAAGCATGTGAATGCCTTCTCAACTCTTGAAATTAGATGTGGTACTTAAAGATAATGATAGATCTTTAATTTTTTTGAAACCATTGTCTTTGAGGTAGACTACTCTTTTGTACGGAAAAGAGAGTATCAAGTTTGATGATCTAACTACACCATTACTATTTAATGAGATGTTTGAGAAGACTATCCCCAGTAATTAGCAAGATGAGGGCTTGGCAGTGAAAACATCCAATCATGATTGAAGATTCAATGAACATGATCAAGACACTTCAATGGGCATGATCAAGATAAGAATCATAATAGAAGGGACAAGTTTGTTATAAGATGTGACTACTACAAGAAACCATGTCATGAGAAGATAGAGTGCAAAAAGAGTAAAGAAGATGTGAAGAAAACGAAGGCCAAGGGTATTGATCAAGCAAGTGTTGTGCGAGCAGTTCTAGGGATAGTGAAGAAAGTCTGGTTGTCTCCTCATACATGAATTTCTTCTGTGATTCATGAATTATAAATTTTGATTGTTCTTATCATATGTGTCATAGCATGGATATGTTTGATTCCTACATTACATGTAATGGTAGAATGGTTCTTATAGAGAACGATGCATGTTGTAAGGTAGTAGGAGTTTGTACAATTAAGATAATAATGTTTGATGGAGTGGTTCAAACTCTAGGTGATGTTAAACATGTGCTAGAATTAAAAAGGAATTTAATTTCTTCAAGAGCATTGGATTCCAAGGGTTATTTGTTCAGCGCAAAGAATGAGACTCTGGTGGTGTTGATGAAAGAAGAGAGGTTTTGAAACCTATATCAACTAATTGAAAATGTTATAGTTCAAGCAACTGTGATATCTTCTTCTTTGAATTGCACTGGAGAAAAGAAGTGTGATTGGTTGTGAAGGCAAGGGAAACAAAGGTTTAGAGCAGAGTTACTGGAAGCGCCTAGGTAAGTGGGGAAGTGCGCTTCCGAAATGCGCGGGGAAGCGCACTTCCCTTTAATGGGAAACACGCTTCCCTTTAATGGGAAATCACGCTTCCCCCTCGCTTCCTAGGTCACTTCCGAGACGATTCCTGATTTGCTTCCAAGTGGTCCCATGCTTCCCGCTTCCTAAAATTTTGAAAGTGCCTCGCTTTTCGCTCCTGCTTCCAGTATCGCTTCCCGCTCCTGCTTCCTCAACTGGCAACCATGGTTTAGAGTGAGAAAACTTGCGAATAAAGGAATGGGTGATGGTTCTTCATCAAGATCTTCTCAGGTTTAGTCACGGGATAACTCACTGTAGAAGGTGGTTCAATTTCAGAGAAAGATTATGCAAACTCATGGGCAATGTGCACAAGATGATGATTTTAGCGTATATTTGTTAGTTGAATACACAATTTCATGCATAGAAAATATGATTTTTGCGGGTGAAAAAGGCAAAGTAGTGGAGATTGCAAAGTTTAAGGTTAGCCTAAACTTGGTTACTATTTTGAGCTAAATTGCTTGGACACCAAGGAGAGGGTGTGTTTAAGAAGAATTGGTTGAAAAGCATTTATGCCAAGGTGGAGAATGTTGAGTTGTAGTTTGAATGAGTCCGAGTGGAACCCAAATATGCTAAATAAGAGTCATATTTGAACTCTTTTTCTTTGTCTTTTATGGTTACCCATATGAAATAGGAATTTATGTAAGATGCCTTTTTTTTAGAAACCCATTATGATGGTATTATGAGGAGAGGGGAAACCATTTGTTTTTTTTTTGTGGTTAAAAGAAGAAAAATAGTAAAAAAGAGAAATAAAAAACTCTATATATTGGGTTCTTTGGATGTTAAGTCAAAAAAGACGGAAAAGGGTTCTTCTGGGGTATTATGTGTCCTCTTAGAGAATTGAGAAAGGGTGCATCTCTCTTGTATTTTGTGCTTTCACAGGGGATGTGACAGTGGAATTTTCTCTTTGGCCTTTGGTGTTGAGAAGAAAATAGTGGGTTTTGGCTCTCTTGGTGGTGCTCTTAGGGGTTGGACTTCTCTTAAGCATTGAGATAAGTGGTAGGACAGAGAAAAGAGTACGTCAGCTTTTCCTTGATAACAAAGAGGAAGATCTTGATTGCACGCATTGATCCTCTTGGTAGGTTGAACAACTGGTATGATTGTTCTCATTTGTGACTATTTATTATCTTGTATTTGTAATTAATTATATTAATAAAGACTCACTTTTCTTCTCGTGGATGTAGTCAATTTTGTTGAACCATATAAAATCCTCCTGCTTTGTAGTTATTTACTTTTTTGATGGTTTTATTGTGGTCGTTTATGTTCTATAATCGCATCAATATCAGGGCATGGTTCCCAAATTCACATGACCTTTTTCGTTACAAAATACTTAGATTTGATAAAAACTGCAAAGATCTGGCATATACCCATCTTGTTCGCACCCATAGGATGGAAAATAGGCTTGGTTGCATACAAATGTAATTTGGAATCTCATAATAATCTTTTTTGCATAGCTAACCAAACATGTGATTTGGAATCTCATGCAAATGTGATTTGAAAATCATGACTTAAAAATCATGTGATTCCAAATCACACGATAGAATATGTGATTTGAAATCATGACTTCAAATCACATTTGACTCATGGCTCATGTTTGGCTTGTAAAGAACTAGTTCAAACAGTGAATGTTCAGCTTGACGAGCAGAACCAAACATAAATGAGCTTGTGTCCCGTCTCATGTTTAGCTTGTAAAGTTCTCGTTTGACCTCATAAAATAAGCTTGGCAAGCTGAACATGAAGAATGAATGTTAGGCTTGGCTCAGCTCTTATAAGCTCATTAACTAGAAATAAATATATTTTATGTATATTTTGTATCATAAAATATAGATAGTTGAAGAGTTTGGCTTGCAGGCAATAAGTTTAGAGTTCAAAACCTATCGGTTACAACTTTGAAACATGTTTATTTGTAAATGAGCCAGTTTGAGATGACTCAATAGGTTTAGCATCCAACTTGTACTATTTTTTAAAATGTATTTTTCATGTAAACGAGCCAGCTCGAACTCGACTTGTTTAACTCGGGCTCATCATGGGTTCAAGTTCAGCCTCGGTTTGCAACACGAATGAGCTGAGCTTGAACACACCTGTTCTGTTCGTTTGGCTCTTTTTATGCGCTCAGACTAAACATGATCCTATGATTTGGAAGACCAAGAGAAGCTATTAGTGAATAGGAAATGTGGTTAGTGAAAAGAATGTGTGCAAACATCCCAACTACTTATGCTGACTCCCAAAGTGTGGTAGGGTGAAGACAAAAAGTAAGCAGTATAAGGGGGACGGATATCAGCAAAAAAGGTTGAGATGAACACTAAACAAAGGTAAAACAAGAGTTACCGAAAACGCTATAGAAGGATGAGAAATGTGTTTCCAAAACTTGTGGGAAACATCAAAAATTTTATAGGAATCCTGTTTTTCACCATAAGGGCATGTTTGGAAGCAAGAAAATTTCTCATAAGAAAAAAAATTGCCTATGAAAGTTTTGATATAATAAATTTTCTAAATGAAAATTTTTCACTTGTTTGTGTAGCATGAGAAAAATAAAATAAAAATTATTAAAAAAATAAGAGAGGAGGAGGAAGGAGGTAGAGAAGCTTCTCCACCATGGCTGCCACCTTGTCTCTTGAGTCTCGGCCTCAACCAACATGGAGATATCTACCAAAACTTAAACATAAGCATAGATAAAATGAACCAAGAATCGAAGCCTAAAAAATAGATAGAACTAAACATAGAAACGAGATGACAGCCACCGTCATTAATTCAAGCTACACAAGTTCTTCGCGATAACAACTACATCATGTACAAAATAAGAAAACTCAAAATTGACACAAAATCAACACTCAAAATTTGATTCTCTTTCTCAAAAGCGCATGAAAATAAAAGGATAACCAAATATGCCATCATTCAATTATCAAATGAAAGCATGAGAATGAACCAAATCAAAATTCATAATGGGAAAAGTACAGAAAAGGAACAAAAAAAACTAAGAGCAAAGAACAACCTGATCAATTTGAGAGGGTTCCAGACGCTGATGCTGCCGTTGACCAACCCTACGGCAATGAGCCCCAAAGAGTACTCCTTGCTGCCATAACAACCAGTTGAAGTGCTCGCTGCTAGGGCACTCTCCCACCACAGTAAGCTCTCATTCATCTGACTGAAAGTCCAATCTGAAAACTTCCAGACTCGCTGATCAGCTGAACGACAGATCGACCGCGCCGGCAACCAGGTAAGGCAAATCCAGCGATAACGCCAGTGATGACAAAGATCGTGAAGAGAGGAACTGTGGAGATCCAGAAGTAGTGACGACAAAGATTGTGAAAATCAAGAGACAAACGATGGATTTGTTGTGTTATTCTTCCTGCTTTATTTTCTTATGGTAGGAAACATTCCTCAACCCCCTTAGGTGGAGGAATGTTTTCTATCAAAATTTGTACTTTTTAGAAAAACTCTTCCAAAGAAAATTTCTCTCCTTTGGAACGGTAAAAAAAATCATAATTTTTTCTTTCCTACCTTCACTTTTCCTACCTTTTTCTCACTTCCAAAAGTGCCCAAGGGAAACATGTTTTGTCAGTTCGGTTCCTATTAGTCCCGTATCCCATTTCACATGCACTTGAAAACCCTTGTTTCCCGTTTTGGTTTCCCTTCCTAGCAACCTTGGGTAAAACTACAACTCCGCAGGTGGTAATACACAATGGAAGCAATTTTTTCCAACCTGATTTCAAAGCCAGACAATCATTTTTTCATAAGATCATTACCCAAATAGAAAAAAAATTAAGTTATAACGCTTGCAACTAAACATTAGCAAAGTTAATATTCTATTATCATTACTAGTAGTATGACATTGCTTAAAAAGACAGTACAACAGGATGCGGTCAAATTGAAAGTTGAGCAAATTTTAATTTGAAATACATTGAGATATAACTAGTGTTTACATCATCAAACTTCCACGAACTCTGAGCACCATCGCTGCTGCCAAACAAGGTATACATCCTTGCCTCCAAAGCACAATCACCATGCAATGCAACCTGTAGAGAAAATATAAATGTCAAAATTATAAAGTCTGATAGCAAATTCATACAATCCAATTAATCTTGAACTACTTCATGAAGCAATCATTCTACAGGGCTCCATTACGGTTAAGTGATACAAACTTGTTCTAAAACGCATCAATACCCAGTAAATAAAACTAGGTCAAGTTAATAGTCAAAGAACGCAAAAGTTTGGACAAAGAAACCTATCAGATTAACACCAAGATAATGAAGAAGCAATGATCGGTTCAGATGAATCCCAGAAGTTCTAGATAAGACAGTATAACCATAGCAGTTACAGTATGAGAAGTTTTACAAGCAAATTAGTCTACTTCATGCAAAAGGATGTAAGTAAATGGTAAAGAAATTTCAACACTAATAAGCAATGACACTTACAGTTATCTCCACGAGTTTTAACAGTACTAATATTTATTAAGGTTGATCAGATTAATTTATAATCAATAATATACTAGTATATCATAGAATATTAGTAGTTTATTATGCACATCAAAACACATAACAGAAACTGCAACATTCCTAACATAAATCTGGACACATTCAGCATTGAATTTTTTACATGTAAATAACTCAAGTTAGACTTGGTGGACACGTGCATGTATGTGAGAAACACAGTGTTCCTTAGGTGGTAAATGCAAACATTACCATTGGCATGCTTCAATATTCCTCTCTTCTTCAGTTTCAACTATCACATGAATGAGCAGTATGTTTTGTTTCACAAGATGCAATGAAAGTTCCATGTGGAAAAGAAAACACTGTTAATGGAAGGACAGTTAATGCTATAATACTGCCCTTGACTTTCCTATAAACACCACTTGCCAATTGAAGTTGGAAATTGTTATCATCGCAAAATTTTCCCCCCCTCACTCTGCGAGAGTGAGAGAACGATTCTATGAGTCAAACTCGACCAAAGTTTTGAAAATTGGTTTTGAAAATTACTCGCCTCCGTTTTTTAAAATTTGCGGGAAAATTCCGTGGAATGGAATCCGCCTGTCGGTACGAGGTTCGACCGTTCCTGACGCTTTTACCAGGGGTAATCGAACCTAGGATCAATTGTGTGCTTTCACTTGACTCAAATATCTAAATCATGTTTTATTTTCCTAGAATGCACAGAGAATCAGGCATGTGCTATAGAATTTTGGAAAAATGCAAGTTTGAGAAATATGTTGTTTACTTTGAAAAATTGAGATGTACTTAGAAAATGATTGGAAAAGTGCTTGAAAATGGAATTCCTGGAAAAATCATTGAATTTTATTGGAAATCAGAAATTTGCATTGGAAAATGAATTCTCAGGAAAACTTGAACTTTGAGAAAATCGATTTTGAGATTTGGATTGCTTTTCTGAAGAAATGGATTTGAGAATCTTGAGAAAATCAGGAAGTTCATTGAAAATGATTTTTGAAATGGAAAATGGATTATCAAAAAAATGAGAACTCTGAGAAAATCGATTTTTGAGATTGGAATTGCTTTTTCTAAGAAAATCGATTTTTTAATAGGATTTGAGAATTCTGGGAAAATCAATTTCAGAAGTAATTCAAAGTTTTTGAGAAAATCGATTTTGGGATTTTAAAATGAAATTGAGAATGTGGAAATCTTGGGAAATCATGATTTGAACTTGGAAAATATTTGGAATCTCATTTGAAAATTCAGAGTTCTGAGAAAATCAAATCTTGAGAAAGACTTGAAATTTTTTGAGAAAATCAATTTCTCTAAAATGAAATTGGGAAAAGAGTTTGAAAATAATGCAAATTGAATGAATAAATATGAATTTGAAAGATATTTCATTGAGGAATTGAGAAAATCCTTTCAAGTTTTGAGAAATGCAGTACATTTTTAAAATTAGCCTAAGAGTGTAGGCTAAATGTAGCTAATACGAAGATCACAAATCTTGGTTTTCTTCGTATTCTGACTATGACCATAAATACGAATCTCACCAAGTTTGTAAACTCCTGAAGAGCTTGTGCGCGTGTCATTCGTGTCAATCATAGTGGATTTGTAAAGAATATGCATGAATGATACATCAGATATTGAAATTTGCAGAAATTAAACTATATGCAATGCAGTCCTATTCTAAGTAGAAAATGTAAATCTTATTCCAAATATTACAACTTTGATATTACATTGAATTGAATAAAGGAAAATAAAAAAAGTCTTCTTCCTGGATATTCCTGCAAAACTAGAAAACATGTTAGCACAGAAATGTAGGTTTATCTGGATTTATCCAAAAATATTAGAAATTATCGGATATTATTCAGATACAAACCTAAATTCATATCCCCTTTGATATAAATAGGAGAAATAAGTAATAAAATTCGAAAATAAACTTGAAAATTCGAATTTAGAGTAAAATGACCAAAATACCCCTGATGACCTTGAAATCAGGGTTTTCTGAAAGAATTTTTGTAAAATTTAGAAATTTGAAAATCAAATAAAATAAAATTAAACACAATATGATGCAATATGATGATATGCATGAAAATTTAGAAAATTAAAGATTGGAATTTCAAAATTGAAGTCAAAATGACCAAAATGCCCCTGATAACAAGACTACGGCCTTGAAACCAAGGTTTTCTAAAATAAATTTTGCAAAAGTGGGAAATATGAAATGCAAATGATATTGAAATTAACCCTAATATGATATGATATGCGTATTCACATGATAAAAACCCTAAAATGGCAAAAATATCACAAATTATCGAATTTAACTTGATTTTCGCCTGATTTTCGCTTCTGAATTTAAAAGTAAACTAACATACAAGGTAAATGAATTTGGAATTGAGCCAAATTTGGCATGGACACCTAGACTAACCCTAAAAACAAAATGAAGCTCGAAAATCTATATTTTGATATTTTTTAATATGAAAATTAACTAAAAATCCTAAAAATCAAGATTTTGCATAAAATGCTAACTCTAAACTGAATTTCAGGTACTAAATTACCATAAAAATTTTCCAAATTTTATGGGGTGACTGAGGACAATTAGGCAAAGTTTTTTGCCTTTTAAAGATTCTGGTTTTGACCTATGGTCGGAGCTTGACAGCTCCGACAAGTCGGATCGGAATCCGGCGACTCTAGGACTTAGGGCAGACTGACAGGTTTCGGGAAAAAAAGTGGGAAAAATAGAAAACGGTGGAGAAAATGATTGAGATTTTGAGAGAATGTCTCTAACAAACAGAGAAAAAAATCCTCTTTTTGCAATTTTGGGATTAGATGAACGGTTTGGAAAAGAGCAGAGGATTATCAGAGATCTAGATCTCTGTAATTCTTAGACACTGGAATTTAACAGACGGAGAATTTAATTCCGGGAAAAATACCCAGGATGCTCCTAAAATTCTCAAATTTTGGAGAATGACAGAGGGAATAGTGAGGAATAACTTCACTGTTAAAAGTTTTGACATCCAACCTACAGATTGAAGCATCACAGCGGATTAGGGTCAACCTAGACCCTGACAAGGAAAAATTAAGATTTTTACAGGTTTCGGAAAAACTCGATTTTTAGCAGTAACTAAACCTTATTGGAAAAATCTAAAAAAATACTAAAAAACAATAGATTCCAACAGGGATCCACTGTATTTTTTAGAGGAAAATTTGGATTTCCCATGGGGGAGATTTCGGGTGTTCTTGTCTGCTAAAACAAAACCTGGAATTTTCAGAAGGGTTAAATCCTAGTTCAACATCCTATTTTTTTGAAGGGGCTACGAACCTCAAAAAGAACCAGATTTTTTATAGGGGATCAAGAACAAATATATATACTCACCATAAAATTTTCCAAATTTAATGACAAGAATTTTCACATAAAATGATGATTATTACGTGTACACAAATTAGAGTCTATGAGATAATAACAAAACTTTAATAAGATCAAACTAAGCCTATGAAATGGATGCAAATCAATACCTTAAACTTGAATACAACACTTGAAAATATGAAAATCAATGTGAAAATACACAAAATCAAATAAAAAATAAAAAAAATCAGGGATATACATTGGAGCTTTCTATTGGCTATCGAAATGAGGGATCTCATTCATGGAACGGATGAATCGTCTCATCCGATAGCACTTGTTGTGAAAGGCCTGTTAGAAAGTGACTTTGAATATTTTAGGTTCGATAATGAACCCATACACATGCACATTAAGTGCGAATATACTCACTTAAGGAAACAACACAAGCACATCAAGTGCTAATACATAAACCCATAAAAGGGATAAATATGACTTAAAGTCATAAGTTGAATATTATTGAAGAAATAGGAAAAAGAGGGTAAAAACCCTATACAATGGAGCATAAGCTCCTCCAAGGAGTGAAAGAATTACAAGGGGAAAGCCCCTATTTATAATACAAGCAAGGAGCCACTTAGGGGGCTCCCCAACAACTCTTTGGGGAGCCTCCCTAGGTGGCGCAAACCACTAAAAAAAAGAAAAAATAAAAACGAAAAAATAAAAGTAAAAATTACAAACACATTCCAAATGGAATATGTGTAAAACTGTGAAATGACTAAACTACCCCTATGCCTATAAATAGAAAAATATATTTTATATATATAATTAGGATAATACATATGCATATATACCATATATGAATATGTATTATCCTTTATATATATAAAATATATATAAGATTACATAAGTTGAATGATACATTTTAACACCCCCCGTCAAACTTTGCGTGGGGGAACGAAAAGATTGAAGAAAGCAGGAGGAAGACTCTTAAGGTTTCAAGAGCCTTCCGTACGAATGTCATAGCAAATGTCTTCCTCCAACGTCTTTAACGATGAGCATCTTCCATGATCTATCCAAGGTACTTCTTTTCCTCTTATCTTCAAGATCCTGTGGAACAACAACAAAGAAACAAGTAAAACATATCTTTGCACTTTACTCAATTGGAACATTTTTAACAAGCTTAATTGAAACCATATCGGATGACACATCCGCAAAACAATGGTGCAAAAATATAACTTATGCATAGAAATTTGAAGCACATGATAGGATAATTATTTTAGCATGAAAAGTAAATTTAGAAAACCAAAGTTTCAAAATCATACATCATGTTAAAGAGTGAGCGGAAACAAATTATGCGGAAATGAATTGCAAGAATGCATGAATGCATTATGCATTTATAAGGTCCATCATTGGACAATCACAACCCCATAATGGGAAATAACAAAATGGTCCACTAAGGGACACCACAATAAGTCTACGAAGAGGCATAAGTTACATATACTTTAATGAAAGAGGGCCTTAAAAGGCCATAATGAGCATATGCATATACTATCATGAAATGAATTAATACTTAAATAAAATCATTAATGAACATGCTTTAAACATGTAATGAAGTGTCAAACAAGAGAAGCGAAGTCTCCAAGCATACTTTAGACAAAATAAATACAAGAGTTCACAAGGTTTTAAATCCATTTACGAGGCAAAACGAAGAGTGTTATTTGAGTAGAGAATCTTACCCATTTAGGAAAATCTCACTCAATTGACAAAAAACACATTTTGCATACAAAAGTGGCCAAAAAACCATAAGCACTTAATATATAGATTAAATGCCAAAAAATCAACTTGATTTTAAAATATGATTCACTTGAATATCTTAAAACACAAGTCATGAATGAAATTTTGCAAATTTTAACAATAGTTCATCCATTACAAACAACTACCTCATTAGTCCTCCAAAACCCATAAATCAAGTGTATAAGCTACTAGATCAAGAATATAAATATAATGCCATTAAAGGCCAAAGACACACACAAAGGTGTGTAAAAGAACTTCTTGTCTACATATAATAATACTTGAAATGAGTATATCAACGACAAGAACAAGAGAATACATGTCCACATGGATCAAAAGCATCTCTTGTCTACGTAAAAGTACACTCAAAACCAAGTATGTTCAGCTACTAGAACAAGAGTAACAAGCCAACCATGGGCTAAAACACAATACATCTCTTGTCTACATAAGATGGCACTTGAAATGAGTGAAATAAGCCAACCATGGGCATACATCTCAGCGACTAGAACAAGGACACAAACGCCAACATGGATTAAAATCACACACCATGGTGTGAATCAACGTGCCTTGTCTACATAAAATAACACTCAAGACAAGTGTGTTCAGCTACTAGACCAAGAGAGCAAAAGCCAACAAAGGGCTACCAACATACGAAGGTGTAATAAAATTCTTGTCTACATATGATGACACTTAGATAAGGGTTATAAAAGAAGAAGACTTTTGAGGTAATTAAACTTGTAATGACAAACATATATATAAATCAAACCTTGAATCAATAGAACAATATTCTTCAGAAAAAATACTTATAAAAATAACATTTTGAAATAAACTATGTAAAAGTATCTTCAACAAGATACAACAACCGATAGAACAATATTCTTGAAAATAAATGTGTGAACATACGCACACCAAGAACATATGAAACACTTGTGCATAAAAGCACGAAATCACAAATGTGCAACTGCACTCATAATTTTCATAAACAATAAAAGGTTGGGCAATAATCCCTAAAACCTTAATATACCTTAAAACATTTTAAGGTTTCAAACATCATATATCCATCACATTTATATATAAATAAGAGCATCCATAAGATCAATGGCCAACATCAAACTAGTGACACACTCATATACCAAATCATTCTATAGTCCTAAGGTGCCCATAACTCACCTCAACCACCATCTATAATATGGTAAGTGGACAATCTAAAATGACATAACAATGAGTGCCACACTCATAATTAGAGATCATATACCAAATCATTTTAGAGTCCCAAGGTGCCCATAACTCACCTTAACCACCATCTATAATATGGCAATTTGGACAATCTAAAATGACATAACACAAGGTGCCCTTAACTCACCTCAACAAACATCTCTAATATAAAAAAAAGGCCAAAACAATGATGCATTAAAAAAACATGTGATGGACAAATATAAATGCCACAAAAGGCAATAAACACTTTAGGAATTATTTTTCAAAGAAAAGAGGACCGATTAAAAATTGAATCAAAGGTCCAATATAATCAATCACAATAATATGTTTTATAACAACAATTTTGCATAAACACGAATTATGCTTAATCTTCAAAAGAAGTCATTTATACAAAAAAGACTTATTATGCAACTAACACAATTATGAAATATTAAGCAACATCATGCGTAAGAACCGATTTGGAATAATCAAAAAGTCAAAAACAAGCCTCAACTATGATAGATATAAAGTGCAACTAAATGCATACCAAATGATAATAGATGCACTTTTATGCAATGCAAGATTTTTAAATGACAATAATCTTGAATGAGCAAATAACAAACTTAGGCCAATATAGGCATTCATAAAGATGGTGAAGTTTGAAAATCTTATGAAATCCACTATTGTAACTTAAAAAATGATGCTCACAACCAATCTCAAAAGATCCACAAAGGGTTACAAGTATCAATGAATCTTTGAAGGATATTATGCAAAGGAAAAGATACTTACAAACAATCTTCTCACAACAACCATGAAATCTTCATAAAAGAGCATATACTCACAAGAAGATTATAGAGACCAAAAAGGCTTCTTAAGGAGAGCTCAAAACACACAAAATTCCCAAAGAAAGGGAAAACTCCACTAAAGTGAGAGAAATCCCAACAAAGAAGAATAATAGATTTGTTAAAAAACCTTATGATAAAGTAAGATTGTACTATGACATAAATCTATAGAATTAAACACTTATTGAGGAAAAATTCAAAAAGCTCTTAAGTTTTATCAAAAAACATGACTTAATTCAACCGGAATTATATATATAAAAAAAAACTTTCTTAATTAAATGTTGCTCATATAAAAAGGACACATTAGGTAAGTGAATCAAAACTTATTAAAGAATTTTTCATATATGCCAAGCATTTTTCGAAAAACTACATCTCACAAACATTTTAATCTTAACATACCTTTCTTTAAAGACTTACCACATATAAAAGGTATTCTTATAAACAAAGATAGGTTTAAAATATAAATTCAAGGCTCCAATGGTCATAAATCTTTACCGACCCATTAAGTTTTGAGCAATCATATATCTAATTTTTCGCCAAACAAGTTATCATTTTAAAAAATTTCAAAGAAAAACATAGGAAAAAGTATGTATATGAAAAATATTCAATAGAGTATCAAGTAACTCAAATTTTTATAAAAAGACATAATGACAAAGAGTACACATATAAAAGAACATATTAAATTCTTCATACAATACTTAAAGAAATAGAATGCATACCGAATAACTTTTAGAAAAGAGAGAGAAATGAATACTTCACCATTTTTCTTTAAAACTTTCTTGAATACCACGCTTCCCGATGCACCAAAGAGCAACTCGATCTCAACCTTGCTCTGATACCATGTTAGAAAGTGACTTTGAATATTTTAGGTTCGATAATGAACCCATACACATGCACATTAAGTGCGAATATACTCACTTAAGGGAACAACACAAGCACATCAAGTGCTAATACATAAACCCATAAAAGGGATAAATATGACTTAAAGTCACAAGTTAAATATTATTGAAGAAATAGGAAGAAGAGGGTAAAAACCCTATACAATGGAGCATAAGCTCCTCCAAGGAGTGAAAGAATTACAAGGGGAAAGCTCCTATTTATAATACAAGCAAGGAGCCACTTAGGGGGCTCCCAAAGGAGTCGTTGGGAGCCCCCAACGGTCACATTTGTGACCGTTGGGGGCTCCCCAACGACTCTTTGGGGAGCCTCCCTAGGTGGCGCAAACCACTAAAAAAAAAGAAAAAATAAAAACGAAAAATAAAAGTAAAAATTACAAACACATTCCAAATGGAATATGCGTAAAACTGTGAAATGACTAAACTACCCCTATGCCTATAAATAGAAAAATATATATTTTATATATATAATTAGGATAATACATATGCATATATACCATATATGAATATGTATTATCCTTTATATATATAAAATATATATAAGATTACATAAGTTGAATGATACATTTTAACAAGGCCATCCTTTCACATCTTTCAAATTTTGTAAAGCATTCTTTTATGAACATGAATTCGGTTTTGAACCAGATCCCACGTTGGTGCTTGCAAAAAAACATAACTCAAATACCTCTTTTTTTATGAATTATCATGCTACCTATATAAAATATTAAAATTGTGGCCGATCTTACCTTGGAGACCTTGCTACAGTGGTTGAGAGTGGAACGGCCGGAGCCAATGATTGCTTCAATGAAAGGGGGCTGCAACCTTGGTGTTTGAAGGGAGGCGATGGCTGCAGCTGAAGATTGGTGGTGGTGGTAGACCGGCTGGTGCAGTGGAGGCTGGAGATGCAACAGCAAGGTGGCTGGATGCAAGGCTTGATGCAGTTGGAGGTGCAGCAGCTACTGTTGAAGAGGAGGCTATTGGCTAGAACCAAAGTTGAAGGGTTGTTGTCTTGGAGGAGGTTGCAGGATGGACCGGTGGTGACTACCAGTGGTGGCTGCACTTGTTGGAGGTTGAAAGTGATAGAAGTTGCAGCCAAGGAGAGGCTGCTAGAGTTGAGAGAGAATAGGAGAGAAGGGCTCAAAAGACCAGCCGTGTGGTGTTAGGGTTGACAAGAGAGAGGCTTTCAAGTCTTCACCGCATGGTGTTGTTGAAAAAATAAAAAAAAAGAAACTTAGGTTTTTAATGAGGTCTAAACTTAGGGATTGAGAACGGTTAATCAAATCATCCCCCAAGAGAGCCAGCCGTATGGAGTCGTGGATTAGAAAAGAGAAAAGAAGAAAGGGGAAAGAAGGAAGGGAAGGAAAAGGAAAGGGAAGAAAGAAGAAGAAGAAAAGGAAGAAAGAAAGAAAAGAAGAAAGAAGAAGAAGAAGAAAGGTAAGAAAAAGAAGGAAAGGAAAGAAGGAGGAAGGGGGGGTCGACCCCCTTGTGGGCCCCACCTCCTCTCATAAAAATAAGAATTAAAAAAATAAAAGAAAAGAAAGAAAAGAAAAAGGTATTTTTTAAATGAAAATGTAGATGTAAATGAAGGAGGCATCTCAGAGTGGGCTCACTTTCCAAATTTGAAATTCATTTTGAGGATCAGAGGGGTAGAATAATCTTTTCAAAAAAAATTTTCGGATAAAATGAGCTATTTTTGGTAGTCTTTGAAACGAGCTCCGAATTTGAAATTTCATACCCTGTTGCGAAGCAAATCTAATCTAGAATTTGAAAATTTGAGTTTAAAAAGAATCCAAATTGTTTTCTCGGGAAAATATTTTCAAATTTAGAATCCTAGGGGTAAAAATATCAATTTTGGAAACCCAGGGTTTGAAATTGATTTCTGAAAACTTTTAAAACTCAATCTGAATTGGAATTTATAAAACTGGAGTTCTGGATCTCGAAAATGAAATGAAATGTTATGAAATGATGAGAAATGATATAAAATGATGTGAAATGATATGAAATGATGTGCAAAATGCAGACCCTGAATGAAGAATTTTGGACATTAGACCCCGATTGACAGTTGTACTAGTTCAGAAAATGATAATTTTGATAAAAATAGCAAAATGGTTCAAGAAATGGTTTTCGGGCTCTACCGGGCCAGAGTGACACTGAAAATTAGAATGTGAGCTGAATTGAACTGGATTGAGCTGGGTTTTAGGGTTTTAGAACTCAACTGGACTGACAAGGCACTGACTCAACTGAACTCTCTGAATAATTTGCCAAGAAAAGCTGTCATTTTTAGAGAAATGGCGAGAAATGGTCACTGGATTGAAGTGAATTGCGGACCAGAGTTGGGTATGAGCTGGGACAAAGATCAGTAATACTAAGATGAACTAAAATTGAAGCTCGAACACTAGTTCAATTGACTGGACTCAGCTCAATTTCAGCTGAAAGAGCTGAAATGGGCTAAAATGGGCTCCCAAACATTTGGAAATGGTTTTGAACTTAAACTGGAGCACTTGAACTCCTGATGAGCTCAAGCTAGACTTTGAAGAATAGGATTGACTGAGAATAACTGACTCGAAGACAATTGACTTAGATTTGAGTGAGAAATGAGCTCATTTCTGAAGAAATGATCCCATTTTGGCAGGAATGGTCAGAAATAAAAATGACCTTCTCATTATGAGCTCAGGTGAGCTAGAAATGACTGACAATCTAACTGTTCTGAGTTTACAAATGAACTTAGTTGACTCCGACTGACTGGGGTCTTGGATGACCTAGGGGTAAAATGGTAATTTTTCTAATAAGAGTGGGTAAAATGGTAATTTTTTGACACAAACTTGGGGTTGGACTCCTACACTGACCTACCAAGGTTGGCATTACACGAGGGGTGTGTCTGGGAATGAATGAGAAAAATTTAGGGTGTTTAGAGAAATATAACTCCACCTCTCATGCTTGCTCGGATCTTTATGTTGCTTCAATGAGTTCCAACAGGAACTCCCATTTGCAATGGTCTTCACTCTTCGCCTTCCAATAGATGTTCTTTTGGTGGCTGCTAGGAATTTGCTACATGAGAAGATATTTTTAGGTTTATGTGTCAAGAATGATGTATAATTTTTTAGCACTGAGAATAACTTGAGAGCTATGTATGTGTTTGACATGTTCAAATATTTTTGTCACTTATTCTATAATTTGTTATTTTCATGTCCCTTAATAACCAAGAATATGGACTTCAAATTTTATGCTTGCCGTTGAGGAATTTGAGTCTTACCAACACATTGAGTTATATAAATAAAAAATCATTAAATGACATATTCTTTTATAACTTAAATATTTAAATATCAACCTGCCCAATTTCTTAGTCTCTAGAACATACATATCGGAAGCCCTCAATGTAAGCAGGAATCACGATTTCTAGGTAGTAAGAAGTGGAAGTAATCAGAAATACCGATTCCCAAATATGAGAATCTCGCTTACCAATCATGACACAATTTGGATGACAGATTTTTTTGCAAATGATAGTGTTTCAAGCAAGGTTGTAAGTATCGTATCGTTACCCGTATCAGTCGGGCCCAAAGCAACACCTAATCGTATCGTAAACATACCAAATTTTTTTAATAAAAAACCTCCAAAATTTTCAAAAAATCAGAAAAAATTATAACACAAGAAACAATGATAAATAAAACCATAATAGCACATATCAAGCAATTATTAGCTGCATAAGACATCGAACATTCAATAATCAAGATAATATGCTATGAATGGCATGCATATCTCATAAGAAAAATGTAAATTGTAAAATAATAAACAACACTAAGCTAACAAGTCATAAAATCCATAACAGTGCATGTTTACATAAACAAAAACAAAATCCCCAACTGTTTCTCAATACTTAAAAAATTTACATAACCAAATTTGTTTAAGTTCAATAAAAAAAGAAGACTTCTTCTTGCAAGAAATCAAGCCTCAAATCACTCTCAAGTTCTTTAGGAGTGATCACAAACTCACCTTAAAGAGTCTTCTTATATATTTAAAAAAAATGAATTGAGCACACCATAAAATGTACTGATTGTGTATCGTATCGATTGGGCCCAAAGTAACAATACGCATCGTATTTAAGTATGACACTATATATTAGATCTTTTTAAAAAAATTGAATATATTTTGTTATTGCTTCGTAAGTTTGCCTTTTAGATAAATGAAATCAAGGATTTTTTACTTCAGATTGGCATTGGATAACTTTTTCTACAAGACATATTTTTATTGTTCAAAAATATCACATGGTTGCTGATTTATGCCATTAAGCTTAATTGTCGTTTCTTAGATTTGTAATATATGTGATACAGTATGCATAAATTCTTTTATTATTTCGATGTTTGGTGCCCAAAGTAAGCTTATTAAGTTGCTGCTTTTGAATATTTTGCACTTCTATTAGATGTATACTTATGCATTATTCTGGTAAGAAACTAGAGATCTAATAGCATGACTGTTACTGACCACAATTTTTATTTTTTAAAAGTTTTTTCGTTACATCATCAATTTATAAGTAACAACATAATTTCACAGATCACTTTGTAAATGATTCTCCGTTCCATTTCTTACTTTCTGCTTCCTGAACCCTATAAAGAATTAAAATAACTATTTTTTATTATGATTCCAATAGTGCTTCTCACTTCTTCATGAAACCACCTACCAATGCATTACTACACTGCATTTATATCTTCTTTCTTAAAGTGGTTCTCTAGGGTGGTTTGTTCCAAGAAGTGACGATTAATATATATGAGGGGGATCTAAATACATGTTTTCGGTTTCAGATTCAGGTGAAGGGCCTGCAGTTTCACAGACAGAGGGGCAGCTAGTAGCCTTGGATTTATATATTCGAGATGATCCATAGAAAGGTAGACAAGAAAACAATCCTGGGTTGAAACAAATCACCCTAGAAAACCGCTTCAAGGAAGAAGAAAGGGATGCATTGTGTGAATACATTGATATGTGATTTTATGAAGCAATAATACTTTTAATACTGCAAAATTGTCATCCTTTCATAGGTATGATTGAAGCCCTAGATCAGTTTCTCCTTGTGATGAAACTTTCATTATACCATGAGTTGCGAAAGCCACTTTTGGCTAAAAAATTATGAAAACAATGGAGTTTTTGGGCCAATACAAAGGGAATTGAGTTAATTATGATATAGCAATATAGCATGAATTGACTAATATTAAGGGTCGAACACTCATAAATTTCTTGGTTAATTTCCCTTTATGAACAATGTTTTGGAAATCAGTTGATGCATCTAAAGAAGTTTAATATGAAAAATTGTTTTTTGAAATGTTGGATGCAAATTTGCTTTAACAAAATTGTTGAAGAAGTTGGCAAAGACAATGTTGTTCAAGTTGTTAGTGATAATGCATCCAATGATGTGAAAGTCGGTAAAATGTTGATGGACAACAGACCCCACTTGTTTTAAACTCCTTGTATTGCACACCGTGTGGATTTAATGTTGAAAAACATATAAGAGTTGAAATGTTTGAAGAATGTCTTTAAAGAAGCAAAACAATTGATGATATTTATATATAAGCATACTCAAGTGTTGAGTATGATAAAAACCTATACACAGAGGGACCTACTTAGAACAGTAATAACGCAATTTGCAACTAAGTTTCTTACCCTTGAAATTATTTATAGCTTTAAGAAGAGATTGAGGTCTATGTTGGAGATGATTGTGTTAGAAAGTGAGTTGGAATACATTGGGTTCAATAATGAACCCATACTTATGCACGTGAAGTGCAAATATACCCATTAAAGGGAAACAACACAAGCACATAATGTGCTAACCCATAAAACCCATAAAAAGGGAAAAATATGACATAAAGTCATAAGTTGCATATCATTGAAGAAACAATGGACAAGGGGTAAAAACCCCATTACAATGGAGCATAAGCTCCCTCAAAAATACAAAATATAAAGGGGAAATCCCCTATTTATAAGCATGAAAAGGGACCACCTTGGGGGCTCCCAAAGGGGACGTTGGAGAGCCCCCAACGGTCACATTTGTGACCGTTGGGGGCTCCCAACATCACTTTTGGGAGGCCCCCAATGTGGTACAAAACCCAAAAATATAAAAAACAAAAAATAAAAATAAAACAAAAATTACAATGCATATTCCAATTGAAATATGCGTAAAATGCTTATTTACAAGAATACCCTTGAGGGTATTTTAGGAAGATAAAATATATATTTATATATATATATATAAATAGAGATATGTATACATATATATATATATATGTATACGTATCTTTATATATATATATATATATATAAATATATATATGTACATTTAAGGATCAACATATTTTAACACCCCCCTCAATCTTTGCGGGGAAACGAAAAGATTGAACAAAGGGCAAGACTCCAAGAGGCTCCGGCAAGGATGCAATGGAACTTAAAAAGGCCTTCCTCCTATTGTCTTCAAATTTCCCGAACTATCCAGGGTACTTCTCTTTGTCCTATCTCCAAGATCCTGTGAAATAACAACAAAGAAACAAGTAAAACAAATCTTTGTACTTTTATTCAAATGGAACATTTCTAACTAGCACAGGTTAGAAGAGATGCAAATTATGCAAAAATGACCTTAAAGTTTCAAAATCATATATCATGTTTAAAACAAAATGAGCGGAAGCAAATTATGCAGAAATAAATTACAAGAATGCATAATGCATTCATAAGGTCCAACGTTGGACAAATATAACCCCATAATGGAGAATAACAAAATGGTCCACTAAGGGACACCACAATAAGCCTACGAAGAGGCATGATATACATAAACATTATTGAATGAGGGCCCAAAAAGGCCATAAAGAGCATATGCATATACTTATCATGAAATGAATTAATACTCAAAGAACTCATTAATGAACATGCTTCAAACATGTAATGAAGTGCCAAACAAGAGAAACAAAGTCTCCAAGCATACTTTAGACAAAATAAACCCAAGAGTTCACAAGGTTTTAAAATCATTTATGAAAGACATACTTAATACACATTTTGCATATAAGGGTGGCAAAAACCATAAGCACTTAATATATAGATTAAATGCTAAGAAATCAACTTGATATGCATATCAAAATTATGATTTGCTTGAAAAACACAAGTCATGAATGAAATTTTGCAAATTTCAACAATAGTTTATCCATTACAAACATCTTCCTCATTAGTCCTCCAAAACCCATAAATCAAGTGTATAAGCTACTAGATCAAGAATATAAAGCCATTAAAGGCCAAAGACACACACAAAGGTGTGTAAAAGAACCTCTTGTCTACATATAATAATACTTGAAATAAGTGCATCTACGACAAGAACAAGAGAATACATGACAACATGGACTAAAAAGTATCTCTTGTCTACGTAAAAAAATACACTTAAAACCAAGTATGTTCAGCTACTAGAATAAGAGTAATAAGCCAACCATGGGCTAAAACATAATACATCTCTTGTCTACATATGATAGCACTTGAAATTAGTGAAATAAGTCAACCATGGGCATACATCTTAAGCGACTAGAACAAGGACACAAACGCCAACATAGGCTAAAAATCACACACCATGGTGTGAATCAACGTGCCTTGTCTACATATAAGATCACTCAAGACAAGTGTGTTCAGCTACTAGACCAAGAGAGCAAAAGCCAACAAAGGGCTAAAAACACACGAAGGTGTAATAAAATTCTTGTCTACATATGATGACACTTAGATAATGGGCATAAAAGGAAAAGACTTTTGAGGCAATAAACTTGTAATGAAAATAAACCTCGAATGAAACAATATTCCTTTTAAAAAAGAATACTCATAATAACATTTTGGAATAAATGCAAGTAAAACGTATCTTCAACAAGATACTACAACCGATAAAATAATATTCTTTAGAACAAATGTGTGAACATACACACCAAGAACACTTGTGAAAAAACACAAGAACACATGTGCACAACAAGCACAACATACAGAAAAAATGTGCAAATGCACTCATAAAATTCATAAACAAATAAAAGGTTGGGCTATAATCCCAAAACATCTTGATTTTAAAAGTACCTTAAAACATTTAAGGTTTCAAATACTATATGTCCATCACATTTACATAGAAGCATCCATAATATCAATGGCACAAGAGAAAAAATGAGTGTCACACTCATAATTAGAGATCAAATAACAAATCATTTTAGAGTCCCAAGGTGCCCATAACTCACCTCAACAACCATCTATAATATGGAAGGTGGACAATCTAAAAATGATACAACACGAGGTGCCCATAACTCACCTCGACAAACATCTCTAATATAACAATACTAAGGCCAAATAAATGATGCATTAAATAACATGTGATGGACAAACATAAATGCCACAAAAGGGCAATAAGCACATAAGGAATCATTTTCCAAATAAAAGTTTTTACAAAGAGGACCGATTAACAAATTGAATCAAAGGTCCAATATAATCCATCAAAACAATTTTGCATAAACACGAATTATGCTTAATCTTCAAAAGAAGCCTTGTACACCAAAAAAAGGCTTACTATGCAACATAACATGAAATATTAAGCAACATCATGTGGATGAACCGATTTGGAACAAACAAGCCTTAACTATGAAAGACATAAGGTGCAATTAAACGGTGAAGTTGGTGAAAAAATAACAAACTTAGGCCAATATAGGCATTCTTAAAGATGGTGAAGTTCGAAAAACTTATGAAATCTACTATTGCAACTTAAAAATGACAAACAATCATGAAATCTTCATAAAAGAGTATATACTCACAAGAAGATTATAAGGACCGAAAGGCTCCTTAAGGAGAGTTGGAACAAAAAAACATATACAACTCCCAAAGAAGGAGAAAACTCCATTAAAGTGGAAGAAATCCCAACAAAATAGATTCATTAACAAAACCTTATGATAAATAAGATTGTACTATGGCTTAAATAAAAAGTAAACATTTATTGAGGAAAAATTTAACACTCTTAAGTTTTATCAAAAAACATGACTTAATAGATTATTACCTACTCCTAATGAAATAAGTACACAATAAACATTAGTGAAGACCATAACTTTTGTAATGAAATATGCGGAAAAGCAAAAGACTGCATTAAGCACTTACAAGATTCACTAATGAACAATAAAAGGGAAAACACCAAAACCCACAAGAGACAATCACAACATAAAAATATAAATGTCTCTTATTGAAAAGAGAGAGAACTCTCTAAATGTTGAAAACATCCTTAAGAGTGTAAAGATGGAAAGAAAATCACCATATTCCATAAGACCATTTTAAAACTTAATTCAACCGGTATTATAAAAAAAAACTTTCTTAATTAAATGTTGCTCATATAAAACGGACACATAATATGGAATTTTTCATATATGCCAAACATTTTTCAAAAAACTACATTTCACAAGCATTTTAATCTTAACATACCTTTCTTTAAAGACTAAACATTCATATAAAGGTATTTTCATAAACAAGGTTAGGTTTAAAATGTAAATTCAAAGTTTTTACCGACCCATTAAAGCAAGTTTTGAGCAATCATATATCTAATTTTTCGCCAAACAAGTTATCATTTAAAGTTTTTCAAAGAAAAACATACGAAAACGATTCAATGGAGTAGCAAGTAACTCAAAAAAGACATAATGACAAAAAGCACACATAAAGAAAAGAACATATTACATTCTTCATACAATACTCAAAGAAATAGAATGCATACCGAATAACTATAAGAAAGACAATAGAGAGAAACGAATACTTCACCATTTTTCTTTAACAAATTCTTGAATACCACGCTTCCCGATGTATACGTATCTTTATATATATATATATATATATATATATATATATATATATATATATAAATATATATATGTACATTTAAGGATCAACATATTTTAACAGATTGATCCAATAACAATTTCTCAAGCACACCTACTAGTAAAGGATGTGAAAGTAAATTTTAGAAAAGAGGCAAGTTATATTCATAAAACAATGGTTCATTTGATTGATGTGCTTCGAATGGTTGATAATGACAAAAAGCCTACTAAGTCATATATATGAAAAGATGGATTGGGCAAAGGAACAGATAAATATATAATTTAAATTTTTAGTATTTTAATAAGTGTAAATTTGATTTTTAACTTAATTTTAATAGTAATTACTTTCAGTTCTATTACTTAATAGGTAAATTTGGATAATGATGACAAAAGATATGACCCAATTTTGAACATAATTGATAAAACATGGTGTCACCTATTGTAATACACCTTTGTATGCAGCAAGCTTATATCTCACTTCGTCTATATATTATGAGTAAGAAAATATTGAGTCAAATGATAAAATAGTTATATGTGTGCATTGGCCGTCCTGTTTAGAGTAAAAAGAATCAAAGTAAACTAGTGGACCGGTTCATAAAATATAGAACTACCATAGAACCCTTTGACATAGAGTTGGCAAAAAAAAAGAGAAAATTGTATTTGCCAGATAAGTTATTAATTTTCATATAAATTTATCTTTTATAATTTAATTAAATCTAATTTGATAAATTTTTTTATACTGAAATTAGTGGATTTTCCATGGTATTGGTTATCCCCAACTCCAAACCTTTGCCATTTGAATCTTAGGCCTCATGCGTAGTGCATACAAATGCGAGAATAACATACTTTTGAAGTGGTGAACTACTATTTACTACTAAATAATATCAGTTAATTTGTATATATTTTAACTTTGTATTTTTTTCCTACAAAAAAAAAAGAAATCGACTTTTGCACAAGAAGTTCAATGATTTGGTATTTTTACAATATAATCAGGGGTTAAAATGAAGATATGAGCGAATGGGCAAAAGAATTCTCATCGACCCCATCATCTTAAGGAAAGTCGATGAAAAAGAAAAGTGGACAAGTAATGATGAGTTGGTCTTTGAAGGAGGAGGGGGAGGAAGGAGATTTATATATCCGAGAAATTGTCAGATTGCATGGGGTACTGATCTCGATCATTTATGATCACCCAAGATTCACTTCTCAATTTTGGAATCAGCTACAACAAGCCTTGGAAGCAAAATTGAAATTCAATACAGCTTTTTATCCTCAAAGACTGTACCATACAATCTTTGGAAGATATGTTACGTGCTTGTATGTTATAATGGAAAGGAGATTGGGATGTTTTCATAGTACTAGATGAATTCACTTATAACAATAGTTATCACACCAATATTGGAATGACTCCATATGAAGCTTTGTACAAAAGGACCTGCGGATCGTCAGTTTACTGGGATGAAGTTGGTGAGCTAAAAATAAACTCGTCAATTGTACTGCAGCATTATACTCAACAAGTACATATGATTTGAGAAAGGTTGCATACTGCCCAGAGCCAACAAAAAAGTTATGTTGATCAAAGATGTAAGAAACTTGTTTTTGCTATTAGAGATATAGTTTTTGTTAAAGTATCTTCGACCAAGAGCGTATTCAAATTTGGAAAGAAGGAAAAATTGAATCTCTGATTTGTCGGACCTTTCAAAATCTTAGAGTGAATTGACGAAATAGCTTACCGAGTAGTGTTGCCTCCTCAATACGCACAGATCCACAATGTATTTCATGCCTCAATATTACAAAAATGTGTTTTGATTCGTCGCACATCATTCAATAAAAGGACATAAACATTCGAGAAGATATGACTATAGAAGAGAAACCTATAGAAATTATGGATCGAAAGGATCAGGTGTTAAGAACGAAGATCATTCATCTTGTTAAAGTGAAATTGTTAAAGTGAAATGGCAACATCATGGAATTAAGGAATGTACGTGGGAACCTAAATATAGTATGAGAAAAATGTACCATGAATTATTTGAATAATCATTGTATAACAAATTTTGAGAACGAATTTTTTTTGAAGGGTCGAATGTAATATCTGAAATTTTTTAATGTTAAATAAATTCATATATTCTAAAATTCAAGTCATTATATAACTTTGAATTCTATGGATCTTAAATTAGATCTGGATATAATCCAAAAGTCTAGAGACATGATCCAAATAAAATTTAGATCTAAAATTTTATCGGACCTGGATACTGGTCTGAATCCATATCGAAGAATTTAATTGATTCCTTAATGGATTAGGATATTAACCAAATGGATTTTTTTAACGAATCTGGATATTTATTCAAGTCTATATTTCAGGGATATATGTTGAGAAATATTTAAATTATTCAAGGGCAAAATAGTAATTTCACAACCTAGGAGTATATTCTGAGAAGTAATTAAATTGTCTAAGAGCAAAATGGTAATTTTACGAGCCAAGGGCATCTTCTGATAAATAATTAAATTGTAAGAGGGCAAAATAATAAAATTACCAAGGTCATTAAAATGACTATTTATGAAACTAACCAGGGATAAAAAGGTAAAAATAAATAGAAATTATGAAATTAACAAAATAAATACAACAACAACAACTACGCCTTCATCCCAAAACAATTGGGGTCAGCGATATGAACCAAAAAAGAAATTCATTTTGGGTCTTCCACATGAATCATTTTCCTCCAATCATTTCTATCCAACGCCATGTCCTCGGTGAGGTTCAAAGCATTCATATCCTTTCCTATCATCTCCATCCAAGTCTTCCTAGGCCTACCCCGACCTCTTTTAACTAATATATTTTCCCATTTCTCCAACCTTCTAACTGGAGCATCATTAGGCCTTCGCCGAATATGTCCAAACCACCGTAAACGATTCTCTCGCATCTTATTTTCAATGGGTGCAACACCTACCTTCTTACGTATCTCTTCGTTCCGAATCTTATCTTTTATTGTATTTCCACACATCCATCTAAGCATCCGCATCTCAGCTACACTCATTTTTTGAATATGATGTCTCTTGGCAGCCCAACATTCCGTACCATATAGTAAAGCGGGTCTAATAGTCGTCCTATAAAACTTTCCCTTCAACCGCAATGGCATTCTACGATCGCACAGCACTCCAGTAGCACTTTTCCATTTCATCCACCCAACCTTTATCCTATGATTTACATCTCCATCAATTTCTCCATACTTTTGAATGATGGATCCCAAATATTTGAAATAATCATTCACCGGTATATCTTGCTCACCAAGCTTCACTACACTCCCATCACTACTTCGTTGCTTACTAAACCGACATTCCATATATTCAGTCTTACTCTTACTCAACTTAAAACCTCTAGCTTCCAATGTCTGTCTCCATAATTCTAACTTAGCATTAACCCCAGCTCTAGACTCATCAATCAAAACAATATCATCAGCAAACAACATACACCACGGTACATTTTCTTGAATTGATCTCGTAAGCTCATCCATCACTATCGCAAATAGGAAAGGGCTTAAAGCAGATCCTTGATGTAACCCAACCGTTATCGGGAAATTGGTTGTCACCCCTCCACAAGTGCGGACATTGGTTACTACTCCTTCATACATATCTTTAATTATACTAATGTACTTGAGAGAAACACCTTTCTTCATCATTGTCCACCAGAGAACGTCCCTAGGTACTCTATCGTATGCCTTCTCTAAATCAATAAAAACCATATGCAAATCTTTGTTCCTCTCTCTATATCTTTCAATAAGTTGTCTAAGAAGATGTATAGCTTCCATAGTTGATCTTCCAGGCATAAAACCAAATTGATTCTCCGATATCATGACAACCTTCCTCAACCTAGACTCAATCACCCTCTCCCAAAGTTTCATAGTATGACTCATGAGTTTTATACCACGATAGTTTGTGCAATCTTGTATATCACCCTTATTCTTATATAAAGGCACCAAAGTACTCTTCCTCCACTCATTAGGCATCTTATTTGTTCGCCAAATCAAGTTAAAAAGATTTGTCAACCATTCTAAACCTTTCTCTCCCAAGCATTTCCAAGCCTCGATAGGTATACCATCTGGGCCAACTGCCCTTCTTGATTTCATTTTCTTCAAAGCCTCTGCAATTTCTTTCTTTTGAATCTTGCGCATGAAGTCACGATTTATCTCATGAAAAGGAATGGAGAAGTCTCCAAGATCTTGAGCATGACTATCATTAAATAGCTTATCAAAATAATCTTTCCATCTCTCCTTAATCTCCTCATCTTTGACTAAAACCCTTTGCGTTTCATCTTTGATACATCTAACCATACCCAAATCCTTCGATTTCCTATCTCTCATCTTTGCAAGCCTATAAATATCCTTCTCGCCTTCTTTGGTATCCAACTTGTCATAAACCTCCTTATATACCTTAGCCCTCGCGTTTCGAACAACTTTTTTAGCTTCCTTCTTTGCTATCATATACTTCTCCAAATTCTCATTATCACGACTCTTACTTAGATTTCTATAACACTCTCTTTTAACCTTAATAGCTAATTTGACAAAATAAATAATTAAAATAAAATAAAAAATCAAAATTTCCCACCTATTTTATAAAACAAGCAAGTTTTGATGGTTTTTATAAACGGTTTTACAATATCAATTTCCAGAAATGGGGGCAGGAGGGCTAGTTTTGAAGGGGGGTTTTCAGAGGCTGAAACCCAACAAGGTGCGACCCACCCGGGCCTATAAATACCCCCTTAGGATCTCTCTCTCTCTCTCTCTCTACTTAGAAAAAATCGCCCTCCCCTCCCTCTCCTCTCTCTCTCTCTAACTTCTCTCTAGATTTGAAACCCCAAACCCCATTATTTTTCCAAGTTTGTTCTGTTAGCGACCTCTACCTGATGACAGTCTCCATTTGTTTGGGTGAGTCCTGTCCAAACAAATCCAGCTTTTGGAGCTTGGCCAACAAAAGTTGTTTTACGTTAGCATTACAGAAGCGCTGCTGGAATTTCTCTAGGATCAAATATTAACCTATAACCTTCAATTAATACTGTGTATGCTCATAAGACCGCCTAATTCTTCCATGAACCTTTAGGATCTCTTCTACGGATTAAATTGTGATAATTATGCCAAAAATTTAATCCATGGGAGGTTCTGCTAAAACTTTTAGAATGAGCCTTGAATTTTTCAAACTAATATATGGAAGGTACTGCCCAAATTTCAGAAATCTTGCTGGCATTATTGTGTAAAAATAGAGCAAGTGTTGTTCAATTTTCTTAAATTAACTTTTTGGGAATTTTATTTTAAACTAGGGCAGGTATGGCCCGAATTTTTATAATAATACATAATCTAATATAAGGGAATTTCTATCAGAATTTTTAGAAGCACTGCCATTTGTGGTCATTCCACTCTACTTCGGTTTGCAAGTTTACGAGACACTCACACTTTATAACACTACATAAAGATCACAGTTGTTATGCCAAAAGCTTGTGATTTATAATATTAAATATGTTCCGGACACATGCATGATTATAACAAAATCATAGGCATTAATTTATATTAGCATGCTCTAGTGAATATTCGCATACCCAACTCTATGTTTGCAAGTTCTAAATTATGCTCGCATGCGCTAATTCCTGTTTGCATGCATTGATTTAGGACAACGTGCATGAATATCTGTTATAAAGGTTTTTGTTCAATAATATAGTTGGGGGTTACCAAAACCCTACGGGCTATGAACTAATATTCTCAAAAATTTTGTTTATCAATAAAATATTACTATGGCCAAGGTTTGAGCAACCTTTGGTGCCATTGGAGCATGTTGTTGTAAATAGCATGCGATTGTATTGTTGTAAAATATGATTAGTTTTTCTCATATACAAGTTTGGGACACTCAAACCCATGAGGTACGAAAAGGGCACTAGATGTTAAATGATCTATGCTTACACACATCCTTAAAGTTGTTGTTCGTCGGCATAGGTGAAGTGCTCATATATACATACCAACACTTAATGGGTTGGGTATATATGACTGTAGTTGTTACCCTAAACGGGTATTTGGGCTATTGAGCACCGGATTTGGCTACAAGTATGGGGCACAAAAAATGTAGTCTCTGTAATTATTAATAACCCTTCAAGCTCATTTAAAATTATATCTGCCTTTGAAGAGGTAGATGGTACAGCCTGGAGTGATATGTAGTAGTTTGTGAGAGCAAAAGCGTCCCATAGGGTCTAGGTTAGGAAGTCGAGGCTATCGACATGTCCTAGGTGATAGACTTTAACTACTGCAGCTAGTCTTGGATGCATCCTATATTTATTGTTTTGTCTTAGCGAGGATTTTTTTTGTCGCAGGCCGCCCACCTTGGGTTCTGGTTCAGTCAGGCACTCGGCTAAAATACATGAGAATAATATGCCCCTGGAATGCTTCGTCCGAATGTGAATGTTGTCCCCTACGTACCAGGGTGAGCAGTAAATATCAAAAGAAAGACCCTCACACAGATTGATATGAAAATATGCCTTGTTAATATAACATATAATTATGATCTTTTCTACATGATTGTTTTTTGAAGCATACATTTTTTCTGTTGGAATACTTTATGCAAATATGTTGAAGGACTTGTGACAATTGAGTTACTCAAATTATATTTTAACATTTCAAATTACTTGTAATGGGTATCTACTTACCAGGTTGTCACAAGTTTGACCTCGTCTTATGGAGAATACAGGTTTAGGTACAAGACACCTTGCACAATAGAGGATGCTGGACATGAGTGGCATCAAGGATAAGAACATTTAGAATTCAGGCCAAAACTTAGGATTTTGTTTTAATCCTAAGCGTTTATTAAACTGAACATTTTTGTAAAAGATTTTATATATATAATATGCATGATTTTGGCTTTTCATGCTCTGATTTGAACATTGTTGATTCACGCATGCAACCCTTCTGAGATTTTTGAACCCTAGTCAAATATGTTTTCGCTGTCAATTTTAAATGATACAGAAAAGTTTAAATTTTTACGTAAATTTTAAAAGGGTTAAAATTTTTGAGGTATTACAATTGCTAAGAAGAAGAAGGAGAAGGAGAAGGGGGAGAAGAAGGGAGAAGGAGAAGGAGAAGAAGAAAGGAGGGTAATAATCATAATAAGAAGAAGAAGGAGAAGGACAAAAAGAGGGAGAAGGAGGAGTAGGGATGGCAGTGGACCGGGGCGGGGCGGGGGACAAGGTCTCCACCCCCGCCCCATCTCAAAAACCAAACCACCATCCCCGCACGGGTTTGGATTTTAACCTCGACCCCTGCCTTCATCCATGTTTCATGTCCTCCATGGGTTTGGATTTTAACCTCGACCCCCGCCTTCATTCTTGTTTCATGTCCTCCATCCCCAGTCCAAATGGAGGCGAGGCGGGGCAGGGCTCCGTTTCCCCTTTGTCCATTGCCATCCCTTAGAAGGATTGGGGATGGGATGGGGTGGGGCAGGGCGGGGCAAGGCAGGGATCGAAACGAGGACGGGACAAGGCGGGGAAAAGCGTAAGTCCATCCTCACCTCCATCCCTACACGGGTTTTGATTTTAACCTTCATCCCCGCCTCCATCCCTATTTCATGTTCTTCATCCCCGGTCCAAACAAGGCAAGGTGGGGCGGGGATCAGAATGGGGACGGGATGAGACAGGACGAGGCGGGGGAAAGCGTAAGTTCATCCTCGCCTCCATCCCTACACGGGTTTTGATTTTAACCTTCATCCTTGCCTCCATCCCCATTTCATGTTCTTCATCCCCAGTCCAAACAGGGCAAGGCAGGGTGGGGCGGGGTCCTGTTTCCCCCCGATCCACGGCCATCCCTAAAGAGAAGGAGGATAAGAAGAAGAAGAAGATTACATACCTGAGTGAGAGAGACAGTCCAAGAGGGTGTGCTCTTGTTCCTCTCTTCATCTTCTTTCGGCAGAGAAAGGGAGAGATGTGGGTGGTGGCTTCTGCAGGTGGTGAAGAGGGTGGGGGCTAGGGAGAAAAAGAGGGGAGGAGACAAAAGAGGGGGGTGCCCTAACATTGGGCCTCCCTCCCCCCTTTTGTTTCGAGTTCTTTTTTTAACATTATAGATGAGGTGTGTGCCTCACCCTGAGGCACGCCTCATCACGAGGAGTGCACCTCAAGGCGTATGAGGTGCACGCCTCACCCATGGTTGTGCCTTGGGCTTGCGCCTAAGGGCAAAAAGCCCCTCGCCTTGAGGTGAAGCGCGTTTTTTGTGCCTTGATGTACGCTTTCAACAACACTTATTGATAGCTAATTTTTTTGTCTTTTTAAATTAGATCAATCAATGGATGGATGTAAAAGTGATCCTGCATTGGAATATTGTAAAGTAGATAAGTTCAAGAACCAAGTGATATGTGTTTTTTGTCGTTATACTTTCCATGGTGACATTTTATTCAAGTGTCATATTGTAGCGCAACACAATGGCGCCATGTCGCTATGTCCTTCACCACACATTTCTCTTCATGTGCGTGAAGAGTTTATAACAAGTTTGGAAGCAGATGTAGAAAAGAACAAAATGGCACCTATGTCACATAGACACAACTATCAAGCAGTCGTACTCGTGTCGAGACAGGTGTGAGTGCAGGTCTAGATTGGGTCGGGTCCAAACCTGACCCAACCAAAATATTTTTTTTAAACCTAGGGTGAAAGGCAAAGAGGAAAAAGAAAAAAGAGCAGGAAGAAGAAGAACAAAAAAAAGGAGGAAGAAGAAAAAAGAGGAGAAGGAAGAAGAAGAAGAAGAAAAAAGAAAGAGGAGGAGAAGGGAGAAGAAAAAGAAGAAAGAGGAAGAGAAGGAAGAAAAAGAAGTAGAAGAAGAGAGAGATCGAGAGCATACCATGTCCCTGTGCACTCATTTTTTGAAATAGTCATGTTGTACCCTCCATACCCGTACATGTACCCGTACCCATGTGACATAGAATGACACAAAAAATTGCTCCTAACAATGAAGATGAAGATAGTGCACCACCACCAATTCCCCTTGACAGTCAAGATGAAAATGATGCACTATTAGACTTAATAGTTCCTAACTCTGAGGATGAAGATGATATACCACCACCACCTCCATCAACTTCAGAAATTGGTGAAAGTTCCAGAGCCCATGAAGAAACACCTAACAAAGCAGTGACGGACATACTTCAAGTTTTACTAATATTGTATTTTGAATAGTTTAGTTACTTTAGTTTTAAAGATTTAGTAATTTAGGAATTAGCCATTTGGAAAATTAGATTATTAGGCTTTATGCAATGTGCACTCTAATAGTTTGGAGGACTTATGATGTTATATTTGTTATATGAACTATGACATTTTAGAGGCCTTGTTAAAATTTCAATGTTATGCATTTTTAATTGTTTGTTTTTATGTTATATTTGTTACATTGCTAATTGTCTGTTTTTATATTACATTTGCTTGATTCATAATTAATTGTTTTTATGTTATATTTGCTTCATTATAATTGTCTATTTCATGGTATATTTGCATCATTCCTAATTGCCTTTTTTATATTAGATTTATTTTATCCATAATTATTTGTTTTCTTGTTATATTTGCTTCATTCATAATTGACTGGTTTTATGTTACATTTGCTTCATTCCTTATATTATATTTTCTTTATTATTAATTTTTGTTGTGCTATATTTGCTTCATAAAATTTGCTTCATTCATAATTGATTTTGTATATGTGCAATGGTATGCAATTGAAGGAAGTTTGCAATATATTTCGCTGAAGTATACACTTATACTTAATTCATGGTCACAATCATATGTTTGTTACTTAAATTTAACAATTTATTATGATATTTCTACTCTTCAATCTTTTGTTCTTTTGGTCCTGCCTAGGCCCCAACTAGGCTTTTTAGGGGTCTCTCGCCTAGTCTCAACCTAAGATCAACACAGCTGGAAGAGAAAAATGAAAAGGCAAAAAAACATCATTTTTACTGTGAGTGATCAAGAATGACATTTGTTTAATTATGAATTTGCCTTTTTTTTCTTTCTAGTTCCCATTTTCTTGGCAATTGAAGTCAGAATTTTGTTTTTTCTTACAGTTTTACCATCTTTGTCAGCAAATAGAATAACTGGCATGCAATCCCTGCAATATTATTGATATTTGAACTTGTTTTTCCATCATCCACTGGGGTGCTTGTATGCACGCATTCATCCAGTAAAGCGGGAAATCTTGGAAGTATGCACTGCACTCCACTCCACAATGCACTCCTAATTGTCCAATATTTCTGGATGAATGGGCGAATGGATGTTTGACTGCACTCACTTATCCAGAATTTCAGGGTATCGTGGAAACTCTCACTGTACTTCAACAATGCAATCTCCAACTTATCCCATGTTGTTGGATAAGTGGATGCATGCAGACACCCATGTAAAATAAAATCTTAATCACACCCAAAACCATAATCTAAAACCAAACTTCAGTTTGATTATTCAAATTCTAGGGAAACTCTTTAACTCAAACAATTCAGAGGAGAGAAAAAAAGAAAAAAAATGAAATCAGAAACTAACCCATTAAGATTCGGTCTAGCGATTCAGTTCCGCCGGCAACGGCCGATTGAACCCACCCCGCCGATTCATATACTGCCTCGGCTGCCGCTTCGTCGCAACCCTAACGCCACTCACATTGGCGCCGGGCACGGGCTTCCCCTTAGTGGAATCGAACCCCAACGGGATCCCCAATTTCTTCATGAACTCTATCTCGTCCGAGTCCTCGACGTTTCCGTCCTCCTTAGGAACAGACCCCCCTGCCGGCTGCTTTGTGCTGCCATCATCGGGTGCGACGGAAGACCGCTGACGTTCCTTCTCGTCGTCCTCCCTCCGGCGCTTCCGGTCCGGCCGGGAATGGTGGTCCACCGATGACGAACGGTGGCGACGCCGCTGCTTCTCTGGCGATCGGGATTTCGTCCTGGACCTCGACCTCGACTTGGATTTCAATCGGCGGTCTGGGGAGCGAGTTCGCGATCGAGTGTGGCGGTGGCTACGGTCCGGAGAACGGGATCGACGGCGGTCCCTATCACGATCACGATCACGATCGCGAACTCGATCTCGGTCCCGGTCTCGCTCTCTGTCGCGATCTCGATCTCGATCTCGATCTCGGCGATCCTTCTCCCTCTCCTTTCGCCATTCCTTCTCCCCCATTTCTGGTTAGGGTTTTAGAGATTCAGAGATTTTGGGGGTATTAGAGGTCCGGTACACCGTCAGAAGCAGGCGCCTTGGATGTGAAGGACACCCATCTAAACCATAAAACCATGAACAAGCTCATTGTGAGCCGTTCATTCTAAGTGATGGGCATCCCATTCATGCAGGTTTTGGATGCCGTTCATCTTGAAATCAACGGCATCGAAAGGTGCTGTGATGATAGGGATGCAAACAGATCGGATTTCGGATCCCAAAATATATTGGGAAGTAGGATAGGTTCTAACCCGAGACAACCAAATTTTGCAAATTTCTTCCTAAATCCGACCCATTTGCAACGTTATATGACGCGCTTCTAGGGGTGGGCCAATCAAAGCCCGGTTCAGGTAAGCCCACCGGGAAACAGGCCCTAAGTTTAACCATAGTTTTCAAGCACAAGCACATCTTTATTAACAGATCCAGGACAAGTCAATCCTGGTTCGCTGGTTGTGTTTCGTATGAAAACCTCTTCACATAAACGGATCGAGCTCCAAGCCTGATCGATGTTCTGCTATTATGTATACAAGCCCATAAATGTCAACACACGTCTATTCTATGGCATCAGCGTCATTAGACAATGCTTGCACCTATGACTTTTTGGTACAAAGTATGAGGGGGGTGTCAACGGGTTGGGTATGATATCAGGTTTGGATTGGGGTCTAATTGGACCTGTTATAAGAGACACCATACTCGGATCTGATAAAAACTACATGAACTAGACCCGAGCCATACTCGATAAAATAATATATTTTTTTGTCATATTTACATTGAAAATTTAGGGATCTTAATTGGAACTTGGGTCGGTCGTGTATAAAATTTCACAAACTATAAGCGGCTCCATGCATTAATCCGGAGCTGGGTCTTAATCCGGTCTTCTTATTCATCACCATACCCAGACGTTGTAAGGTTTGGTACGGGTAGGGTCGGACGTTGACACCCCTACAAAGGTACGGTACAGCAGAATTGTACCAAATATACCGACTAGGGTTCTGTGTGATTGGTAGGAGCTGTCAGTGCAACGTCTCCTAGTGGTGGGAAGTTGCAGGTTCAAAATCCAGTGGCACAAATGGTCTCACCTTTTTTTTATAGTTGGAAGCATCCAAACGTCATCTTCTAGCTTTTTGGTGTACTTCAATTATAAAGGACAGATGTCCACTCATTGGGGACTGCACGTGTCCCTGTCAATCTCATACAAAGGATTCCTATTTGCACTAGATAAAGCAAACAGACAAGTTGTTGTGTTTTCATAAGTTTTAGTCTTCTCCAAGTCCATGTCCATATTTGGACCACAAAGTTATGTTGTCTTTGTGAAATAATGTGTTTGAGTCTATTCGGGGTCACACGAGATAATAATTGTCAAATGTATGGAAAAAAACAAGGGACTTGAAGTAGTTAAGTCTTAAAATATATTGAGGTAACAAGGCTCGTGCCTTTACTCTTTTGGATAGAGTACCCCTAGTATGACCATGACGACAAGGTCTTCACCCCCACCCCCATTTAAAAAATTTACCCTTTATCCCCGTTTCATTCCCGTCTCAAAACAGTTGTTCTCATCCCCATTCATGTCTCTGTCTTCATCTCAATTCTCGTCTCAAAATAACTTTATTCTTATTTTAAGAAGAAAATAAGACAAGAATGAGTTTAAGGTTAGAAATGTTTATATATATATATATATATATATATATATATAAATATTTTATAATATATAAATGTATATTCATAATTTTATTAATACGAATTTGAGATTCTTATTTTAAGAAGAAAATAAGACAAGAAAGGGTTTAAGGTTAGAAATGTTTATATATATATATATATATATATATATATAAAGATTTTATAATATATAAAGGTATATTCGTAATTTTATTAATACGAATTTGAGACGGCGAGGGTAAGAATAATTCCATCCCCACCTTCATCTCGGTACGGGTTTTGAACATCTTCATCCCCGGTTCATTTCCTGCTTTAAGTCATCCATTACTGGTTTAAATAGGATGGGTTTGGACGGATCCCTGCTTTTCTCTGGTCCACTGCCATGCCTATTTAAGGGGAAAAGAGATAAAAAAATAAATTTTTTTCTAAGATGCTATCTTGCTTAAAAAAATTTTATGAGAATTGACATTTATAATGTAGACTTTGAGGCAGCATCCATCCACCAAACTTTTACAGCCATATATGAGGTTGAAATATTCCAATTATTTTTTTATGGTTATCACGGTTTTGTTTGGAAAGTGACCATCGGAGGTCACCGGGGTAAGGGTGGAATCCCCATTTCAAAAATTGCTTGGAATCCAGGAATAAAGAGAAAAGTAGGAACTGGCACGACTTTTGTGAATTTCAATTCCTTAATTACCAAATGCTACAACAGTCACACTTTGATGACCTTCTCATTTCATTTATGTTGGTGAAAACTGCATCGCAAACAACGTGACTATGGAAGTAGGGAATCCTTTATGGATTCTAAGTGCTCCCGAACGACTCTAAGGATTTGATAAATCCACTTTTTCATCCGCAAGAAACAGTTTCCATTTATCGCTATGATTTGAAAAATGTCGTCATCAATCATATATAAATACCTTTGTTTCTTTTCGTTAATTGCTGAGATGTTCGAATGATCCATCAACCTAACTTGATATTAACGTTTCCTAATCAACTTAAAATTATACACCCATGTCTTTTTTAAGTTTTTTTTTTTTGTTTTTTTGGTTAATCTAAAAAAAAACTTTGGCTTAAAAGTATCTTTCTTTCGCCGACTTAAGAATATACCCAGCTTGAGCCTTGTGACAAGAGATATGTGCTGTCATGGGCCTATTAGTTTCAATAGGCCAGCGCAATGCGACAATAATTTCTTATCACGGCAAGCCTCGCTTGTCAATAGCAAAAACTTGTAATCAAGTAGAGAATAGATAGAAGAATTGCAATCACAATAAACAATCACAATGAGGACGAACAAAAGAAAATTCAATGCATTTGATTCATTCACAATTTTACCCGCAGGCAAATTCATGCTGCACTGGCCTATTAAAGAAAATAGGCACATGTGCAACCATGAGCTTAAAACTGTGAATCGTTCATAAGTTGCCCCCTATCTGATGAGTGAAACCCTTGCTCATCTATCTTTAATTTTTTCTTTCTGTTTAAGCAAAGCGGCAGGTTGATGTGCCAGGTGGTGTCAATAAGGGGCTATCACGGTTCAGATCATCAAATCCCCACAATTCATCACCTGAATGTATATAACAACAAAATTATGTATTAAATTAATGAAGAAGGTCAAAAACTGTGATAGGTTAAATCTAAGGATAAATTCAACATCATATGTAGGGAAATTCAAGAGAGAGATCGGTGAAAGAAGGTTAGATTAAATTTCATTATCAAGGACACCTATTTTTCTGTGTTGAGTTATTGATAGTGTGCAAGAATATATGTTCAAGTCGAAAACCTCTTTTCACTCAATCCGTCTCCATAGATGTGTTCTCTTTTCACTCAAACACCTTGGATCGTCTTTTTTGAAGTAAAAATCATAATTTTTTAAGTCGTAAAATTTATAATTGATGTGCACCATTGATTTATGGTCCCCTTAAAAAATTTCCTTACATTGCAATCACAAGACTCAAAACTTGTTTTTCTCTAGGAAACACCATCTAAATCATATTTACAGGTTTTTCGTTTACGATCTGATCATTTAATTGCATGGCATCCGTGATCAGGATGCCTCTCTCTCTCTCTCTCTGTCTCTCTCTCTCTCTCTCTCTCTATATATATATATATATATATATAGAGAGAGAGAGAGAGAGAAATCATTTGGTATTTGAGTCTCTTGTTCTTGTTAAATTGTTGAAATATTTGATTTTGCCTTGATATTCCTTTTGGGTCGTCGAAATCCCATCGAATTCGGTTTTTTCTCTTCTGACTGTTGGCATTAGGGGTTGTTTATAAAAAAAACTTCAATGTTGAGGCCAACGGCATTTTTAAAGGGATGATGGAACCGACAACCAACCGAAAGGGGTGGCACACCCCTTCAATGGTCGCAGGCCACCAGACGATGTCGGGTGAACTATCGGATGTCATTCGACTATGTGCAGGCACAGTTCAGTGTCAACACAGGGTGAAAGGAGAGAGAGAGAGAGAGAGAAGACCACATGATCCTTCCCGATCTCTCACAATATTCTAGAAGGAGACTGGATCACACCTCCCTCCGTTCGATGACAGGGCGCAGGAGGAGGAGGGCCGAACAACCCTCCCCACACCGTCAGGCTACGATCGACCCCTCCCCATTGAGATCCGGTGAACGGGAGGGCCGTTTGGCCCTTACTAGGTCACCTTTGATAGGTCGAACGTCGGCTCGGCGTCCAGCAAGGGTGACCTGAATCTGGTGACATGCGGGGGCGGTTTGCCCCCCCCCCCTCCCCGTGTTGGGTTTTGTAGGGCCTGACCCGAGACGGGTCTGGTCCAACCTGATCCGACAACCCTAGACCCTTAACACATGTTTTGGACCATAAAAAAGAATTCATTAAAATAAATTTTTTATTATTATTGGGTATAAGCCATCAGTTTTTTTTAATTAATATAATGTATTGTTAGGGTTTAGGTTTTGGATGTAGTTTTTTCTTTTTTTAGAAATACTATGAATGTTTAGTTAGGGTTTTAGGGGTTTGTAGCATGAGGCATGAGAAATGAATGCTTGATTCTAATTAGAATATTAGGATTTTTTTATTTATTTAGCTTAAATATATGTTTTTTTAGGACTTTAGGTATTGATTTGGGTTTTTTCAAATGACATGAATATTTATATAATTAGGAGTTTTGGGGTTTTTATGCTATTTTCTTTTAGATTATTATTAAGCATGATTCCATTAATGAATGTTTAATTTTGCCTATCAAACTCTTAAACCCTTGATTTTTATTAGGATTTAAGTTTTATATTTTGATTTTGGATTTTTGTTAGGGTTTTTATTTTAATTTAGATTTTTGTATTTTTTAAAATTAGCATATTTATGAATTATGTTTGTTAGGATTTAGGGTTTTGATTTTTTGTTTTTAGAATGACATAAATATTTAGTTTATGGTTTTGAGTTTTTTAGTATTTTTTAATTACCATTAAGCATGAATAAATGTTAGATTTGATTTTGGTTAGAATATTAAGGTTTTTGTTAAATAACATAAATGCATAGTTTTTTATGTTTGTTGGAATATGGGTTTTGATTTGTTTTTCTAGAATGACATAATATTTAATTATAGTTTTAAGTTTTTTTGTGTTTTTTAATTACGATTAGGCATGAACCATGAATATTGTGTGATTTGCTTTTGCTTAGAGTCTTAGTGTTTTTCTATCAATAAGCATAAATGCATAATTTATGATGTTTGTAGTCATTTGGGTTTTGAATTGGTTTTTTTATAATGACATAAGTTTTAGGTTTTTATGTGTTTTTTTAATTATCATTAGGCATGAATTCATGAATATTGTGTAATTTGATTTTGGTTAGAATATTAGAGGCTTTTGTTATCAATTGGCATAAATGCATAATTTATGATGTTTGTAGGAATTAAGCTTTTGATTTGTTTTTTTTTAATAACATAAATGTTTAGTTATGGTTTTAGGGTTTTTTGTGTGTTTTTTTAAAATTGCCATTAGGCATGAATCCATAAATATTGTGTGATTTGATTTTGGTTAGAATATTAGGTTTGTTTATCAATTAAGATACCTGAATAATCTCTTATGTTTGTAGGAATTAAAATTTTGATTTTTTATAATGACATAAATGTTTAGTTATGCTTTTAAGGTTTCTTGTTTTTTTTTCTAATTACTATTAGTTATGAATCCATAAATATTGCTTAATTTGATTTTGGTTAGAATTTGAAGTTTTTTAGCAGTTAGAGTTTTGATTTTTTTAATGTCATGAATTAGTATAGTTTATTAGTAATTACTTTTTTCTTTACTTTGTGTTTGTGTCCACTCTAATTTAGATTTCTGGGTTCACCCCTGCCCACACCCCCAACCCCTCAAAGAAAAAAACTAAATTCGAGGGAAAAAAAAGGAAACCCATCTAGCTCTCTGAGTTCTTTGACATAAACCCTCGTCATGAACAGAGGCCAGGAATACAATTAGTGGTTGTACCGGATGAAATTGTATATAGCACATAACAGTACCAGCCAAGGTAGGGGCCAAAACACAGTGTGGGCTCACGCTGGGCCACTCAACCCAAGTCCGGTAGGGTCTACACCTGGCTCATAAGCCTAGATGATTGGTCCCCAAAACCGGCAAGCATCGATCATAAAGCAGGCCTGAGGACAGGGGATTGTGATCCAATTAATGACAGCATCCACCCCCGCCGCACAACAGGCTGATGGGTCAGTGAGCCCATTTCAGTGTCAAGCGATCTACCATAGTTAATCTTAGGAATGAAAACCGAGTCAGATATCAGTAGGATCAAGCTTCACCCCGGCATTGTAATTAGACTTTAAAAAAGTAAGTCCAATTCTAGATCCAGATCCAACTCATATTTCACAGTGCGGTCTCATGTGTGAGTCCTTATAGTACTGGGTCCACTGAAAATAAATTCCAACCCAGATCGAACTATATATTTGTACCCAATTCCAACCCAAATATAGCTAACCCAACCATATTCCAAATCCAACCCATTTTGGGGTTTAGGTTATCCGAGTTTGACAATGTGAGCCAGACCAAGTCAGGCCTAGGTCAGGATTGTTTGCATCCCAAGTTAATATCATCAATTAAGTAATTTTGACCAATTTCACGAAGAAAACCCTACTAAATCCATTGGGCAATAAAGGCCTTGAACAGCTTCAATAAAATTAGACAGTGGCATCGAGCAGCTTGATATAAAATTTAAACTCCTCACAGCCCTGTGTGGTTCAGATCTTAAAATGAAGGCATCAACTCCACCGTCAGAACTCAGAAGAGGAGCTTTGTATAATCCATTTTCATGTTCTCGTCCATCTGAAGAAGCATCGAACTTTTCAAGGCACGCGTAGAATTCAAATGTGCCACAAGTTATTAGAAAAAACCGGTTCTTTAGCACAGTACTTTTACCAAAATCTGGGGCTCAATAAGATAGCTGGATAATTAGGTCATGATGTTCATTACTGAAGGGTCACAGATTCAAATTCTCAAAATCAGATGCCGAATGAGATAACTGGATAGATAAGGCTATGTTTGGGAGCCTTGAATTGGAGGTTGTGTTATGGTTTCTGCCATACACTCACTCTTGCTGTTTAGGAGAAGTGGTGTTGCTAAACAATGCATTGGGAATGGCATTGGCAGCCCAAACACCACATTTCAACACCTTTCATGAGAATGTTTTTGGCAACTCCATCTCTCAACATCACATTGGCAAAACAATATTTTGGCAACACTGAAACTGTGTTGCTATCTCATTGCAAGGCTCCCAAACACGGCCTAAGTCACACTATCTTTAACAACAGTCAGTTTTTTTTTTTAACATTTAACAAGAGAAAAACTAGATTTAAGTAGTGAGGCCCAAGAGAGATTGACACCAAGCCATATGGCTCATCTCAAGAACCTGCCTTACCCTCTAAGAAGCCTACTGTTTCGGCCTTAAGAAAAGGGATACACGTTCAGGTATCAAAGTTTTGGCATAATTCAACTTGAACACGTTAAGCAGGCCCACCTAGTCAGATGTGAAAAGTCCTTGTGGGCATATGTCATGTAGGCTATCAAAAATGGCACCATGATGAATGAAATTGCTTTTTTGCCCTTCATCAAAGAAAATAAAAGGAAAATCTCCCAAATCATGAAATCCCACATTTTGTAATCTCAAATAACATTTTGAAGAAATGAAATTGCCTTTGGTCCTTCGTTAGTAAAACAGCACACCCAATTCCATATTTTGAGTCTTTGCCCCTTTGGTTTTGTCCCAGATTTTAATTGGTCATTCTTTATCACCAAACCCTAACCCTATAGGGTACCGTGTGGGTCAGGTAAGTCAAACCCAACCAATTGATATATCTACATATGTGAGCATGCACACCAATCGTATAGATGTGAATGCATGCACATTTCTGTTTGTCTGAATTGGTTTAAATGACAATTTCCATAGCTAGAAGCAATGTTGTTAAAATGGGTCTGAACAAGCCGCTTCAGATGGAAACAGGGGTCGATGCAAGCCCCTTCCAAATAGATCAATTTTGGCTTGAATTGGCTGAATCGACCAAGAACGGTTGATTTGAAGCAGAATCGGTTTAGAATTGGCCAAATTCTATTTTTTCTTATTTTTCTATTTTTGTATTTTCTGACCTTTGAATAAAAAATATTCGGATTCAAAAAAGATTTCATTCGGTTAGATTCTTTGTTTTTTTAAAGAAACCCATTCACCTAGTGAACTGATTTTAACAACATTGGCTAGTACTTGCAACTAAAATAAGACTAACGAAAAAAACAGAGACCCTCTAATTCTTCAAATATACATCAATAAAGTGAAAAGCCCAAAGCCCAGACAATGATGAAATAACACAATAATGACCAAATAGAATTAACACAGGTTGCCACACCTTTTTTTATGCCCAAACCGTTAAGCGAACTGTCTTAGCCATTAGCAGTTGATTTGTAATGGTCATCATCGATGGTTGAGTAGATAAATCCTTCACTTGCCAAGAACTCAATAGCCTCCCTGCCATGAAGAATACATAACGACTTGTAAAACACGCGCGCGCGCACACACACACACACAGAGAGAGAGAGAGAGATACAAAATGCGCTTTTTGGGTAATCCCAGTCGCCTGACAACTTCATCCACATGCAACCCTTGTTCTATAGCACTGTTGAAGCAAGAAACTCACTGTCATCAAATCAAAGTGACCAAAAGCTTATAAAGAAAATGCTTACTCTATCCAGTAGATAACCAAGTGACATCGAAGAAAGAAGGTTTCTGTTATGGAAAGTAACTCACAGGCTAGCAGGTTCCTCGAATATCCTCTGGACTCTGGTGTTGATATCTTGATCCGATCCAACTGCTGATGGCCGTGCAGAATACTGATACAGAAAATAGGCAGGTTTTCAAACGTGATAATACACTGAGGACGAAGAAAAACAAGACAAATTGAAGCCATAAGAACTCCATACTTGATTGGTGATGGATTGATTTCCCAGTGTACCACCTGAAGATACTGAGTTTGGTTGTGGTTGACCCATATTTCCAGACTGCACTTTTCATAACACTCGAATCAAATAGTTCAGCATTAAGAACCAATATTATGCAGCGAAAAAGATTCCTAAAAAGAACGCACCTGTCTTTTGTTGTTGTCCACATGCACAGCAATACATTCAATATAGTGGAAAGTGACCTCATCAAAATCAGTGATTAGCCTTAGAAGTACAAGAATATTAATCAGTTAAGTAAACTCAAGCTATTAGAGGATCGTGAGAGAAAACTGCAACAGAAAAATTGAAAAAAAGAAAGTAGATCCAGTCCCTGAAATATAGGTTTAGATGGTATATGATAGATGAATGTCAGCCCTGATCTCCAAATAGTTGTCCAAGTTGCTAAATACAGCAGAGAACCAGCCCTAGTTAACATAGGGCGTGATCCTACTCAGTCATTTCAATAACATATAGCTGATACCTTTATGGCCATCTCAATGGAGCTCTTTATTATCTGATAGATTGGAAACATAACAATGGATGCAGGATACCAGGATTTTACTCAAAATATAACAGATATGACAATTTAGCAAACACATAGAAAGTGCTGAATTTAAAGCTTAAACCAAAACATTAGGCAGGAGTGGGTTTCACAAGACTTGAGCCATACAAACCCGACTCACAGACAAGTGCATACAGCACACACAAAGGGCGATCTTTTTGTTTCTATTTTTTGCCCAATTTGTTTCTCGCTGTTCCTCTTCAACCATTTTAAGTTAAGATAAATCTCCTAGAGCTGATGTTCGAAAGAAAATTAAAGAGCATCACCTTGAGTTGATATCTTATTTGGACCTTGGCCTCTTTAGTGTGTTGAAGTACAAATACAAAAAAGAAAAAACAAACAACTGTTTTTCATGCTGCTGGTTTGGTTCCCACATTTCAACAAAATTTGGAACACCACAAAAGGGAAGAGCAAAAACTGAAAAAGGTCTAGTAGTTTAAGTTTACCAGCATAGTTATGTTAACCATTTTGAACAAATTATGTGGATCAATTTACAGCATAAGCATATGAACCAAATACAATGCATGACATGGTGTCAGGAAGTGGTTCCAACCTTCAAAGAGCTCCTACGTAACCTTCCACTGTGATGAACACTCATGTTTGCAGAAAACCCAGTCTTATCAAGCCAATGAACTTCCTGGTTCTTGGTCACTCCACAAGTGAGTGATCACACCCAACCAGGTCTGATCTCACTCTCAAAATAATAGTTTCTCGGGCACAGTTTTGGGCAAATTCTCAAAATTTTAGGGTAATTTAATTCAAAAACACAAAATGAAAGGTTGTTTTATGTTTATGGGTGTGAAAATGAGGGCAAAACAACCCCTTTTAAGCTAAAACCCCCTCCAAAAGTAGCTGGGCGCTCTGACCACTGAGAACTTTAGGGGGTATTTGAATGCACGGATGTACTCATCCACAGCGACAAGTGTGCCCCACTCCCCTCCGCCTTGCAGACGAAGGATGCATGGGGCGGGAACAAAATGTATCCCTCTCCATATGTTTGGTCATAAAAAGCTGGGATGCAAGAGTCGGAGGGGGGAGGTCTGACTCTTGTGCCCCAGACGTGATTCTGAGCAGCCCATATCCCATGATGCAAACACCTCCTTAAATTTTCAGGAATGGATGACTCGCACGTATACGTCTCACAGGATTTTGTTATATGATACATGCTGATACAGCCTGATAATCTATGTTTAAATTGTATTGGGCTAGGGGCTGGTGCACCGTACCAAATTTGATGTAGACATGAGCATCAAAGTGACAAAGAAAGTACTGTCATAATTTGATGTAGACACTCAAATGACAAATATCAAGTAAACCCTGAGCAATTACCATTTGCATAAATTCATATACTAGAAGAAAAACTATAACACAATTTGATTGAAAGAGATGACACGCCATGAACCTAAACCAAATTATTGACAATATCAATAAGACTTGAAGAAACACAAGGGACAAAGGCATGATACATACCTGACACCAAAAGAATTAATACTTCTTTTGCCCTGAAAAGTTTTCAAATGCCCGTGAACACGAACATATGAGCCATTCCTGCATTGGAAGTACTAACCTTTAGAAGAAAACAACCTTAATAGTTTAAAAAAAGAACAAAAACAAAATCAAGCAAAGAGAAGTTCACAAAAAGCAATTGTAATGAAATGGTGATCTTCCACAAATGCACTCGGATCACTCAAAAGGAAGTGTTTACAAGACACTTTAAGCAAGGCCCATAAAAGGGTAAAAGCGGAAAACCACAAATAAATAATGCAATTTTATTGAAGTAGACAAATGCTTAAAAAGCATTTGAGAAGATATTTTACAAGAGGGGATGCACCCTTATTTATGCAAGAGCAAGAGGGAGAGCTCATAATGAGCTCTCCCTTCTAGTCGTTGGACTAGTCCAACGACTAGAAATCTAGCCTTCCAACGACTAGATTGTTTGGTTAAGTTCCGGTTGGAACTTAACCAAACTATATTATCTAGTTTTATATGAACTAGATAATATAAATACATGAAAATAAAAGAAAAAATAAAATAAAATAGGAAAAAATATATATAATATAATAATAATATATTATTATTATATATATGTTACATTTTAACACTCCTCCCTCAAATTTACGATACAATGAGCAAAAGTTTGTCTTGAAGGAAGTGGAATCTGGGAGTTGCAAGAGGTTTGGTAAAGAAATCTGCTAATTGGTATTCTGATGTAACATATGGCAGATCAATGGTGTCATGCAGATACACCTCTCTGACACAGTGGCAATCAATCTCTATGTGTTTGGTGCATTCATGAAAAGTTCGGTTGCTTGCGATGTAGATTGCACTTTTGTTGTCACAACACACGTGTGAAGCTTGTGTTGCTTCAGCTCCCATATCAGCTAGCAGTCGTCTGAACCAAACAACTTTCATTGTGATGGTTGTCATGGCTCTATATTCAGCTTCAGTAGAGGAAAGAGAAACCTTTTGTTGCTTCTTTCACCTCCACGATATGAGAGATTCACCTAAAAACACACAGAAACCAGTAGTTGAGTGCCTATTATTAGGATCACCTCTCCAGTCAGCATTAATATAAGCAATTCTATGTCACAGGGATTCGGCTAGCAGGGTGTCGCACCCGCGTCGACGCGACTCGACGCGGGTGCGGCACCGGGTGCGGTCAACCCGATCCTGGGTGCGTAGACCGCACCCAGGATCATTTAGGTCCATTTTTTTGGGATTTTTTTTTAAAAAAAATTGCCCTATGAAATGGGCTGCGGAATTTTAAAAAAAAAAAATTTTGCTGACAGTTGTTGCTGCTCCTGCCATTTCAATCCTAATCCTTCTTTTTCGTAAAGGATTTTCTCTCCATAATAAATGATAATGATGGTGGTAGCCTTGCAGATCCTTCTTTTTCGTAAAGTATTTTCTCTCTCCATAATAAATGATAATGATGGTGGTAGCCTTGCTGATCCTTCTTTTTCGTAAAGGATTTTCTCTCTCCATAATAAATGATAATGATGGTGGTAGCCTTGTTGGCTATTAGTATTCATTGTTCTCCTGACGAGATGGGTGCGCTATCATGCAGCTGTATATAAAATGAAATTTGAAAAAACCTGCGTCGGGGGAACCCCCTTATATATATATATATATATATATATATATATATATATATATATATATATATATATATATATATATATATATATATATATATATATATATATATATATATATATATATTACATTTTTGCCCCTGCCGCACCCCCGCACCCGAGTTTTTTGGAAGTGCCGAATCCCCGCACCCGCACCCGCACTCATGTGACATAGAAGCAATTAAATCTAAAGATGATGATGCAGACAAGAAGAGTCTGCGTGAGAGAGAACTCTTTAAATATCTAATAATGCGTAAAACTGCTCTCATGTGAACGGATGTGGGAGCATGCTGAAACTGGATAGTTGTGTAAACAACATGTGCAATGTCTGATCAACTGATAGAAAGGTAGGAAAGTGCTCAAACAAGTTGTCTAAACGAAGTGGGATCCTCTAGCCATTCTCCATCATCAATTTTCATTTTAACATTTACTACTTCTGGAGTGTCAACTTTCTTATCATCGGTAATGTCAGACCTGCAAACAATATCAAAAGCGAATTTAGATTGAGATATTAAGTACCCACGAGAGGAATAAGCAACTTCTATGCCAAGGAAATATCGTAAAAGTCTTAGGTCAAACATTTCAAAATGAGTTTTAAGAAGAGTTTTGATATTGGCTACTCCATGTTTGTCACCTTCAGTGATAATCATATCATCCACATAAAGAAGAAGAATGATGATACCTGAATCAGATTGCTTAATAAACAAGGCAGTGTCAGTCAAACAAGAACGAAATCCAATATCAATCATAACATGACTAAATCTGTCATAAGAGGCTTTTGGTGCCTGCTTAAGGCCATAAAGGGTCTTCTAAAGACGAAGAATTTTACCCTTAAGAAGACTCATACCAAGCAGAGCTTTCATGTATACTTCTTCAATAAGACTCTCATTTAAAAATGCATTTTTGACGTCCATTTGAAATATAGGTCATTTTTTGATAGAAACTAAAACAATTAAAGTTCGAACCGTGGTCATTCAGGCCACAAGAGCAAAGGTTTCTTCGTAGTCAATGCCATACTCTTGAGCATAGCCTTTGGCTACGAGTCGAGCTTTATATCTTTCTAGGGTCCCATCACTTTTGGTTTTGACTTTGTAAACCCATCTACAACCTATAGGTTTCTTTCCAAGTGACAAGTCTTGAATGAACCAAGTGTTGGCCTTCTCTAATGCATCTAATTCAGTTTTCATAGCTTCAATCCATTCTACATGATTTTTGGCTTCAGAGTACGAGGAAGGTTCAATATAGGATTGAATTAATGTAAGGGCTGCCCTATACGAGGGTGAAAAAAATTCATAAGAGACGAATTTTTCGAGAGGTCTAACAATTCTAGAAGTCCTGCGAGGAGGAGCTTCAAAGAATCTTTCTAACGCACAGAGAGGGTGTTGCTCTCCAATTCTTCGTCTTGAATACTGTAAACCAGTGTTATTAAAAGCGCACCTCAAGGCGCAAAAAGCACGCCTCACCTCAAGGCGAGGGGCTTTGTGCCTTGAGGCGCAGGCATAAGGCACAAAAGCCCTGAGGCACACGCCTCATACGCCTTGAAGCGTACGCCTGAGGGCGAGGCGCGCCTCACCTTGTTTTGGTAAATTTATGTTTTTCATCCATTTTACATAGAAATTTGAGGAGCTCAGTTGGAACTCCGGTCTGGCCCATGTATGGTATGAAAGTTCACAGACCATATCATATATTAATTGGACCCTTCGGGTCTGACCCAGATTCTTTTTTAACCTTTTTATTTATCATCAAACCCAAACCATTGACACCCCTAGGCGAAAGGTGTTTGCCTGAATCAACTTAATTGATTGAACTTGAAAGGTAAAAGTTCTTGAATTAAGTTTTGAGCCTAAAGTGGACCTTGTTGGGGCATTTGTACAAAAGCTCCAAACCAAACCAATTTTTGTCCTTTTAAATCTCCTTTTTTTCTTAATTAGCCATGGAGAAGCTGTTGCTATAGCTTTGACCTGAGTAATTGTCTGCAGTATAAAGCTGCATGAGTGCTCTTCATCTTACCATTGAGGATAGTTTCTCATTTTCCTGTCATTGCCAAATAAAATAATTAATACAGAAGAGTTTGTCTTTCTATGTTGTTCTATTGTAAACGAGTATCAATTTTTTAGTATATTTTAACTTTTGTTGGTTAATCTCATATATTTTTCAGTTATTTCAGTTATGTAATTAGTTTTTGTTAGGCAAGGGCAACAACCCTAAACCTAAACAAATCGGGCCTGGTCCATAAGAAACCGGGACCCGCACCAGGGGGTGCCCCAGGACCCCCCCCCCTCCCCCCCTTCTGTAAGGGCAAAAACTCTGAATCCGGCTCCACAACTCATCAGTTTATTAATATATTTTAACTTTTATTAATTAATCTCATATATTTTCCAGTTATGTAATCAGTTTTTTAGTTACTTTTATATGTTAATCTCATATTTTTTAGAATAATCGCATATATTTTAACTTTTGCTGGTTAATCTCATATATTTTCAAGTTATTTCAGTTATGTAATTAGTTTATTAGTATATTTTAACTTTTTTTTTTGTTATTCTCATATATTTTCCAGTTATGTAATCAGTTTTTAGTTACTTTTGTATGTTAATCTCATATTTTTTAGTATTTATTTGAGATTTTTTCTATTTCTTATTGTTGAGATTAAGAGGTTTTAAGTTTAAAGTTTTCTTAGATTAGAGGTTATTTGAAATTTTAATTTAATGAGGGACTTATATGTAATTTCTCCTTTTGGCCTCTTTCTATTTAACATAGAGATTAGCCCTAATAAGGATTAACGAGTTCTCTTAATTTTGCAACCGTCTCTCTCTCTCTCCACCTAGGTGTCTGCGCATATCATCTATCTTCTACATGGTATCAAAGCCATTGATCTCGGGAGCGTGATCGATAGTTATTAATCTACTCCAACGAAAAAAAATTATTGGAATCAGGTGTGCAGTTTTTTTCTGTTTTTGCGTAAGATCTGATAACAGATCTAGGATCTGACCAACGTCATGACCCAGATCTGTCATCAGATCTAAGGGAGCAGATGTGGATGTGTGTCTTTGGTCTGGTAGCCGTAACCCTCGAGCCCCTGAGTTTTGAATTTCTTCTTGCTGTGATTTCCTGCTGTTTGGGAGCAGCAGCAATCTCATTTCCTGTGTTGTCGCCTGTGATCGAGATATGACTGATTTGTTTAACTGTCCCCTCAAGAACTGAAATTCTTGTTGGCTGTCGAGCTTTATATGTCTGGGAGCAGTAGCTGTCGTGAAATTGTTTTTCTGCGTCTGCATATTATCGTTGGTCGTGATTCCCTGGATTTTAGTTGGTTGGTTTTATTTCAGTTGGTTGTTTTATTTCAGAATATGGATCTCAGCAGTCGTGAGTCCCTGCTGTGTCGTGTTTTTTTTACATGCGTGCTGTGAAAGAAGCATGTTAGTATCAGTTGTCTTTCTGTCGTGGAAACGGCAGGCGTGATTCCCAGCTGTGTTGGAGAATATCCCTGTTTGGGGGCTGTTGTTCATTACTGTTGTGGGATTCTTTGTTGGGCAGCAGGCGTGATTCCCTGCTGTGTTGGAAAATGCTGTGTTGGAAAATATCCCTGTTTTTGGGTTGTTGTTCATTACTGTCGTGGCATTCTGTGTTGGGTACAGCAGATGGTTGTCATATTGGCTGATGCATGATGGTAACACACGCTATTCCCTGTGTCGCTTGAAGTCTGTCCAGATTTTATCTCTGGTGTGGAAATCTGTGTAATCGTGGACTTGCCTGACGCGTGATTATAATACTTGTTGTTCAAGTGAGTGAATCTAATTTTTTTGTGCAGCTGAAATAATATTAAATCTTCAGTATGGCTGAAACTTCGAAATGTGATTCCAAAATTGAACATATTGAGGAGTATAAGGCTTTTGTCAATCCCTTCTCGTACGACTCTTTTGTAAGGTTGAATGAAACTAACTATGCCAGGTGGTCGTATCTGGACATCGTAGAAAACATATTTTGTTGGAAGACGAACCCACTGAAAAAGTGAAAAAATATGTTACTTGGGATGAAGATAATGATATAGTTATGTCATGGATCATGAATAGTGTCGAACCCCATATTGCAGATGGTTTAATTTACTATAATACAACCAAACAGATGTGAGACAATCTTCGAGATGCGTAATCACAAGAGACTAATGTGAGTCGTATCCTGCAAATCGAACAGGAGATATATAATTTACAGCAGGGAGATCAGACCTTGGCCCAGTACTATGCCTCCGTCAAAGCTGTGTTTGAAAGACTCAATGCTCACAGGCCTCTTTGTTGCTCGAAGCAAAAGGATCATCAAGAACAGACTATGGTTGCTCGGTTTCTTACAGTTCTATCTTCAGATTTCTCTGTTGCAAAAGCCCAAATGTTGACTGGATCAAATGTACCTACTCTTGCTGATGCATACAATCGTCTGAGTAGACTTGCGATCTCTCTTCCACAATCTCAGCCTGTGACTCAGTCATCTGCTCTAGTTGTCTCATCTGGTTATGGACGTGAAAATATTCAAAATATTAGAGGACGAGGTATGGGAGGCAGAGGAAAGCTTCAACGTACATTCTGTGGAAAATCTGGACATTTAGAAGATCGTTGTTGGGATAAGCATGGTTGGCCAACCACTTCTTCATCAAAGCCATATGCTCCTAAAGCAAATGTAACTACACTAGAGGCAACAAATGTACATGATAATATCCCTGCAAGTGACAGTATCACCCTCAGTCGAGCTGAATATGATGAACTGATAGCTCTTCGCCCCTTGAGTTCCGCCCCTCCTGTAGCCGGTGTTGCCTACTCAACAGGGAATCATCTTCATCCGAATGACAATAAGTGGATTATTGACTCTGGTGCATCCAGACACTTGTGTGGAAATTCGCTTGTTTTTTCAGATCTTAAGGATATTACTGTTCATCGAGGAGTCTCATTAGCCGATGGGAGTTCCTCACCGGTTGTTGGTCAGGGCAATATTTCTATATCCTCCTCCTTACAGTTGAAAAATGTTCTTCATGCTCCCAACTTTCCTCAAAGTTTACTCTCTGTTAGCTGTCTTACAAAAGAATTAAACTGTAGAGTGATATTTGATCCGATGGGTTGTCATTTTCAGGATTTGCTGACGGGAAAGAAGATTGGTGGAGGCTATGAAGAAAATGGAGTCTACTACCTACATCATCCAGTGGGGATTGTTCATGCTGCAGTGGAACACTCATCCAGTCTTGTTCAGTGGCATCGGCGTCTTGGTCATCCTTCATTGTCAAAGCTTCGTTCTGTCTTTCCTCAAATTCCTTCCACTACATCCTTTCAGTGTGAAGCATGTCAGTTGGGCAAGCATCATCGAAGTTCGTTCCCTTCAAGTCAGAGTCAGTCTAGTCATAAAGTCTTTGAACTTCTTCATGCAAATGTATGGGGTCCTAGTAAGATTCCTACTAGGACTCAGTGTCGATATTATCTTGTTATTGTTGATTGTTATTGTTGATGACTTATCTAAGTTGTCATAGGTGTTTTTAATAAAAGAACGATCTGAAGTTCCCAGTATTATCAAATCATTAATTCTTGAAATAAAAACGCAGTTTGAATCTATTATCAAGATTGTTCGCACTGATAATGCTCTTGAGTTTAAATCAAAACTTCTGTTATAATTTTACCAAGATCATGGCATTCAACCCCTGCCTATTCATCTCAACAAAATGGGGTGGCTGAGCGAAAACATCGGCACCTGCTTGATGTTGCTAGGACCATTATGATTCAATCCAATGTTTTTGTGTTATATTGGGGTGATGCGATTACCACTACTTGTTATCTGATCAACCGCATGCCTTCATCTTCTGTGGGTGATCAAATTCCATTACATATCCTAAAACCTAATGCCCCACTCATCTCTTTCTCACCAATTTTTTTTTTGTTGTGTTTGTTTTGTACACAAACTTGGTCCTGACCGTGATAAATTATCTGCTCAAGCTACAAAATGCATATTTATAGGTTATCCAAAAAATAAAAAGGGATATCGATGTTATGATCCTATTTCTCGCCGAGAGTATGTCAGTGCAAATGTATCTTTCTTGGAATCCACTCCATATTTCTCTAGTTCCAGTTCCCCGCTGCAGGTTGATCCAACTGACCCTTTTCCCTTACCTATACCTCCTTTTCCTTTGGAATTTGTGCCCTTGGTACCGAACCAAACTTCATCATCTTCACGATTTAATAATCCTCCATTGGTATATGTACGTAGAGCTCCACCTCTGCCCGTGCCTCAATCCTCTTCTTCTCCTGAGGTAAGTACTATTGACAATAGTGATCTTCATGACGATGATAACAGGCCTATTGCTCTACGCAAGGGGACACGACAATGTACCTTATATCCTATATCTCATTTTGTCTCCGATGTCAGAATTGGAAATCAGATGAAAATTTTTATTTCAGCCCTATCTGCTAAAACGATTCCTCTGAACTATCAACAGGCAGAGCTAGATAACCGTTGGAAGCTGGCTATGCAAGAAGAAATGGATGTTTTAGTGTCTCAGCATACATGGGATTTAGTTGATTCCCCAGTAAATGCTGACATTGTTGGATGCAAATGGGTATATACAATAAAGTACAAATCAGATTGGATCTATTGAAAGGTACAAGGCCAGATTAGTAGCAAAAGGATATACTCAGACATATGGTATTGATTTCTTTGAAACCTTTTCTCCTGTGGCACGAATGGGCACCATTCGTCTTGTTCTCTTAGTAGCCGTTCATCATGGTTGGAGCTTATGTCAATTAGATGTGAAGAATGCCTTTCTATATGGGGATCTATCTGAGACAGTTTACATGCAACAACCTCCAGTTTCGAGGTTGAGGGGGAGTGTCAGAAGGTATGCAGATTGAACAAGGCGATTTATGGCTTGAAACAAAGCCCTCGTGCATGGTTCCAAAAGCTGTTTGAAGTAATGTCATGCTTTGGCTTCCACAGGTCAACGGCAGATCATACACTATTTATCAAGAAAACTAACTCAGGCATAGTTGTTATGGTGGTATATGTGGATGACATCATTCTTACAGGTGTCGATGTGAAAAATATTGAAGCCACAAAGGCTCATATTCAAAAACACTTTGTTACAAAAGACCTTGGTTCACTTAGATATTTTCTGGGTATAGAAGTTGCCAGGAACCGTGAAGGGATGGTTTTGTCTCAACGGAAGTATGTTCTTGACTTATTAAAGGAAACGGGAATGTTGGGAGCTAAACCAGCAAATATTCCCATGGACCATAAAGTTCAGTTGTTTGAAGAAGGGTCAAAATCAGTTGATAGCAAAAGCTATCGCTCACTAGTAGGGAAGCTAGTGTATGTAACTGTTACCAGGCCGGATATTGCTTTAGCAGTAAGCAAAGTTAGCTAGTTTATGGACAAACCAACTGAAGTACACTGGAATGCAGCTATAATGATTCTCAGGTATTTAAAATCTTCTCCTAGAAAAGGGTTATTGTTCAGGAAAGGTGGTAATCTGGAGATAGTGACCTATTTTGATGCTGACTATGCAGGATCTATAGTGGATAAAAAATCTACCATAGGATTCTGTGTGTTTCTGGGAGACAACCTGATTTCATGGAGAAGTAAGAAGCAAAATGTGGTTTCTAGATCAAGTGCAGAATCAGAGTATAGGGCTATGGCCCAAACAGCTGCTGAATTGATATGGGTTCGTACTGTTCTTCATGACCTTCAGGTGAAGGTTGCCTCTCCTATGACCATGATGTGTGATAACAAGGCTGCCACATATATAGCGAAAAATCTTGTCTTTCATGCGAGAACAAAGCACATTGAGGTTGATTGTCACTATGTAAGAGATATGGTTCAAACTGGTTATATCTCTACCAAATATCTAAAGTCGGAGGACCAAGTTGCAGATATGTTTACAAAGCCTCTTGCTAGACCAAATTTCTCAAAATGTTGTGACAAGCTGAGCATGATTGATATCTATGCTCCAACTTGAGGGGGAGTGTTGAGATTAAGAGGTTTTAAGTTTAAAGTTTTCTTAGATTAGAGGTTATTTGAAATTTTAATTTAATGAGGGACTTATATGTAATTTCTCCTTCTGGCCTCTCTCTATTTAACATAGAGATTAGCCCTAATAAGGATTAACGAGTTCTCTTAATTTTGCAGCCATCTCTCTCTCTCTCTCCACCTAGGTGTTTGCGCATATTATCTATCTTCTACACTTATTAATTGTTATTTGATTAATAAAGCATTTCTTTATTTATTTGCATTTTTAGATATTTTTTATAATATTTTTTAAGTTTTCAATTTTTTTTTAGGCTTACGCTTTACACCTCGCCTCGGTTTTTGGTGGAGCGCCTCGCTACGCCTCAACGCTTTTCACAACACTGCTGTAAACCAACATCCCTATTGGTTTGGTCTTCACTATCATTTTCAGAGATAGTAGAACTTTGATTATTGTCAACGTTTCTTTGTTAGATTTTGAAGTTAAATCAATTAAAAAAGAATATTCAGTAATATCTTTGGATTTTTCACTTTTAAAAAAAATTTCTTTTTCAAGAAAAGTCACGTTTCTTGACACATACAATTTACCATTTTGAAGATCATAGCATCTGTACCCTTTTTATTTTCAGCATATCCTAAAAAGGCACATGGGATTGCCCGAGGGGAGAATTTATCGTTCTTGTTTGTAAATACAAAACATTTGCAACCAAACACTCTTAATTTGGAGTAGTTCGGAGCTAAATCATAGAGTTTTTGAATTGGAGATATATTTTCTAAAGAAGAAGATGGCATTATGTTGATGAGATAAGTAGCTGTTAGAGCTGCTTCAACCCAAAACCCTTTTGGCACTAGACTTGCCATTAGCAAAGTCCGAGTAGTTTTCATAATGTGGCAATGTTTGCGTTCCGCAAGACTATTTTGTTGAGGGGTGTTTGGGCAAGATCATTGATGAATAATGCCATATGAATTAAGATAGTTTTTAAATTCTCCAGACATAAATTATCCTCCTGAATCGATGCGAAAGATGGAAATATTATTTTGAATTTTGTTTGTGACCATTTTATGAAAGATTTGAAAGTGAGTAAAGACTTTGGATTTATGTTTAAGAAAATAAATCCAGGTATGTCTAGAAAAATCATCAACAAAGATGACATAATATGCATAACCGCCTTTAGAAATAACTCATGCGGGTCCTCAAACATCCGAATGTATTAGCTCAAGAGGTTTTGTAGAAACAAAAGTTCTACTAGAAAACGGTAATCTTTTCATTTTTCCAAGAATGCAGTCTTTACAAGCAAAATTTTCAGATTTACAAAATTTTCACAAACTTGGGAAGTATTGAATTTTAGACATACGAGGATGGCCAAGTCTTTTGTGCCATAAGTGTGTTTTCAATTTCTGAACATTTAAACAAAATGCATTCTTTAGTAGTTCCAAAAAGTCCATGTAATATAGTCTTCCTTCTCTATGGCCTTTCCTGACTGGTGATCCTCTATCCAGCAACCATCAGAAGAGAAGGATATATTACATCCATAATCAGATATTTGAGAAACAGATAAAAAGTTTAAATTCAGTTTTGGGATATATCTAACTTTTGGAATACAAAAAGTTTTGGGTTTTTCAAAACATCCAACTCCTTTTATATCGAGAGATGTTTCATCTGTTGTAAAGACTTTTGAAATATTTGAGTTATTTTTAAGACATTCGAATAAATATTTATAATTTGGAGTCATATGAAATGAGGCACCAGAATCTAAGAGCCAAGGAATCTAAGAGCCAAGGAAAGTTACCTGGACCGGATACAGATGCGATTGTTGCTCCAGTTGAGGCTTCAGCGGAAGGAGATACCCTTTGGAGAAGGGATTGAAGGATCTCCATTAATTGAGTCATGGAAACAAGTGCATCTTGATCTCTTGGCTCGGCTTCAACTGATCCAACCTTCTTTTAATCTCTCATTTTTAACTTTGGACATTGGGGCCTATAGAGACCCGGTTCAGTGACGACAAATCACTTTTCTTTTGTCAAACTTGTCATTTTGCCTCCCAAAATGGGGTGTCCTATAAGTGCGAGTATGATTCCCAGGCCTATATACTGCTAGGACGGAATCATCATCAGCTTTAGAAGAACTTTTTCGGAGACGATTTTCCTCTATTGTTAATTCTTCAATAGTTTCCACAATAGAAGGAACTTTTCCTCGGTGAAGGAGGGTCGATTTGATGGATTCAAATTCCGACCTTAACCCAGTTATAAACTGATAGAAATGTTCAGCATCGAGTTGCTTTTGGCGAAGCTCAATATCTTCGGCACAGTGCCATTTTGTCTCTAGAAGAGATAGTTCTTCCCAAAGTTCAAATAACCCATTGTAATATTCTCAAATTGATTTGTCTCCTTGGGTCATCATCCGAACCTTCTCCTGAAGATTGCATACATGTGCAATATCTTTAAGGGAATACATATTTTTAAGGTATTCTCATGCCTTATCGGCACGATCAAATTTGGGAAGACTAGAGCACTTTTTAATGTCAACACTATTGATAAACCATGACATTATTTTCGCATGTCCCATTCTCCACTCTTTCCAATTTTTTTGATAGGAGACTAAAGCCTTTATTTTCTCCTCTTCTAATAATGGGACCTCCTTATCTCCCTCTTTCTTGGTAAGGGATAGTTTAGGTTCCGAATCAGAACCATCAACGATCTCACATAAGCCTTTACCCCATACATGGTGTTTCATGATTGAAGCTCACGTTACATAATTTGTATCACTTAATTTCATGGGGATGATGGTGACTTTATCATTGTCATCCATCTTTTACAAGAGGGGAAAAAAAGAGAAAGATAGAAGAAAAGAACAAAAACAAAAAAAGTAGGAAGGAAAAGAGATACAATACAAGATGTTGAAGCCCTTCAAATGATGCGATTTGAAGTCGATAATAAAGTGATAAAACACCTCTCTCTAAGTGACAAAACACTTTGCAAGAACAAGGTGATGACACACCTTTTGCACAAGGGACACGAAAACCGAGGCGGCCTTTCTCCAAGATCTAGTAATCCTGCGGCTCTGATACCATGTAATCTATGTCACAGGGACTCGACAAAACAGGTGCCGCACCCGCGTCGACGCGACGCGGGATCGCGTGCGGGTGCGGCACCGGGTGCGGTCAACACGACCCTGGGTGCGGTCAACACACCCAGGGTCATTTTTGTCCAAATTTTTGGGCGAAAATCCCCCCCCCCCCGATGAAAAGGAGGAGGATTAGGGCAAATTTTTTTTGCCCTAATCTCTCCTCTCTCTCCCCCTGAGCTCGAGCTCTCCCATCGCCGCCCCAGCTCCGCCGCCCCCAGCTCCGCCTCCCAGGCTCCTCCTCTCGGCTGGCAAGTATGTCTCTCGTCTTCTTGGGTCGGCTGGGGAGGGGCCGAGCACCCCCCCCCCCCTCTCTCGGTCTCTTGTTGGGTCGGCAGGGGAGGGGCTGAGCCTCCCCTGCTCCCTCATTTTTCGGCACAGGAGGGGCCAAGCCCCTCCCCCATCTGTTTTTTTTTTTTTTGGGTCGACAGGGGAGGGGCCGAGCCCCTCCCCCATCTGTTTTTTTTTTTTTTGGGTCGACACGGGAGGGGCCGAGCCCCCCTCGCTCTCGCTCTCTTGTTGGGTTGGCAGGGGAGGGGCTGAGCCCCCCCTTCTCCCTGTATTTTTGAATTGATTTAAAAATTGTAATGTATTTTTTTTTTGTGTTTTCAGGATAAAAATGATGGATAAAGGGAAAGGACTTGCGTCATCCTCATCCCAACATGTGAGTTCTGCTGCTAGTTTTGCTGATAGTTGCAGTGGGATTGATGATGTGGGGCCACTATGAGTACATGTAGATAAACTTGCAAAAACTGGAGAAGGAGGTGGTGGAAACAAAAGATTTCGATACAAGCTCTGCGAAAAAGATTTTGTTGGGTCTTACACAAGAGTGAAGGCTCATTTGTTGAAGATACCAGGACATGGCATTTCAGCTTGCAGAAAAGTTGATGAGGCAATGCGAAGGCAATACAAGAAAATACAAGAAGAATATGAGAAGAGAAAGGCAATGGCCGATTCTTCTGCACTCAGTGTGCCATTTGCAAGCCACCAAGAAGATGCTGAAAAAAAAAGAAAAGTCAATCTAGGAGGTAGAGGAACGATACAAGCAACATTCAATACATATGGAAGAGAAGAATTGGATAGAAAAGTTGGGAGGTACTTTTATTATGGTTCACTCCCATTTAATGCGGCTAGAAATCCTTATTGGAAGGATTTAGTAACATCCTTGGCAAATTGTAATTTGAGTGGTTATGTGCCTCCAAGTTCAGAAAAAATACGAACCACACTTCTTGCAGAAGAGAGGGCAAACGTGGAGAGGTTGCTAGAAATTAAAAAATATTCATGGGAGCAAAATGGAGTTTCCATTATGTCTGATGGATGGACAGATATTCAAAGGCGTCCATTAATCAATTTCATTGCTTGTTCGCTTAGTGGCCCAATATTCTTGAAAGCAGTTGATGCATCTGGGGAATATAAAAATGCAGAGTATTTAAAGGAATTGTTTATAGAAGTGATAAAAGAAGTGGGTGATCAGAAAGTGGTACAAATCATTACAGACAACGCTCCGGTTTGTAAAAGTGCAGCGTTGAGTTTGGAGAGTGAGTACCCTCATATTTTTTGGACTCCCTGTGTAGCACACAACTTAAATCTAGCCCTAAAGAGCATATGCAACCCCAAAGAAGAAGAAAATTCACAAGCATATGCTTTATGTTCATGGATTGAAGATTTAGAAAGAAATGTCAAAAGCATTAGGAATTTTGTTGTTAACCACCATCGTGCTAATGCTATATTTAATAGGCATTCTGATTTGAAATTGTTGAAGGTCGCTGAAACACGTTTTGCGTCCATCATTGTGATGATGAAGAGGATTAAAAGAGTGAAGAATGCTTTGATTAACATGGTGACTGATGAAAATTGGACATTCTATCGTGTTGATGATGATATGAAGGCTCAAGAAATTAAGAAATTCATTCTTGATGATGAGTTTTGGGACAGAGTGGTATACTTCCTTCAATTTACGCAACCTATTTGAGAAATGTTAAGAGAAGTTGATAAGGATGAACCCATGCTTCACAGAGTTTATGAAATGTGGGATAATATGATTGAAAAAATACAAGCTATAGTTTTCATGCATGAAGAAAAAAATCCTGCATTGGATGATTCAGATTTTTTTAATCATATTCATTCAATTTTAGTCAGAAGATGGGATAAGAGCAACACTCCTTTGCATTGCATGGCACATTCTCTTAATCCAAAATATTATGCAAATAAGTGGCGGGCTGGTGGTATTGGTCGTGTCCCTCCAAATTTAGACCCAGAGCTATCAAGACATAGAAATATGTGTATGACAAGACTTTTTCCAGAAGCACATCTTCTACATCAAGTCACACAAGAGTTTGAAAATTTTTCATCTTCGAGATTATATGCACCGGCATTATTCGCGAGAGAAGAAGATAATATAGATCCTATCACATGGTGGTCAACATTTGGATCGGAAACACCTCTTCTGCAACGTCTTGCATTAAGATTGCTATCGCAGCCTGCTAGTTCATCTTGTTGTGAAAGAAATTGGAGCACATATTCTCAAATCCACAACATGAAGAGAAATAAACTCACCAGCAAGCGTGCAGAGGATTTAGTATATGTTCATTCAAATCTTCGATTACTTTCGCGAAGCAATGATGAATACAGGTACTAATTTGCTCTCTTAGTTATTTGATTATTTCTTAGTTTTCATTTAAATATACTTGTATTGTATTTATCATTTTCAAATTGGGTTTATAATGCAGACAAGGAACATCCAAATTTTGGGATGTAAACCTAGAAGAGTGTGACTTCGAGGGAGAACATGAATTCAATGTAACAAACATGGATTTAGCTGAGCCCAGTATTCCTTCTAATGATGCATTTGATGATGAAGAAGAAAATTATTAGCATCCATTACTTCATCAGGATATACTTTGGTATGTAATTTAGTTCTTTTATGCATACTTATTTGATTGATATTTAGGTCGATTTATGTAATTGCTTTACTTATTTGTTTGATAATTTGATATTTAGGTTGATATACTGCATGCATGATGAATCATATTATGAGTTTATGACAATGTTTACTGTTAAATGTTAAACTGTTAAAACTTCAAAATTATATATATATATATATATATATAATTTTTTTTTACATTTTTGCCCCTGCCGCACCCCCGCACCCGGGTTTTTTGGAAGTGCCGAATCCCCGCACCCGCACCCGCTCCCGCACCCGCACCCATGTGACATAGCATGTAATGAAATGGTGATCTTCCACGAATGCACTCGGATCACTCAAAAGGAAGTGTTTACAAGACACTTTAAGCAAGGCCCATAAAAGGGTAAAAGCGGAAAACCACAAATAAATAATGCAATTTTATTGAAGTAGACAAATGCTTAAAAAGCATTTGAGAAGATATTTTACAAGAAAGGATGCACCCTTATTTATACAAGAGCAAGAGGTAGAGCTCATAATGAGCTCTCCCTTCTAGTCGTTAGACTAGTTCCAACGACTAGATTGTTTGGTTAAGTTCCGGTTGAAACTTAATCAAACTATATTATCTAGTTCTATATGAACTAGATAATATAAAATACATGAAAAAAATAGGAAAAAATATATAATATAATAACATTATTATTATAATGTTATTATTATTATATATATGTTACATTTTTACAGCAATAACTTATGCACTTAATCTATGGGAGAAATCCCATCAATGAACTTACATAAAAGCTTTTAGATTTTAGCTCAACCAAACAATTTAGAAAAAAAAATTAATGGAATTCAAATTCTTGTGCTAGCAGTACTTCATGTTGTTTAGTGTGAAGACCTAGAAGGGAAATAGAAATACAAGAAATTAAATAACAAGTTGGCAAGACAGGACTTACTCAACCAAAGTGATTTCATTTGACTCTGAAGCATCATTGACCCTAAGAAATTTGATTGAAGATCAGCCACTTTCTTATAGATTTTCACTATCAAAGACTCAAAATTATTCTAAAAAACAGAGAATAAAGAATTCAAGGTAACGATTGCTATTGTCATAGCTTACCATCTAGTGACGTCGATCCTTCCTGTTCCATCATCAAGGGTGAAGGAAACATCAGTAACCTTTTCAAGTTTGTTCATCACCATTCCCACCAATGTGACCTTCCAAAACAAAGTATTTGAATAACCAAATCAGTAAAACAGTAAACAATTGAGACCCAGACCAGAAATGTAAAAGGCATATGTGTAACAAAGGTAATTAAAGATCTCATTTCAATTGTGATGCAAATTTTCAACCCTGGCACCCGAAAAAGTAAATTTCAAAGCTATGTAATCATTGGTGATCCTACAGTGTAAATGCCATAAGGTTAGGCCTCAAAATTCGATGCTCATAACTAAAAGAAATCTAACTGAGCAAGAAGAAGGAAGTTGTCTAGTGAGTTCGGTGAGAAAGGCATATGAAATAGCATTTGATACTAAATGAAGTTTTCAGTTGAAGGATTCCATCCTGAAATCAAGTAATCATTGGATGGGTTCAAGTAAGTTCTGTTGTGAATTTGGAGATAATGGGTCCAGAGCTGGATCAAAGTCCAAACATATTTCTGAATTCAGATCTAGATTCAGACACGCGAGAACTGGATAACTGGTGGTAGGAGAGGATATGGGTAGCATGGCTGGGTTTAATTTGGTTAGTAAAGATGGTTTTAGAGTGGAATGATGAAGTGATGAGGAGGATGAGTTAGGAAAGATTTGAGGTAAGGGTGAGGTTGCAATTGTAACAGGTGGAGATAGGGAAACAAATTTAGATTTGGTTGGGCTTTGTTTAAAAAGAAAACAGAACTCGTAAAATACATGTCAAGAGAAAAGCACTTGTAGTTTTTTAGTCAAAACAATAGGAGCCCTTATGATGATTACTATAGCTTAGGAAGATGCAGGATTCAGTTCTATATTCTAGTTTGTGGGATCTATACGGATGCAGGCAAGGGTAACAAACACCACCAAGGGTTTTAAGAAAGGTATAATCTGATTGGATATTAAGTGTTATTCCATTGGTATTTTATAATGAGTTACCGAAAAGTCCATTGATTAAATATACTACAATACAAGAAGCAGATGATCAGTAATGCAAAGGCAACCATGCATGAGCCAACAATAATAAACCAGTGACTCCAACATGACAGGGCTTCTACTCTACTGATCCATTTTGCCCATGGTATATGGACATGAAATGTGGAGTCCAATACCACATGAGTCCAAGTACTTGGATGTAGACTAATATTCGTGGCCCCAAAAAAGATGTAAAAAACTTGATTGTTTGGTCCACTATATTTTCAACATACATTTGAAAATACTAAAAAATAGTCAAAACCTCATATTTTTTAGTCAACAAAAAAAAAATCCATGTGCACCTGGAGCGAACATCAACCAAATGAACATAATATTTGAACCCAGTAATAGATGTTACTATGGTTGGTCTCCTGAGTCCTGACATCTAAATAAACAATATTAAGAGGTCTGAAACATGATTAAAAGAGATAAAAAAGTGAAGTTTATTTATGGCCTATGTCACATGGGTGCAGGTGCGGCATTTTCAAAAAACTTGGGTGTGGGGGTGCGGCAATATATATATATATATAGATATATATATATATATATATATAATTTTAAAGTTTTAACAGTTAACAACATTAACACTAATGAATGTTCGTCTTGGGCATGACCGAGTCGAGCTAGGTCAATTTGGGTTAGGTCAGGTCTACTCAACCCCACTTTCATCCCTACACTGCAGGGCGTAAAACATAAATGGACATGATATTTTACCGGTCAAAGCAATTAACTTTTCTAATGCATTTATTGATTACTTATATATATATAGAGAGAGAGAGAGTAATTAATGGAAACTGAGCAGTCCGTTCCTTTATTAAATCTCCACCAAGTTTTTTTCCAAGATAAAAGTAACTAAAAATCATGTAGAATTAATTCTTTTTTCATTTTCCATGTAACCCCTTTAAGTAACCATTAGTGGTAACATCCTTATTTTGTCCATGATGCCTAGGAACATGTATCGGCTAGTATTTACCAACCAAACACAAGTTGCAGCAAATACTTCATCAATCAGCCATTTTTTTTGTCCAAAAATTGGACACAAATGACCCAGGGTGTGTTGACCGCACCCAGGGTCCGGTTGACCCCGCCGGGTGCCACACCTGCACGCGCACCCGCGTCGACGCGGGTGCGGCACCCTGTTGGCCAAATCCTTGTGACATAGTTTATGGCTCTTTCTTTTCTAGCATGCTTCATATATAAAATTTTCACAAGAAAGGCTAAATTTATCAAAAAAAAATTGAGAATTCAAAATAGATGGCGTCCAAGTTATTGATGCCATCGATCCAGGGTGACACATTCTCCAAGAAAATCTTCTTTATTTGCTGAATAAAAGGAAAGGTGATAATAACCATGCTCTTTCAGCCCTTTGATGAGAAGGTTCCCCATTTGTCAATCCTTCACAATAGTGGTTAAGATAACATTTGAAGAAAATACATTATTATCCCATGAAAATTTATTCACGAAAAATAAATTTCTCGTAATGTGGGCACATGCAGAATATTCTTTAAATGAAAATAGAAATTAGAACTATGAAAATCTAGATGATCCAATGTGTTCAGTTCTCATTTCTCAAACCTGTTTCATTGCCCACTTTCACTATGTCACATCCTTGGTATTCAGAATGCATTGATAAGTTGCTCAACTCATTCATTATGTGGTGCATAGCACCCGAAGTCCAGATTCCAACTATTACCACCAAAAATGTCTCACGTGGCTGTCTCCCTTGGTAAAAAGAACCTATTTGAAACATGGACAAGCCAAATGGCCTGGTGGTGTATCACAAGCCTGACATATGATGTTGGTCCCCTAAGACGTCACTCCCTGAGATTGGTTTGTGTCAAATTTAGTAAGAAAGAATGATCAATTTTGACAGCAATAAGATCCTCTTCCTCTTGGACGCGAATCACGCAACTAATATCCTTCTTTAAATCCTTTGTATCACTTGTTTTGATAAAATTATTGATTACGCTGATTTTGGTTTTATACCTGTTTGCACTTGAGTTTGAAAAATACGAGCTGTCTTCTTTTCATTTAGTTAGGTCTTTTCAATCGATAACAAGCCATGAAGCTCAATTAAAGTTATCGGATCCATTTGAGTAGTGTTGGACGCTCTAAATGCAGCATATTATGAAGGTAAACCTTTAAGAAATTGCAGAATGAAATCTTCTACAACCAGTTTTGATGCCACAACTAACTAGTGAGAAATTAGTTTTGTTTACTGAAAGTATTTGTTTATTGATTGTCTGCCTTTTCTTTTATCTGTTAGATGATATTTCAACCGCATAACTCTTCATCTTGGGTGTGCAACGTAGGACTGTCAAAAAACAACTTCAAACAAGGTCGCAAGGCGTACTACCTGAGTGTGAACAGCTTATGTCAGAGAGGACATGAGCCAACTCCATAGGAGTTGGTCCTGTTTTTGCCACTGAATATAATCAGATCAATATCAGTTGATCCTAATTTAAATTTTGGTGGTCATGGCTTGGATCCATCAACCAGTCCCATAAGGTCATAGGTTTTCCAAGTAGAGCGAAATAGACACTACCAGAATAGGTAGTTATCTACCGATAACTTTACAGCTAGAACATATCGAAGGTCTGATGTTGGTGGCGTGATTGAAGACAGCAAAGAGATATCTAAAATATCGCCTTATGCCGATGCAGCATGGCTAAGCGTACATGCCTATCTTGAGGAGAATCTTCTTATCTCCTATTACAACAACTTGCTATAACCAAGGATTAACAAGAGAATAAAACAACCACATTTGCTGCACTTAAATGAGACTGCATGCTTCCAGTCTTCATGCCCTAGCTTCATCCCTATCATCTAGAGTGTTTTGGATCATCATTTAAAACTGCGCCAGCTCCACTCTTATCTTGATTTTCCGGAACCCGATCTGGCACTCTTAACATTTGTAGATAGGAGATAAACAAAATCTCCTCAAAACAAAGCTGTAAACTTGGCCGTAAATATGCACAACTATCAATCAATGAAGAGCACGATATAGAGGAGAGCTCTTTCACCAAATACCATTGCAACATTTTAGTTCTTTCACCAGAAAATCTCTGCACCGTCTTACGGGCTAAGAACTTGTACAAAACTGTTAGCAACATCTACAAGTAGATCCATTCCACACCTCATCGCGGTTCAAACATAACAAAACACTAATTTGAGGGATTCAATCAAAAGACATGCAAAAAAGCCAAGAAACACGAACAATAACAAAGAAACAAATGAATTAAAGATTGGAGAACAACAAGGTAACGAACAAGACAGAGACAATCAGGGTTTCACGAAACAGAGGAAAAATACTAGAAGGAGCCAAAAGCAACTACGGGAAATTAGGGCTACAAATGCAAGGCAAAAGAAGAGAAGAAATCATACGTTATTGATCTCGCACCCATCGACGACGATATTGGAGCTGTCGTCGGGCAGGTTCTGCGAGGCCTGGCTGAGCTGCTTCACCGTCAACGAGATGACACCTCCGTTCCCTCTCTTCTGCAAGGAAGAAGATGGAGCGAGGCGTAAGGATCGCGATTCGAGGAGATGAAAAAGGGGGAGAAAAGAGGGGTAGAGAAAAAATGATAGACCGGAGGAGGATGAATCATGCGAGAGGGAGCTCCCGACTCACCTTGGACGCGGAGAAGCCGGAATCCAAGGAGGCCGGCATCGACTGAGACGGCATGAATCCGCCGCCTGAGAAGAGGGCATTCCCGTCATACTGGCTAGCGAACATGGCTCCTGCGAGAAGGAGAAGGAAAGAGAGCAGAGGAGATTGCGAAGGGAAGGTTTTTTCCCTCTGCTCTTTCCCACACACCCCTTTTTCCCGCGCTTCAGAAGCGAGCCCCAGTGCTTTGGTGTCCTTCCCACACGTGCGCGGTGCACGCACGGCCTCCCGGTTCCCGCCAATTAGGGTGCAAACGGGTTGGATCGGTCCGGATCTTGTCGGATCCAAATCCGATTCGAAATGTAAACAGTAGATCCGAAATCGGATCCTGATCCGAGGATGTAAGGTTGAATCCGAATCCAAACGATATATGATAAAAATGGATTCAGGAAAACATAGAACAAAAAAAAGCTATTTACATGTAAAAACAAATGCAATTGGGTCGGATTTTGATTCAGAACAACTTCAGATCCGACTTAAAATGCTGATCCAAATCTGACCCGAATCAGAAAGTAATCCGATTGAACAGATGCAATCCGAATGCACATTCAGATATTACTTAAAGTATCCATATCGGGAAATAACATGTTGGACTCGGATCGGATATCCGATTCCGTTTGCAGCCCAACCCAACAGTTTTAGGGCCTGAACCTTGTAAGGTAGGCCAATATCTCAGAAATGGGAAACTTTTTTTATCTAAGGAACATCTCAGGATTATCTGTAAAAGGTTGTTTTTTTGAGGTGATCTAAAAAAATGAAAAATATAAATATATAAAACCATAAGAGTGTCAAAATTGTAAAAACATTAAAAGTGATTTTATTGCATTGTTACAGAGATATTTCAAAATAGGTGATATTTTTAGGAATATTGCAATCTTTTTTAGTATAATATCAACATTTTAAGGTATTGGAATAAAATGGTGAGATTTCGCAAAATATCTCAGATATCTGTTGCATAGAGGATAACTGATTAATTGGTTCAAGTCTTTGTTTGTATGAGTAGTATGGCATGGGTTCGTTTTGAAGGTCCATAAATCAGGTTGGATTTCAGCCAAAGTTCCAGTTAAGGTATAGAACTTTGGAATTATACCCCGATCTAGCCTACTTAAGGAGTAATGAGTCTGTGCTAAACCCATTTGGTGCTAAAACGCCCCGCCTCCATCCCCGCGGGGAATGGATTTTATCCTCCATCCCCGCCTTCATCCCCGTTTCATGTCCTCCATCCCCGGTTCAAACAGGGATGAGGCAGGGTGGGGATATTGCGGGGAAAAATGGTCGGGCGGGGTTGGGGCGGGGACGGGGTGGGGCGGGGAAAAGTGCACGTCCATCCCCGCCTCCACCCCCGGACGGGGATGGATTTTAACCTTCGTCCCTGCCTCCATCCCCGTTTCATACCCTTTATCCCCGGTCCAAACGGGGCGAGGCGGGCCCCGCTTTCCCCCGGTCCACTGCCATCCCTAAACGGCATGCTAAATAGGTTTTTTGGGGCTTATTTTATTTTATTTTTAAATTCTGACCGTAAAGATGTGATCTATGGTTTTTTTATAAAGTTCAAAAAATCAACGTGGACTCTTAGTAAATTGACCATGCCTATCACATTTATGGAGCCACAACAGCATAAAAAGCAACGGAGAAGCCCGGAAAACCCATTCAGCATGTGGTTTAGCACCAAATGGGTTTAGCAGGAACCCATTTTTCCCTACCTAAGTATTTAAAGAAAAATATCTCATCAGGTTTGTTTCTTGTTATTTGAAACTAGACCCCGATCTAGCCTACCTAAGCCAGGTCTGGCTGAACCCAAACCCAAACACTATAACATCACATCTAAACCATATCCAGCTCCAAAGTCATCCGCATTAGATTCAAGTCTGACCTGTTGACAATATTGTGCCAAATGCATTGCTGAGAATGGATAGGATATTACTTAGGAACCTGATGGACCCATATCCATGTCTCAGGGTGTGTATTGTGGACTATAGAGTCTATCCGAACCATGACTAGTGTAAATTTGGTTTTCGTTCAAAACTAATTTACAATTCTAAAAGTTTAATCATGTATTAAGAATGAAAGGAAGAAAGTGGGGTTTCAATATGTTAAGAGTCAAGTTAAAGGACAAGGGTCTTGACGATTAGTCAAATTCATTTGCATTTATCTTTGCTTATTCCTATGCCCAAGCCTACACAAGGTACGATCTGGGTCTGGATCTTGACTTTATCTTGACTGAGTTTGAATCCAGGTATTTCATTATTCTTTGCCAAATAGGCTACTCGCTCGGACAATCATGATCATTAATGTCCTGGAGGTGAGACTGCTGTGTCCTGTGAAGATACAGACACTTTATAAAGCGTCCCACAGGACACACTTTGTCCTGTCCTGGATGCTGCATGCTGCGTGTATCAAATGCAGGACAGTGCCCAAGCAGGAACCGGTCTGTCTCCGCACTCGTGTGTCCCATGCATCAAACATGCTCTAATGGTGCGTTTGAATGGCAGGATGGACTCATCCGCTGGGACCAGAAAAACAAGGATCACAACCAGATCTGAGATCAAGGCAATTCAAACGCACCCCAAGGAACACTTTATCATCACTTGGCATCAAACATGACAAAGTCCATGAAACTTCAACATTGTGGACGTTGAGAGTGCATTAGTTGGCAATGTTAGAATAAAGCTCAACCATACACTAGAACAATCTTGTTGGTGGCACTTCACCATAACACAACCTGACGAACACAAACTCCAATTTGGAAATGCATAAATGACTACAAATATGATGAATGACATGCTCACTGAGGAAAGTCCTAAGATAAAAACGCTTAATATACAGAAGTGAATGCAGCACACCAATCCAGTCACTACTAATTCTTATTCATGATTCTAATCAAATAAATACCACCAACAGAAAGTAGCTTTCGGAGCATGCATGTGCTAGACAGATCTATCCTGAATTGCATCAAACATATTTACATGATTTTGTTAAAGTGGAAGACTTCATGGCATTATCAGACTGATGAAAAGGGTAGGCAAAGGTTCTCCAGCTATCAAATTGAACCTGTTCACTAGATGAATTTCATGGCTGCACAGAGCAATGGTCGTCTTGGACATGAAATTTGAAGAAAACTAAAATATCTGGGAAAATGTACGGACATATGCAGATCATTTACAGGGCTGAAGCTACCACGGCTATCTACGGAATAGCCAGAAGTCGCCGTCCACAGTTTCTAATGGTCTTAGAAATGAGAATGGTGCCGGGGTATGGACCTGTCAAAAACATGAAAAGAAAACAGCTCAGTACACAGGCAAGATACCAGCAGAAAAGAAGACAGGGTTGTGAAGAAGAAAATCTAATATCCTATCTCTATCAACCAACATGAAGCTAGCTGGTAAGATGAATAGCACTCAACCAAGGTGGTCATTGCATGTATGCAGAATAGCATGCATACAGGAGAGGGGGTGTTGAGAACAAGAAAATCTAATATCCAATCTCCATCAACCAACAGGAAGCTAGCTGGTATGATGAATAGCATTCAACCAAGGTGATCATTGCATCCGTGCAGGATAGCATGCATACAGCTGGGAAAGCTAGAGTGTTATCTTCTTCCTTTGATATTAGATCCATTTGATCAAGGGACCATTTATGGCCATTGGCTATCTTTTTCTTATTTTACGAAATGTTAATTATTTGTATTGGAAAGATTAGCCACCGGATCGACTCCCCCCTTTGGGATGATCAATTGTATCTTGTGATTCTTTATTAATAGAATTTGGAGCATAGTCTCCAGTGTTTGCATTCTAAAAAAACATTACAACAAACAAGATTCCAGAAAAGAATGTCTATCCATGCCAGTTTTAAAAAAAAACATCTTTTCATCTGACAAACACATACTTTTGGCTGGTAAGATCATCTTAATTGAAAGCACGGAATCCTTATAATCAAATGGCATCAGCACAGGCAGGGCAGAAGGACAAGCTAGCAGTAAGGCAAAATCAACAGGGAATGCATATCATTGGCCCTACACAGGTTCTGGGACAGGCTTAACTTGGGCTAGCTCCCATGCTAGTTCGTCACAAGAAGAGACCGACCTAGGTAACACAACTCTTGAGTTTATGTAACATGGAATCCATGGAATATATATATAGATAGATAGAAAGAGAGAGAGAAAGAAAGAGAGAGAGGTACTAACCTTCTGTGACCTGCACTCCTTGCAGAAGTGCCCATTACTACAAAGTCATCACCAACTCTAAAACTATATCCAGCAGTATCAGTAGCACTTTCAGGTGGATATGAAGCATCTCCCCATTGCTGCTGGCGTGATCTCATGCCCCTCCCTCCAGACCTCTGTCTGTTCCTTCCCCTACAATTGAATAATGGATGATGTGCAAAGCAAGAAGTCCATCGATTGCGCTCATTGCCACGGTAATCATTGTACTCATCTTCAGTGTCATTTTCTGCATACTCGATCACATAGTCCCCGAGAACCACTCCATTAGGAATGTCTGAATGAATGGTATTCAGAACGTCTATTAACTCAGATGATCGTTGAAAGTTCTCCCACTCTAGCTTTCGTGTAGGATCTACTTCTGATGGGCGAGCAAGTGGATGATATTGAACCATGTGTTTTTTAAGTTCTTCATAGTTCCCAGAATGTGCACAATTTCGCTCTGCACAAAAGCGTTTCTTTGCATCTAAATGGACACGCACCTCTTTAATAACAATCCACCCCATAACTTCACCTCTACATAGTGGACACAAGGGCAATTCACAAGTTCTTGGAGTTACAGAACGTGAATCTTCGCCAGAGGTTCCACCTAAAGTATCTAAAACCCTGGAAACTTCAGACATACCATATGCACTCTTAAATCTATCAAAGCAGTTAGAGTGAGCACAGTCAGTGTCACACATGAAAGGTCGACAGCCTTTGTCATAAGAGGAGCAGCAAAGAAGAACACTGTTATGTGGAAAGTCTAAGCATATGGGGCACTGCACATCCTCCCAATCCTTATCAAGAATAACATCTTTTAAATTTAAGGAGCAGTTCAGAGGCCCCAACTCTTGAAAGGTTCTTGGAGTCATGGTAATTCTGTATCACACGGCAATCATGATCATGGAAGGAAACAAGCACCTGCTCCCATACACATTCACAATATGTTAGCAGAGATCTTAAGGATGGAAGCAAGATATAGACAGTTTCAGAGCACTAGATTTAATTAAATAAATCAAGCAGCAAGATGGTGGAGCAGAAGCACTTTTAGTTTGCTGATGATGGTGACAGCAGGGCTTCTTTTAATTGTTTCTAGCCAAACGTACCGTGAGAAGATAATAGAATCCTGAAGTGCTAAGAGTTTCAAGAGAGGTGGGCCTTCTCTTAACTGTATAGGCTTTACCAAATATCTACTGACAGATTTAGGACTCTAATTTTCATTCTAAATGGAGGCTTACCAAACATCTGATAGGCTATTCTTGTAATCCCTTATGCCTCTCCCCTACACCCACACCCCATGAAAACACGTGCCTGTTCACACAAAGAGAAGTTTTTTTAACTGTGTTGGCCACCAACCATGTGCAACCATCGACCGGTAACCAGGTCAACAACCTAATCATGGGATGTGGAGCCTAAGGCATTTTCGCCTTTTAAACATATAAGATATTTTCCTATATATATATATATATATATATATATATATATATATATATATATATATATATATATGTATATATATATAAACAAGAGTACTTCATCTTGTGCTTCAACATGGGAAAATCAGAGCCCCTTAGCTTGTTCAATCATCTAAAATTAATATAGGTCACAATAAACTTACCAGAAATAATACAGGTTGCGATCTGGATAGTGCATATGAAATCAACTGCAGGCCTAGCCTACCAGCCTTTCCTATTAAGATTCACCAAGTATATAACTATATACACATGCATGCATGGTAGAAGTCACAGATGATGACACTAGTATACATTTACAAGATTCAGGTAATACATATGCATCTATGCAGGCCAAAACTGTATATAGCTGAATACATATGCATCTATGCAGCGCATTTGGAACTATTTCACTCAGTGTCACTGATATCACCGATATTTTGAAAATATTGTGATAATCTTGGTGATTTAAGGCCTACTATAATAGTATCGGCAATATATTGCGATATTTTCAAAATATCGCCATATTATTGCTATAATATCACACAATATTTTTGGGGAAGAACTCATTTTTTATACTTTAAGCTTACATTTTTTTGTTTCTTTTATTTTTTTAAAACTTGTTTCTTTATATTTTTGCAAGAAAAAAATGCAAGACTTATTATTTTCTTATCTTTTTATTATTATTTTTATTTTTTCAAATTTTTAAACTCCTGAGATTTTAGAGAAAACCCAACTTTTGAAAATCTCTCTGAGAAAACCCCCCGGCAAGAAATTACCTTGAATGATACAAGTGACTATGGTTTCAATGATCTGATGGCCTAAATTGAACAAAGCTTATGGAATGACCTGCAGTGCTTGCAACTAAGAATTGGCATTGGTTCTTTTGACTGAGCTTGCAATAAACAAGTACAAGCAAAATGGCTGACACATTGCATTCATGCATAGAATGTGCTGGGATAGGAGACCCCCCCTCCCCCCCATATCAGGTAGTCTTCTGTTGGGCATTGATCAGGTGGACTAGGTCGATGGTCAGGAGATAGTCATCAAGTCAAAGCATCACAAGTAGCCTTTACGTTTCTATGAAAAAACACAGCAACTCTGGATTACAAGGCATCATTTATTGCTAATAGGCCAAGTATAAAGAACACCAGTTCAAAGCTGATGAAGGGAAGGACCAGGCCCCACCAGATTGGACAGGGACTTCCCTCTAGTCCTCTGTTAGCTTATCGAGTGTGTTCTCAAAGGAGGGTCATGCAAAGCAACTATCAATTTGTAACCAAAAATGCATCGAGGAATCTTCATGGCCCGTTAACATGATGAGACAAAAACTTACGAACCAACCCATAATATCTTCTGCATGGAAAAGAAAGACTTGTGAGATCATGGGAGTTAACAGCTAAAATATTAGGGTTTTCATGCCAAATGGAGATCTCATCAAAGGCTACATTTCACATTTAGGATCCAAGAATCCATTTAAGTTTTTTCATGGTCAGACAAGCCATAAATTATCTTGAGTCGCTCTCAAAAAAACTACTCAAGAAATTGTCAAAGAGCCACAAATAATCTCAAGTTCCCTCTCCAAAAAAACTACTCAAGAAATACTCAAAGAGAATATCTCAAAAACAAGATCATTATCATTGTATAGCCATACTAAGGTTCTTTTAAAAATCATGAAAAATTTCCCTATCTATGACAAATTTCTCCTTTTATTTTGCTCAGTTTTCTTAGTTTGATAGTACTGCATTAAGTTTGCTGATTACTGTAAGGCTCACACTTAGCTATTTTCCTTGTGAGATAGAACACATTGAAGTTCCACAAAATATGTAATGTTGTAAGTATCGTACATGTATCATTACTATAGAAAATAACGATACGATACATACTGGTATCACGATACGAGTGTGTATCATATGAGACAACCTTGTATAGTATTGTATTGTACGATACAAGGTGCATCGTACGATACACCTTCAACACACTTTAAAAAAGGCCGAATCACAATTTTTTTCTTTTTGGGTTTTAAATACCTCTTGAGGGCCAACTCCCTCATTTATGTAGAGGCCATTAAAGGGGTATTCATACACGCTAGGAGTCATGAGTGTCATTTGGCGGCCGAGACATGTGCAAGGGCCAAGACTTTTGTGGTTTGCTCAAGTAAGAGTGCATTTTCACCCAAATTTCGTTCAAGGAAGTGGGATAAGATAAAAAATCTTTGTTCTTTGTTTCATTTGTGTATGATTGAAGTTGAAGGAGGGTAAACTCCTTTATTTTTTGATGTTTTAGAAGATATTATTTTACTTTTAATTTTTTTTACCCTTAATCTCATTTTTTGTGTCCTTAGAACTCAAAATTTGTCCCTAAGTGTGTAATTGAGCATTGTTTTACATCTTTATAGTGATTATATTGAGTAATTTGTGCTCTAAGAAGTCGATGAAGGGTAGAGGTTATGGAGGATATCTCTCAAAGGATCTTGCATTGAAATATTGTACACTAGTTGACTTAGATATATGTTTGAAAGGAATAGTGAAGTGTAACTTTTGTGGTTTTTTAATGCATGAAGGATTATATAGATTTAAATGTCATGTTGTGGGGCATAACAACTCCACAGTGAAATTATGTACACCGCATTCCTACTGATATTCATGTTGAACTTCTTACTAGTCTTATAGAAGATGATAAAAGAAAAGTATGAGTATGTGCAATATTTGCTGGAAAGAAATTGCCAAAGACAGTCCCTAATGAGTTATGAAAACTCTTTGGCTTTTGAATGTATCATTATTTTGTCTTAACCGATTGTATTTATGGTGATTAGATGCGTGATTGCACAACCAAATACGTGGTTGTTTAATGTTTAAGAACATATCTATGTTCAGTGAATCTTATTACATAAATAAATTGTGTTCTTGTATCATAAGATTTTTTAATTTTTAGATTTTTTTAGATTTTTAAAGATTTTAGTTAAATGTATAATTTTGTACGCTACGCTACGATACATATCTTACTTTGGGCCCGACCGATACGGGTTACAGTACGATACTTACAACCTTGAATATAATTAAAGGTTGCTTGGCAACTTACCAACATTAAGATGAATTTATGTATATTCTATAACTATATTTTGGTGAATGTACAAGATACTTGTCATTCCACATTTTATCTCTTTGGAGTGGCTACAGTGAGGATACAGTTTCATATTTCCTGCTCAAACAAACTAACTTAATCAGGCAACTGCTGAAACTAAGCCTCACATTAAGAACATAATGTCTCATAGTTATTACTGTGAAAACTATAATTAATAAGGGCATTATTTTAAAACAAGACAAGTGACCATAATCACATCCTAGAGTACTCACAAATAGGCCCACAGCCTGCAATTCCAGTGCTTGCAGTAAAACTAACCAGGCAGTCTCCTAGGTGAGACAAACCTGATCATACAAAAGGATCAAATATATGAATAGATATAGAATGTCAACATGACAAAACAGAGATTTCAGCTTTCATTAATCTTAACTGAGAACAATGGCAGAAAGAAATAAAAGCATGGATATGTATTAGGAACTACAACCACAAGAAAACTACGCACAGAAGCACAACCAAGAAGAATTGCAGCTCAAACATCGCATCAGAATTTTAAGTTCCATTGACATGCCCATAAAACTCCACTTACAACACAGATAAATACTGTCTTCTACTCTAAGTGCTGCATCTTGTGGTTGACCATTTAGTAGTCAAAAGCACTAGGTGGCACCTAGGCATTTACCCCCTTAAACACTAGGTGGTGCCCAATTGAGAACCTAGGCATCACCTAGAGACCCACAAAAGTATCTATTTAAATTAAAATAAATAAATAATCATAAAACTAAGAAAAAATTAAGCAAACTTAAATACTTAAAAAATACACAACCAATATATGATTATAATGTTTTAAACATTACACAAGAATAAAGTTAAGACACCAACCTTGTGTTAGAATGGCCCACTCGATCTTGCTGGAACGTGAGAATGAGGCGTGAGAGAGAGAGAGAGCTGCGGCAGCAAAAGGGGACTTCAATAATGAAGTTGTGCCCTACTTTATGTTTATATATACATATACAAAACAGTAACTGGGTTGGACCAAGTATTTGGATCCATACCCAGACATAAACTTACAAGTTACATTGGAGAACCCGACCCATACTGGAAAACCCGATCCAGTTTATGATACAGTCTTAATACCCTCCCTCAAGTCGTGCATGGTCCTGTACCATGGACAACTTGCCTTTGAGATACCAAAACCGCGCACTCGTAAGTCCTTTGGTAAGTAGATCAGCAACTTGATCTTCTGTTGGTACATAGACTGGAATAACTTCTTTGTCCTCTACCTTCTGTCGGACAAAGTGTTGATCGATCTCTATGTGTTTCGTTCGACCATGATGGATAGGATTGAAAGCAATTTGAATGGCACTTTGATTATCGCAAAACAGATTCGCAACCTTCACTTTTTCTCCTATCTCTGTTAATAAATGTCTTAACCATGTAACTTCGGCAGTGGCAGAGGCCATGGATCGGTACTCAGCTTCTGTACTTGAACGCGCAACAGCACGTTGCTTCCGACTACTCCATGCTATTAAGTTTTCATCAACATACACACAATACCCAGAGACTGACTTTCTATCATCTGGATCTCCTGCCCAATCTGCATCTGCATACACTTCTAGTGGTCTATGTTCTCCTTTTGCCTTTGATTGACGATAAACAAGCCCATCTCCAAGAGTACCCTTCAAGTACCGAAGAATTCTTTTAACTGCATTCATGTGTTCTGTACGTGGATCGTGCATGAACTGAGAGACTTGATTCACTGCATATACAATATTCGGCCTCGTAAAAGTAAGATATTGAAACATCCCAACTAAGCGACGATAATATTTTGGGTCCTCATAGATCTCCCCATCTTGAGCACTAAGTTTATGGTTTAACACGCTAGGAGTATTCAATAGCTTGCAGTTCTTCATTCTTGACTTTTCCAGAAGATCCAGAGCGTACTTGTGTTGGGTCAACAAGAGGCTAGTATTTTGTCGATCCACTTCAACCCCCAAGAAATATCGTAGGACACCCAGGTCCTTCATCTTGAACTTCTGATTCAATAGGATCTTTGTAGCCTCTATATGCTTGCAAGAACTTCCTGTAATAATAATGTCATCTACATATATGAGAAGTAAGGTGTTGACCTGATGTTCTCGAAAAATGAACAATGAATGATCAAGTTGAGAACGGACAAATCCAAATCGCTGTACTTCAATGGAGAAACTGTCAAACCATGACCGAGATGCTTGTTTTAGTCCATAAATGGCTCGTCGCAATCTGCAAACATGTGTCTCAAGATTGTTTTCTGCATAACCAAGAGGCTGCTCCATGTAAACTTCCTCCTTCAGATCGCCATGTAAGAATGCATTTTTAACATCAAGTTGACTTAGAGACCATCCATGCTGAACCGCCAAGGATAACACAAGTCGAATGGTTCCCATTTTTACAACTGGACTAAAGGTCTCGTCATAGTCTTCTCCATATGCTTGTGTGAAGCCTTTAGCGTCTAGTCTTGCCTTATATCTTTCAATGGATCCGTCAGGTTTGTACTTAATTTTATATACCCACTTAGACCCTACAACATTCTTATCCGGAGGCCTAGGAACTATTTCCCAGGTCCTGCATTCATGCAAGGCTCCCATTTCTTCATTCATAGCATCTGCCCATTTTGATGACAAGGAGGCTTGGGAGAAATCGATGGGTTCTTCTTGTTTTTCAACCTGTGCAACGAATAACTGCATTTCTGTGGAAAAATTCTCATAGCTTACCCATCTTTCAATAGGGTGTCTGATCCTTTCCGAACGTCTGACATGCTCAGTTATGTGGGGTGTGTCCCTTCTTCTGACATACACTGCCCCTTTGAATCTTCTGCCATCTGGACGAGCAGTACCTGATGTCAAGGTTTCTTCTGCGATGGGAGGCACAGTAGATCCCTGAGCAACTGTCAACACGTTCCCACTAGGTTCTGCATTGGTTTCCATGGGCTCACACTCATCTATTACTGTGTGACATGGAGCAGAGTTATCCATTTCTAGCTGATCAAATAATTCATTCGCTAGCCACGGCTGATAGCTTTCTTCCTCCTTAGTAACCCTTGCTTCTTTGTTCGAGATCTGAACATTGTTCTCATCAAAGACAACGTTTCGTGAGATTTTAATGCGTCGAGTGTCTGGATCATAGCATCGATATCCTTTATACTCTTCAGCGTACCCAACAAACCTGCATCTACAAGCTTTATCCTGAAATTTATTACATTGGGAACTGTCAATGTGAACATAGCATACACATCCAAACACTCGTAGTTGACTGTATTGAGGTTGGGTACCAAACAACACGAAATAAGGAGTCAAATTATTCAACATTTTCATCGGTAAACGATTTATTACATAAACCGCAGAGTGGAAAGCTTCTGTCCAAAGACTTAAAGGAATATGAGTGTCATGCAGCATACTTAGGGCACTTTCAACAATATGACGATGTTTTCTTTCCGCGACCCCATTTTGTTGTGGTGTGTGTGGGCAAGATATTCTACGCCTTATCCCGTTGTTTTGAAGAAATTCAGTAAATTCCTTTGATAGATACTCTCCCCCTCCGTCACACTGGAATTGTTGAATACTTGTCGAGAATTGATTGACAACAAGAGCATGAAATAAACGAAAGAATTTGAATACCTCAGACTTGTATTTCATAAAATAAATCCAAGTATATCTGGAAAAACTATCAATGAATGTGACATAGTAGCGACTACCAGACAAAGAGGGTTGTGGAGCAGGTCCCCAAACATCAGAATGAATAAGTTCAAAAGGAAAGGAAGCTCTTTCATTTATTGAATTGAAGGGAAGTACATGACTCTTACACAACTGACAACTAGAACAAAGAAAACCATCAACCTTATTATGCGGACTTGATCTTGAAATAAGTCCACTTGACACAAGTTTCTCAAGAGAAGAATTATTACAATGACCCAAACGACAATGCCAAATATTTGGCTTATTGTACGAAGACAAACTCAAACAATCCTTAGATGAATCTAATTTGAATGGTTGACCAATTGACGATTTCGATCCAGCTCTGCAAACAAGTGAAGAAGTCTCTTTGAGGATATACATATTTCCCTTTCGCTCTCCCTCAACGAGCGTCTTCTTCGTGAGTGGATCCTTGACACAGACAGAAGAAGGAGTAAATTCGACGCAAGAATGAATGTCATCAACCAATTTAGAAACAGAAATGATATTTTTGACAATATTAGGGGAATGAAAAACATTGGACAATTTTAGGGAACCATCGGAAAGAGGAATATTCACGTTTCCAGTGTAAGTTATTGGATGGAGAGCTCCATCTCCAGTTTTAATACTTGCATTTCCATGATAAGGAATAGGTTTCAAAATCTTACCAATATCACCTGTCACGTGGGCTGCAGCTCCAGAATCAATATACCAAGTTCCCTGATCACCCTGTTTGAAATTCAATCCTGACAAAGCTGATATTAAAAGACTCTTGACATTGTCTTCATCCCATTGAGTTCCTCCAGCTTTTCCCTTGCTTGACGATCCTGTGCCATTCATTTTCCCTTTATTTTGCGGGTTGTGCCAACAATTTGCTTTGATATGTCCCTTTTTGTTGCAAAAATAGCAAGTTGGAACATTTTTGAAATTGTGATTTCCCGAAAAACTACCTGACGGCATGCTAGGCGCGGGCAACAATCCACGCCCCCCTTGATTATTTCTTATCTGTCCATGTCCTCCTCGAAAGTGGCCACGTCCTCTTCCTGAATTTGTCCCTGTAAACAATACTTCTTGGCTTCCTGAATTGTTGCCTACATCTTCTCCTTTAATGGAAATTTCATATTGTAGTAATTTTGCCCGAAGATCCTCAAAGTTAGGAAGTGAAGGAAGACACAAGAGAGATGTTACCAACATATGATAATCTGATCCAAGCCCGTTTAGCGCTTGTTGAACTTTGTCCTTATCAGAAATCACACAGCCCACCATAGCCAATTGATCTGTGATGATCTTCACCTTGTTCATATACTCTGTAACAGTCATGCTTTCTTTCTTTAGGAGTTGAAACTCCCTCTTCAAATGCATAATTCTTGCCTCTGAGATTTGAGAATAGGTCTTCGCAAGTTGTTCCCACAGCTCCATTGCTGAGCACTCATCTGGAATACCTACAAGAACCTCTCGCGAAAGAGTAGAGGTAATGTAGGCTACAACAGCTTGATCTCGTTTTCTCCAAGTGGTGAATTCAAGATTTCGAATCAACTTGTTAGAAGTCTCTCCCTTATCGTCCACAATTTCCTGCACAATAAATTCTGATGGTGCAGAGATCGTTCCATCTAGGTGTCCATAGAGATCGAGGCTCTTAATGAAAGGCAGTATTTGCCTCTTCCAGGTTAAATAGTTATTGTTATTCAGTTTGTCTGAGATAAGTTGTCCTAGAAAACTAGATGGCAGGGTAACAGAATCCATGAAAACTGAACTATAAAGTTGTTGACTGCTAACAAACACTTAAGGAATGACTTTAGATCTGAAATAAATTCAGACCAGATTAAATCAAGAATAAAGAATAAATGAATAGGTATTTTAGACCTTGAAGGAATAACCAGAAATCAAGAATAAAGGAGTGAAATTGGATCGAGAAGAAATAAAAATCAGATTCGCTTCAGATCTGGAGTGAACTCAGATCTAACCGTGACAGATGAAGGAACAGCAGCAACTAAGAAAACAGATCTGATCTTTGGATTAGATCTGATCTTGATTTCAGACTGGAATGAAACAGATGCAACAATCAAAACACAATATATGAACCTAAACAGTTGATGGCTGTTTTCAACTTAATACCAAATCTGATATCAGAACCCACGTTTGGGCAGATTCGGATTTCAGATAGCCTTTGGGTTCGACAGTCTGATCCAAATCAGACGTGATAAACAAAAGGAAGAAAAGATAGATAAAAAAGGGACAGCAGTCACGCAGGGTCCAATCTATCGATAGATTGGAAGAAAACAAACAAAAAGAGGAACGACGACTAAACAGAAGGGAAAAGCTGGATGAAGGCAGAAAGAGGATGCAGACAGAAATAGAAAATAGAAAAGGAGGTAGATTGAAGAACCTGGAAGAAGAAACACCTGGGACGTTGATCTCGCTGGATAGCCCTAGACGGAACAGCACCTGCAGTGTCGATCTTGCTAGACACGACCTTCGGAGTCGATTCACTGTGCAGAAGCCTGCTCTGATACCATGTTAGAATGGCCCACTCGATCTTGCTGGAACGTGAGAATGAGGCGTGAGAGAGAGAGAGAGAGCTGCGGCAGCAAAAGGGGACTTCAATAATGAAGTCGTGCCCTACTTTATGTTTATATACACATATACAAAACAGTAACTGGGTTGGACCAAGTATTTGGATCCATACCCAGACATAAACTTACAAGTTACATTGGAGAACCCGACCCATACTGGAAAACCCGATCCAGTTTATGATACAGTCTTAATACCTTGATGTCCCCCCCTGCCTAAGCACTCTTAGGCAGTAGACTTGCACCTAGGGGGGATTTTAACGAATAATAGAAAACTATTTTGTAAAGCCTTGAAACCAAATAACTTAAAATGCCTATGATAACACCATATGGGACCTTAAGAACCTTAATTTAGTTGCGTCAAACTTTTAAACATGAGTTTCTAGGAACAGATGGATAATTTCTAACAGGAAACATGTAGTTGAACTGTGTCCTTTGAGATTAGTGTAGTATTAGGCTCATATCATTGTATTATTCTTTAAATATCATGCTATCCTGTCTTTGCAAAAAAATCATCATCCCTTTGAACCTCAATTCTTTAGTGGCAAGTGAAAAAGTGTGCTTCTTTGTACCACAACACTGTGACATAATTTTTGTGTGGATTTCAACATGGTGTTATAGCATTGTCTAATACTCATTAACATCACTTTCCACAAAATTATCAACATGGATGACCTAGAATTTTGCAAGATAAAATCTTATCTTTCACTCAGATGTCTGATCAAGGAGAATGCAGCGTGATGGGAATATAAAATAAAATAATCATGATAAACCAGTTCTTCAATATAATCAATTATACAAAATGTCACAGAAACGATAAAACAACGATAACTCAAGTTACAACATCATAGAAGCAAGGAACCAAATACAAACCCAATCTGTTAAGTCCAAACTGGAAATTGATCTAAATTGTCTTTTCTACAAAACAAGGTAAGGAAACAATCAAAAGGTGAATCCCGTCTTCTCCACTTGAAATCAAACCAAACATTCATACTCCTTTAGAGCAGAAGCATCCTAACAGGATGAATTTGCAGAAAATGAAGAAAACGTCAACCAGACGCCTTTAATTTTCAGATTGAATCAACTACCAGAGAGCACCTTCCAAACGCAAAGTTCAAAATATTTAGATATATCCAAAACAATCACAAACCGAATTGATTCCACGATCAACGGCGTCGACAAAATCCTACAGCATGAGAATCCCAACAAGTCGACTGAATGAAAACTGAAAAGAGCATTCATGATTCATAAAGCAGACAAATGACCCAAAAAGCTGTTTCTATAGAACAAGAATCCAATATTATGAGGTCACAGGAAGCAACGGAGTAAACCACAATCAGAGTAACTCAAAAAAGGGTCGTGTTTCCATTCTAAAGAACGAAGATTCCAAACAGCCAACCACCACAAAATAAGCCACCAAAATTATAAAACAAACCTTGACTAAACTCAAAATTTTCAACAGAAAAGAAATCCAAATACCAAAAATTGGCATGCGATGAAGATAAGAACAGAAATCGCTAATTTCTGATTCTATCATCAACCCTTCAAGATATACCACAACAAATCATCGAAACCAACATAAAAATTTCCTACAAACAAAACCCAGTTTCCAGAAGACAACCAAATAACAAAATCATCAAAGAAATGGAAGAAAATAATAGTATAAATCGAACAAAAACTCAAAAAAAATAAAAGAGGAAGCTCTAAATCTTACCCTTCGGATCTTTGCTATCTACCAAACTGAGCAATGAAGAATCCAAAACGATTCTGCCTACTCAGAGAGAGGGAGAGAGATCGTTCCGGAGCGAACCTTAATTATATACAGTTTGACGAGCATACCCAAGTTCCCGGGACGCTTATTGTTACTCTTGTTTTAACGACTAACTTTTGAGACTGAATAAGCCCAAATTTTACAAAATGGCCATCCATCTTTCTCCCATCTTCCTCCCATCTTCCAAACGACCAAAATACCCTTCTGCTTCAAAGAGCCAAAACAAACGATAATAGGATACGATACGAGTCCATTTTTTTCGGATGAGGCCTTACTTTGTCCGTCCATCTGTAGTTCGTTTTCCGGATTTAGTGGATGAGATGGGACTCACAAAAGATGCATAAGCTAGGATGCTTAAAAAATTCTCTTTGTCAAAGGGTCCAGAATTTCTTTTTTTACACAGAGAAAGCCGGGGTTAATCTGACCCCTACCAGTTATACAATGGTACCATTTGGGGTTCGAACTTGCAATGTCCCAAAACAAGGTGACGAGCATTAACTGCTCCTGCCAGACAAGCGGAGCCGTCGTTGGTCAAGATCAACCATTTTTGTGCACCGTTTTTCTTCACAATTTTTTAGTGAATCATAAAAAGGCTACTTAATTTATTAATTATTCACAAAAAAATTCCCAGACATAAAAAGCCCAACAAAACACTACAAAATGAAATTAAGCAAAAAAGAGAAAGATCATTGAAAACTTGAAAGAAAAAAAACGTTTTATATTGAGATAAATAAAAAACTGAATCTGGGTGGATCCAGATTCCAATTAGACTCAGTACTCAAATGCATTAGTAGGGGTGTAACTGGGTCAGGTATAGCCGACCCAACCTGACATCTTAAACTGATTATACCCGACCTTACCCGGTTTTATTAGACCTATTGGGTTCGGTAGGATCCAAAATGTAGACTTCTTGAAAATATGAGTTGGTTCTTGGGTGTGGTGAATATAGACTCAAACCTGTTTAGATCCGGCCCACTTTTATACTAGACCCAAATGGTTCCAGAAAATCTATACCTCAACCCAACTTCAACCGGAATCCAAACTCATTTTGCACCTGAACCCACCCAAATTCAGACATGTTGAGATCCAACCCACTATTAGAACCAGTTCAAATTAAGCCACAACTTGTTTTACACTAGTTTCAATGGTTTCTTCTTTTTCGAAGAGAACTTATTTACCTATAAAACAAAAAAAACAAAAAGTCTCTTTTATAATGTTTATCCTTTATTTTCTTAGAGTTTATTGTCGTGTGAATGCAGTAACAAACCATGAATGATGTGCCCCACGGAGAGTTGGCGTAGTGGGGTTGGGGGCCTTCCAAGACCCGAACCCGTTAACTCATATGAGATTACATTTTTCAAAAGATACCCAGACCCTAATCAAAATGGGTAGGGTTTGGGTCTAATTTTTAAACCAAAAAAAAACTAGCCTATTCCATACCAGACCTTATTAGACCTAATACATACCCAAACCCATTAACTGGATCCAAGTCCATAATTTTCAAACGTGCCTTGATCCAGATCAGATTGGATTGGGTTTGGGTCTAACTTTTAGACCAAATTTGAGATCAAGTCTGACAATATATGATCCAGACCCAAATCAGTTGCACCCATATGCATTAGGATCTAGTCCCATCGCTAGGATCTGTGAGGCACCTTTATCCTTTAAGGTCGTACTAGTCAAACGGGCCAAGGACGGAACATTGATAAGAATATATATATATATATATATATATATATATATATATATATATATATGGGTAACAAGAATATATTTACCAACAAAACATGTTTGCTTGCTGATATGAACCGAGATTTTCAGAGTTTTTTTTTCCTAAAATTTCATTATACTGATGTGATCTATATTCTATATGCTTGGTTTTATAGAAATGCACATTGGGTATTGCCTATCCTAGGTTGGTCAACTCGAACCTTACCAGTGCCAACAGTTCATAGTCTGATCTATTTCTCAACACGAGTGTCACAAGATAGTAGCATGAGATCAAGTCAGTTTGAAAAATCATTTTATAAAAAATCTATTTTCCAAAACAAGAAGAGTCAATCATCAACTCATCAGGTGTCAACCTTTAGGAGAACTCATACCGGAAAAGAAATGCAGGAGGAGTCAACCCTGCACTCCCAGAAGTTGACCATCAGAACAAACATAACCCAAAGCCATAAGAGAAATCAACTCTCCCAACTTAGGAGTTGACCGTCGGCTCAACAAAACCATTAAACACAAATAAAGAAATTGACCCACCCAACACAGGGCTCGACTCATAACTCAAAACATAACACTAAACATAAACCAAGAGGAGTCGACCCGCTCAACTTAAGGGTCGACTCTCAAAGTAAAACATAATACCAAAGCTCAAGAGAAGTCGACTCTCCCAACTTAGGGGTCGGCCCTTAGTTGTGCCATGCACCGAGCACATAAATTCACGCCATGTCTGCCTACATGCATGAATATTTTATTAAGTCTTTTAATTTAATTATTGTTGCATTACATGTTATGCACCATATACATTTATTGTTATGATAATATTTACAACCAAAAAGGCATCACTCCCTTGGTAATATAGGCATCAACCGACTATGCAAAGAGTGTTCATTCCTTCATTTCATTTATAAATCTCAAAGTCATTGTGATGCTTGCACCAGAGTTCAGGACCATTCATCAAGGAATCTTACTCTATGGGACTCAGAGTTTGAGACCTTATCCTTCTCCCTATAGATGACGTAGTGCACTACTAGGCATACTGCAACAATTCTATTTCTTCCTCGAGGATCAGAATCCAGTGTCCCCTAAGCTCTATGGTGGAGGACAAATCACTTATATCCAAATAACATGAGTTTACTCAACTGTCCCAAAAATTCTCCTACATAGTTAGTGCATTATTATTCATATCTCACAAGCTTACTCAAGCTACAAGAAAACCCAACGAGGATAAACAATTATGCAGTGTAACTTATTATTAAAGTATTAATTTATTATGCATTATATAATACCCTCTTGGTATTATGGGCCAACACCCACACAAGCCACGTTTAGGGTCAATACCCCCAAAAAGTTCTTGGAACAAGATACATCTAGGGTCATTACCCTAAAATTCCAACTATATGTATGCATATCATTTTCTTCTCATTGGTATTATCATCCTTGTAATACTCATAACCGAAAATAATGAGATTTCACATCTCAATGTAGCACACAATACACAATATGCATCTATTGCACAAAATGGGTCCTTCTTGAACCACCCGAAATCACATAGTGCCTCCTTGCACAAAGATTGCTAAACGACCATAAATATTGGGTACCACAAATTCATACACAACTATTTCGAAGTTGATCCATTGAATCATAGGCTTAACAACAAATATTTGAAGTCAAAACACCAAGAATACTACATTCGAGTGTCTCAAGAGTCGACTCTCTAGAAACCAAGGGTTGACTCATATGTTCAAGAGTCAACTCTTATGTTTAGGGGTTGACTATCTGCCTACAAGAGTAGACTCTTTGATTACAAGGGTCGGCTCTTATATTTCAAGAGTTGATTCTTTATTCCCAAAAGTTGACTCTCCTATGTAGGGGCCGACTCTTATGAAATAAGGGTAGACCTTGGTACTGCAGGAGTCGACTCTCTATACACATGGGTCGACCCACTATCCCCATAAATATATAATAGAATTATAAAAATGAGGTGTCGACCCTTGATCTGCAGGGGTTGACCGTTGGGGACAAAACAACATGTACATCCATGAAGGAGTCAACTCTGGATTTGCAAGAGTCAATCCCAAATAGGGCTGAACCAAAATCTCAATATCAAAACAACAACTTTATAACAAAAATTCATTGATTCTTGTCATAAACATGAGGTAAACAATTACAACATACATTTTTTATGAGAAACAAGCTCAAACTTGGCATTTAAAGCTCAAACCCACATAACCACATATGTATACTTTTTAAAACAATGTTTTTTAAATATACCATAGTCATAGGCATGCAACATTTAAAAAAAAATCACTTTAAACATGATTTGTCAACTTTATAAGATTATGTAGCATATCACACATTTCTCAACAAAAAGCATTCATGATGCACACATTAGTTCACTTTCTAACATACCAAAAATTCACCTAAGCTAGCATGTTTCAAACAAAACTCCATCTACATGCTTACATGTTCCTACAGTTTCATGGAGTAAGGGAATCATACCTTGATAATTGCAAGAAAACTAAAAAAATCCACCAAACTATGAGCTATCGACACTCAAGTTTAAATTGCAAATCTATCAAAGTTTCGCATAAATGTCCTCCACCAAAAGCAACTACTTACCCGCGATGAATCAAACACCCACGAGACAAATTTGCTATATGAAAGTCTGCAACACTGATTCTATGAGGTGTTACTACTACACCTCAACTAAAATGTGATGGGTGTGAGGAAATCGAGTGGAAATTTGAGTGAGAGTGTGTAGTTTGGTGAGGGAGATGATAAAATGAGTGAGAAGATGAAAAAGAGTGAGAAGAGAGAGAGAAGATGAGAGATATGGTATGCATAATAAAGAAAAAGAGCAATTTTGAGATCCTAATAAATTTAGATCCAACTCAAGCATCCCAACCCCTACGAGTTCAAGGTGGACTTTTGAGAGTTTCATGACCCATTGGAGGCAAAGATACTATTTGATTGGTCATATGCAGTGTGGTTCTTCTTTGAGTACTATTGTATTCCAGAGCATCACAAGGTTCTATTGGCAATGACACAACTTCGAGGTTCAACCCAGGTGTGGTGGGATGAGTTGCAGAAAGATCGAAAGAACCAAGGTATGTGACATGTTCAAACATGTGAGGAAATGCAGTGTTTGATACAAACCAGGTTCATTCCTTTATGAAAACCTACCCATGACTTTTCTAACGATTCAAATCCAATTAAATAAGATTTAGATTCAAAATATTATAATGAATCCAAATCCATTTTACTAGATCTCTTAAAACTCATTTTAGAGTCCACTGACCCAATCATAGACAAATCCAATTTGGACTTGCACCAAAGCTTGTTAGATCAAATCCAAAGTGAACATTCTTATATATGGATCTAATTCCTTGATATTCAAACCCAATTAGGCCCAAACCAATGTAAGCTTTTCCTTATCTTACACAATACCCGAGACCAATATCTCTATACCCAAAACTCATCGGATTTAGCCTATCATAAATCTCTTCAAATAGTAACTAATACCCATATCCAAAAGTACCCTATACCATTTTTTTCTAAACTATATTCAAATTTTTCCTAACTATATTCAGATTTTTCTTGAATCCCAAATATCATTATGGATCAACATCTACATCTGGAGCATGGAGTTATGGTACCTCATATTAGAGTATTCTTATATTGGAGATGTACTGTCAATTTGATTCTTTTCTAGGTAGAGGTATGATGGATGATTATGATTAGTTTGAGAAGTGCATACTTAGTTTTTCTACACTTGGCATCCCTAGTATGAGGAACATAGTGTTGTTCGCATTGTATATTATACATGCATGACCCAAACAAAGCGGAACTGAAAAAAAGCAGAAGCAAGATCCAACCTTTAGGGCAAGTCTTTTTCAATCAGGGAAGAATGATGCAAGAGCTGAAGCAAGACATAACTGGGGTCCATAGGGTCCACTCAAATCCATTTTCATCATTTATTTTTTTTTGTAATTAATCGGTTAGGATTTTAGTTAGGGTTTTGTTTTGGATCTCAATTTATATTGGGTATATCTCATATCGGATGTAGGCAGATTAGGGTTTTCTCTCTTTGATATATATATATATATATATATATATATATATATAGAGAGAGAGAGAGAGAGAGAGAGAGAGAGAGCTTGATAATCGATTGTTTATGAATTTCAGTTATTTTCTTATATTTTTGCATTATTTTTCATTAATCTTCTACTTGATTAGTTTGTAGTTGCACTAGGGTGCTAATTCTTGAAGGATTCAAGAGCTATCTCATTGATCTGCTTCTAAAGAGGAAGGATTTTGAGCATATTTTAGCAGAGAGAGAGAACATTCACCATTCAACATTACCAAAATACATCCAACAGAATATTGGATGGGAGAGACAAAAGAGAAGCATAAGAGCAAAACAACCACAATCTAGATGGTGATTGTGCATAGATCAGAGTACAAGCTGATCAGCCCCCCCCCCCCCCTACTATGTAACTTAAGAGCCAGATACACATCAGACATGACCCGTTGCCGAAGCCTTCCGAAATCGAATTTGATGCCCCTGAAAAAGATGTCGTTTCTTTCGGTCCATATGACCCACCATGCTGAAAGCAACCAAACCCGCCACAATAATCTCCATTTTTTTGTGTCGTACAATCCTGGGACCAAGCAAGAGGTCCCGAATAACGGAGCATGGACGAGTTTGAACCGGTGGCGCACCCCAAGTTTGAAAAAATAAGTCTAGAACGACCGGGCAGAGCCAAAATAGGTGAGTTGTGTCCTCTACAGCCTTCTCGCAAAGAACACACATGCTTGGAAATTGAATCCCCCGTTTCCTGACATTAATTTGGGTTTGAACACGATCCAGAGCCACAAGCCACGCCAAAGCTTTTGCCTTTGGAGCTGCCCCTTACCCCACATACAATCACTGGGAAACCAGTCCATCCCGGACGGCAACAAGGAATGGTAAACTTGCTTAATGGAGAACCTATCTCCGCTTGCCATGGCCCAGTGAAGCCACGGCAGGCCATGGACCGGCCTAAGATCTCTGCCACTGAAGGATCGAAGTGTCTTCCGCCACTCCAGCCAAAGGAACGAGTGACACACTGAACTGGGTGTGGAAAGAAGGGATTCATGTAGACTACCATATTTTTGCCTAACAAACGTAGCCCAAGAAGATTGAGATGTGGAAGCTTCCCAAGCCCACTTCAAGACTAAAACGATGCTCCTCTTTCTCAGAGCTGGAATCTCCAAGCCGCCTCGCTGCCTTGGGAGAACGATCTGTTGCCAAGAAACAAGCAAGTACTTTTTGTGCGACACATTCCCAGACCAAAGGAAGTGCGAAAGCAAACGGTTAATCGTCTGCTCTACTATCGTCGGTATAATAGGCATGCTCATTCGAAACTCTGGTAATCTGGCTAAAACATGGTGAATGAGCGTCACTCGTCCCGCAAAAGATAAATATCGAGCCTTCCAAGCCTGCAATCTCTCTTGCACCCGCTCTATGGTAGACATCCAAGTAGAAGTTCCTGCTGGCTGCAGAGAGTGTAACGATAGACCCAAGAAATTGACAGGAAGGTCGGATATTGGGCAGTTGAAGATCCTTGCAGCAGCCGATTGGAGAAGAGGGTCAGCATTGAGTAAGACCAGAGTGCACTTACTCTCGTTCATGCGAAGGCCTGAAATTGCAGCGAAGACTTTAATAATGAAGCACAACCTGGACATTTGATCAATATTCGCATGTCTAAATATTAAAGTACCGTCTGCATATTGAATTGTGTGACCAACAAAACCAGGAATGCCCAAGGATTCCAAGAAGCCTGTTTCTTCTGCCCTTTTCATGAGAATAGTTAAACCATCTACCGCGATATTAAAAAGGATAGGTGCTAGAGGACAACCCTGTCGTACACCTCTAGCCAACTTGAATTATTCCCCTCTCATTCCATTGATGCAAACTGATGATACAGATTTTGTGACCAACTCCTTAACCCATGCTATAAACCGACTGCCAAACCCCATATTTGTTAGAGATTCAATCAGAAAATCCCATGCCAGACTGTCATAAGCCTTGTGAAAATCCAATTTTAGCATGAAGTGCGGTGATCCAGTCGACTGTAAAGAGTGAAGAAGCTCAGTTGCACAAATAAAAGATCCTTGCAAACTTCGACCTGGAATAAAAGCACCCTGGTTCGGAGAAACAAGTTGATCAATGACAGCGCGCAATCGATTAGCCAACACCTTAGATATAATGCGATACAGAGCACCCATCACCGAAATCGGCCTGAAGTTGGATATGTCTGACGCCCCTTGCCTCTTAGGAATCAAAGAGATGACTGCCACATGATATGGTTTAGGCAACCTCGCATTACGATAGAATTCATCGAACAAGTGGAGCAGGTCAGTTTTAACACTTGACCAAAATGCTTTAAAGAAGTCGATGTGAAAACCATCAAGGCCTGGTGCCTTCCATCCCGATAGTTCGTTAATAGCATTCGAAATCTCCACTTCAGTGAATCTAACCTGCAAAAAAACAGATTGGTTTGCCGCCAACCGCTTATAGCCCATATCGCCGATGACACCCCCGACGCCTAAGTCGGCCGAATACAACCTGGAGAAATAAGAAGTAATAGCTGGCAGGCAATTGTGCGGACCAAACTGACATCCATCGATCTCGATCGAGAGTATCCGGTTCTTACTGTATTTATTTGATGCGTTCATATGAAAAAATCGTGCATTATCATCGTCATTAGCCAACCATGCAACTCTAGCCCTCAACTTCCATCTAAGCTCATCTCGTGCTCTCCATTCTGCAACGAGAGCAGAGAGTACGACGATACGCTCCTACAACTGAAGCACTTGACCCTCCGGTACACCAACAAGATCGACCTGACGTTGGGCCAAATCGGAGAGCTCGGCTTCCCACTGGCCGATGAACCTAAACTTGTTCAAGTTATTAAAACTTAGTCATTCCTTAATAGGTTTTCGAAGACGAAGAAGCTTAGCATGGATGCGGATGGCCACCCAAGATCCCGTAGCAGGTTGAGCCCACGATTGACCTACCAACTGCTGAAAGTCTGACACCCGAAGCCACCATTCCTCAAAGAAGAACCTACGACACGCCTTGAAGCCTGCGCCCCACGAAACAGTCATTTGTCCATGATCGGACATGGTCCGTGGCAGCAGAAGAGAGAAAGAGAGAGAGAGAATTCTATCTTTTTCTTATTGAGAGAGAGAAGGTGAAAAGATCAAGTGCAATATGATTTCTGGTATATTTGTACATTAAGCACCCCGATCACCCTCCATCTTGGGGACAAGGCCTGTCAAGTGTGGGACCCCAATGGGGTGCTTAATGCACAAATTTTTGTTCCATCATATTGCACCAGATCCAGACTCAAGAGAGAAACCCATTCATTTCTTAAGAGAGAGACCGTAGTGATATTTTTAGAAAGAGATGTTTTTATTTAACAGATATATGGTAAAATACTTTAACACACACACACACACACACATATATATATATATATATATATATATATATATATATATATATATATATATATATATATATATATAGAGAGAGAGAGAGAGAGAGAGAGAGAGAGAGAGAGAGAGAGCAACGGAGGGGGGCCTACTCTTGCCTGGCACGAGCAGTTAGTGCATGTCACCTTGTGTTGAGTCTGATTCATATAACTCCAAAGCAAATTAATATGTAGCCCATCAAACCAAACATTTTACCTGAGGTAGTACCTTTTTTGGGATAGTCTAAGGGAGAAACCCCACCATCAGTGACCACACATTCGCTGGCCTTCCATTGAGAGCCCCCTGCCCATTGCAGAGTTCACCCAGTTTCGCCGTTGCAGCAAAGCATGCCACCCGTCGTTTTTGAACTTGTGACATCCGGTAAACTTGGTGAGAATCACAAGTTTCCCTTACTAGATGAGTTCAGCCTTGAGAAGGCACAATACCACAAGTTTCCCTTACTAGATGAGTTCCTCAAGGCACAATACAGAGAGTAAATTACGTCAGTTAGTTACACTGAAGAGTGAAGATAAAGTTATTATTTAAAATAGAAGAACATCCAATTAGGAAAAAATATGCTATATGCAGGTAAATGCAGATGCTGCACGTTATCTTAGCCAAAGCAGGATATTCGTGATAAAATTCCCTTAGTAAAAGCCAGAAAAATCCCTTTGGCAAATGAGGAAAGTCCAAAAGTCTTGCAAATGAGGAAACATTTTCAGTTGCAGAATTTCAAAGCCAACATTGTCAGCTAGTCAGTCTTTCTCAAATTTTATGATAAATTTATTTGAACTGAAGACAGTGGACAGAATTAGAGAAGAATTAAGTTATACCACACTAACCCTATTTGGCAACTTAGAAAACTTGCTTAGGCTTTCCCCCACAATCCTGTTGAACTAAAGTACAAGCTCTCTTAGTTAATAAAATAAAATGATATAAATTATAAAAACAGACAGGAGAGTTCAGATGCACAGGATGAGTTGATAAATTGATTTGTACTTCCAAATGGAATTTACCAACTTAGCCTACTTATCTAGATACATAGGAACTTTAGGCTTTGGAAACTAGTAGCTGGTATTTCAGGAAGTGGAAGCTGGATTTGGCAGCTACCACCTCCAGGTGGTAGCTGTCAATTCAATTTCATGCTTTAGTGTAAATACAAAGCCACTATCCATCCCAAACGCATTAACTCCCATCCCAGATACCAGTTTCCAAACAGCCACCAGATGGTGGTTGACCAACTTTTTTTGCCAAATGCATTAACTTCTTTCCCAGTTCCTAGATTCCAAACAGGCCCTTATTGTACAACCATGCACCCCTACAATAGATGCATTTAAGTTGGTTTAAATTTCAATAATACAATACAACTTTTATTGAAGTTTAATAGAATCTGAACCTAAAAGAAATAATAGAAACTTATTGTCTTAATGTATTTCAATGGGATCCAAGGTTTATCTTCATGTTTGGATGTGGGCCTGCTCTGACTCTGAATTCAAATTTGATTAAAGAAAATCCTATTAGTCAAATTTATTATACTCTATATCCAGATCGAATCTGACTCGCATACATTTCTCATCTTTTTTTTTTTATGATGAGGAACCCTTGCCCAAGCCAGAAACCCCCCGGAAGGAACCCCACCACTACCCTGCCTTCCGCGCCCCTCATACATTCCTCCTCGCTCGCACTTTATTGAACTCCTATTTTGTTTGTCAAGATACGACCAATATCGTTAGGTGCCTAAACTAAGCCAAGACACATACCAAAGCAAGGTGTGCAAATGGATTAGTATGATCAGACCTCTAATCAGAATCTGACTTTTTATTTTCATATATTAGTTAAAATAAAACCGGATGTACAATTGAACATGATTCAGACACATTTGAACAATTTTTTTATATTAATTGAGACCAAATTCAAATTCAAATTCAAATTTTCTGCTAGATTTTTTGTTCAAATCTAATTTAAATCCTTTTTTTTTGTACTTTTGACATGAAAATTTATTGTTTTCAACATTTTTTTACCGGATCCATCATTACTTAAAATTTGAATGAGAGAGCTGAATGGCTGAACCGCATTATTATAAGCCAAAGGTCTCAAGTTTGAACCCCACAAGGGTTATCATCCAACTTGCTTTAAAACACCAAAAACAAAAACAGAATTCAATTCAATTCAATTCTACTTCATCAAATGTAGTTCAAGTCTAGATTCGAATCAGCCATGATCCATCCCATACTTGATCTGTTTGAGTGGAATATGGTCCAATTTGCCTTAGAGCAACATACTGACTAGAGTCCATTTATCGAGCAGTGGGGAGAAACCACCCTCAGGAGAGACACTGTCCTGACAACGTAAAACTCTGTGGGCTTACCCTTTGCCCTCAAGGAGTCGCCATGCTTTGGCTTGCGCAAGGAGTGATGATGCCCATGATATTTGAATCTAAACCACACTAGCAGCCTGGGCCCATCCCATTTAGTCCTTGGGAGTTTATTTAACAATATTCTCGTGAAAAAGATGAAATAAAAAAAACAAAATAGGAAAAATAGTCGTTTGGTACAACTGCCGTTCACACTTCCCCAATCCTCACCCTCCCAATATTTGTCCTCTATTATGGTAAAAGATACAAAAAGAGCCTTCAAAAAAAAAAAAAACACCAAAAGACAATAAATATTACATGGAAAGTTTGCTTTTATCCCCCACTCTTAGAAAAATCTTTACATGAAACCGACACCATTGATCTGGGTATTTGGATAAGGAAGAACTCATGATAAATTAAATTCATTTTCTTATTGAAAAAATATTAAAGAATTTAAAGCATTTATAAATATACCAAATATTTAATATAAAACAAAAAAATTGCAGCACTCTGTCTCATAAGTTTCATGACATTTTCAAGATGTGATATTTTGGAAAATATAGGTGATATTTTTGGCTTATGTCGGCTTCCCAAAATATCTCCAGTATTGTTCTCAAAGCATGAAAAACTCATATTTTGTCAAAATTATCAAAACATTTCCATGTATTCTGAAATTATCAAACAAGAACCTAGTCGGATGCACTGCTTACAATGAAAAATTATGAGATTTTTGCAGTAGAAGATCTCTAGTTTTTCTACTTCGCAACAAAAGGTCTCCAAACTTTTTTGTAAGTAGTCTTGGCCTCAACATTTTTTTGCAGAAAAAGTCATTTGACAGGCTCCTTACAATAGCTTTTTCTTTTCTTTATGACAGCTATTTTAATTTTCTAATAGTTGTTGAAGAAACTGCTTTCACTTCAAATTAGGCCTGTCATATAACCTTTTCTTCCGTGCAGAAACGGAAAAGAAAAAGGTTGGAGGGAACCTTTTTTTGTTTTTTTAAAGTCAAACTGGGGTTTGGAAGACACCATTAGTTACACTACATGCCATTGTTTAGGGTTTGCTCAAGAGAAGTTGGCCTTAGGCTAACCCTCCAAATGAAGCCCTAATTTTTTTTTCATTATACATAAAAATTCTATTATTTATTAAAGGGTTTGCACCTTTTTTTCTTAAATTCTTAATATCTTTCATATTTACTAATTGGGTTTATATATATATAATCACTAGAATATGAGAACTGAAAATATAAGAACTAATGTGGGGACCGTAATTTTTATATATTTTTGTTCTTTTCTCTTGAATCTAACTATGAGAATGTTATCTATATGCTAGATTTTATAGAAACTCGCCCTTGAATCATCCAATTTTGATGCATAAATGAGATTTTTTTAAGACTTTAAAGTCAATAACTCATAATTTTCATAAATATTCAAGCATTCAAAAATTACATTTTTCATAACAAATACACCATCTAATGGTTGATTCCTATCAAATTCACCATGCCAAGCACATCGACATGGTTGGATTTACAAAAAAAGTGTTGAAAATGGCCATATTTCTAGTTCTCATATTCTAGTGACTATATATATATATATATATATATCAGCTAACTATATGATCATGCCATTTTTGAAAATTTGGAAATGGCTACCAGCGTGTCTTTTATCAAAATTTGTGTTCCTAAAGTGTTTATGATCATGTTATTTTTTTTTTTAAAAAAGCTGATTACTTAGTCATGTAATTCAATAGCGACCTCATGGCATAATCATTAAATGCACCTGTATCTTCAAAGTACTGTTTTTGTTCTCTTGCGACTTACATTGTACAGTTGTGCTTAGAGTCTGTTTTGCTTTTGTTGAGTCTGATGTAAGCTGCCCGGTTCAAGTGAATCAATACCCCGAAGGGGCAGCCCATATATTTGAACCGTAATTGCCTGCGGGCAAAATTGTGAATGAAGTAAATGCGTTGAGTTTTCTTTTGTTCACCCTCGTTCTGATTGCTTCTTGTGATTGCAATTTCTCTCCCTCAATTCTCTATTGCTCTCTTGCACTCTAATTATAAGCTTCTGCGACCGGCAAGTAAGCTGACAAGTAGGCTTGCGGCGGTGAGGAGAGACCATCGCGCCGCACTGGCCCATTGAAGGAAATAAGCCCATGACAAGTGGTACCAGAGCCCGTTCTCGTTCTGGGGAAGGAACTCCGGAGTCGGTGTCGACAGACATGCCGACAGACTACGATTTGTGAGCAAGACATCATGACGCTTTATCAAAACTTGAGCAACACCAAAGGTAAAGCAGTTGTCGAAGCTGAGGAGATGGGTTCACTTCGGGGCCAAGAAGAGTTGCTGCAACTGTTAACAAACTGGTGGAAGATGTGACTTCACAGAAGAAAGCGATTTCATGTGCATGTGAATCATTCAGTGGACTGAATGATGTGGTGGCAAGCCTGCAAGAGCAGGTAAACTTACTAATGGGGCAAGTCACTTCGTTGACGACTACAGTGTCTGACTTGCATACTGAAGTAGGGGAGCTTCAGTTGAAGAACCGTACGTTGCAGCGGACGGTGACCCTAAATGGCGAAAATGGTAAGAGGCCATCAATGATTGATGTGCCAAGACCTGCAAAATTCAATGGTTCTTGTGACAGCAAGGGCATTGAGAACTTCTTGCTCCAAGTAGAAGATTACTTTGATATCTAGAATGTGATTCTTGAAGATCTGAGGATTAAGGTTGTAGCGGCCTTACTTGATGAAGATGTTATCGCTTGGTGGAGGTGAAAGCGCAATGACATGGAGAGGGGTCAATGTGTGATAGACACTTTTGACTACTTTAAAATGAAATTGCACAACTATTTCATGCCAAAAAATGCGCAGAGGTAGGCATACCAGATGGTTCGTGAGCTCAAACACTCTGGTTCGTTGCAAGACTATGTTAGAATGTTCCAGAAGCTTATGCTGGAGATACCTAACATGCCAAAAGACGATATAATCAACTGGTTCATTGTGGGACTTCAATCATGAGCACAGTCTGAAGTGGAAAGGAGCAACCCTCGTATTTTGAAAGATACATATGTGACGGCCGAGCGCTTAGTTGACACTCAGCGCAAGCCTTTCACCCCATCAACCAAAGTTGGGAAAAAGCCTGACCATAGAAGCAAGAAGAATGAGCAACACAATGATAAGGGTGAGGCGTTGACACGACATCAATCCGAAAAGAAACAGAACTTCACAAAGCATAACAACAACAACAAGGGTGCGGTTGTGACATGTTGGTTCTATGGCGATAGACATATCGTCAGGCAGTGCCCAAAGCACCTCGTAAAGAACCACAGGCAAGCCAATACCGCACAGGAAGAATGCAACGATACTGAATGTAGTGATACTGAAGTGATGCAATCAAGGATGGAGGACATGAGATCGATTAACGCGGCTGCAAGTTGCACGACTAAGAATATGCAGGTCAGTAAGGAACTTATGTACTTAGAAGTCATTATGAATGAAAAGTTTACTTCAACAATGATAGACTCCGGGGCCATATACAACTTTGTCTCGCGAGAAGAGGCAGAACAGTTGAGCTTGAAGCTTGGGCAAAAGTAGAGAACCATCAAGACGGTAAACTCTGAGGCCAAACCCATCCTTGGCGAAGCAAGAGATGTGGCTACTCAAGTAGAGAGTTGGGTCGACAAAGCCAACTTCACTGTGGTGCCCTTGGACAATTTCAAGGTGATTTTGGGTATAGAGTTTCTACGAAGCCAGGATGTTATGATGCTGCCAAAGTTTAACACGTTGATGATCATGGGGTCAAACCTGTCACACACAGTGCAATGCCATACGCAGAAAGGCAAGTCTTCGGTGTTATCGACAATGCAGCTGAAGAAGGGTGTCAAGCATGAGGAGCAGACATTCTTAGTTGCAGTGCGCGCAGAAAAAGGCAAGGTAGAAGCAACAGTGCTGCAGAGCCTAGCCCCACTATTGGAGGAGTTTTGGGGGGTGATGCCTCTAGAATTGCTGAAGCGTCTTCCACCAAGACATGAGGTCAACCACAAGATTGAGTTAACCCCGAGAGCGAAGCCTCACGCAATGGTTTCATACCGTATGGGGTCAGCTGAGCTAAAGGAGCTGCGCAGGCAGCTAGACAAGATGTTGGACGCATGCATTGTTTGTCCATCAAAAGCCCCATTTGGTGCCGCAGTCCTTTTTCAGATGAAACATGATGGCTCCAAACAGTTATGTGTGGATTACCGTGGTTTGAATAAGGTCACGATGAAGAACAAGTACTCATTGTCACTAATAGTGGACTTGTTCGATCATCTAGGCAGTGCCCATATCTTTTCCAAGCTAGATCTGTGATCGAGTTACTGACAGGTGATGATTGCTAAAGGTGATGAGCTGAAGACAACTTGCGTCACCCGCTATGGTGCTTACAAATTCCTAGTAATGTCATTCAGGTTGACAAATGCTCCAGTCACGTTCACGACTTTAATGAACCAGATCTTCTACCCTTACTTAGATAAGTTCATTGTAGTCTACCTGGATGATATCATGATCTACAACAACAACATGAAAGAACATGTCGGACACTTGCAAACAATGTTTCAGGTGCTGAAGAAGAATAACCTTTATGTCAGATGAGAGAAGTGTATCTTCGGGTAGGAGGAGATCAACTTCCTTGGCTATGTTGTGGGGTGTGGTGTGCTGCGTATGAATGTGCAGAAGATAAGGATCATCCAGGAATGAGTTTCGCCAAGCAAAGTGCCAAAATTGCGGTCATTTCTCGGTTTGACAAACTATTATCGGTGTTTCATTGAAGGCTATTCTCTTATTGTTGCGTCCCTCACAGATTTGTTAAAGAAGAATCGGGTATGGTTCTTGACAGGAATGTGCCAAGATGCTTTCGATGACTTGAAGAAAGCCTTAGCGAGGGAGCCAGTGCTGCGACTGCCTGATCATTCGAGACCCTTTGAAGTCTACATGGATGCCTCAGACTTTGCCATTGGCAGAGTTATTATGCAAGATGGTCATCCGATCGCATATGAGAGTCGTAAGCTGAAAGATGCAGAGAGGCGTTACACAGTCATGAACGTGAGATGACAGCTATTGTGTATTGCCTCAAGACCTGGCGGCACTACATCTTGGGTGTTGAGTTCATCGTCAAGACGAACAATATGGTCACAAGCTATTTTCAAACGCAGAAGAAGTTGACGCCTAAACAAGCTCGATGACAGATGTTTTTTGCTGAGTTCGACTTTGCCTTGGAGTATAAGGTTGAAAAGACCAATGTTGTGGCGGACTGAACTGGAAGCTGCACGCGCGGAGTCTTCTGAAGTGCACTTGGAGGGCGCATTGCTGAGCTGTATCCGCGAAGGTACGCAACATGATCCGACTGCACAACACCTTGTTTCTCTAGCGCAGGCAGAGAAGACTCGATGATTTTGGCTACAGGATGACCTCATCGTAACAAAAGGGGGATGCATCTTCATGCCGCAGTGGGGAAGCCTTCGCCAAGAACTACTTAAGGAGTGCCATGATACACTATGGGCCGATCATCCTGGTCAGGAGTGGGCCTTAGCACTCCTTGAGCGCGGCTACTATTGGCCGCAAATGAGAGACAATGTTGAGGGGTATGTGCGAACATGCCTCATCTGTCAGCAAAATAAATGGACAAACCAGAAGGCTGTTGGTCTCCTTGAGCCTCTACCAATTCCAGAACGTCCTTGGGATATCATCTCCATGAATTTTATTGTTAGTCTGCCAAAGATAGAGGGCCTCAGTTCTATTTTGGTTGTGGTGGATCATTTCTCAAAGTATGCCACCTTCATCCCAGCTTCCAAGGAGTGCCCTACAGAGAAGACTGCAAAGTTATTCGTAAAGCATGTGGTGAAGCACTAGGTCATACCAAAGAGCATTGTGAGTGATCGCGATGCTCGCTTCACGGGCAAGGTCTGACATAAAGTATTTCGGCTACTTGGCTCTAATTTGCTATTTTCAACAAGCTTCCATACGCAGACAGATAGGCAGATATAGTGCATCAACGAGATACTTTAGCAGTACCTTAGGCACTTTGTTAGTGCCAATCAGAAAAATTAGGTGAAGCTTCTTGATGTGACATAGTTTTGTTATAATCTATAAAAGAGCGAGTCTTCAGGCTATAGCCCGTTTGAGATAGTCACAGGGCAGCAGCCACTGACCCCGCACACTCTTGCTGCACAAGAAAAGAGAAGGTCATCATTTGCCTATCAGTTTGTTCGTGACTGGCATGAGCAGAATGAGTTGGCGAAGGCATTCTTACACAAGGCGACAAAGAGAATGAAGAAGTGGGCGGACAAGCATCATCAGCCCGCGAGGTTCAAAGTTGGGGACCAAGTGTTGGTGAAGCTATATCCTGATCGTACATGCATCTTCCGCAGACGACACCGCAGACTGCTCAGAAAGTATGAAAGACCTTTTACCATCACAAAGAAGGTGGGCAAACTGGCATACAAGCTGGAGTTGGCCCCAGACTTCAAGGTGCATTTGGTGTTTCACGTGTGCAACCTCAAGCAGTTCTATCTGGATGATGAAGACCCGAAACACAGTGTGCCACAGCGCGCTCCCATCATGCAGAGGACTCAGACAACACAACGGGTCAAAAAATACCTCAGTCAGATCCTTTGCCATAAGGTCAACTACTTGGGGAGGCGAAGAAATACTTGGTGTAGTAGGAGAAAACAACAAAACCAACGTGAGAGCCTGCATTCTGAATGAACAACCGCTACCCGGCTGAAGTCATAGCTTACCACGAAACAGATGGCGCCAAGGACAACACATGATTTGAAGGGAGGAGCATGTTCCCTTGCGACTTACATTGTACAGTTGTGCTTAGAGTCTGTTTTGCTTTTGTTGAGTCTGATGTAAGCTGCCCGGTTCAAGTGAATCAATACCCCGAAGGGGCAACCCGTATACTTGAATTGTAATTGCCTGCAGGCAAAATTGTGAATGAAATAAATGCGTTGAGTTTTCTTTTGTTCACCCTCGTTGTGATTGCTTTGTGTGATTGCAATTTCTCTTCCTCAATTCACTCTTACTCTCTTGCACTTTGATTAAAAGCTTCCGCGACCGGCAAACGAGCTGACAAGTAGGCTTGCGGCGGTGAGGAGGGACCGTCGCGTCACGTTGGCCCATTGAAAGAAATAGTTTTGTGACAGTCTTCCACCTATGCATTTTTCGCAGGCCCTTTGAAAAAAGAACAATTGCTCTCCAAATACAAATAAATGGGTTATCCTCCAACTTGGCTATGAAAAAACAGCTATCAAGAAAAAAAAAAAAAGATCACCCAAAAAGAAACACCCAACCTAACTTATAAAATACAAATATAACACCTCCCTCGTTCCTAATTGAAAACCTTTCTCGTTGAATAGAAAATCATGTCTTGCATGCATAAGTTCTTCATTTAATGTGAGTGGTGAAGTGCAATTAAAGTAGGCAATCTATTATGACAAATTGTAATCCTAAATGACAAAAAAGATTAAACATGCTATTCTTTAGCAAATAATTTACAGATAACCTTTTCTGAAACAAGGTAGAAGGGAACTTTGTTAAAGTAGGTTTCTTCTGCTATGATTTGTTATATTTTTCTTGTAAGGATTAACCTTATATAATCACTATCTATTGCTAGCTCGTCGAAGACAGTTATTATGGTATGTATAACTGAGTATTTTGAAAAAGATTAGTATTCAGTATAGGTTGATCATATTAAGTTCCTTTTATATGCCGTCTGAACTGAAGGTTTCTTTTATTTTTATTTGCAAAGAGTGCCGTGGATTCTGGGGCTCATTGTGCGACCAATTCACTGCGCACAGAATGAACTGGTCAAGTTTAGGAAAACCGTTTCCGCAAAGATTATTGTTCTAAGTATGTGCTTATGTGCTTTTCAATTTCAGTAACTCTTGATTTTAACATCATACCTGATAAATAATTCAAACCGAAAATGCACGTAAAATGAATGCCAAAATAATTTTTAGTAAATGCACGTCTTGTCAGTCTAATCTGTAAGTAACACGTAAGTTCATAGAGGACTCTAAAATTTGGAAGCCCCGCCATTGGGTTTTGATCTTGCAACGTCCAACCAAACCGAGCTCTGTTTTTTGAAATACCAACCAATAAATATTTAAAAAGAAGAAGAAAGAAATACCGACCTGGCCACCATGATGAACGCTTCTTGAAATCATTAAAGCCTACTCATCCTTTCTAGGCCTCTAGTTTTAACCCATAGATAGCGTCGAGTTCTGTGTGGATGAGAGTGAAGCATTCTCTCTCTCTCCCTCTCATCTGTGCTTTCTGTGGGGACCCATTGTGAAGAAAATATAAAAAAAAAGTCCTCAGGAAAAAGATCCTAGAGAGAGTACAAGTTGGATAACCAAGAGGAAAAAAAGGATTGGTGCTTTGATGGCGGATATCACCAAGAATCAGTGGATCAAAATGCAGTGGATTGAATGCGATTTCGATCGTGGGGTGCAGACTAAAGGTGTTATATGGACGTGTGCATTGAAAGAGATCCCTCCAGCTCCATCATCTAGAGCAATCCAGATGGGGTTGTGACAAATCCACCCTTTCCTCCAACACCCATTTCGGGAAACGAAGCTTTTCCTCTCCATTTGGGTTCGTCTTTGTTGTAGCTGTTGTTGCTTCTGAAATGGCCGGCGTTTTTGGTGTGGAGCTAGCTTCCTGCAGATTTGTTGCCGCCGGAGATCTCTCTTCTCGCAGGGCAGCTTTTCCCGCCGGTAAGATCGACCGTGACGCGGCGTCGAAGCGCACCGGCGATCACTTTCGCTGTCTGATTCGATCGAGTAGAAGGTATAATTTTTAGTCTTGCATGCTCCTTTTTACTGGCCTTTGTTCATCTGAATTGTTGGCTGTTTATTATTTGCTTTGAGATGTTTCCGTTTCTTGGTGCTTAATTAGACTGCCACTATTAGGTGGACTGGATCTTGTTGGTTTTTATATGGTAAATTGTTTGTTTCACCCTCTCCTTATCATTTGATTTTTTTCTTAAGTTTCTCTCTCTTCAAAGTGCCATTATCCTGTTATGTGTTTGAATATAGTTTTTGTTAGCTTAAGATTGTTTGTTATTTTCTCAGATTCTTTATCCTCTCCGCATGCTTTCTTATTCCATCTTCAGACACAGATCCTTATCTCTCGTATATAAATCTATGATCAGCATTATAACAAGATTCGTTTTGCCCCATACCTACCTAATTCCTTGGTTTGACGTCACTCAGAAATGCTTTTCTTAATTACTTGGGCAATTTATTCTTTAATTCTTAAATTTTATTTGTATATGCCATGTTGGTTCATTTTGATGGTATTGGTTTCCATTTCACAAATTAACGGCCAACCTAATATGGTTCCTCACTTTTGGCTTGCTTCGCTATTCTGCACATTTAGAAAGTCTGCCTGCTCATTTCTTTAGAAATTTGCATTGCACTTCTTTTCCCTGAATTTCTATTTGGTGTAGTTTCTTCAACAGTATTCTGAACTTTGCATCAATTGGTTGCTTATTAGATACTCCCCTATTTTCTGATTCGACACGGGCTTACATCATTTATGTATGGTTAAATTCTTTGTTCATTTGTCTCTTTAATTTTGTAGATCTGTGTATGTAGCGGCTAAACTTTCACAACCTTCATCTACGGCAGCTTTGGAGGTATTTGAATTGTTTCTTCTATTGACATGTGGATGACTCAATCAGTTGCCTGTAGTTTCTTAATTTCATGGATTAACAGGATGGAAGTTCTAGTGAAATTGAAACAGTTCCTACGCCGAAAGTCATAATAGATCAGGATTCTGATCCTAATGCAACAGTTGTGGAGATAATGTTTGGTGATCGATTGGGGGCTCTTCTTGATACTGTATGATAGTGATCCTAACCCTTGTCATACTTGCATTTTGTTCTTCACTGTTTTCTTGTTGTTTTCCTCAGAAATGGTAGTTTTGTTATTCTCATCTGAGTTCAGATGGATCCTTCTGGATATTTTTGAGCATGATTTTCTTGTAAAGGCGCTTGAATTTCTGTTGCAGATGCATGCACTTAAGAATCTGGGACTCAATGTTGTTAAGGCTAATGTTTTCCTGGACTCTTCTGGCAAGCACAACGTGTTTGCGATTACTAAAGCGTAAGATCATGACCTGATTACTGTAATTGTAGGTTGGCACACCATTCCTTTTCCATTATTGGGCTTTCATTTGCAAGCATTGCTTGAACTGGAGTTAAATCTGACAAATCTTCAAGCTATTCATTTTCTTGTACTTGTTCAATATTTCTGAAAGCAGCAAAGTTTGTGCTCAAACTGTTTCTTTTGATATAGATAGTTTGTATAATGCAGGTTCTCTATTTTTTTAAAACATTCCTGATAAATCAAGTTATTTCCTAATGTGGTCTTCTGTGTCAAGTGGACACTGCAAGGGACATGCAGAGACACTATTTTTGTCTAATTTCTCATTAGCAATAGATAAAGGGACACAACATGGGATTAAATTTGGGTATCCCTATGGTTTAGCTGGTCACATTAGCTACTTTTGTTAATTATGGCAGCCATTGAACCTGACAGGATGAGTTAGTATTTTGCCTAGAAGGGTGGGGCATAGGCTGCAAGATCAACACGTGCTTTTCTTCCATCGAAAACTATGAAAAATGTGTTCATTGCCTTAAAGATTACCAAGACCTTTCTTTAGGTGTTGCATCATCCAGAATTTTCTTTTTCTATGATCGTGGAATTGTCTGGTCACAGAATAGTTGTGCATTCCTTATCAAGTCCAAAGGCTTCACCTCATTTTGGTGGCTTTTGTCAAGTATTGTCGATATCTTACCAGTCAAAGCCTGTCTACTTTGACTTTGGCTTGTTCTTATGATAACTTGCCTTGTATTTGCCACTTCTTGCTGCCATATTTATGTCAACACATTTTCTGTAGTGATAAGATATTCGGATATATCATCTACCATCAATAATCTTCATTTGTTGTCAATTGTTGATTGGTCCTTCTAAGAGGGATATGTTAACGGAGGATTTGAGATAGTTGACCACTCCAGTTCTAACATGAAATTGATTGTTGATAACCCATATTGGCCACTTTTTATGGATGGTTAGTTGATGGAAGCTACTTCCAAGGTTTTAAATGTAGCTGTTAGCATGCACGTGCATGGAATTGTTGATCCTTTTTTTTTTGTTTATGGAAGGTGATTTAAGTTAGAGAATCTGAATGCATGCTGCTAGTATTTGGACATCCTTCTTCTTGTAAGGCTACTCATGGAATGTGGGTGTCTGGTCTGTTGAGAATTTTATTTAGAATGTATTAGAATGCTTTATTCACTTAGATTTCAATTAAAGATTGTCTTCATCAAAGGGTAAATGATTTCAAGGTAGTGACTCTGAATACCTTGTACTAAAATACCCTCGATATTTATTTCATCTTTATAAACAAAGGGCTAAAAGTAATTTGTGAATATTGGGTGGTTATTTGAAATGCATTGTGAAAAAGCATGCATCTGAATGTAATAACCAAAATGTTGGGTTGCTCTTTGTAAATTGCTGATGTCGGGTGGCTTTTCATAATTTATTCAATCAATTGCGAATTTTATTTAGCTTGGGTTAGAGTGCTTTAGACACTTAGATATTCATGGAGGTTTTCTCAATAGGGATACTGGACGAAAAGTTGAAGACCCTGAATTGCTAGAAGCAATACGATTGACTATTATCAACAATATGCTTGAATATCACCCGGTAACCCTTTTTGTTTGTTTTATTAGTAATTTTATGAGTTTCTATAATAATGATTAAAAAAAAATTAAAGAAGGAATACTTCCATGAAATCTATTTAATTTACAGGAATCCAGTGCTCAATTGGCAATGGGAGCAGCCTTTGGAGTGGTGCCACCAAAGGAAAAGGTATGCATGAACATTTTATTGTTTACTCTGGTAGGATTTTCTCACTTTTAGTGCTAAAAAGGTCTGGGGCATGCTGGTAAGAAATCTGTTCACTAGAGAAAGCATAGTTATGTGTGCAATCTATATGATTATACACTTACGTACAAATTGGACCAGACCAATCTTTCTGCTGATAATATAGGTGATTAAATTCAAAACCATCTCACCCTTGTCTATGCCTTTCTTGAAAATACACAGACTTTCCATGAATTTACTATCCAACATCTGGATGGGAGAACACAAATAAAGGTGTTAATTACCATCTTTCTTGGTACATATTTCATGAGATGTTAGAAGCGGAATGTGACATAGTTCACTATCAACAGTTATTATGCTACATGCCTCCTTTGAGACATCCGATAACAGTTATTATTCTATGTGACATTCCTAATCTATTTTCAAGGAATACAACTTTCTCCTTTCATGCAAGGGTCAAGTTGGATTTCCTTGTTGGATTTTACATGTTCACTTTGCATGCAAATTGTGTAGAATAATATTTTCATGCAAAGTGTGTAGAATAATAGTTTCACTAATGAACACCCTGTTTCTCCTTTCTGAAAACCGTAAGAGTATTTTATAGGATATTTTCTCTGTTTTGACTAATTTGAAAAGAAATATTAATTTGTTTTCATGTTTGGTAAATGTAACTTCCATCACTTGCAGTGGCTGTCATGCGCGGACACAAATTTCCTCTCTTTTATCTTCTTATTGTCTCCACCACAATGCATATTTCTCAATTCTCTGATGTTAGTTATGCATGGCCTATAGATGCTGTCTTTTTAACTGTGATGTCTTTAACATCCTTGGTTGTTAGTGTTGTCTTTAATGTTTTTAGCTGTTAATATTTGAACTTATATCCTCATACATTTGTTCCATGGTGTTGAATCGGTGGATTTCCACATATCAGGTTGATGTTGATATTGCTACCCATGTAAATGTTCAGGACGATGGACCCAACAGAAGGTACACCGTACACATAGCCTACTTCTTTTATCCATCGTGTGTGTGTGTGTGTGTGTGTGTGTGTGTGTGTGTGTGTGTGTGTGTGTGTGTGTGTGTGTGTACTTTCATCCTTGACATAAGACTCCTATTAAAATCTTTCTCTTACTAATGAGCAGAATTCTCAATTAATTCATATTTCACAAAGTACTGATATTAGAATGATCTTCATGAGGCTCATTGACATCTGGAATTCATGCACTGCTATGATTATTGAAGTTTACAGAGATGTTCCTTGCTTGTCTAGGGCATATCTTAAAAATATATGTTTAGATAGGTAATATGCTAATAATCTTTTTGAAGATTTTTGGATTTTTGTTAATATGTTGGAGTGTTGTATAAAAATATTGATTTATTTGTTTTTTAGTGGAATGTTCCATGATCATACCACAGGCATGCTCACCTGTCTAGGAAGTGAACGTGATTGTCTGCTGCTTCCGGGTCATCCTGTATTCGAACCATGAGGTGGACACCCCTGCCCATAGTGCTGATGAGGAGGAGACCTAACCTAGTGGGTAAAGTTTGGGGGTGTTGGAGGAAGAGAGGAGGGATGGATGGTGTACCCTGAGGGTTTTGGACAGAAAATTCTGGGAAGGATGCAGTAAATGCAAATTCTCCTGGCGACTAGGGCTGCGAAACAAGCTGAGCCACTCGTGGTTCGGCTCACCATGAAATCGGTCGTGTTTAATTCATGTAGCTGGCGAGCGGAGCCATGAGCAGCTCGTTAACCAAAAACAAGCCGAGCACAAAGAATGCTCGGCTTGGTTCAGCTCGTGCAAGCTTGTAAAATTATAACATATAGAATTTTAGTGCAATATCTGTCACAAAAAGTAGTTTTGTACTGTTGGTAAAGACTTATGACATGTAAGAGAGAGGTGTGCAGTTCAAATCTCATTATTGTCATAGTTAAAATGCATGATTTTTTATGAGCCAGCTCATGGCTCGGCTCAGCTGACTCGAGCTTGGCTCATCTAGTTTTTAACATGAGCCAAGCGGCCCAAGCTTGAGCTGAATTAAATGATAAACGTGCCGAGCCTAAACAAGATGGGCTCGACTTGTTCGGCTCATTGACCAGCCCTACTGGTGGTTCCCCTGTCATTAAAAAAAAAATATCGAACATTTCATGATAATACTGACTCTTGAGAAGATGACTAGTTTTAAGAACGAATGCCTCATCCGTTTGTTTTGCCTATTGCTGGATGTTAAACACATGGACCTTGTGTACCATTGCATGTACTTTTATATGCTAGATGTGTTTGTCTATGCGGTTATACCTCTCGATATGCATGACACAATTTTACAACCTGCATGCTCATGTCATGCAAGAATTCATCTGCATTTCTGGCTTCACTCTCATATTTGGTTCATTTGTCCCCAAAATGAACCTGTTCACTTTTGGGTTGTAACTTGCTCTGTTGTGTTTGGATGATAACTATGCTTCTTGTTTGTTTAATGGAGAACATTCTTGATCAACATGGAAGCTGCTCCCATCCTGTTTGGATAATGCTCCCAGAACCAAATGTTATGAAGTGTCGAGTGACAGTTCGGATCATGCTCCCAGAATCTAATGTCATGAAGTATAACAGTAGAACTTGGGCATTTAATCATGATTGCTTAGCCTCTCCAGACCCATCAAATTTTGTTTGTCTGCTCAAGTAATAGAACTTGGGCACTTGGCCCCCATTAGGTTGCTACAGCACAAATTCTACTTTTTTGGATTTGGTGAAAACTTTTGATTTATGTAGGTGCTTCTTCCTTTGTAAGGTTGTTGCGTTTGTTGAAAAATCATATGGTGGGTATGGGTTTTTTGCAATCAACATAATGATTATATGCACACAGATTGATATCGTAATGTGTGCTGATTTTTTCCTGGCTCATGCCTTTTCTAGTTTGCTTATTGTTGAAGCTGCGGACCATCCTGGGCTGTTGGTAGAGATTGTCAAGATTATCACAGACATTAATGTTTCGGTGGAGTCGGGAGAGTTTGATACTGAGGTAACTACAGTTGCACTCTCTTGTTGTCATCTCTATAATTTCTCTGGCTTATTCCATGTTATCTCTAGGGTCTTCTAGCAAAAGCAAAATTTCATGTCAGTTATCAGGGAAAAGCCATCTCCAAGTCCCTGCAACTGGTAAATGTCAAGTTCACAATGTTCCCTTTTGCTAGCTCAAAGGAGAGTTAAATTCTTCACAGAGATTATGTGTCTATGTTTTACAGGTTTTAGCTAATAGTTTGCGGTACTTCTTGAGGCGGCCATCAACAGAGGAATCAAGTTTTTAGACCCCTTCCCAAGCCACCCTTCGAGTTGCAATTCTTGTTAACCAGTTCAGCATTCCCGAAGTCATACAACTCTTTTTTTTTATGTAATGTATTAATTCTGTATTCCTCAAACGTTTTTTTACCTTATGGGCATTGGAATTCAGAAGATAACCATGATACAACATGTAGAAGCTATCATGATACCAATCAATCTTTTTTGCTGAAGCTGTATTCGGATCCAGATCAAATTCGATCTGTTTTACTGGATCTACTATTATCATATAAAATTCTGATCTGGATCCGCTTCCTCGATTTATTCCTGATTTGGATTCATATTTGGACATATTGCTTATAATTTGGATTCAGTTGTGGATCAACCACATTCCAGCTTACATCCTTTTCAATCGGGAAACTTTCAAACGATAAATGATTGTACTGTCTTTGCAAAATTGTTGTGTTTTCCAAAATACCTACCAATTTAAAAAAATTCCTATCATATCCCAAATCATTGATTCTTTATTTTTTAAGAATATTTTTATCCTTTGCACATGTGAATCTGTTCAAGTTCACGCAATATATATAGATATGCTGAAGGAGGACATTTGCAAATATAGTACGGCCTTACAAATATAACCTGCAAACCTTATTTAAGTAAATACTTCTCAAGGAGATGCAAATGTTTGAGGTCTTTATAAACCTTTTGGGAATGTCTCTGATGAGATGTTTGCAAATACCATATGACATTCTTAAATATAGCTTGTGAACTTAAGTAAATACTCCTCAAGGAGATTTGGAAATGTCTAAGACATTTGGAAATGTCTAAGACATTTGGAAATGTCTAAGACATTTGCAAATGCTTGTTGCAAATGTTTTGACTTTCACGCTCTTATGAGACCTTCGTAAATATCATACAACCTTTGCAAAAACAATATGATAAAAATAACCTGTGAACCTCACTTAAATAAATACTCTTCGAGGAGATTCACAACTATGTATGGCATTCATAAATACCTATTGTGAATGTTCTCGCTCTTTTGTAGAAGTTTTTGTGATATTTGCAAGATGATTCACGAACATCATCTGGATATATGGATCTTATGCTTCATTTGCGGATTTTTTGAACATTCACTTATTGGACATAAAATTCATAAATCTTTTCAAGATTTAATGCGATTTTTCTAATGTTTTTGTGAATCTTTGTACAAGCATTAAATGCGATGTTTCATTTTTAAAAAAATGATGTTTGCATTTTAGGTCTTTTTTTGCATAAATTAGAATTTTTTTGTAGTCTCCAACTCCTTTTTCCCCACCATGTTTCTTCGACAAAATTTTCAGGTAATTTTTTGGTGACAATTTTCTTGTAAATTTTTTTGGTGCTATTGCTTGCTCTTCGTCGTGTGACGACTAGGGATACACATGAGCCGAGCTCGCCTAGGGAAATTGGTGTATAGTCTCGACTCATGTCGAGTATCGAGTCAAGCAGGGCTCGGTTCAGGCTCAACATGCAGAGAGAGAGAGAGAGAGAGAGAGAGAGAGAGAGAGAGAGAGAGAGAGAGAGAGAGAGAGAGAGAGAGATCCGATGAGGCACTGGGCCTCGGTGAGCTTCCTGGCCGCACAACACCCCTTGATGAGCATCTCGTAGATGTCATTTTTTGGGAAGTATCTATCGATGATTTTCTTCATGAGGGACTCTGCATGACTGGTGAAGTCGTGGTTGCAAAGAGCTGAGATGATGATTGAGAGGGCCTCTAGATGCTCGATCTTGTCGAACGATGGAGGATGATTTGTCGGAGGTGGAACACCGCTCTACCACCTCTCGTTTCTCGGTGAGAGAGAGAGCTCAGAGAGATAGGGTGGGGGAGATGGGAGAGAGAGTGTTTAGAGAGATAGGGTGGGAGTGGTGAGAGAAAGAGAGAGACAGGCGAAGCAGGGGGCTCGAGGCAGGGTGGGGGGGTCGAGGCTAGGCAAGGGGCTCAAGGCGGGGCGAGGTTCGAGTTGGTGCCAAGGCTCGAGGCGAGGCGGTGCAATATTTTCTAATATATATATATATATATGAGCCGAGCCTTTTCAAAGTTGGTAGGATGATCAAGCTCGGTTTGTTTGCTTGGTTGAGCATAGCTTGACTCATTTATGGGATGAGCTGAGCCTGAGTTGAGCTTTATCGAGCCAAGCCAACTCAGTTTGTTGTACATTCCTAGCGGCGGCACTTCATCGATGTCTTTTTTTATCGTTCGAGGCATCATTGACGATGAGATATTCAACTAAACACATCTTTAATGGCTGAAACAATTATTATTATTATTATTTTTGGCATGAATCAGTTATTTTAACTGAACATTGGCATGAATGAGTTATGTTGAGAAAGAATTGCATGGTTCTCAAGTTATCCTTGCCCGTTTAATAGCCTATTCTATTTTTTTATTTCTTTAATTCATTTTCATGTGAGTCTCTGTTGGTCTTTATTTTTTGTAATTTGGTATGCCTTCATTTTCATGTAGTTGTTTATCTGATGCAGTCATGAACTTTACACTATAGAAATTTTGTATTTAATGTGTTGATCATTAAAATTATTATTTTTGAGAAGTGTATTGATCAAAATTTGTATTGTTAAATTTATCAAATATAATTGTTTATGAAAAGTGACTTCTGAACATCTTCATGCTTACTAGTTTGTAGTTTTTCATAGAACCCCTTATGGGAAAATTTACATGAGGAAGTATTTATGAAAGTTGGCAAAAGGTTCTTGATCCTACCATGTTTTAGATAATAAAAAACATAGTGAACCAATGAATGCAACAATCTTTTTTATTTTATTTTATTTTATAGTATTTGTTTTTCTGTTTAGTATAAATTATTTTTCATCCCTATCATTTTATGATCATTAGATGTTATGCATATTGCTATTTTGTCGGATCTCATTTATAACTTTTTTGGGACTGATCTCCTATTTAAATGATTGTATTATATATAAAAGATAAACAAAAAAAGTATAAAACTGAACATTTTGTCTTTATTTTAATGAATATCTATTGTCTGTTTCATCGAACAAGTTGATCATCTTCAATAAACATATTATGAGCTTTCTTCTCATCTTCACTTGATTTATCAGTTAGTGAAGATTTTACATTACTTAATACATATAAAGTCTCGTCATGTGTTAATAGATATTCCATCTTCCTTCTCCACATTTCAAAATTTATTTCATTGAGTTTTTCAATTTTGGATAATTCAGCCATGACTATTCGATTTGTCAAATTCCTAATTATGAATAAATATTAGAATTAATAAAGCTTATTTTAACTAATATTTGTAAATGTAATTAATTTTGATTCTTCTAAACTAGTTTAGCATGCAACATGGTCTTTAAGTAATTGTTAAATATTAAGCATTATTTGACAAAAATAAGTAGTAGGTGGTTTTCAAAAACTTGGGACCACTTTTTTGCAATTTCAAAAAAATAAAATAAGAGGTTCTGTGTAAACAAAAATTATAAAAATCAGTTTCTGCAACTTTTTGAGTTAAACCGAAAGTTCTAACCCTCTTTCTGTAATATCAGAAAAAGATCAGATGCTCTGTTATGTAAAAAATCAATAAAGCATAACACTTTCTGAAATTTCTGAGTTTATCAGAAAAGATAAATCACCTTTCTGCAATTTTTAAAAAAGCAGAAGTCGTTCTATTAAAAAACAAAAACTAGAAACTTCAAAAAGAAGATTCATCTCTCTTTCTATAATTTTAGAAAATATCAGTAGCCTTTTCGTAATTATTCAGCAAGCTATATATGTGCATAAAATTTCATGAGTTTAACAAAAAAAGGAACCACTTTTCTATAATTTTAGAAATATTAGTGTACTGATTTTTTGCTTTTTTTTTTTCAAAAAAATGAATTAATAGAGACCCTTTTTTTGAATTTTTGGGAAATTTCAGTTTAAACTTAATTTTTTTTAAAGAAAGACTTATCCATAAAAACGAAAGGGAAACCTAATTAGGGTCCCTTTACATTTTTTTTCCTTTTTGTTCTTTTCTTTGAGAGAGAGAAACAGTTGCTGGAGTAGCGTTGAGTATTTCGATGAGTGATTTTCCAGCGACGCCAAGGCAAGGTAAAAGCCCCTTTTCCCCTTCTTCTTCCCCTTTTTTTTTCATTTGTTTGCCGTTGCAAGCGGAGCTCTGTGATCAGTCGAGCGGTATTATGCCGCAACAGACAAGGCGACCAACAATCAGAGGATGAGGCCTCTGCAAGTGAGGATGGCCAATCACTTCCTGGCAATGGTGCCACTATTGACACCTCCAACGACTAATCCAGCCTTCGATCGGAAAGGATGAGCAGTTCTGGGCCTTTTTTTTCTTTCAGCACTGTGACCCTACCGTGAAACCGGGTGGTCCAACGACAATGCATTGCTACCTTTCTTCGTCAAGGGGCCAGGAAACCCCTGACATCCAGTGCACAGAGAGAGAGAGAACGACCAGGCCACCACCAGTAGTGATTTTTTTTCTCTATTCGGAAAAAACAAAAACTGAAGAGGGCCGAATCCTTTCACCTATTTTTTTTTGAGTTTACGCAAATTTGGAACCCTTGGTTTACTAATTTGTCTAAATCAGAAAATAAGACTGACTACTTGTTTTTTTTTTCTTTATGTGCCTCTTTTTCGGTGATGAGTCCCTGTCGTGAAAGGGGTGTTTTGGTTTGGCATCACTGGCATTCGATTCCTGCATCAATACATCTGCACACACAAGCTGCTTCCAGCACCATCAGTGTTCTGTTGAACCTAGTTCTGATACCAATGTAGGAACTTGAATGCAGAATTACAGTGGGGGTGAAAAACACGTTATGCTCGAAATCGTTAGGGAGGTCCACACTCGCAACTCTTTCATAATTTAAATGTCTTTTTGTAACTATAATCATTATTTTTCTTTGTATGTTTGTGTATGCGTATCATACCCTTTCACTGCATTTATAGTTGTGTAAAGAGTTCAAGTTTGAGACACATTCTTGAGAAAAATCCCTTCATCCCCCAAGAGACATGTCTCTTTGTATTTGAGCATTGTGACTCTTGGAATAACCCCCAATAGTCACCTTATGACCATATAGCCTTATAGTAACTATGAAAAAGTACTTGCAGGCAGAAGACTTGCTTGCTATATAACCTTAACTTAAAACAGTAAATTAGTAATTATACAGAATTATTGAAACACAGGAGCTTAATCTTATGGCATATCTTCAACTTGCAATGTAAAGGAGAATTTTTTTTTGCCCATATACGAAGTTAGTTTGGAACTTCAAGTCTTCAACCACCTAATAGATCCAACATGCATATTGGATCCCATCTCAATCCATTAATGTTTATAAACTACCATGATCCACCACAATGCATGACTTGAAGGATAGTACACTGTAAGGGTTTCTGAAGTCAGATTGGATCAAAGCCAACCTGGATCTAACCAAAGTTGACCATGTAGATACATACTTAGCAAGGATAAGTTGGATCGACTGCATGAGTTTCAAATTTCAATTCATCCACCATTTTAAACCCATTTTAAAGAACAATTTTTTCTTTGTTTCAAATACACCCCAAATGTTTTTGTCTAATTCATAGACACACCTAACGTTTGAGAGTATGCTATAGCCCAACAAAGTTTCTTATTGTCTAATCAAATTACCCTAATCATAAACTATCGTTGGATTGTTTTCAGTTAACACTAACTCATATTTTGAAGTTACTATTTTACCCTTGTAACTGGTTAAATAAAATTATTAGTTTGCCCTTATTCTAGAAGGATAAACAGTAAGTTTTTTGATAAAAGGCAGCCTTTTGTTTGGGGCTATTTGTGGTCATGTACGTATTCCAACTTCATCTGTTCTATCATTTTGTATCATTTATGTGTTGATCAATAAAATATAGTCTCAATTTGTCTGTTTTAATTGTGAGAACGATTGGAATATCTTCTATGACTCAGATCTTACAATGGAGTCTCAGGTCCAAATATGATCTGACTCTTGTGTGGTACTGGAGCTGTTCGAAATGGTTAAAATATGCTAATTTTTATAGGATAAAGGTAAAACTGGTTAGGTTAAACCTATACCCACAAATATAAGCGATATTTTGAAAATATCACTATATTTTTTTGTAAATTCATAAAATGATATAAAGATAAAATCTCTTTATATTTTGAAAAGATCAAAAATTTATATATAGTGCAAAATATCACAATATTGTCAGTTACTTTTACTCTTTTACTTCTTTTCTATACCTTAAATATGTCCAGTTCTTTCTTTTATAGGTTTTACTTATTTCTTTTATTATACTTGTATTTTATCATGTAAACATGTTATTTTCTTGCTTATTTTCGCTATTTTATATTAGAAAATGATTGTACTGTATGACAAAAATGACATTATTTGCCAAAATTTAGTCAATGACAAAAACTGCAAAAGGTTGGGCATCAAAATGACTAACCTTTCACATGTGTGGATCTCATGAGGATATATGAATTTTCTCTGTGACAGACTTTACTACTAATTTTTTATCAAGAAATTGAAAAATTTCAGAGAAACATAGAAAATAATAAAGAAACTAGGCAGAACTACCTTTTCAATGACATTTAAATTGCTGAAAAACGATGAACGAATGTTGAGATACATCCATGACAATATTAAAAAAAAATAAACCAGTGCGATTGCATCAAACCCGATTATTCTATGTTATTTTTTATCCACTTGCATCAAAAAATTCGAAAATAATAAAAATGGTAGATAGATTGACGCTTTAGCTTTCCAGCGCCACCAAGATTGCCTTCATTTGATGAGCGGTTTGAGAGAAAACATCATCTAAAAGATAGATTTTTTGACTTTATCATACCTAATAATTAAAAGGTAAATTCACATGATTTTTTTGTCGATCTCACGAAGTAAAAATAATCAATATTTGCGAGGATGAAGATATCTGTATATATTTTATGCATGGATGAGGATATTTGTATATATTTTAAAGAAAATGACTATACTGTACAAGTAATTTGATGTATTTTCTTAAAAACCTTACAATTTTTTATATTCTCACCATGTCCAAAATCATAAAGCGCTAGCGTTGAAATATTTTTTTTTTACTTTTTGCATACACGAAACTGATGAAATTCGCACAATATATCGCTCATTGCCTCGGGTGCCACATATGCCCACTTAAAATGAAGTTCACACATTTTTTTTGCAGACGACACAAAGTTCGCATAAAATTATATGCAAACTTTCTGTTAAACTTGAACAAAATAAGAAAGTTCTCATATATTTTTTACAAACTTGAGGAAGTCTGCACAATTTTATATTAACTTGAGAAAGTCCGCATAAAATATATGTGACTTCCTCATTTTATTTAAGTTTAACAAAAGTTCACATATAATTTTATGTGAACTTCGTGAAGTCCACAAAAAAAAAATGTGTGAACCTCATTTTAAGTAGGCATATGCGACACTCGAGGAGTAGAGCGATATATCGCACGAACTCCATCAATTTTGCACATGCAAAGGGTAAAAGAGAATTTTCAACACTAGTTATTTTTTATTTTAGACATGGGGAGAAGATTGCAAATTATGGGATTTCCAGGAAAACATGTCATTTTTACTGTACAATACGGTCATTTTTCGTATATTTTATGCATGGATGAGCAGATCCACATATATTTTATGCCTGGATAAGGAGGTTCACAAATATTTTATACGAGGATGAAGTCCTCATATATTTTATGTGAGGATGAGGAAGCTCGTATATATTTTATGAGAAAGACCACACACAGTTCGCATAAAATATATATGGACTTCCTCATATTCGCATAAAATATATGCGAACTTTCTCATCCTCGCAAATATTTGCTATTTTTTCTTATATTTTATGCAAACTTCGTGAGGTCAACAAAAAAAAAATCCTGCGAATCTACCTTTTAGTCAAAGGGTATGATATAATCGAAAAATATATATTTCAAAGGATGTTTATTTTAAATCGCTCATCAGATTAAGGCAATATTGGTGGCATTGGAAAGCTAACCCACATGCAGGCAAAAAACAACATAGAATAATTGAGTTTGGCACAACCGTGTCTGTTCATCTTCTTTTTTCAGAACGTTGTCAGTGATGTATTGAGCACTTGTTCGCTGTTTTTCAGCGATTTAGATGTCGTTAAAAAGATATTTTTGTCTAGTTTTTTTGTTTGTTTCTATGTTTTTTAAGAATCCTTCACTTTTTGGGTCCAAACATCCTCTGAAATGTAAATTGTTCAGTTGTTCCAATCTACAGAGCATTCTTCTATTTTGTTTTCGGAACACAGAAATAAGAACCCTAAAGGGGTTTTCGGTTCTAACTCAAAATAAGAAAGTTACAAGCTTGTGTCTTAGCTTTTTAACAACGGTAAAAACACAAGTTTTTGATGTTGCATCATAGAGATACATATTTCAAAATAGAGACTCTTCTATAGAAAACAATCACATATTTAATAAAAAATTCACATATATTTAGGAAGTTCACATGTGCAAAGAGTAAAAAAGACTTTTGAAAACCAAATATTTGTGATTTTGGACATGAGGAGAATAGCTAGGGTATTTCAAGAATCACGTCAATTTTGTTGTACAATACGATCATTTTTTGATTTTATAGTGACATTTTTTTAAGCACTGAGTTTTGTTTTTTTGAAATTTATCAACTAAACCTTTAGTTTTGCGAGCAATTGCCTTGCTGAGATATAATCAAAACCGATATTTATGGCTATGGTTAAACCTGATTCTTACCAGATTCAAACATATTTGTTGACCGAAATTAGGCTAGACTGGACATTTTTCTTGAAAATCTAGCAAAATTTCTTCTTTTTAATGCCTATCATCAAAATATCTTTTTGAAACTTTATTTTGTAAACCCTATGATAGATATATAGATACTTATTGGCTGGCCTCTTAAAGAGGTTTCAACCCATAGTTAAGAGGCCCATTAGGGTGGGACGTCCCACTCTGGCCTCTTGCCTAAAATTTTGCATAAACAATATCTTAGCTTATTTGAAAAGTTAGGTTTCTTAATCAAAATTTTCTAATTTTAAATATTTTTTTCTTTCTTTAAAAATGTAGGGGATCCATTAGGCCGGACCCACATAGGGGAGCGTCCAACCTTTGGACCTCTACAATTTTCTAATGTAGTAAATTCTATCTTTTTCATTACATAAATTAATTTAGAATGACTTTTCATATGAGTTTCTCTATTGGGTTTCAAATCTAATTTGGATCCAAACCCATTTAACAAACCTTGGATCAATCTTCTAACTACCCATTTAAAAATTATATTTTAGATGGACATTAAATCAAATATTAAAAAGCTATTTTAATTATTTATTTATTATAAAAAATTGCAGGAATTAAATTCAAATTCAAATAAGATTATGATTAACGTGTAATTTCAAATTGATATTCCATTAAATCCTAAATTAGATAAAAATTTGAATCAAATCTGAATTGGAATTGAAATTCCCAATTTTCAATCCAAATAACACTCTAATTTCAAATGTACACTTAATTCAAATCTGAACTAAATTAAAAATTTAATTTGCAATAAAGTTCAAAATTAGACCTAAATTAAATCCAACTTAAATACCAATTAAATCTGATTAAAATAAAAACCTTATTTAGAATAAATTCCCAATTTAAAATTTACTCTGAATCCAAATTAAAGTTGGATTATAATTAACACTCATCTTAATTTCAAATAATATTTTAAGATTCACCTTTATTTCTCATAAAATATAAAAAAAATATGGGTTTTACATTTTAAGTTGAAGCTTCACTAAAATATTTGAAAGCAAAAGCAGTTTTTTTTAAGTTCTAGCAAAAGGGTAAAATTGTTAGAAATACCCCCAAACTTAGCAAAAATCAAGTGAGTGGGTATATGGAAATCTTGTGATATATTGCAGCTATTATGTGAAATAGCATTATTCTCAGATTTTGTATGATTGTTTTTTGTTTAATATATTATGGTCAGACTCATGGTGAAAAATATTAGCATTATTTTGAAAATGTCTTGATTTTAGACTGGCATTTTCAAGTGCCGATAAAGTACTAAAAAGATGAGGTTTTAAAAAATGGGTTAATGTTTGGTACCCTTGTGGGTAAAGAACCTCCTAGTTAAAAAATGTAATATTTTTAATTTATTAACTTTTTTTTTTTTTGCATATCTGACCCTCCACATGTGATCTAGTACATGTTTAAGTTACTAAAGGTGCTTAGATCATGTCATTCTAACATATATGTATGATTTTGCATGATTGAGAAATCAATGACTTACAGTGTACCAAATTTAATTTTCAAGCATTACAAAATCCTATTTGTGTTAAAAAAATATGATCCAATAGTTGATTCCTATTATTTTGACCATGTTGAACACATCTATGGGGTCAAATTTAGTCAAAACAACTTCTCACTATGGGTTCCAATTAGGGGTTCCTTACCCACGAGTAGAGGTATCATTGGGCTTGGTTTATCCTGACCCGACCTGAACCAAACCCTATAGGGTCTGTGTATGGTGATAAACAATAACACCTGATTAAGACCCGAGTCCGGACCCGAAGGTCTGATTAATACGTCGACCCGGGTATAGTGTGTGGAATTTTATACCAGACCCGAACTCGGCCCCAGTTTCGATTAAGACCTGCAATTTTTCAATGTAAAAATAATAAAAAATATGGTTTTACTGTATGGCCCGGGTCTGGGTATGGTTTTTCTTATAGTGGACTCGATTAGACTCAGGTCTGGACTAGATACCATACCCAAAAATGAGGTCCAAGTCTGGTACCACCTGGGTCCGAACCAAACCCGATCAGTTGAGACCCCTACCCACGAGGGTACCAAATACTTTTCCTTTAAAAGTATCATCTATATTTTAGTTCTTGCATTTTATTGTTATATTCACGTGATATTTACACTTTGAAATTTTAAATCTTCTTGCATGTTTTTTATTCTTTTCATATTTTAACACTTATATATGCCATTCTTTTGAGATTTTATAAAATAAAAATATAATTTTTAAAATTAATTTATGACATTTCCATCACCTAGAACCAAAGAATGAGAATTGTGAAATTGGTTGGTCCATATTAGCATAATAATTATGTGAAGCGTGAAGCAAGAAGCAAACATTTGAAAAACGCCTTTCTGTGTGAAGCATGAAATGTTTCGGAAGCATAAGGGAAAGTAAAGAAGACGAAAACAAAGACGAGATGGAAGTGACAAAAAAAGAAGATGAAACCTATATTTTTATTTAAATGCATCTTTAAGCCCTTTGCCAAAAAAATATCCAATGTAGTAGTAGTCTTAGAATAAAAATAATACCAAAACAACCTTTTTCGAATGTAGAAATGCATTTCCAACAACAAAAGTACGATTTTATATTGAAGTAAGTAAGTTTCTAAATTGAGCTTCAGAGAGGTTTTCAGAAGCTTCTGGTAATTATAGGTTAGACTTATACGATGTCCATGCGCGATAGGACAAATTAGGAAGATACAATAACAAGGAAGTATTAACAAAACTATGACAGTCTTTCGTCGTGTCATTCCAACATCTTTCATCATCGGTTTTGCTATTTGAAATGATCTATTGAAAGTTTTTTAATGACAACAGAGGAACAACTTTTCATGATTGCATCTATATAATCATATAATAGATGTACATAATTTCCACTAGTTCTATTATTAAAAAAACTAAGGAAACTACAAGGGAGAGAGCATTTAATATATTCGCTCAACAACAAAAAACAAAAAACAAAAAACAAAAAACAACAACGCATTACAATAATATTTGGAGTGTTGCAATTGTTTTGATACTCGTGAATCTATTGTGGGCAGAAGTAATGATTTGATGAGACTCACCCGAGAATGGCGAATGAGAGAAGAAATCAAATTGAATAATGGCTTGATTAGAGGGATCAAAACTCCAAATTTTTCCATTTGAAGGTAGAAGAAGACTGAATCGGGTCCCTTTTCTTTGGATCAGTGAGAATACATTCTCATGCCAAGACATCATTCAGGCTGCCACTGCTTAGTTCAAACAACTTTTCACTGCTTATCATGACCTGGGGGCATGGGAAGCTAGAACATCTTTCCTTTATGAGACTTTGGGTAGAAAAGTCCAAGAACCTGGAAGGGCTCTTCGTGGAAGAAGAGATAAAGGACGCGTTCTGGTCCTTGCCCCTAGGGAAGGCCCAGAGTTCCCTTCCCATTTTTTAAAAACCTTCTGGTGTTGTTGTAAAAAAAAACAACAACTGGCCTACAAATTCCATTCTAATTGTTTCCTATTGAAGAACCTCAATAGATCAGACTTCATTCTCATTACAAAAGAGGATAACGCTGAGAATCTTTTCCGATTTAGGTCGATCTCCCTCCTAGGAATACCCTGCAAACTACTAGCCAAAATCCTTAACCTGAGGTTGAAAGATGTGTTCATCACCACCTCTATTTCTCCTTTTCAGTGTGCTTTCTCCACGATTGTGGACTCTTAGCAAATGAAATCACTGATTCCCTGAGCAAAAATGGTAGATCAGCTTTCATTTTAAAGATTGAATTCCACAATGCCTTTGACACAAAAAGCTGGTCCTTTTTGTAATCATGTATGTATGGAATCAATGGGGTTGGGTGAAAGATTTATTAGATGGGGTCCTGCAGCTCATCTCAAATGCTCGAATTGCAGTTTCTATCAACAGAGTAGGTGGCAACTATTTTCAAATGAAAAGAGATCTTCACCAGGGATATGCCCCCTCTCCCCTCTCTTGTTCAACATCGTTGGGGAATGGCCTTAAAATACATTATTTCAGAAGGCAGTATCGATAGGTTTCATTGGAGATCTCTACCTGTCATGCCTACACAACTTCTCAATGTTGCAGTTTGCAGATGATGTGCTTGTCTTCGGAGTTGCATCATATGCAAAAATCGCACGCACCACACTGCTGCTCAAGGCTTTTGAATGAGTTTCAGGCCTCCTCATTTCTGTAGACAAGTGTTTCTTGACCATACTAAACTCTCTAACCACATGCAATCATTGCATTCGCTAAATACTTGTTCGGCTGTAGAAACACCAGAAACCCTTAGGGTTTTACGTTAACAAGGGGTAGACCCCTGGCAACCCTTTGGGCCAAGGTCAAAAATAGAATTGAGAAGATGATAAAATCATGGCAAGGAAAAAGTCTTTCTAAACTGCATGCCTTTGCATTCGTATTCCTTAAAGGCTCTAGTAGCTTCAAAGAATCGCAGAGGACTGGGGATTCAAAAATTGGGTGCAATGAACCGCGCCCTATTGTGTGGCTGGTGGTGGAGGTTGACTCTTGACAACCCAAGGCCTCATGGAGGAGGAAGGGTTCGTCTATTTAGAAGGGGCTGGCTTCCGTTTTCAGTTTTACGAAGGGAAATTTAAGGTTCTTAATGGAGTGGATCCTGACCAAAAGTGGACTTGAGTCTGAACCCAATAAGATTGAGCCACAACTTGCTTGGTCAGTTGGGGTTGGATACGTTTATCTGATTCACTTGCTATTGGATTGTGGTATTCTTGACAATTGTGCCTTGCTTCAACCTAGATTGGCAAACAACCTGATACATTTGCACATTTGGAAAAGGAAACAGACACACGCGAATGTGGGCTCAAGCATGCACAATTTAAGTTGGCTAAGGTCATGCCCACCTTTTAAATCTTGATCCATACTTACTAGGTCGGATCCATTTACAGATCTGTCGAATGAATGCAATGATCATATATATTAGACTAAATCATTGAATGTAGCTTGGCCCAACCCATGATTCATAATATTGGGCTGGGGCAAGATCCAGACCAGGAAGAATGTGTTTCAGATCCAGAAAATCAACAAGCCTGGATCCATCAAGCCAACCAAATCTAGATCCAGTTCATTTTCCTATTTAGAACTACTAAGCCTTAGGAGGCCCATGTTGTATGTCAGATTCAAGGTGATCTCCAGATAGATTTTTTTGACTTAGCTAGTTGAACCTAGAAGCATATACATTTGATCCGATTGAGTTCCAGCCATATGTTCAAGGGTGCATCTTGGGTGGTATAAGGGTGTTTCATGTGGCTAGCAAAGAGAGAGAGAGCACTAGCAATGCTTGGAACAGTTCACACACTAGAGAAGTCCCACTCTGTAAAGCGTCTTTGGTCTGAAATTAGCAAAAGTGGAATGGTGGTCCATCATCATTCTGCTGTCTTGATGTAAACCCCAAGCAAACAAGTCTCTCTCTCTCTCTCTCTCTCTCTCTCTCTCTCTATATATATATATATATATATATATATATATATATATATATATATATATATATATATATATATATATATATATATATATATATATGGACTAACTCGTGTAACTTTGAGTGGATATTGCATGGGACATTAGGTGTCCCAGACTGACCTTTCAGAATGAGGCATGTGTAGTGCGAAGCTCTACTGAGTGAAAAATGCATCAAGTGTAGGAACGCGCTGTATGCGTTAGCTTGATCAGTGACGTGCAGTGATAGCATGGCATGCGATAAGCAACAATATTGTCGTTAGTGCATTGTGGCATGGCAACACAGACGTAGAACATTGTTTGGTTAAGCCGTGTCAGCGGATCAGGGATGTTGCCTTTAGAGATTTGGTTAAGGACCTCTCGGCTTGTAAGTTTCCCACGTGTAGCGGTTGGACGCACGGGTGTGTGTGTGGGTTAGGGCTAATTCTCTCAGAGATCACATTAGGTGATTCCAACCGAGTATGGTGACTTGGGGCTAGGCGAGTGAATGCCTAGGCACTGGCGGTTCAGTTTGGGTGGTGCTCTTTGCTATGGTGTGCAATCATCAACTGATCTTTGGACTGGGGGTCAAAAGACCTTGTCCCTTAGGTGGTGGGGTTTTGCGGTGTTGTGCGTATGGAGTCACGATACTCCCCATGACACACGAGGCTAAGGCATCGATGCGTTGTTGGCTTGGGTGACTAAAATTAAAGAAAAGGTGGCTCACAATGATACTTAGAGTTTTGCATGCATCGGTAAAGGCTTTGGGAACGTGCCATGTTTTTTATGACCCTCGTTGGATTTTGGTTAAGTCGATAGTGCCATATAGGTACATTTTGGCCGATGATAGCGTACTCTTGTCTGTGTGAGCGGCGAGATACGTTTGGGTCATTTGGTTTCAAGGTGCTAGCCGGTATGAGACGGTTATGCACGTAAGTGGCTATCGGATACGCGACAACCATGTCAGAAGGATCGTCTAAAAGGAAAGAAAAGTTTGCTAAGTTGAAGTCCCGCTAGGTAAGAAGATTATGTTTAGGAAAACATGTGCTGTGAGGCTGACTATGCTGCAAGGATTAGTGTCGCACGGGCGTTCCTTGGCTTGAAAGACGCAAAAGTTGGCCTTGGAATTTTAGCCCGTGGCAACTGGTATCAAAGCAATTTTGGCAACAATGCCATGTTGAATGTTGAGTTGTTTTAAGCAGGAGCACACAAGTGCCTAAATGGTGGATGTGTTGGAGAGCCTTTGGTCGGGTTTCTCTTCATGTTTGAATCCCTAAAGCCGGAGTGCGACACTTCATGGTGGAGTTAGCTTGAAGGTTGGTTTGCTAGAGGTGGGTTTGGCTATATAGGAGGCCAACTTTGTAGTCAGCTCAGAACAATAATGTGCAGTTCCTTTGTGAGCACAAAAGACGGTTGTTTTCCTTCATGCCTCGAAAGCGTTGTGAGGCACATCAACATACAGAAGGCACGTTGGAAGAAGATGATATTTTTGGGTCACAGTGGCACTAAAGAGGGCAATGTTTACTGATTACGAGCTCACTGACCCCCAAGGAAATGCCCTTTAAATGAGGGCTTGTGCGCGACAGAGGGTCGCTGTGGAATGCGGTGGATCGTTGTCGGATTTGTTGAAAACATGCTAAGGTATGGAACTTAGTGTGTTTAAAAGTTACGATGACTACGGGTTGAAGCCAAAAGTGTAAGCACACCTTTGGTTTTGAGAGTGCCTTGAGGGTTAAGGACAGTGCGAGGAGAAGCTCGGTTGTCACTCGTGGTTATTGGCAGCGCAAGAAGGATTGTCTCGGCTGCCATTTTTTGTTGAGGGCAGCGCGAGGAGAAGCTTAGTTGTCGCTCATGATTGAGGACAACGCGACAAGGATTGTCTCAGTTGTCGCTCTGAGTTGAGGGCAACACGAGAAGGAGTGTCTCGGTTGTCGCTCGTATGTGATGGCATACTCTCCACGAACCACGATCGAGGGGATAGGTGGTGTGCAGTCGAGTATGGCCGAAGTGATGAAACCTGAAGTGACCGAGTCAGTGATTGGGCAATGAGGGCTTATAGGGGAGACAAGTGAGAAGAACCCCTAGAATGGGCTTCATCTTGTTTTGGCGGTCTGTGCATGGGCTGCATGGTTGAGTGGTGAAGTCGGGACAAAGAGGGTGCCCGAGTGGGTAAAGTAACAGTGTGCAAAGAGGGCACATGTGTAAAGAAATCTAAGACGACAAGATGCCGTGTGGGCATGGGAGACCTGCTTGAGAAGTGGGACTACACTGGGGTCTCGTGATTGCAAATGAAAGGAATGACACAACATCTAGATGGGTTGCGTTGTCGAAGGGAACTTTTTTATCATTAGCAAGGAGATCGTCAAGGATGATGATAACTTGAGTGGGGGAGAATGTTGCACATGAGGTCTCAGAGAGCCTTGCAACATGTCATTGGTATGAGACTTGGTGCAGTTCTTGGTGCGGAAGAGGCGTGTGCATGATCGTCGAGGACCACGATGGTTTGAGTGGGGGAAAATGTTGCACACGAGGTCTCAAAGAGCCTTGTAACACATCATTGGTATGAGACTTGGTGCGGAAGAGGCGTGCGCATGATTGTCAAGGATGGCGATGGTTTGAGTGAGGGAGGATGTTGCACACGAAGTCTCGAAAAGCCTTGCAACGTGCCATTGATATGGGACTTGGTGCGGTGCCTGGTGCAGGAGAGATGTGTGCATGCCACAAAGGGTGTCCTGTGCCTAGGTTGGGCACTGGACTGTGCAAGGAGCGTGGCATGTGCACAGGCGTGGTGCAGAGCAGGTGTGACAACGGATGCATGGATGGGTGTGATGTGCAGTCCAAGTACCCTTGTGTGGGTGAGAAGGCACCCCGGTGATGTGCATAAAGACAACAAGGTTGTTGTGTAGGCGAGGATGACCTGCTTGAGTATGAGACTGCACTAGGGTCTCACGAGTAGAGAATGCTCGATGTTGTTAAAGAAGAAGACCGCTGTCGAAGTGATCGGAGGCACATTAAGGAATGAGACTTAGTGTATCAAAGGTTGCAGCGATAGTGAATGAAAACCAGAACAAGTTGAGAAGGGTGAAGAAAGAGTAAACCAAAGATAAGTATAAAGAGAAACTGACATATTAGTGAAGACTGTGCTCTTACCTACACTGACATTATCGAGGACGACAATGGTTTGGGTGAGAGAGAATGTTCCAGGCCGACCTTTCGAAATGAGGCATGCGCAGTATGAAGCTCTATTGAGTGGAAAATGCATCGAGTGTAGGAATGCGCGGTATGCATTGACTTGATCAGTGACGTGCGGTGGTAGCATGGCACGCGATAAGCAACAATATTGTCGTTAGTGCATCGTTGCACGACAACACAAATGTGGAGCATTGTTTGGTTAAGCAGTGCCAGCGGATCATGAGATGTTGCCTTTGGAGATTTTGTTAAGGACCTCTCGACTTGTAAGTTTCTCACACGTAGCGGTTGGACGCATGGGGGTGCATGTGAGTTAGGGTTAATTCTCTCAGGGATCACATTAGGTGATTCCAATCGAGTATGGTGACTCGGGGCTAGGCGAGTGAATGCCTAGGTACCGACGAATGAGTATGGGTGGTGCTCTTCGCTATGGTGTTCAATCATCAACTGGTCTTTGGACTGGGGGTCAAAAGACCTTATCCCTTAGGTGGTAGGGTTTTGCGGTGTTGTGCGGATGGAGTTGCGATACGCCCCATGACACACGAGGCTAAGACATTTGTGCGTTGTTGGTTTGGGTGACTAAAATTAAGGAAATGTGGCTTGCAATGATACTTGGAGTTTTGGCATGCATCGGCAAAGGCTTTGGGGATACGCCATGTTCTTTATGACCCACGTTGGAGTTTGGTTAAGTCGGTAGTGCTGTATAGGTATATTTTGGTCGATGACAGCGTACTCTTGTCTGTGTGAGCGGTGAGATACATTTGGGTCATTTGGGTTGAAGGTGCTAGCCGATATGGGACGGTTATGCACATAAGTGGCTATCAGATACGCAACAACCATGTCGGAAGGATCGTTTAAAAGAAAGGAAAGTTTGCTAAGTTGATTACGTTTGAGAAAACACGTGCTGTGAGGCTGATTAGGGTGCAAGGCTTAGTGCCGCATCCTTGGGTTGAAAGATGCGAAAGTTGGCCTTGGAATTTTAGCCGGTGACATTGGGATAGGCGTGCCACAAGTATGCCCGTGCATGCATTAAAAATTTAATAATTTCCCTTAGCTCTTAACGAATTTGTTTATGGGGACGATATTCCACAACTTGGCGATCAAGAAGACCTAAAAAGGAGAGGATCAGGTCCAAGGGATCTTGCTGAGCGGTACCCAAAAACCCACCAAATGGTAGGATGAGTCCCACAAACCTTTCCAGTGCCATTCATCATATAGATGAAGGGCATTGAGAGTTGCAAGATATACAACTCATATTTGTAAGTTAAGATCAGTAATTTGAAGTTGGATTTGGCTACTCCTTACCATCTCCGTGTTTGGTTTTCTCCTACCAACTGGGCTTAGATTTGCATGTATAAGTAGCTTAATAGGGTTGAAGTCGTTAATGGCCATGCGTTATCTTGGATTTGTTTCACATCATTTGAGCTTAGAAACTTTCAACCCATTAAACACACGCTCAAAATCGATATCATCAACTTCCCTACTGATTGAGCTTCAGGAACTAAGCTTTACTTCAGGTCAGGTACCCACCTGCCGAAATTGGGCAGCTTTGCTGGCTAATTTGCCTTGCGTATCACGCTGAGAACGGACATGGCAATTCCCTTCCCAATTCCTCTTTGAAAGCACCCGTATCAGCAGCTTGTAACTTTTCCTGATATGGCCCGATAATGAAATTTATTTGCTCCTATAAAAGGATACTCAGTAAACGAGCTGAGCTTGAACAAGGGTTGTCGATCGGGTCTGCTCGACTTGTGTAGGCACAAGTAAGGATGTCAATGGGTCCGATCTTAAACCTGTTGGGTTTGGACCTGCATCAGACTTGTGTTGGTACTTAGGACCTACTAAGATTACATATATTTTGGCCGAGACTAGAGAAATATGTTAAACATGGCCAATTCACTACTCAAAATATGCCAAACATGACCACTTGATTTTTTTTTATTGTTGACCGTTATACCTTTTTTGTCGGCTAACAAATTAGACGCCTTAGTCATTGGTCACGTAATTATCTTCTGAAAAAAATTAGACACCATGCAATTGTTGCTTAAAAAAATCAAATGCCATGTCAGTTGTCACCTGGACAAATCAGGCACCATATAAGTTGTCCCCTGAAAATTAAGGCACCTGAATTTTTAGGCCTCAAAAGGAAAAAGTGTCAAGTAAACAGTAAATTGGACATGTTTGTTATATTTTCTAACTTGTGGTTAATAATGGTATTTTTAATAAAAGCAAGGGCCGTAATATTTTTTAATGTTTTACATTGAAAATTTGTTGATCTTAATTGGAACTAGGTCAGACTTGAAGGTATGAAATTTCATAAACTATACCCAACTGGGTGTACTAATCAGACCCTTTGGGTCTGACACGAATTCCTAAGAGACCCAACCTTCCAGCTATCGCATTGGACCCCATGTTAATTAAGCATGAGTTTATACTTGTTTTCTCAGTTCTCCCTCAAAAGAAAACCGCAAAAGATTCTCAAAGTTCAAATGTTCTGTCCATCACTCTTTTCTAAAATAATATTAATAATCTAAATGATCTGCTTATGCTCATGGTATGAGTTGCCTGGAGCTGGGCCGAGGCTCGGGATGCTGTGGGAACTTGGGCTAGAATTTACATGTGCAGAACAAGATGCCAAAGTTTTTTTTGTCCATAATCCAAAGGAATCATCACGGTGACTGCACTTTGGTTGGCCTTTCGTTGGTAAACACCTAAGGTCTCCCCTGCACACCTAAGAATACACCCAGTTTTGATCTTGTAGCAAGGGATGCTATTCGTGGGTTTCAAGCTTGTGACGTCTCGTTAGCTTCATGACATTCACAAATTGCGCCCCTACCGGATGAGAGGAGCCCTTGTTGGAAAAGATGCTAAAGTTGCACGCAAGGTGGGGTAGAAATTGTGAAGTCGTCGCGCACGGTATGTGCGGGTGCAGATATCCAAGCTATCGTGTGGGCGAGGGGTTTCCTATTTCGATATCGGATGGCTGTGGATTGCCCATGTGTCGGACACCATGTATCTATAAGCCTGAGCCCTCCGCTTCCCTACACTCACTCACTCACACACTCTCTCTACCACTGAGACTCGCACACTCAACAGAATCGGTGCGTCTCTCTCTCTCTGAAAAAGCCTTCATCTCAACTCAGCTTTTCTGGGGTATGGTAGTGAAAAAGTGACTTGATATGTTACATCCGTGTTTCATTTTTGACGCATTTGTAGACTGTAGTTGGAAGATTTGGTATTTATAAGTTCCTGCTTTTCTTCTTTTTTCCTTTCTGTTAAACTGAAGTTGTGGGCTTTGTATGCTGAATTTTTCTCTCTAAAAGAAAAGGTTTCAACAGGAAGAGAGCCCTTTGGAGTTTTTGTTGGAAGCTTAGCTTTGTAAGATCTCCTTATTTTAGTTCTCTCGTTTTAGAATTTAAATCTCGTTTGAGGATTTCCTCGGAAATATTCTGCAGCAAAGTCCAACAAGAAGCATATTTTCTTGTTTGTTCCAGTTTCCCTTTCCCTGTTAGCTTGAATCATCGAAATGTTGACTCTGTATTTTAGCTATACATCTTCTGAGCTTTTCAGACTCTCACAACGTTCTTTTGACGAATTTTCGTGTCGGTGAAACTTCTCATTTCCCACTTTATCCCGATCTCTGTTGCCCCTCTGATTGAAGAATCCAGAACAGGGAGAAAAAAGAGAACAAAAATAAATCATCCTCTTTTTTTCTTTTTCTTTTTGGCAGAAACAATGTCGGATGTGATGAAGAAGCCGATTTTGATGGCAAGATACGGGTTGGAAATGGCGGTATGGGCGGCGAGGATCCTCCTCCTCGTGATGGGAGTTGTCTCGTCCGTCGGATCACTCAACAAGAAATTCCCCTCCCTCTCCTTCGTGTTCGCCGTCTCATACGTGCCCACCCTCTCCCCCTCCTTCCGGCCGCCCTACGTCGACTTCGTCATCTTCTGCCTCACCATCATCCTCGTCTGCTCCTTCAAACTCCGCCACAAACCCAAGCACCACCGGGAAGAGCAGAGCCAGAAGACTCGAATAGTTGGGGAGCAACCAAAACGCCCTTCTCTCCCTCTCCTGACCTACCCGCCTTCGGAATTCCTTCCCCCGCCGAAATCCTCCCACTGGGAGAAGTATCCAGCAACCCATTTTTGTCATTCCGTCGAGACAATTCCGCCGGTGGCTGAGAATCCGGCGGACATATCAAATTACTCGTCGGTAGGTAGTCCGCCACCCCAATTCCGCCGTTCACCGAACAAGAAACCAACCGACCAGGCTGAGGTATCGGACCACCCATCGGGACCTTCGTCGCCGGTAAGAAAATCGCCGTCCCAACTCCGCTATTCCCCACCCGCCAAGCCGGCCGAGATTTCGAACCACCCGCCACTGGAGAGATCATCGCCGAACAAAAGGAGAGCTTCGAGCCCTCGGCGGGGCGACGCGAGGGATGCCGCCACATGGAGCCTGGCTCGGCAGGCGTCGTTGATGCGGAACACGTGGAAGCCGGTTCGGGACGACCAACTCTTCCTCCTGGACGAAGAGGCCGAACTCCTAGCCGGAGACCCTCCTCCGACGGTTTCAGCCCCTCCTTGCCCGGAATCCGCGGAGGAGGAGGTCCACGACTCGTTGGAGGCAACGTGGCGGTCCATCGCGGCGGCTCGTCTGCTTAAGAAAAGCGAGACGTGGGGCGGGAGCACGACTCTCCGGGACGAGCAGGGAACGAGTCGGGAGGGAACTCGGAAGACGAAGAAATCGGAGATGTTCAAGGAGTCGTCGTCGTTCCCGCAGAGGGAGAGGTCGATGGGGGCGGAGGAGCTGCGGAGGCGGGCAGAGGCGTTCATCAAGAAGATCAGGAACGATATGAGACTGCAGAGGCAGGAATCGGTGAAGCGTTACAAGGAGATGATCAACAGAGGTACCATATGACGGGATGCTCTCTCTCTAGTCTTCTCCTTGTAGTGGAAATTTTGGATAGGAGAAGAAGAAGAAGGGATAAAAGATTTCATTTTATCAGTCTTTTCTTCCCTTGGTCTTTCTTCTGTTATAATTTGTACATAGGTTTCTTTCTTTTGTTTGTTTGGTTGGTTGTCTGGTTCCACTTCCACCACTGGAGAATTTATATGTAAAAATGAGGAAGTGAGTTGTGTTATGTCTGTTGGGACTCGGGAGGGCGTATGGTCGGGTTTTGGTTGCTTTTTATCTGTTTGGTTTAATGTTACTGTTGATTTGGTGTTGTATGTAAAAGAAGGGTTTCTCTTGAAACAAGAAAGGAATGTATCAGAAAATGCTGGAGTCCAGATGAGATGAGATGAGATGAGATGAGATGAGATAGTCGTCTCTCTCTCTCTCTGAAAAACAGCCGGTATGGTGGAGGGATCTGCAGCTCTCACAGGAATTGTTGAATTGGCGCCACAGATTTGCGTGACAGGATATGCTTGGTGATAATATAAAATGGGAAGAATAAGGTGTGTCGTGTGGGAAAGATTTCTCTCTGTCTCGTCTCCCGTCATGCTCTTGCCCCTGACCATAGGGCCTGGCCCCTGCGAGGGGACGGTGTGTGTTCTCCCCTTAAGACGGCCGCGTGTTTGGGGGTCTCAATGAGCTTCCCATATGTAAGCACATGGGGCTCTTATCCTCGTGTTTGTCAGCATCAATTAATGTCGGAGGTCGGTGCGGTTGCAAAGACTTAAGTACTTTTTTTTGCTATTCTCGTTATGAAACGACGGTTAAAAAAATAACAAAAATGTCTTTTATTAAAAAAAAAGAAATGATGGTTCAAAAACATAATAAAAATATTCTCTATTCAGAAAGTTGAGGACGATGTTAACTCTTCAAAGTCCAAACAATGAAACAAACCTAAAACATTTTTTTTTTTTCATTTAAACTTTTCGTCGTCATCTTCTTCCTTCCTCATGAAACACTATATTAAAGGAGGCAAAGAGTCGGTGATTCGATGGTGATCGTCCTCTTTATGCTAGCAGTGGTCGGAATGCTGCTCTCGTTCAACGGGCAACCGACTGCGGCAACCTCTCTATCGCCTTCGAGGGACACCTATAACAAAATCTTTCTCCAGTACACCTACAACAGAGTCTTTCAAAATATAATCCGTCTACCCCTACGTTGACAATACTTTCGATCAGAGCTATACCTTTCAGAGCACCCTGACGTTACTCAACACGGGCGTTTGCACCTTCAAGTTTTGATGAACATTCATCGGGTTCTGGCACCACGAGGTCATCATCTCGACCTCTGACATCGTGCTCTTCGACAAGACCCACCTCTCTGCCAAATCATTGAAAAATCGCTATATCGAGTAGCGATTTACGAAAATCTCGTAGCGAAAATAAATGGCAAATCGCTATGCGATTTTCGTAGCGATTTACAAAAATCTCGTAACAAAAATAAATGGCAAATCGCTATACGATTTTAGTAAATTGCTAAATCGAGTAGCAATTTTTTTTTTGAAAAATCGCTAAATCGAGTAGTGATTTACGAAAATCACATAGCAAAAAAAAACCAAAAATCATGAGAAAGGATATTAAGAAAATCTCAAACAAGAAACAATCGAAGAAAACATATGAGCATCACGGTCAAACAAAACACTTTATTGCTCTTTTTCAACAGTTACAAAAGAAAACAAAAAATTATACAAAGTCACAAATTTTTTTTGTTTCGAGAGGTGTCTCTAAACCCCCTCCTTTAAGAGCAAAAACTCTGAACTAGGCTTTATAACTCATCGAGTTGAACCATGGTACACTTAATGTGCAGGGGAACATAAAGATATAAGCTGCACATGCTTACATACCTGGCACGCATTAAGAGCCCCCCCGAACACGAGCTCATGGCCGGCTTGAGGGGGAGGGGGAGAATGGGGAACCATAACCCCTGCTTGCAAAGCAGGTTATATGTTCCCCCCCCGAACAGGGCAGTTAGCTACATCTCATGATCGGGGGTCCCAAAGAGCACCACGTATGTAAGCATGTGCGTCTCGTATCCCCATGTTTGTCAGCATTAATTAGCGTTGGAGTTTGATGCGATTGCAAAGACTTAAGTACCCTCTCCTCCATTGGTGCAAAAAAAAATGACGGTTCTTGAAAAGGAGTGGTTGTAAAGACTTAAGTGCCCCGAAGATGATTATTTAAGACCCAGTCTCTGCACTGGAGGATTATCCGAAAAAGAAATCTCTCCTGGAGGAGGCCATGAACATCAACCCTCTTACTCTCTCTCTCTCCCTTCTATTTCTGCTTCTGTGCACATCCATTAGAAGATCATACATTGCTCCATCAAGCACCGACTGACCTGCACATTTACTGTTGTGGAGCCTGATTCAAAGTTTTTACCCTTACAGGAGGAGGGTCTGGGGGCTCCTCTCAGTGTGGGTAGCATCATTCAACTTGAAGAGTTATGGAGTCTGATTCAGAGCTTTTACCCTTACAGAAGGGGGGTCTGAGGGCTCCTCCCAGCGTGTTCATGGCCTTTTGCCCTTACAGGAGGGGGGTCCGGGGGCTCATCAACCCTCTCTCGCTCTCTCTCCCTTCTATTTCTGCTTCTGTGCACATCCATCACAAGATCCTATATTGCTCCATCGAGCACCGACTGACCTGCACATTGACTGTTGTGGGTCCTTACTGATGAGTTGCCTCTAAATTTATTCGACTCTGGGTCCTTACTGCACTTGAAGTTGAGTCGTTTTATTTTTTGTTATTCGGTGGGTGGTGAGGCCCTCCTCTACTCTCTCAAGACTCTTAGCTTGGGCAATCTTTCTTTTGATGATTGTGGTTGTAATGTATCGTTGAAGTTAAAATGGGGAATGAAATGACAATAGAAATCGCTGAAAATTTACAGAAATAAATGCCCTCCTTCTAGAAAATTGAATCGTCGGTTCATGAAAATGACAAAACTGCCCTCTATCGATATCGCGGGAAAACGTTCTGCAGAGTTTGCGTATGTAGCAAGCGTTATGTTGTATGATACAAATAGTTTAAAAAAATCCTTTCTCGCTCTAAGCACTCTACCGGAGATTCTTTGCTTTCATCTCGAGTTGCCAGAGCATCCTTTCCTTTTTATCAGAGCATCTATTTCCGTCTTACGCGCAGTCGCAACATCGTTGCCACCTTCTGTTGCGTATTAGTTGTTATTGTTGCTTACTCTACAGTTGGAATATCCAAATTCCCATCGTTTCGGTGAGTTTCGTGTAAGTTTTCTTTCTTCAATCTGAAGATTGGTTCTTATACAAGGATTTGTATTATGAACCCAAATATTCCGACGATTTCTAATGATGATGATCGTGTATTGTGTTGTGCAGGTTAGCAATGTCTGCGCCTCATCAGATTAGAGATACCCCGTCGTTCTATAGGTTGTCTATTAGAGAAGTGATCCGTCAGTCCCATCTATCTAAAGTTTTTGAAAGATACCAAAATATACTTAAGATTGAGAACGATGAAGACAGAGAAAAAACCTTGGAATCGTATTATGCAGAGAATTATCCATCAGATATCGAGGCTGCGGACCAAAGGAAGAACTCTGAAGAATGAAAGATGCAGAACAAGGATGACGAAGAGAAGGCAAAGGCCAGAAATATTGATGAGAATATAAATAGAAGGCGGAGGATTAACGCACAACAGATGAAAAAGAGGAAGAAGAAGGCGGAGGAGTGGGAAATGGATGTTAGCAATATGCTGGCGGAGGTTCATAGGAGAAACTTGGAGAGTAGAGCAATGCGACACAAGGCAAGGCTACTGAAGGAGGCGGAGGAGAGGCAAAGGCAAATGAATAAGGAGGAGGAAGAGAAGGAACAGAATATTCCTCAGTTTGAGGAAGAAAAGGAAAGGCGAAGGAGGGAGTTGGAGTTCGAGGAAGCTAAGGAAATGCAAAGGCAGCAGAAGGAGAATGAGGAAAAGAAGGAAAGGCAACAGAAGGAGAAGGAGGAGGAGGTAGAGAAGGAAAGAGAAAGGAAGAAGCAGGAGGAAGAATTGCAGGAAAGAAGGAAACAACTGCAAGAGAAAGAAAGGCGGCGGAAGGAGAAGGAGGAAGAAAAGGAAAGGGAAAGGAAGAAGCAGGTGGAAGAACTGCGGCAAAGAAGGAAACAAGAAATCGAAGAGAAAGAAAGGCGGCTGAAGGAGAAGGAGGAGGAAGAAAAGGAAAGGGAAAGGAAGAAGCAGGAGGAAGAGGCGAAAAGGGAGAGACAAAGGAAGCAGAAGGAGGAGGAGATAAAGGAGAGAGAAAGGAAGGAGAAGGAGGAGGATGCGAAAAAGGAGAGAGAAAGGATGCAGGAGGAGAAAAGGGAGAGAGAAAGGAAGGAGAAGGAGGAGGAGAAAAGGCAGAGAGAAAGGAAGCAGAAGGAGGAGGAGGAGAAAAGGGAGAGAGAAAGGAAGGAGAAGGAGGAGGAGAAAAGGCAGAGAGAAAGGAAGCAGAAGGAGGAGGAGGAGAAAAGGGAGAGAGAAAGGAAGGAGAAGGAGGAGGAGGAGAAAAGGGAGAGAGAAAGGAAGGAGAAGGAGGAGAAACGCGAGAGAGAAAGGAATCAGAAAGAGCAGGCGGAAAAGGAGAGAGAAAGGAAGCAGAAGGAGGAGGAGGAGAATAGGGACAAAGAAAGGAAGCAGAAGGAGGATGAGAAAAGGAAGGCGAGAGAAAGGCATGCGACGGTGGAGCCGGTAGAGATGGAGATTGAAAGGCAGTTGGAGGCAGTGGACCCACCAGAAAGTCCCAGGTTGGAGGGAGAACAGCAAAAAATAGCAAACAAGTAAATATATTTGTCCTGTCTGCGAAGATTTAATAATATGTTTAGCGATTTTGATATAGCGATTACTGTGTTAGGTATTGATATTTATAGCGATTACTGCGATAGTATGTCTGCAACCGATATTATTTATAGCGGTTAGTAGAATAGTATTTATAAGTACAAATGGAAGTAATTTATAATTTGTAGAAATAATATGTTATTTTGTGTTACAGGGAGCTCACAGGAGAAGTAGAGCACCAGGTGAAAAGCTCGGAGGTCGCTGTCAATGGCCTGTAGTTCTGTCTTGGTATGGTCAACTGAGTGCATATCAGAAGGACCGACTACGAAATATGCACTTCGGTGGCCTTTTGGACCAGCAATATTTTGAAACTTGCTGGAATACCATGACTCACCTGGTAAATAAGTGGAATGATAAGACTAACACATTCCAGTTTGATTCTTTTGAGATCACCATGACTCTAGAAGATGTGGCGAGGATTACTGGCCTTAAGTGCGATGACAATGCTGTCCTATTACGGCATTCAAACTATAACGCAAGGGAAAACTGCACTGCCCTTCTAGGAATGTCGATGGACGAATGGAGTCAATGTATTTTTGGTGGAAGCAATTTCATATCAATGAAGGTCTCAGTTTTTCGTAATAAATGGGAAGGCCACTCCGCTACTTGTGCATCTGAAACAGCTGACCAAGAGTTGCGCGACTTCTTTCTATATTTTTTTGCTCTTACATTATTTTCCGATTGTTCTGGTTCGAGAATAAGTTCCATGTGGCTGCAGTACCTCGCAGACTTAGACGAAGTCGATAACTATGCCTAGGGTGCCGCTATGCTCGCACACCTGTACAGTCAACTCCACCGTGCGAGTAATGGTACAAAAACAGTTGGCGGATTTTGGCCATTTGTTCAGGTATTTGTTGATTACATACTTAGTTTTTGTAGACAAATCTCATTGCAGTCTGTGGCGTTGCTAATAATAATTTTTTTGTTAGGCCTGGGCGTTGGAATATATTATCCCATTGCGTCCACGGTGTGACCCTCCGATTTGTGGTTTTTCAAAGATCGGTCGCTGGGCCAGAATAAACATCGCAGTTTATAATGCTAAGTCCATTTTAGATGAGCTGCAATTAAACGAGGTAAACATTCTAAAATTGTTTACAATCGCGTCAGCATTTACCATTGAGTATTATAAATTGTTGTAATGTTCAACATTCTTAAGTATACATCGCTGCAGGATTGTCTTCCGTAGTGCATATCGTTGTTGCCATATCATGCGTAAATAAATTTTAATATATTTGTCATTCGTTATTAAAAAGAATTACCAATGTACAGGTTTTGTGGAGACCTTATGGAGATGGAGGCGATGATGAAGACGTTGTTGTGGAGGCTGCCAGATTGTCTGACCGCGATTTGTGGCTATTCTGCAATTTTGAAGCCGAGTTGCAGCAAGGTAGTCGAGTTCTCCTACAATCTGGCTTGGGGCAGTCTATCCCAAATAAGCCTTTGGAGGTGAGAAGGAAGATGAATATTGGTGGGGGCAGGCACGTGAATTGGAGCGATCGCTACAGGGATGAATTATTAAATTGGAACTCAGGTGGTTTCCCTGCCGTACCGTATGATCATGAAGGACGACAATTTGATCCCTTCTATTTCGAAAGCTATTGGGAACCAATGCGGCGAAATCGGAAGATTGAGAAAATTGTCAACCCATGCCTCCCAACTGTCCCTTCTCATGTTGTAGCCCAGCCTCTACAACCAAAACGTCGTCTCGCTCTGGTTAATACGACTAGTCCATCAGTAACAAATCACGAGGAAGACCGAACACTTGCTCCAAAAGAGAAGACTGTTTCTGCCGCAAGGTTCGAACTTATTGAGAGGGAGAATAAGAAATTAATGACAGAAGTAAGCACTATGGGCATTCAATTGAATGCAGTGCTGGACATGATGACCAGTCTTCTTAGGCAAGGTTTCGCAACGAAGAGGCCACCCAGGATAGACAGTCCACCAATAAAAAGTGAGAGACAAGTCTATGAAATTTCATCAGATTCGTCTAGTGACTCAGAATAAATCCTAGATTTTCATTTTTATCACGCTATACATTTGTTGTAATTGTATAATGAGTTGCGGTAACATGAAATTCTTTTACTGTTTAATTCTTTATTATTACATCTTTTCGACTTTAGGTCTCGGTAATAAATAAACTTTAAACGAAAATAGATGTTTCTTCAGAAATCGTGGCATTGCCTAACCTCTTTGGCATCGCTAAGATATAGCATTTCTGTTTAGCAATCGCTGTATTTGTCTTCGCCTCAAAAGAATAGCGCACAAAGTATTGGCGATCTAAGCCATGAACAATAATTTAACGAGTTCTGACGGCACAAAGGTTTGTATCCATATACGATAATCGTGAAAAGGTATTTGTGTTAAATAATCAATAGATAAGGAAAGGATTTGTTGTCATCGCTGGATACTTCGTGCTTTGAGTCGGAGAGCGATCTGTGGCATCGCAGCATAGTGATTTGTGGGTATTGTTTGAATGTCAAATCACACATGAAAAACGTATTTTTGTATATTTAAAACTTAATGAGCGGCATGGAAAGACGTATTTTTGAATACTTCGAACGCAAGCATTTAATTTGACGGCGGTTATAAAAAAAAGGCGGCATGCGAAAAGCCGTATTTATATTTTTTTTAAACGCAATCAATTAATTAGCGGGCTATTTTCAAAAAATGGCTGCACGTTAAAGGACTTTACCTTTGTAGGTGAGGACAGCGTTTCAGTATCTGCGTTGCAAAGGTGCCATCGATATCTCCGTCCAGGCATGGCGCCGAAGAAGGGGACAATCGGAGCAGTACGATCAGCCACGACGGACAAGAAGAGGACGAGTGGAGCAATACGACCCGGCACGACGCCAAAGACGATGGGAGCACTACGATCGGGCACGGCGGCAACAGAGAGGACGATGGTAGCAAAACGACCAGGCATAGGGATGGCAGTGGACCGGGGGAAAGCGGGGCCCCGCCCCGCCTCGCCCCGTTTGGACCGGGGATGGAGGGTATGAAACGGGGATGGAGGCGGGGACGAAGGTTAAAATCCATCCCCGTCCGGGGGTGGAGGCGGGGATGGACGTGCACGTTCCCCCGCCCCGCCCCGCCCCGCCCCGCCCCATCCCCGCCCCAGCCCCGGCCCATCCCCGTCCCGGCCCCGCCCCGCCCCATCCCTGTCCCGGCCCCGCCCCATCCCCGCCCCCAACCCTTATACTCTTAGTTGTTTTATTTACTAACCCTAACTTCCTAATCCTAACCCTGGAGCCGCCGAGCAGGGCCATCGTCTCTTCCCCTTCCCCAATCCCCATCCGCACTGTCATTGGAGCCGGGCTGTCGCCGACCACCATTGGCCGTCGCCGACCACCGTTGGCCGTCGCCGACCATCTCCTCCCTCTTTTCTTTTTCCTTTCCCCGTCTGTAGCCTTGCATCGTCGGAGCAGCGTAAGTTCTCTTTTAGCTTGAATAGTTTAGAGCATAGCGCCCGCTTGATCATGAGTAGGTCAGGTGATAAGAGTAACTACTTGCTTGGCCTGGGTGGGATAGGTGATCAAGCGTTAGCCTTTGTTACTTTGCAAATTGAAAGGGGTTAAAATATGGTAGAGAGCAAGCAAGGTAGCTTGTCGAGAAAAAGAAAAACAGGAATTTTCCAAAGCTGATATTTGAGAAATGTGGAATTTTGAATCTTCTATTAGTAGAAATGTTAAGAATCTTGGAAATTTTGCACACTTGGTTTCATGTAACCACTCCCTAGATTTGATGAAAATCTGGAACTTTTTGTTGGTATTTGGTAGTACATAAATAGTTGGAATGACAAAAACCGTGACAATGTGACTTTTTTACTTTTTTTTTATCATCCAAATGTACCCTAAGTTTAAAATCCTAGGTTTCGTGAAGGATGCTTCCTTTTCTTAATGCTTTTACTTCATGGCTTGGATACCATTCTTCTTGTTAGTCTATAAGTCACCATGTGAGGCGATTTTCTGATTTATGCAAGTGACCACAAAAATCTAACTCGATTAAATGAAGATGTATGAAAGCAATTGAATCCAAGCTAATTTTTCAAGAAATTCATTCTGTCAATGTTTCCTGATTAAATTACGATAAATTATATAAAGTAATCAGCTAGAAATATTTTCTGGGCAGCTTACAATTATGCTTACTAGTGCAACTATAATTTGGTTTGCGAAACACCTGGTTCAATGCTATTTCTAGAATGTCCGAGCCCTAAGATTCCCTTGTTCTTAAAACTTGGTTGTTTTATTTTTTGTTGCCACATGCAAAATCGTCCACCTTGACATGGTCATAACCCTTAGGCCAGTCCAGATGCATCTTTGATATCAAATGTGCTCAAGTTGACCTGTACCTTGAATGTACTATGATAATCATGCAAGCCTGACTGGAATGCTTTTGCATTTTTCAACTGCATTTCTTGGGGATTAATTTAAAGTTGTAAGGATTAATCCATGGTTGGTAATAGCTTGTCCTTAAAGGTCATGTTTTTTATTTTCTAGTCTGGTTGTCTGGATCTGTACATTGCTATAAATCGTGGTAAGTTTATAATGATATTTTCCTTTTATTTGGAGTACAGTGAAAATATTTGGATATACTAAATATTCAGCTTGGACTGTATGATAATTATGTGTCACTCTACTACTTGATAGCGTGCCTTTCTCTTTATTAAATATTTTTCATCGAAGTTTCAAGCTTATTTCACCTGCTAACATCCAAGCCATTTTCAATTTTGGTTGGTTTCGGTTGGTTCAAGTTGTTTCTGTATAAAATTTAATTATGGAGAAATCAATTAAAGTTCATATCTGATAAGCAGTCTGAATATTTGTTGATAGTCTCTTTTTTGTGAATGTTTTGTAGATCTATAAGTTGGTGGCCAGTAATTTGATAGGGAAGAGGAAGAACCATTAACCAATAAATTAAGTTCTCAACCTTCCAGTTCACATAGTATGTCTCAAGCTCTGGTTACACCAGTTGATAGCAACCATGTTTCAATGGAAGATAATGAAGATCAATCAACTGATTCAGGTAGATTTGCACTTGAACAGACAAGTAGGCATAAATCAGTTGTATGGAAACATTTCACTAGGAAAAAGATTGGTGGAAAGGATAAGTCAGAGTGCAATCATTGTCATAAATGTCTTGCTGGTGGTGCCAAGGCTGGAACTACTCATTTGCATGATCATATTAAGATTTGTCCTAGGCTTAAGCATAATAATATGAAGCAATATATTTTGGCTACAAACAATGCTACAGTGAATGCCGAAAAAACAATAGAGAATTGGCAATTTGTTCAAGATGCTGGAAGAAGGGATCTTGCTATGATGATTATTCTACATGAATATCCTCTTAGTATGGTTGATCATTATGGGTTTAGAAAATATTCTAATACTCTTCAACCCTTGTTCAAAATGATTACTCGAAACACTGTAAAGAAAGATATTCACAAAATTTATAATGTGGAACGAGACAAGACAATAAAATTGTTGGAAAAAACTAAGAGTAGAATTGCCATCACTACAGACATGTGGACATCTTCCAATCAAAAGAAGGGATACATGGCTATCACTGCACACTTCATTGATAATTCTTGGAGATTGCAAAGTCGAATCATAAGGTACTTGTCAAATGTCAATCATTTTTTTTTAATTCTTACTAACATGTTTTTGCAATATCAATATTTAATCGCCTTATTAAATTATGTTCAGCTTTTTATATGTACCTTATCGACATACCAAAGAAGTTCTTGCTGAGTGTTTGATGGATTGTTTGTTTGAGTGGAACCTTGATAGAAAGTTGATAAGTTTGACGATGGATAATTGCACCACTAATGATGCAGTTGTAGATATTTTATTGGATAAACTTCCATTTGGTTCATTAATATTACATGGACGGTTGTTTCATATGCGTTGTTATGCCCATATTCTCAACTTGATTGTCCAAGATGGTTTGAATGTGATTGGAGAAAGAATTGAAAGAATTCGTGATAGTGTTGCTTATTGGACATCATCTCCCATGAGAATACAAAGATTTGAAGAGTCTGCTCATCAAATGCATATTTCAATTACCAAAAAACTTGCTCTTGATGTTAAAACTCGATGGAACTCAACTTTTATCATGCTTCAAACTGCTTTGCTTTATAAAGATGTTTTTACTCGTTTGACATATCGAGATCTCCACTACAAGCGTTGTCCGACGGAAGAGGATTGGGAGGTGGCACAAGACAATTGTGAGAAATTAGAGTTATTTCATCGTGCAACAGAATTATTTTCAGGTACAAAGTATCCTACAGCAAATGCCTACTTTCCAACTATTTGTGGGATTAGAGTTGAGATGACTAAGTGGCTAAATGATCCAAAAGATGTTGTGAAAAACATGGCGCTTAGAATGCTAGAAAAATTTAATAAGTATTGGAGTGTGATCCATGGTATTATGGGAGTGGCCACTGTTTTAGATCCAAGATACAAGTTGAGCATGTTGGAATATTATTACAAGAAGATTTATGGAGACAATGAGGCTTTAAATGAAATTATGAGGATTAAGAATCTTTGTGTGGAGTTGATTAGTGAATATGAAAAACAAGAAAACAACTCCAATGAACCTGAACTTTTTCCTCCTCCTCCTCAATCAAGTATTGGATCCAAATGTTCACTAATTGATGATCTTTCTGACTTTGATAAGTTTATACAATCTAAAGATATTGAAAAAGCATGTGGGAGATCAGAATTTGAACATTACTTAGAAGATGGGATGATGCCAAGAACTCCAGATTTTGATATACTATCATTTTGGAAGTCAAGTGGTCCCAAGTATCCTCTTCTACAAATGATTGCAAAGGATATATTTGCCATTCCTGTCTCCTCAGTTGCTTCAGAGTCTGCTTTTAGTACAGGCGGAAGGGTGATCAGTCCACATCGTAGTAAACTCCTTCCAACTACAGTAGAGGCTTTGATGTGCTCTCAAAATTGGTTGTGGGCTGAAGCACGAGGTAATGAAATTTCATTTTTTTATAATTAGTGAATGCTTATGTTATAATGTATAACTAATGCATTATTTTTAATTTATAGGTTCATCATCATCGAAGGATCCACAATGTTACACATTCTTAGAAGATATGGATGTGGTAAATTTTATTCTTTTACTCACTTCTTTTATCTGCTACTATTACTTGTTAACAAAATCTATTTTGTTTGGTTCATAGGAAAGTGAAGTAGAAGATACAAATGCTATCAATGCTGATGATATTTAGAGTTTAATGAGCTAATGGTAATTCTTTGATGTTCAACAAAATCACTTAATGTTGTATTGCAGCTAATGATATAGTGCATTTGACTATTCCACAGGTCTTGGTTGTAAGAAATGACTTGAAGATGGGGAAAGGGAAGATTGTTGCTCAATGAGTTACAAACTTACACGAGTTGCCTTTATTCATGAAAGTTCCTGTAGATGACACAATTTTACTTCTGCCAGGGTGAGTGCTCAGACCTATGCGGTATCTCAGTGAAACATCTTAATAGGTCTAGCTGTGGATTTGCTGATGCTTAAGCTGTTCATGCATGTAATTTGTAAGGAGATGCCCTTAGTTTGATATATAGTCTCGTTAGTAGGCCAAGCTGGACGTTCAATGGTTATCTGCTGTATGCTTGATTAAAGAGAATTTTGGCTACTATAGCCCATGATAGTTGATAAAGTTCACAAAATCCAAGTAGGTCACTTGTTAGAACTTATCTTCAAGGATTATTCTGTCCAATCTAAAATAGCTTTGATATGTAAGTGTTTGGTTCACATATGCTGACTACTTATAACAGTTGCTAAAGAAAGACTGCTGATTATTTATGTACCATTGAGATAAGGGCATGTTGCTACATTAACCAAGTTAATGTAAATCCAATGCTATCTAGATATTGTGGCCAAGTTCCATTTCTTGGATCCTGAACCAAAATGTTATTTGGAGACGCCTAGAAGTCCGACACTTTTGTGTTCAGTCATGTTTGATACTGACACCGACACCAACACTTCTTGACATGGGTTGGCATGATTATTTTCTAACTTTAAAGTGCCCAATACTATTGGTATGCTAGATATGGCATGTCATATGGTGAATAGTGATGACCTCTAGCAGAAAATAGCCTTTTGAGCTTTATTTTTCACAAGATCTTAGAAGTTTTTCATCAAAATTTCAATGTTTTTACAAATTATATGTGTAGGTTTTAGCAGGTCTGACAAAGTCTCAGGCACGTCACTATGCTGTTTGTAGCTCTTCAATCCCAAAGTTTTTCCGCCTTTTTTGTCACAATAGCTTCAAAAATAATTTGAATCTACTTAGTGCAGTGTTACCTGTGACTGTGAGCATCTGCAAATTACAGAAGAAAAATGGATATGTTGATCAAAAGTTGGGTTTTCTCTGTTGCTATATGGAATAATTGAGCTAAAATAAGGTAGCTATGAACTAATAGTGGTATTACAGGTTATATTGGTTTTTAACATATGATCCATTATGTTTACAAACACCTTCCCTTGCTTGAATGAATATTTGTGAGACTTATGCTTTGGTCTGGGGGTGGGGGGAAAGGGTGCATTTATTGCCTTGTTTTTCATGACTGCGTGGAGTTTTGGCACATTGCAAAAATTAAAAGCTAAAAAATAGTAAATGAAGGTTGAAACTTTCTTAGATTTGTTGTGAACAAAATGGCCTGATTTCACTGAGATACCCAAAAAAACTCTAACAACATGTTTTTTTCTAGTCAAGTTGGGTTTGTCACCCTTGGCGGTATTGTTGAGTTTCTGCTATTGTAGAGCTAAGGCCTGATTTCTCTGTTGGTGTTGGTTTGATACCATGAATTTCGTGGAAAGAGCTGTAGCAAGTTTATAGGTTATGCGTTATCTTGACTGTTTTCCATGTGGATGAATTCATTTATCATCAACTGGAATATTAACGTGAATGATTTGTAAGTAGGGATGCAATTTGACGGGGACGGGGACGGGGACGGGGACGGGGACGAGGCGGGGACGGGGACGGGGCGGGGACGGGGCGGGGACGGGGCGGGGGTGGAGGATAAAATTTTGAGGCGGGGCGGGGGTGGAAACCTTGTCCCCCGCCCCGCCCCGCCCCACTGCCATCCCTAACCAGGCACGACGCCAGAGGAGTGGACGAGGGGAGAAAAACGACCAGGCACAGAGCAAACTGATAGGAGGATGGGAGCTAAACGACCAGGCACGGCGCCAATGGAGTGGACGATGGGAGCAAAACGGCCACGCATGGCTCTGAACAAGAAGACAACCACATCCACAGTACCAGGACTAGCGCTTAAGAGGTATATTTTTTGAAACGCCTGAGCGGTTTAGTGAACATTTGTCTTTTCATGTCGTATTTAGACTAGTGTTGTTTACTGTAGACAATAATTTCAATGTCCAATCCTGAATACCACGCTCATGGTGCACTCAGTGCAACATCCACAGTCTCGGGTGGGCGGCAACGCCCTGACGAGTTCGTAAATGACATCGAGCAGATGCAAGATGAATTTGCAGATGGGAACACTATCAGTAATTTTGTAAGTATTTGTCTACTATCAATTTTTAGGTCATCAGTTTGCATGTTCTGAAGTTCGTAACTTTGTGCAACCAAACAATGTATGATTTTGTCAATTACATTCAGAGCAACCCAACGAGCAATACAGTACGCATCATCAGTCCGTATTTCATGGTATGTCTGGGCCGCTGTTGTTCTGTTTGCTTTCATGACGTACTCACATTTCTTGGTGGTTAAACCTTGCTATTTCGTGCAACAGATGTACGTCCGGCGAAAGCCATACGGCATAGGATTCGAAGATGCACTACCTTGTTGGAATAGCGATGATGAGTGCGTAGATATTTCGAAATTTGGAAAGGTAAGTGAACAAACCTCTTATCCAAGGTTTATTCGTAACATCACCATCACAATAAGTCTCTGGAACGAAAAATGATTTTATCGATTCGCAGATTTTACTTTCTACACTCTGGCAACATCCAGACCATTGGGTCCTATACGAGATGAATTTTCAGCTAAAACAACTATGGTGCTATAACTCATTGGACTGCCACAGTGGCGTAAAACGCGATGCTATGCATTTGGTAAGCTTGTACCCAAAGGTGAAGTAGCTATTCGAGGTGGACCGGACTGTAATATATTATCCCTTTTTCACAGGCGGGATTCCTTAACGGGCAAATGGGTGTCGACATTGGTGAGTGGATGTTGCTTTGTGCTGACGATGCTCCGTTACAAAGTAATGGAGTCGATTGTGGCATATTCGTAATGAAGCATATTGAAGCAATATACAATGGAGAAGAACCTTGTTTCCACGCTGTATGAGCTTCGTATCCGATGTTATTGGGTATTCCTGTTATATATTGGTTTCACATTACCGGTTTTGTTGCAGAAACATATGCCGGTAATACGCGACGAAATATGCGGAAAATTGATTGAGTTTAAAACGAACGGCAGACAGAATAATATAAAGTGAAACCTATCGATTGCTCTGTCTGTACAACCTAACGAGCCCCTCCATCACCGTTCTCGTCGTCCTTCTCGACAGCAACCCAGTCGGTGCAGTCGCGCTGAGGGTGGCCAGCAGGAGCTCCGCCAAGTCCTCTTCCTCTCCCTAGCGAGGTCTAAGCGGATTTTTCTCGTTCCGGTGACGGGTGTTCATCTCGTTCCGGTGGCGGGTGTTCTATGAAAAGTAAATTGTATTCAGAAATAGTTTTGTGTTGTATACGCATAACCAATGCTGGTAAAGTTGTTCTTAAGCAATGAAGAATACTGTACGGCGAAAGATATTTCTAAATATCGCATTACGTGAACTTATCAATAAGAAAGGTTTGTTCTTAGAAATCGCTGTATTGATGAACCGACGGTAATGTACACCTAAGGCGATTTCTTGAGATGTACTTGTGGATTTATTTGAGACCCAAAGATTCGGTCCAATCGCATTGACTACGATTTAGAATAGCCCTCTGGCATGACATTGTTTTCATTAATGCAGAGTGCTTTTTTATTTAAGATTTGCTTTTGGTTTAATGAAACTGACGTATATACTCGAAAACTGATGGAGGGTGATAGGATGTTTCATTAATATTTGAATGACACAACACACAGTTCCACTTTGCTTCGCGAATAAGGAACCGACATAATCGACAATTTCTGCATAAATAACTTATTCTTGAATCGAGTGCATAGGCGGCTTCGACGCAGTTGTCGTATCCGTCTATAACTTTTTCATAGGTCTGTAAGATCATAATTGAAGAAACCGTCGTTTAAAATTCAAGCAATTTTCAAATGCTGGCACAAGTTTTCATGGTCGTAGCAGTGTAGTTTGACGTTAGACCACCAAGCGTATCGCTTTGTACTATTCGTAAAATACGAACGCGACATTAAAGCGATGTTTAAGCATACAACATTTCATAGCGATGTTGAATATTATCATTTCGAACATTAGAAGTCTTTGTTCATTGCACACATCGCAGTCTCACCCTGCGACTGTCAATCACGCGGGTTGAGCGCACATCTTTTATCAATTACAAGCCTTTTAGATCCTCACCTCCGTCAGTTTCTCCTCCGAAATTAGAAAGGACATCAACTTTTTGCAGAGTTCTTCGCGGAATCCGGGTATATCAACCTGCAAAAACAGATTGTAAACTAGAAGCAATAGACATGCCCTTAATTCCCAATAACAGAGGCCAAGGAATGACATACAGCGTCGAAACAGGGTTCTGCACCATTGTATATCGCTTCAATGTACTTCATTACAAATACCCCGCAATCAACGCCATTATCTTGTAAAGGAGCATGGTATGCCGTGCGATAGATCCACTCGCTGACATCGACTCCCAAAATGGTTATGAGGAAACCGATCTGAGAATAATGCGACCGAAAGTAAATTCATGACCCCAGTACACTACACGATACTCATATAGATGGAATCTTACGAGATGGGAAATGTCTAGCCGTAAACCACTGTCAACTTCCAACGAATTGTAACACCATAGTTGTTTTTCGCGTAAATCCATCACGTATAAGACCCAATGCTTTTCAGACTGCCAGAGTGTAGGAATCAATATCTGCAAATAGATCGAAAAAATGTTGTTACCACTGTCACGCTGTAATATTGCACTGTAGGTTTGTTTGCTTACCTTTTCACTTGTCATAAGGTCTCTGCAGTGATTACCGTTAACCCAATAAGGTTTGCCGTCTTGAAATCCACTGGAGTATGGCAAACGGCGTAATATAGTCTGCAAACCGAAAGAAACATTGCTAACACCAACGTTAACATACGAATCAATTGGACTAAATCAATAATGAAAAACAACATAAAATACAACCGATATACCATGAAATATGGGCTGACGACGCTCACAGTCTGGCTTGGTGCGTTGCTTTTAATATAATTTATGAAATCAGATATAGTCTGTTTGCAGCAAATATGGTGTTGTATTGATCATACGTACACATGACTTACGTTTATAGACAACTACTACTAGTTTCATACTAACAAAATTACTGATCATGTTGCAATGTGCGAATTCACTGCGCATTCGGTTGATGTCCTCCAGGAGTGATTGACTAAGTTTTCGCCCAACTTCGTCGGTGGATGTTCGACTGAAATGAATGCGGACATTGCAACGACCGATATTTAAATTACATTATATAGTACACAAAAACAAATCGCAAAAAACGCATGAAAGAGACGGATTTTGCTGAACATGTAGACTATGTGTAGACAATATACCCATGATTCGCCATTGTTGGTCGTGTAGCTGTCTTCGTCTGCCTCACCGACTACAATTTTCTATGTTCGAGGGCGGATCTCCAGGTTTATAAAGGAACCGTCAGTTTGGTTGTTGTTGGTTCACGAAGTAGAAGACAAACACACCTTCCAGTGCTTGTGCGACTATTTATGACCTAAAAGATGTACTGCTCAACCAACATGATCAATGAATATTGTACGACAACTCAAACATTTATGGGTATCCGTTGGAAAATACACATTGAGTAGCCTTTTATTTATAATATATGGATACAACTTTTCACAAGATAACAATAATGATTTCAAAAGGCAAGTGGAGGTGTCGGGAACGCGAAAGATTTGCTGGAGAAGAAGTTGACTGGATGTGTATGGCGATTTGTGGTTATCGTTGAATAGCGATCTGTGGCATCGCAACACAGTGATTGACAGTCCTACGCTGCGATGCCACACATCGCAGCACACTTGAACAATCCTTCGCATCATGCTAAGATTGACAGTCCAACAATAATCAACAACGTTCTACGCTGCGATGCCACATATCGCTATTCAACGATAACCACAAATCGCCATACAGTGATGTCATCATTCGCCTTACTGCAGAAGCAAAAACCCGCTATCTATCGATTTGAACAAATTCAACCACGAACCGCAAGTCGTCAATGACAAACGACTATAAACTCTCAAAAAATCCGGCATTGTGGAGATCAGGTCATGCAAAGAGGCATGACAACTAAGTTAATAGCCCACACGAGATTCCTGTGTCCCAAACCTATCTATCGACTGCATCATAGCCTGTCATGAAAGAGAAAATATTAGACACTGAATTAAGTTTTACAAGAAATGCATACCTCATCGCAACATCGATTACATACCAAAAGCCTTGTAAAACTGTAGCGATCGTTGCCGGAAATCTGGTCGGGAGGAATGTAGGTTTGAACGTTTGCCGGTAGTTCTGCAGGGTATTGCTGCATGATGGACATTACACGAGTTAGTTATTTGACAAGCTTCACGCAATGGGAAGCAATATAATGTTTTACATACCTGTTCATTCGAAGGGCTTTGTTGTTTTTTATTACAGGTTGGTTGTTTCTTAGTCCTTTTCTTGCCAACCAATTCTAGTGCACCCTTTGCCCTCCGACGACTGCGATCAGAGGCAGGTTTTCTTTTGATACCCTGCGCTTCATGAATATGTCCATCATAATCAACAACGTTCACTACTGACTTGTTGAAGATAATGTTTACGCTTCGGCGCAACTTCTAGGGAGTGTCAAGCGAGACATGATTTTGACCTACGTTGTTCGATCCCATTATCTTCGGCTGGTATTCATTCGCTGCAACAGACTTAATGTGAATTAACTCCATGTTTTCAAGTAACTCTGTTGCAGCTTTTCTCACACATGCATAGCCTTCTTCGCTTCTCGATGCCAAATCAGCAACATGCATGAATGACCTACACAGTTGTTGGTAACGGGAGGCTATGTGGCACTTCTCGTCAACACCAGATTTACTCGCATTGTCCATAACGAGCATTTCAATCTTCGCGCATCTCGTCCATCTTCGCATTACGTAAGACTCAGGTATTTCTTGTATCTTCTCTTGATTGAGTGCCTTTAATGCATGACAACATAGGATACCTTTGAATTCATACATTTTGCACGAACATTCTACCCTTCTGTTGTCGACATTGTACGTGACATGCGCTTCTTGCCTTTCCTGATGCTTTTCGCCCTGACAAAAAATATGGTATTTGTGCATATTCTCGGTTTGCACCAGTTCTTCTATTTTGCAATTCATGACATGCAACACCTCTTTCTTGATCCATTCAAATACAGTTAGTGTATACAGAGCTGCAGGTCGCATCAATATTTTCATGCCAAAAGTTAGAGGTCGTGTATTGAAGCATTTCACGTCTTGTTCAAGCTCATTCTGTCTTAGACCGTCTATAAATAATTCATATTGTTCCATGAAACGAAACATTGTTAAACATGAATACAAGGTTTTCTTCAGCGTGGCATGCATAGATTCGGCTCTTTGTGTGCTTATCATACCTGCACAAAAGTATTGTCTTCCATATGCCAATGCCCACTTCTCTTTTTCTGCATATAAATTTTGTAACCACAGACAGTCAGCAAGGTCGTATGTCTTAATCATTTTGTCCCAATCTGACTTAAAGGTGACCTCGTCTACGCTATGAAGTACACACCTTGTAAAATGTTTGTCAAACCCTGTATTCTGATTAAATATGTGTCCTATGTTCTTTGCTGCATTTTGAAAGATATGCCACAAACACAGGCGATGATGTGCATCTGGCCACACATGAAGCACTGCAGCCGCAATTGCGTGATCACCATCTGTAAGTACAGTTTCAGGATGCTTCCCGTTCATTGCCTGTGTAAATACTCTGAACAACCACTCAAAGGTTTCCTTTGTCTGGTCATACACAAAAACACCGCCTAATATACAACTCTGTGCGTGATGGTTCACTCCCACAAACTGCGCAAATGGCCATTGTTCAGTGTTAATCTTTACTGTAGTATCAAACACAAGCACATCATTGAAGCATTCATAATCTAATCTAGACCTTGAATCTGACCAAAACATATTCACGGCATATCCATCTGCGTCCACTTGCATTGCACTAAAGAAACCATGTTCATTGCTTGATTTATTCTGTAAGTAATGAACCAAACAACATATTTCTCCGTTCTTCATGTTATCTGTCCTCTTCCTGCTCAAGTGGTTTCTAAGATCCAAAGGTGTGAATGGCACATTTTCGCGACCACCATCTATGCGGGTAAACAAATTGTATGTCTTCCTTGGTGCAATGTCGGCGCTATCGGCTATTTCAGCCATTGCAGCATGAGCTACAGTTACTTTACGATGTGACCTTAGCATAGGAGTCATAAATGATGCAGATAAATCATGATTATGATCACTGATTAAAGTACGCACGACAAATTTCCCATTCGGATGTCTTCTCAAAACCAATCTCGCCTGACATCCACATCTTGATTCTAGCGTGCTCCTAGTTGGATTTCCCATTGATTTCTTCCAACCTTGCTTGGAACAGACATATGTCTTTCTAACCAAGACACCCTGTGCATTTTTTGACCAAGAAAACCTTCTCACACTGAAGCCAACTTTTAAGGCATAATCATTATAAAATTTATATGCATCTTCTTCGTTATTAAAATGCATTCCTTCTACAGGAACATAGTCAAGTGCAATTCCATGTACATTCCCAGTTCCTACGGTTTTATTAAGTGTACTGACATCAAAATCAGGATCATTATTGAATTACATTTCTTCTCCTGGAACATTGAAGTCAGGTGTACTTCCGTGTACATTCCCGGTGCATACACTTTTATTATGTGCGCTGTCATGGTAGTCTACCTCATCATTGAATTGCATTTCTTCTACTGGAACATTCAAGTCAATAGTGGGTCTAATGCCTGCACCCTTCTTTTCATGTGCATCGTTAGTGCAGATGTTCAATTCTTCAGTTGGGTCATAAGTATAGATATTTAATTCTCCAGATCTTTCTATTGATTGAGCTACATCGTCTTTATTACAACCTGATGATAAGCTCAATAATGTTTTAAGCAATATATCAATTTGTGTTTGCAGCAACATGGCAAACAAGTCGATATTATCTCACAAAAACGAGAGTCTGTTACTAATACAACGGTTTGAGATACAATGCATTTGATGAGTGAATGTAGGATACCTGATGGGGTAGAGGCCCTTCCTAGCATCTGCAAACAAGCATTCCTGTCAACAGGTCCCAACGTCTTACAAATATCGATAAGTTTCCAACCTTCGTAAGAACAAGATCTACCTGCAATAACCAAAAAAAGCCTTAATGACACACAAGACGACATGCCTTCTTCATCGATAGCATGATGCTGGGAAGCTACTCACGTCGCCTTGATGGAACTGGTTGGAATGTTTGTGCATCATTGCTTTCTTCCTTAATGCCTAACAACAACGACAAATAAAAGAAGACAGTGGAATGTTTTGTAAGCAATATATCAATTTCCGTTAGCAAGCGGCATAGGTTTACTACGATTTAATCAGGATGCATATAAGAACGGATACCACTAGGGTTACGCAAGTCAAAGCAACGATTTAATGAATGAAAGTATCAAAGCAAGTGCGGTTTGATGTTTGCTTATGCTGAGCATCGACGTGTCGCTTACCATGCCAATAAAATAAACATGTCGTACATGTGTGTTGACGATAACGCTCTCATAATATCCACGAGGCTCTAAAGCGAGTTCAATAGAAGTCGCTGAGAGAGCAACGATATGCATGCGAAAATCGCCCCGCCATGCGTGTCAAGATGTGTTTCTGCACCCAAACGTTTTCAAAGTCTGTGTACAAATATCTTACAAATACATATTACAAAACATATAATATCTTACAAAACGATATGTATAGCGATTTGTCAGATATTGAAAATCGATACGGCAGTTCAGTATTTATAACTTATAACTCGACGATACAAAAACATACTATCTAAAAGGTCGATAAATATATCGCATAATAAATTACAAATCGATAAGGAAGAACTTGAATATAATAGCAAACAAATCGATATTAACTAACAAAAATGTATCTCACAAAAACGAGAGTCTGTTACTAATACAGCGGTTTGAGATACAATGCATATGATGAGTGACTGTAGGATACCTGATGGGGTAGAGGCCCTTCCTAGCATCTGCAAACAAGCGTTCTTGTCAACAGGTCCCAGCGTCTTACAAATATCGATAAGTTTCCAACCTTCGTAATAACAAGATCTACCTGCAATAACCAAACAATGCCTTAATGGCACACAAGACGACATGCCTTCTTCATCGATAGCATGATGAGATGAAAAGCTACTCACGGTGCCTTAATGGCACTGGTTGGAATGTTTGTGAATCATTGCTTTCTTCCATGATGCCTAACGACAGCAGAAATGAAGAGAAGACACTGAAATGTTTTGTAACACAAGGCAAGCATGAGAAGGCGACAGTGTGTTGTACAACAGGATAAAAAACAAGGCGGAAAGCTCGACTGGTGACGAAGGCAAAGTTTGCGTTGATAATGGGAGCAACTGTTACAGCAGATGGCGCAGGCGAACGTCTCCACTTTAAATGGTTAACATCAAACTTTCTGGATGAAGGACTTTTTTGTCCTTTTCCCCACCCGTCGTTTCACAACTTTTGAATGGAGGATATTTTTGTCATTTCCTCGAACCATCATTTCAGAGCAAGAAAAGCAAGTAAGGATGATTAAGTCTTTGCAACAGCACCAGAGTCCGATGCAAAGTTATGTCAACATACACGGGAATACGAGCCCCATGTGCATGAATACGTGGCGCTCATTCGATCCCCCGAACACGGACGTGGGATTCAGTAAATCATCGGGGGCGAACATACACAACCCACCCACACTACACTATTGAGAGTCCGGATCGGGTGCACGTGGCACAAATTTTGTGCATTTACCACCTGATCAACCTCCATCAGTCATTGGGAACCACAACTGACAGGCTTGTCGGGTGGTTAATGCAACAATGATCTTTTCACCAATTTGCCATTCATCACCCCCAAAGTGTACGACGCAGTGGCAGGCTGCAAAGAATAGAGAGAGAGAAAAGAGGGTGATGCACGCTCCGGATGCTGTTGATCTGAAGATCGACATCCATCACTTGGATGGGCCCCATGAACAGCTCACAATGATCGTTCTCTGGCGTGATCCTCTTGAACTATTTTATCATAAATCACGTCAGTATCGACATCTCACATGCATGAGTACAACTTTCAACCCTGAGATCTAAAATCACAACCATGGCCATATTTTCAATATCCATCCATCATTACGATGGTACGGAACACCATCATGGAAAGTTTTGTAGGCTCTTCTTAGAGGCATTTATCTACCATCACTTGGGTTTCTTCAAGAGCATTTTCTTACCACCAAACCATTTTGGTTGCACGGACATGCCTCCCACACAGGATGTGTGGGAGATATAAAAAATTAATGAAAATCACCCAAGTATAGTGATTATCTTTTAGTAATCGTCAATTATAGTGATAGTCACTAAGATTGGCTCTAACACCTCAAAACTTTAACCCAATTTTGTAACAATTGTTTTTTATCTTTGATCATATCATAATTTTCAATTACAGTGACAGTCACTAAGATTGGTTGTAACACCTCAAAACTTTAACTCAATTTTGTGACAATATTTTTTTTTAATAATAAGACAAATAATAAGTTAGCTTTGGGTCAAACGTTTCAGGCACATTATAGGCATTCATATTAAAGACATCATTCCATAAGTTTAATAAAGTCTAATATCAGATAAAATTATAAGTTTATTACAAGAGAATAAACAAAAATAATTAAATTATCTAAAAATTGTTTAGGAAATATCAAAAATTCATGTATTAAGGCTCCTACAACATCTTATAACCGATCCGTACCATTTATTCCTCACCTGCAATGTTTAAATAGTAGAATCAAATTACACTTAGTCTGAACAGAAAGATTATCATATCTATGCATGTGTACAAAATACAAAAAATATATAATTTTATGTATATCAGCATATGTAAGATAATTTAATATCATGACAAGACTAGATGAATATCACATGAAGCAATTAATTTCATATATCACATTCAAGACATAAATAATCACAGATCACCATAATCATTCCTTGATATAGTACAACACGAGTTTCACGTAAAACAAAATGCATAAAATGTAATAATTGTGTTTCTCTATTTATTATAAATACTTGCAGACCAAGGCAATCGTAACAGAAGAAACCACTTAAAGGTTTATTATGCTATATATTTTGTTAACCCAAGTGACTAACTGAAACTGAAATCCAAAGAGAGTGGTATAATAACAAAGAGAAACTCATAAAGGCCAAACAAAATAGGATGCATCTCTAACTTCTGTAAAAGAACTTAGATTCACCACCTAGGACAAATTGGTAATCCGATCTTCCTAACTCTGAGAACTAAGGACCAACGAGCTATTGCCACTCGAAGCATGCCAACACAACTGTATCCAGAGTTTTGCACCACCTACCCTCTCCAAGGTAAGCTCAAGTCTGAATGAATTACTTATTTTATTAATTTCATTATCAGGAGTTTTATTACTTGATCTCACAAGTGCCCAACAAGTAATACACTCAATGGTCCAAGTATCCACGTAGAAAATGAACCATACTACCGTAGTGGCATGAGTCCAAACATTCCCACCTCAGGTAGGATATCAAGTTTCTATTTATTTGGTAAACTCATTCAGTGTACTATGTGTAATACCCATAAATTTTTGAGAAATTTTTATAAATTTTCGCAATTTTCTTCATATGTGATAAATTGAAAATGATAATTTATACTAAGTGTCAGACCATAGGTTGTGTAAGACTTAGAAAAAATGAATGAATGTATAAAATACACTCACACGCCCAAGGGTTCTATCGACCCTAGTGAAATTCTATTTTTTTCAAAAATTATTTCTAAAGAATCCAAATTGGGTTAGATATATATATATATATATATATATATATATATATATATATATATATATAATTGAATTAGCCACAATTTTAGTAGAAAAATTCACCTACATTTGAACCTAATTTAAGTTGCATTTAAAATCATTTCACTTAAACCTAATTCTAGTTTTGAAAGAATTGAAATCTAAAATACCTAATTTAATTAATTAAAAAATATTTAAGTGAAATAAAAATTATAATAAAACTAAATTTGATAAAATTGTAGGAGTCCATAGGTAGGCCGTCCCATCCTATATGGTACTCATTTTTCAAGTTAAAAACTAAAAATGAAAATCAAACTTTAAAATCATGAAGTTTTTAAAACTTACCATAAATCAAATGAGAAGAATAAAAGTCAAAACTTACTATATTTCAAGAAAAACTTCCTAAGAAGGGGGCCTTCCAATTCTAGATGCTTCTAAGATGGAATGGTTGGAACAAGAATGAGAATATAAGGAACGACCATGGGAAAAGGAAAGAAAAGAAAGAAAGAAAAAGCAATAAAATAAAATAAAATATATAGGACTAGTCAAATAAAACAAAATATTTAATAATTGTCCATTACATCTCAAAATTTAATAATAACAGTCCTTTAAAATTGAAAGCATAAATCAGAGTCCTGAATATGATAAAATGTTTGCAATCCAAAATAGTCTAAGGGATGTGAAAGGCTTGACTCGGTCCTCATCGCAACCTCCCGCCATTGCATGTACACTCATTCGCTACCTGAAAATAATTAAATTCAATAGGGTCAGACTATTAAGTCTTAATAAGGTAGAACTATTCAAAACACATAAATTAAAACAAGTAGACAAGAATTAATTCAATTTTCACACATTTAAACAAGATTAAATACACCAAAATTACATGTATGAATATCTAACTTGTCATTCAAGCATCCATTCACAAAATTACTTTCAATCAATCATCTACAAATTTATACACTTACCATTACAAAAGTCGATTGTATGCATGAGTCATTTATTATCTTTAATTAGATTTTCTTTCGTACATGATGCATGTCATGCCTTTCTAAATGCACAATCATATTAGGTTATAGTTCTTATCCCTATGGGTACAAACAAAGGTAGTAGTCCTTGGTCAGGGCCATGGCGCATATAATATTTTCAAATAAAGGTGGCTTTGGCCTAGCCGGGTACCATTCACCAGTGTTGAGTGAGAAATGTTAAGAGCGAGAGAAACTCCCACACTACCATCCCAATTTATCAGACTTTACTTATGAGATTCTGTGTCTTCACGTTGTAGTTTAATGTGGAGGGTTCTCTTATCTTCGTGGCTGGGAATGAACAACCTTTTATGCTCAATTACGATACCCACGAAGCCAGACTAGTTTCACTTACCTTCTCTTTGTAAGTATCAATCTTCTTGTGTTGCATGTTTAAAATTTTAAGTTAATTGCTTTACATGCATCACTCACACAAGAATCCTACTTCATGGATTCAACCTCTTCAGAGCCTATGGATGCATACTTGTAACACATAATTTAATATCAATGTGCATGCTTTCTTTCATTTCAAACATAGATCTATATGCGATATAAAACATTGAATTTCTTTACATCTAAATGCATCCAATTATTTATGTCATCATGTACATGTCATATACATATTAAAATAGCATGCATGGATCATTGATATTCACATTTGATTCATGAGGCAGACTCTGTTTGTCCCATTTAGTGCAAATGTTAATGCCTTGTGTGTTGTTTTAATATATATGGCATGCATATTGTTCTCTTGCGACTTACATTGTAAAGTTGCGCTTAGAGTCTGTTTTGCTTCTATTGAGTCTGATGTAAGTTGCCCGGTTCAGGTGAATCAATACCCCGAAGGGACAACCCGTATGCTTGAACTGTAATAGCCCTCGGGCAAAATTGTGAATGAATTAAATGTGTTGAGCTTTCTTTTGTTCACCCTTGTGATTATTTCTTGTGATTGCAATTCTTCTCCCTCTATTCTTTCTCTTGCACTCTGATTACAAGCTTCCGCAACTAGCAATCGAGCTGATAAGTAGGCTTGCGGTAGTAAAGAAGGACTGTCACGTTGTGCTGATCCATTGAAGGAAATAGGCATGTGACAAGTAGTACCAGAGCCCGTTCTTATGCTGAGGAAGAGACTCCAGAGTCGGTGTCGACAGACACAACGACAACTTGTGATTTATGAGCAAGACATCGTGGCGCCTTATCAAAACCTGCGCAATACTAAAGGCAAGGCAGTTGTCAAAGATGAGGAGATGGGTTCACCTCGAGGCCAAGAGGAGATGACTGCAACTGTCAACAAGCTGGTGGAAGATGTGACTTCGCATGAAGAAGCGATTTCACGCACAGTTAAATCATTCAGTGGACTGAATGATATGGTGACGAGCCTGCAAGAGCAGGTGAACTTACAGATGGGGCATATCACTTTATTGACGACAACAGTGTCTGACTTGCAGACTGAAGTAGGAAAACTTCAATTAAAAAATCGTATATTGCATCGGCCAGTGACCCTAAATGAGAGAAATGGTGAGAGGCCATCAAGGATTGATGTGCCAAGACCAGCAAAGTTCAATGGTTCTCGAGACAGCAAGACCATTGAGAACTTTTTGTTTCAAGTAGAAGACTACTTGGAAATTCAAAATGTGACACTTGAAGATCTTAGGATCACAACTGCAACAACGTTACTGGATGAGGATGCTATCACTTGGTGGAGGCGGAATTGCAGTGACATAGAGAGGGGTCAATACGTGATAGACACCTTTGATGACTTCAAAATGGAGTTACGCAACTACTTCATGCCAAGAAATGCGTAGAGGCAGGCGTATCGATTGGTTTGTGAGCTTAAATATACTGGTTCGTTGCAAGACTATGTCAGAACATTCTAGATGCTCATGCTGAAGGTGCCTAACATGCCAGAAGACGACAAGTTCAATTGGTTCATTGTGGGACTTCAACCATGGGCACAGTCTAAAGTGGAAAGGAGCAACCCCCGTATTTTGGAAGATGCATATGTGGCGACCGAGCGCTTAATTGACACTCAACACAAGCCTTTCACCCCATCAACCAAAGTCTGAAAGAAGCCTGACCATGAAGACAAGAAGGATGAGCGACGCGATGACAAAGGTGAGGCGTCGACACGCCATCAACCCGACAAGAAACAGAACTACCCAACGTATAACAACAACAAGGGTGCCCCAAGCGCCTCGTGAAGGACGATGGGCAAGCCAACACAACGTAGGGGGAGTGCAGTGATACTGAATGCAGTGACACTGAAGCTATGCAACCGCGGATAGGAGCCATGCGGTCGATCAACGCAACTAAAAGTTGCACAGTTGAGAACATGCAGGTTAGCAAAAAACTGATGTATCTCGAAGTCATTACGATTGAAAAGTCTACTTCAGCTATGGTAGACTCTGGGGCCACACACAAATTTGTCTCACGGGAAGAAGCAGAACGGCTAGGCTTGAAGCCTGGGCCAAAGCAGAGGACCATCAAAATGGTAAACTTTGAGGTTAAGACCATCCTTGGTGAAGCAAGAGATGTGGCTATCCAAGTGGGGAGTTGGGCCGGCAAAGCCAACTTCTCTGTGGTGCCCCTGGACGATTTCAAGATGATTTTGGGTATGAAGTTTCTGCAGAGCCAGAATGTTATGATGCTGCCAAAGTTTAACACGTTGACGATTATGGGGCCAAACCTGTCCCATATAATATAGTGCCTTACGTAGAAAGGCAAGTCTTCAGTGTTGTCGACGATACAACTGAAAAAGGGTGTCAAGTATGAGGAGTAGACATTCCTAGTTGATGTGCGTGCAGAAGAAGGAAAGGTAGAAGCAACAGTGCCGTCTACCCTAGCCCCACTATTGGAGGTGTTTTGGGAGGTGATGCCCTCGAAATTGCCAAGGCATCTTCCACCAAGACGTGAGGTCGACCACAAGATTAAGTTGACTCCGAGAGCGAAGACTCACGCAATGGTTCCATATTGCATGTGACCAATTGAGCTGAAGGAGCTACGCAGGCAGTTAGACGAGATGTTGGACGCAGACATCATTCATCCATCGAAAGCCCCATTTGGCGCCCCGATCCTTTTTCAGATGAAACATGATGGCTCCAAACGGTTATGTGTGGATTATCGTGCTTTTAACAAAGTCACAGTGAAGAACAAATACCTATTGCCATTGATAACAGACTTGTTCGATCAGCTAGACAGTGCCCATATCTTTTCCAAGTTAGATCTGCGATCGAGTTACTGGCATGTGAGGATTGCTGAAAGTGATGAGCTGAAGACAACTTGCGTCACCCGCTATGGTGCTTACAAATTCTTAGTAATATCATTCGGGTTGACGAATGCTCCAGCCATGTTCATAACTTTAATAAACAAGATCTTCTACCCTTACTTAGACAAGTTTGTGGTAGTTTACCTGGATAATTTTGTGATCTACAACAACATGAAAGAACATATCGAGCACTTGCGAACAGTGTTTCAGGTGCTGAAGAAGAATGACCTCTATGTCAAACGAGAGAAGTGTCTCATCGGACAAGAGGATATCAACTTCTTTGGCCACATTGTGGGGCATGGTGTGCTACGCATGGATGGACAGAAGATAAGGGCTATATAGGAATGGGTTTTGTCAAGCAAAGTGCCAGAATTGCGATCATTTCTTGGTTTGACAAACTACTATCGACGTTTCATCAAAGGCTATTCCCTCATTGTTGTACCCCTCACAGATTTGTTAAAGAATAATCAGGTATGGCTTTGGATAGGAGTGTGCCAAGATGCCTTCGATGGCTTGAAGAAAGTCTTAGTGAGGGAGCCAGTGTTGCGACTGCCTGATCACTTAAAACCCTTTGAGGTCCATACAGACGCCTCAAACTTTGCTATTGGCAGAGTTATTATGCAGAAGGGTCATCTGATTGCATATGAGAGTCGAAAGCTGAAGGATGCAGAGAGACGTTACACGATGCACGAACGTGAGATTACCGCCATTGTGTATTGCCTCAGGACCTGGCGACACTACCTTCTGGGTGTCGAGTTTGTTGTCAAGACAAACAATGTGGCCACAAGCTATTTTCAGACACAGAAGAAGTTGACGCCTAAACACACTCGATGACAGATGTTTTTTATTGAGTTTGACTTTGCCTTAGAGTACAAGGTGGGAAAGACCAATGTTGTTGCTGATGCCCTGAGACGCAGGGCTGAACTGGCAGCTGCGCGTGCAGAGCCTTCTGAAGTGCATTTGGAGGGTGCATTGTTGAGCCGCATACGTGAAGTGATGCAGCAGGATCTGACAACACAATACATTGTTTCTCTGACACAGGCAGGGAAGACTCGACGATTTTGGCTACAGGATGACCTCCTCGTGACAAAAGAGGGACACATCTTCGTGCCGCGGTGAGGAAGCCTCCGCCGAGAACTGCTTAAGGGGTGCCACGATACACTATGGGTTGATCATCCTGGTCAGGAGCAGACCTTAGCATTTCTTGGGCACGACTAATATTGGCCGTAAATAAAAGACAACGTTGAGGGGTATATGCAGACATGCCTCGTCTACCAACAAGATAAGAGGACAAACCAAAGGGCTGTCGGTCTCTTTGAGCCTCTACCAATTCCAGAACGTCTTTGGGATAACATCTCCATGGACTTCATTGTTAGTCTGGCAAAGGTAGAGGACCCCAGTTCTGTTTTGGTTATGGTGGATCGTTTCTCACAGTATGTCACCTTCATCCCAGCTTCTAAGAAGTGCCCTGCAAAGTTGTTTTTAAAGCATGTGGTGAAGCACTGGGGCATACCAAAGAGCATTGTGAGTGATCGTGATGCTCTCTTTACGGACAAGTTTTGGCGTGAAGTATTTCGGCTACTTGGCTTTGATTTGCTATTTTCAACAAGCTTCCATCCGCAGATAGATGGGCAGATAGAGCACATCAATGAGATACTTGAGCAGTACCTTAGGCACTTTGTTAGTGCTAATCAGAAAAATTGGGTGAAGCTCCTTGATGTGACATAATTTTGTTATAATCTGCAAAAGAGCAAGTCTTCAGGCCACAACCCGTTTGAGATAGCCACGGGACAACAACCACTGACCCCGCACACGCTTGCCGTACAAGAAAAGGGAAGGTCATCCTTCACCTATCAGTTTGTTCGCGATTGACACGAGCAGAATGAGTTGGTAAAGGCATTCTTACACAAGGCGGCAAAGAGAATGAAGAAGTGGGCGGACAAGCATCGTCGGCCCGCTAGGTTCCAAGTTGGGGACCAAGTGTTGGTGAAGTTATATCTAGGGCGCACAGTAATCTTTCACGGGTAGCACCACAGACTGCTTAGAAAGTATGAAGAACCCTTCAGCATCATAAAGAAGGTGGGAAAGTTGGCGTATAAGCTGGAGTTGCCCCCAGACTTCATGGTGCACCTGATGTTCCACGTGTGCAACCTTAAACAGTTTCATCCAGACGATGGAGATTCAGAACGTGGCATGCCACAACGTGCTCTCATCATGCAGAGGGCCCCGACAATACAACGGGCCGAGAAGTGCTTCAGTAAGATCCATCGTTACAAGGTCAACTACTTGAGCGGAGCGAAGAAATATCTAGTGCAGTGGGAGGAAACAACAGAACCAACATGGGAGCTTGCATTCTGAATGAACAACCACTACCCGACTGAAGTCAGGGCTTACCATGAAACAGATGGCGCCAAGGACGATGCATGATTTGAAGGGGGGGCATGTTTCTTTGTGACTTACATTGTAAAGTTGCGCTTAGAGTTAGTTTTGCTTTTGTTGAGTCTGATGTAAGTTGCCCGGTTCAGATGAATCAATACCTCGAAGGGGCAGCCCATATGCTTGAACTGTAATAGCCCTCGGGCAAAATTGTGAATGAATTAAATGTGTTGAGCTTTCTTTTTTTCACCCTCGTTGTGATTGCAATTCTTCTCCCTCTATTCTCTCTTGCACTCTGATTACAAGCTTCCGCGACTAGCAAGCGAGCTGACAAGTAGGCTTGCGATGGTAAGGAAGGATCATCACGTCGACCCATTGAAGGAAATATACCCGTGACATATATAATGATGTGAATAATTGAATGCATTTAGATGTAAAGGAATTCAATGCTTTATGTTGCATATATGTCTAGGTTTGAAATAAAAGAAAGCATGTGCATTGATATTAAATCGTGTGTTACAAGTATGCATCTATGAGCTCTGAAGAGGCCGAATTCATGAAGTTGGATTCTTTTGTGAGTGTTGCATGTAAAACAATTAACTTAAAAATTTAAACATATAACACAAGAAGATCAATACTTATAAAGAGAAGGTAAGTAGAACTAGTCTCGCTTTGTGGGTATCGTAATTGAGCACAGAAGGTTGTTCCTCCTCGTCCTGCTTATATTACATATAGTTGTGCATACATTAGCATTCAAATAGACATCAACTCCTATCGCCAATGCAATTTTATATGCCACTCTTCGATCAAGATTCTGATTGACAAAAAAAAAACCCTATTGGAAAGGTTTCGCTCTTGCGATAACACACGCCCGTCGATGCGTTTCCTCATAACACAACATACCTGACACACAAACGCGCTAAGAGAGGCATGTCTGGAACGGTGCCATCATGGAAAACAAATCCTAATTCCTAAGATAAGTCTCATGAGAACCTTTTATTTTTTTAAAAGCAATGAAAGAGAACTTGGGATTCAATCTTTTTCCTAAAAATGAGAAAGCACAATAGCTGGTCAAACCATTCCTGTGACCGAAGTTCTTGGCCTTTATCCAATTCATGCAACTCTTTCTCCATGTCATCAATGTCGTCATACCCCATCTTGGGATCTTATTGTTGCATGTTGTTTTAATCATATCCTACTTTATAAACTATTTAGTGTATCCACATTTTCTGACGATTCAAAAAGCAATCTGTAAAAATACCCTTATTATTTTTTAATCAAAAAAATGCGATTCAAGGTTCAATTCTTATGAAACTGATCACGTAGAATCTATCTACCGTGTCATATTTGATTAAAACAACTTGCAAAGATGAGATCCCGAAGGAAGTACAGTGACAAATATGACATAGGGAACGAGTAGAACCAAATCCGCCTTTATCATCAGCCTTTGAGCTAAAGTTTTTATTTAATAAGGACTGTTGCTTTTAACAAGGAACAACTTTTGATTACACGTAGGATTTGTCATTGACATTAATACACCCACTGAAATTTAATTGAGATAGAGACTTCTCGTGTAAGCTAAACATGGCTAAAACTTCCTAGTAGTTGAGGTCTTTCTTTTTCTTGAAAGGCAAGCTGGGGTTAGGCAGACCCCATCAGATATAGGGGGGAAATGAGATTCCACCCCCGCCTTGCTCCATTTGGACCAGGAATGAAGGTTAAAAAAAAACTCATGCCGGAATTGAGGCGGGGATGGACTTACTTTTGCACCCGCCCCGCCTAGCCCTGTCCCTGATCCCAGTTAAAAAAATTATTATAAATCTGATATATATATATATATATAACATAAAACCCTTTTTCTAATCTCTCCTCTCTCCTTCTCCTAACAAGTGAACTCCCATTTCTCTCTTCTCATTTCTTTCCTTTCTCTAACTGTGGATAGCAGCAGCGGTAGAAGGATTGAAGAAATGAAGCCCTGCACCACCTCGCCCTGTTTGAAAGGACATGAAACGGGGAATAGACCCAAGCCCTGCACAGCTCTTGCTTGACCAACATCATCAACTGCCTCAAATTTTAAACTACTTGGTGTGTCATTGATAAACTCGTACCCCTGTATTGGGAGCTTACAAAGCTTGGCTACCGTTGTTTTTTTTTTACTCAGAGAAACCGCCCCAGGCGAGAGACCTAACCACACTGGCTCAGTTTGCCATACTACCGGTCTCTGTCCATGTTGGCATAAAACTCCGAAGGCTTACCCCTCAACCGCAGGGAGTCTCCAAACTTTGGCTTACGCAAGGGGGTGACGCCCATGGCATTTGAACCTAGACTGCCCATCAAAAGGTTTGGGCTCCATCTCACTACGCCAAACCCCTTGGGTCTAAAGCATGGCTACCATTTGGCTAAATGAAATTTAACTACTTTTAAGAAGAAAACAGGCAGGTTTCACTCCCAAGGCCTTTTGGTGAGGAAAGTGGGGTTCTACAAGTCCTTACTACTTGTAAGATCACAGCAAGCTCCACTTGTCTGGTAAGAGCAGCTACTGCACGTCACCTTGTGTTGGGACGTTTCCATTTCAAAACCCAATGGTATAGTTGTATAACTGGCAGGGGTCTGCCTAACCCCACCTTGCCTTACGAAAAAGAAAAAGTCCTTGCTTACTTTTGAAAGTGGCCCTTCGTTTTTAGAGAGATCAAGTTCTTGAAACTCATAAGAAGAGCTGGTAAATGAGCTGAACGAACATAAAGCATGCGCGCCGGCTCGGATTGTTTACCTGCACTGGACAAAGCTCAGGCTTGTGACTAGCCGGAGCTCGAGTTTGGCTTGTCCCCAAGCTAGAATGCAAGCAGTGCGATTTGAAACCGTCAATATCCAAGTTGAGAACTACTTACTCTAACCAGTTTAAACACATTACTTTTGATGACATATAGGATACTTCAAACATGTATATTTTATCTAATATGAGCTTACCTGAGCAACTATGAGTTGAATCCCATCTAATTGTGCTCGACTCATTTTGACTAAATGACCTGCTCATGGCACGGCTTGCCAGCCAATTGTGTGTGAGTTCTGAAGTGAGCCGAGCCATTAATTTACTAGCCCTACTGATAAACACATAAAGTTTGGTATCTCATGAGACTGAGTTTATAGAATCAATGTCTTACCGCTAGCAGAAACAATTGAGTCCAACTTCCAACGCATGATACCAATGGGGCTCAGCTTGTCTGGCAAGAGCAGCTACTGCATGTCACCTTGTGTTGGAAGGTTGAAGGTTCAAAACCTGATGGTATAGTTGTATAACTTGTAGGGGTCTGCCTACTCCAGCTTGCCTTTCAAAAAAAAAACTTGGCAAACATGATGCCCAAATTAATGTCTTAACTTGTAATACTTTTTCTTATTAATTTATTTTTTTTATAATATATATGAAAAAATTACCAACAATATCAGATACCTAACTACGCTAGCTCTGCATGCAGTATTTATGGTCGCTGTCGTGGTAGCGTAAAACTCCTTGGGCTTAATTTATGAAAAAGAAGTATGAAACAATGAAATGTGATCTTATATGTAGTTGGCTAGGACCTTGTCAAGCAGGAGACAAGGTTTTTAATCCTGCCCTCCCGTTGCTGTTGGTTGGCATTAAGTTTGCTTGGCCAAATACCATTTATTAAAGCAGAAACAGTAAGACAATTATTATATCAAGATGTCTGTGGATTATATCTATGAAATAATAGCTTGTAGAAAGGGTCAAGTGAAAAGGAAAGGGAAAGAACACCTTTGACCACATCCCTTCTCCACAATTAAATTATGTTGATTGGATAATTATTAGTTATTATGTGTTAAGTTTTGTCTTATTGACCAAGGAGCCAACGCTTGTCAGCGTTGGAAGTTGGAACGTTGCAGATTCAAAACCCAAGCTTGCCTTTAAAAAAATTAAGTTATGCCTTATTGCATTTTACAGCGCCACATCAAATAGGAGCGTTGGTGATGACTAAACCTTGGTGATTATATTGAGAAAGAGGATTTCTCAAAATAGCAGCTCCTAACCTTTACCAATAGAAAAAACCACCACCACCATCCCTTTTATATTTTATATAGTTTTAGGCTTTGTCAAGGGTCCTAATTTCTAGCTTATCATCATGGCTGCAAATAATAATAATAATTACATATGGGACCCACTACCTAAATAAGCAGTATTAGTAGTAAAAGTGACATGTTAGATGTTGGCCTTTGTCGAATCCGGATCGAGTGCAATCACATTGGCACAAAATTTGTGCATTAAGCACATGATTTACCTCCATCAGGCCTTGGGCCCCACAACTGACAAGGCCTATCTCAAAGATTGAGGGCGATCTGCTCCTTAATGCACAAATATTTGTGCAATCATGTTGCACCTGATCTTTTCACGCCTTTGTCTCCAAGGCTGTATCAAACTAGTGCTGTCACGGGTAACTGCCCCATGACGGCGTATCCAAACCCACCCAAATAATTAGCTGCTGGATTCTGCTTTTGTCGAGTCAAGAAAATGAAATACCAATCCAAAATATAAAATGCTGACCTGAAGCTGGGTCAGGTCGGATACTTAATTTAGTAGAATTGACTCTTCGAACATATTTTTTTGATGAAAAAATATATATTTTTGAGCCAGAAAAAACTGATACCTTCGTAGCCATTGATTTTGGATCGTCAGAAAAACCTCTATACAAGTCAAATTCTGGCAATCCAAAAGCCGGTTCCCACTAAACAAAACTTATAGATCACAACTATGGTGTTAGACGTGCAAAAAAATACTTAAACTATGATTTTTGAAAGAGCCTAAAGAAACATAACAAAAAGGGGAGCCTAAGGAATGCATATAAATATATATATTTGAACATATTAGGCCTCATTTTTTGTTCTGCTCCATTTTGTCCCGTAGTTTTGAAGTGTTTTATGATATATCTAAACCGTTAGATATGTTTAGAATGCTCAATTTAGTGGGAAGACTTTTGGATTATGTTTTTTCGATGAAAAAACATAATTTTATGAGCAGAGAAAAACTGGTACCTTCGTAGCCATTGATTTTGAATCACTAGAAACACGTGTGATCCCAAAGCTGGTTCCCACCAAACAAAACCTATAGATCACATCTATGGTGTTAGATGTGAGAAAAAAACCAAAACCAATATTTTTTGAAGAGGCAGAAGAGAAGGTGAGCAGGAGGAGCGCATTATATATATATATATATATATATATATATATATATATATATATATATATATATATATATATATATATATATAGGGTAACTCAAATATGTTAATCAACAAAATATGTAAACTTTCATTACCAAGATTTTCATAAGTTTTTTTATTATTTTTTTTTAAATTTCACAGTAGAGATGCAATCTAGATGCTTGGTTTTATAGAAACAGGCTTTTAGATTATATGATTATGATGTATGAGAAAAATCTTTTAAGGCTTGAAAATCAATTGCTCAGACTTTTCGTAAATATTCAAGCATGCAAAATCACATTTCTTGATTCGATTACGATGATCCAATAGCCGATTCCAAGTAAATGGACCATGCCAAATGCATGTTAGATTTGCAAAAAAATATAAAAATCTTGGTTCACATATATTTCAGTTGAGAACTGAACATATTAAGCCCTCTTTTTTCGATCTGCCCCGTTAGGCCCCATAGCTTGAAGTGTTTTATGACAGATCGGAACTGTTACATATGTTTAACATGCTCGATTTAGTGGAAATCGGCTCTTGGATCATGTTTTTTGACAAACGAATATATTTTTATAATAACCATTGATTTTGGATCAACAAAAAAACCTATATAAAGGTCAGATTAAGGTGATAGAAAATCTAGTTCCCACTAAACAAAACCTATAGATCATACTTATAGTACTATATGTGAGGAAAAAAATACCAAAAACTATGATTTTTGAGTGATCCATTTGCTAAGAATAGACTTTTGATTCATCCTAATTGGATCAAGAAATATATTTTTTTATGCTTGAATATTTATGAAAATTCTAAGCCATTGATTTTCAGCCCTTAAAAGATCCTTCTTATACATCATAATTGGATGATCCAAGAGTATGTTTCTATAAAACCAAGCGTCTAGATAGCATCCCTCCAGTGAAATTAAAAAAAGAGAGTAAAAAAACCTATAAAATCTTAGTTCATACCAATAAATATATTTGGTTGGTAAACATATTTTAGTTACCCTATATATATTGGCTACTAATGAAAGTAAGGAACTAATGAGTAGAAATCATGTTTTTCTTAAAAAAATTCTAAATTTTTTTGTATGGACGTGATCTACATAGTTTGTTTAGTAAGAAACTTATTTTGAATCATGTGATTATGACAAGTAATTAGGTTTTTAAAGAGATCCAAAAATCAGCATCCGACAATGTGCCAAAATTTTATAACTCAAATGATCAAAATTTTACATCAAAAAAGCATGATCCACGGCTTGATCCTTAATAAATAAATCATGTTAAACACACTTATTAAGTTAGATTGAGTCGATACAACTTGCACCTATGATATATTGCTCATTAGTTGCTTACCTTCATTTGTAGTATATATATATATATTATAAGGTGTCTACTGCGACCGAACAAAGGTTTTTGAGGTGTTCTTCACAAGTTTGACCCCGCACATGTGTTTCACAAATTTGACCCCGCACATAGTCGTTTCATATATTCTTTGTGCATTTAGGAATAAAACCATGATTTAGATAGTTGAGCAAAGCAAAACACAAGATTGATTATTGGTTCGATTACCCCTGGTTATGGCACCAGGAACGGTTGAACCTCGTACCGACAGGCGAGTCCCTTTCTCATAAATTTTTCAAAACGAAGGCGAGTTATTTTCAAAACTTTTTCAAATGTCAGTTTGACTTGCAAAAGTAAAATTTTGCAATGATAACAGGTTTGACGACTGAGATGAGACTTGTCTTCGCCTGATCAATCTAGTGCTTTGCTCTATTCAACTTGTCAAAAACATATTCTACAATGTCAACTTTATTTCATATGAACATAGGAGCCTAGAATCAAACCCAACTGACATAAAGGCATGTAAACTTAGGCATGGTTTGGTAGGATCGATTGATGAAGCATTATACATGCTCACATAGACTTAGGTCACATACAATCCTCCTCAATCTAGGATCTAATTGAAAACATTGTTTGCTTCTTATAATTTTTTAAAAATCTACTTCTTTAAGTCATTAGAGCCTTCTGTTTTCTTGCATGTTGATCATATTTTAAAAACAACCCCACCTATTTTTACCTGGCCACCACGTCGTTGGGCTTTTTTCCAGAACCATGGCTCAGGACAAAGCCTCACGACTGGGCCACCTATTTGGGTCGAACCCCCTGCCACGTACCGAGGGCCATAGTCCAAAGTATATCAGCAGGTGTTCAAGGATGTTGGAAAATATGAGCCTAGAGCTGGAGAAAATTATTTTTATGCCACGTACATCGAGCCTCGACTCGAGTATATCAGCATAACATGATTGAAGACAGATGATCTGAGCCTTAGAGATAAGATTAGGGTCCTAAAACTGTTTCAAAACTTGTGCATTTAGAGTCAGCCTTTTAGGGAATGTTGATATGCATACCTGTTTGTGCAGAATGTGATTGAATATATCTTAGTTATTTCTCTTTTATTTTCCTATATTTTTTCCAATAATTTTTCTAAAAATCCTGAACGCTTTTCAAAATCCCCTATTTTCCATTTATTTTGTATTGCCTTACATTCTCTTTTTACAAAGATTTTATCAAACCCTGGATGATTTTTCAGAAAAATCCTCTATTTTTCCTTCAAAACTCCACACACTTTTCTTTTCCCTCATTTCTTCTAGATCTCAAATTTCCAGCCTTATTTTGATCTTGTCTGCTATTTTCCTCAAAAATCGTGTATTTTTCTCTTGGATTTCAATCCTGTTATTTATTTTCAAAACTCTTCAGCTTATTTTCTTCGTATTTTTCAGTGAATTCCCTGATCATTGTGATGGAAAATTATCCACCCACATTCCCTTTTAGGATTACCTTAGTTGCGTACTTCTTTCGTTGGAGTAACAACACAATTATCGCAATTTCAGCGCTGACCCAATCCCTGGTAATGGGATATTCTTTTAAAATTGTCAACTTGATTATCAAATCTCATATATTGTTTTCCTTCTATCTATTTTATCAAAGTTGTTGTCTTCTAAAAAATTCCTTCTTTTCCCTCATTCTGATAATCCTCTTTATCCTATAGAGAGCCTCAACATTGTTGAATGGTTCAGACCAGATCAGGCAAGAAGACTGCACCATATCAGTGCATCAGCGATATAAGCAGCAAAAAAGAGACGAGTTTCTCGAGTTTGGCCAGAGGACAGGGTCAGCAGGGTGGCGATGACATCGATCCTGCTATGTATGATCTATTCCAGAAGATTATGGCCAGGATGCAATCAGAACAAGTTGAGGCTAGCTCAGAAAAAATGTCATCCAAGAAGAAGAATAAGGGCAAAACCATCAAGAAACACATCAAAATTGCCTAGAGAAAGGTTTAGCATGACAACAAGTCTAAAAGGGCAGGTTCAACAGAAGAAGATTTTGAAGAAGAGAAGGAATTGTTCATTCAGGAGCCTGAATCTATTAACTAGTTGAAGAATCGGACCCCAGCAGTTGATGATCCAATCCAGCTTCAGCTGAAGAAAATGACCAGAATGGTCAAGGACCTGCAGGCCCGTGAAAAGGGCAAGAAAACTTACACCAGTGAAGATTTCTATAATGGCCTTGAAGGGGACGATAGTATGGAAGAACGCCCTCACAAATTTGTCAAATTCGATGGAACTGGCAATCCCAAATCTCACCTAGCCATGTTCTTCGCGGAATGCCACTGATTCAGGAGGGATAATCGTGCACTCTTCAGATGTTTTCCACACAACTTAGAAGGCACAACATCCAAGTGGTAATTTGAGCATATCAATCCAATCGAGCAGCGAGAGTTTGATAAGGTGGTCAACCAGTTCATCAAACGATTCATTTTCAACACTGAAGCCCTTCCAACACTCAATCATCATTGCAATATGAAGCAGAGAGATAATGAAAAAGCTAGAAACTTCATCAGCAGATGGAGGGGCACTTGCAATAAAATGAAAAACCCCATCTCAGAGGAGCATGCACTCCAAATTATCCTGAACAACTTCTCACAACCCCTAAGAAGCCTTATTTCCACCTCGCATTCCAAGTCTTTTATTGAATTTACTGAATGAGCCGAGTGGCTCAAGATGGGGATGTAGAACAGAGTCTACGAAGGCATCACCCTCGTCAAGAACAATCAAGATTCAAAAAAGAAGACAAACTTCACCCTCTCCGCCACCTCCGACAGCAATGACAAAAAAAAATAATAAGGACAACCATACAGGTCAGAATGAGAAGTCTTCCAAGCAGAATAACAAACTTGTTCAGTCCAATTTTCAACAAAAAGAAAAGATAAAGCGTGACAGTTGGGATAACGATTGCAAGTTCACTCTTCTAGAGCAGTCACTCAACGAAGTCCTTGAATATATGCTGACCAAGGAATTCGTAAAGCTCCCAGAGCCATGGACCCTCCCACGATTAAGGAAAGATTCATGAATCAGTTCTGCAAATTCCATCAAGCAGTAGGACATGACACTGACCACTGCTTCATCTTCAAGAACATCGTTCACGACTGCATCAACAAGAGTCTCCTTCTTGAAGATGAAGAAGACATCAGTCATCCGTCCTGGTCGAGCTTTCCTCGATCATTCAAGACATTGATAATGCCAGTGCTTTCTTGTTTCTCATCTTTCTTTTGTCATTTTGAAGGGATGATGTGATCTCATTTTCTTTTCTAGATTTGTCATTCTTCCTTTAATACATCAATAAGACATCGACTTTTCTCATAGTTGATGCCATCTTCTTTATATATTGTCGCTCTTTCTCCTTCTTTACAATATATCTTCTTGAGAGGAGTAACCTCTTTTAGAGTGTCTCCCGAATCGATCAAAAAGTTTGTTACCTTGTTACCTTCGAAGAGCGTTCATCAAATATCAATTATTTATCCTTTTGTTCAATGTCTTACTCCCTAGTCACACTGGGGCATTTTTTTTGAAAATTTGTCTTTAATTTAAAACGTCATGTAAGCAGGCAGGATCAAACAAAATCTCTCACCATTTATTTGCATTCATTTGAATCAATTCACATTTATTTGCATTCATTAGCATTAGTTTGCATCAAATTCATTGCTCATTCAGAATAAGGGATAAATCCTGAGACTCCCTGCAGTTGTCTATGACAATCGTGAGGGTGAAAATTGGAAAATCTCCCATCACAACCACTAAGCACTTGTAGAGTACCAGTCTTCTCATAATCAACCCTCGGGTTGAGTCTCCTTTGAAAATTATTTTTGTTATCTCAACATCCACCCTTGGGTTGAGTCTCCTTTCAAAACTACCTTCATTAATCTTTTTAAATTTGACCCTAGGGTCTAGTGTATTTCATAAAAATCAGGCTTACCGGTTCCTCGTGATTGATTTCTTTTTAAAAACCCGTCTCTTTTACAAAACTCAACCCTCAGGTTGAAATCTCCTTAAAAAACCAGCCTTATGCTGGATTTTTCTTCAAAACCCAACTTCCGAGTTGGTCTAGTTTTTCCTTCAGAGATTCAAATTTCGACTAGAATTTTCTTTCCTTAAAACCAAATTGGTCTAGTTTTCCCTTCAGAGATTCGAGTTTCGACTCAAATTTTTTTTCCTTAAAACTGAATTGGTCTAGTTTTTCCTTTAGAGATTCGAGTTCCGACTCAAATTTTCTTTCCTTAAAACTGAATTGATCTAGTTTTTCCTTTAAAGAATCGAGTTTCGACTCAAATTTTCTTTTCTTAAAACCGAATTGGTCTAGTTTTTTCTTCAGAGATTCAAGTTTTGACTCGGATTTTCTTTTCTTAAAACTGAATTGGTCTAGTTTTTTCTTAAAAGATTCGAGTTCCGACTCAAATTTTCTCTTTTTTTCAAAACTGAATTGGTTCAGTTCTCCTTTGGAGATCCAAGTTCTCACTCAGACTTTCTTTCCAAAATTCAACTTTCAAGTTGATCTTTTATTAAATACAGAGTCTCTTCAAGGTCAAGGATATGTCAATTAAACGTCAAGTAATTTCTTTCACCAAGGATTTCAGGAATATTTTGCCAACTTATCATTAAAAATAGTTGTTGATCTCAAGCTTTTATTATGCAAAGATTTACCGCAAATTACCTTCAGTGTTCTTTCCAAAAGGACAAGACTTTTGCGAAGAAAGAAGAAAATTCAACCTTTTCTGTTGGTCAACCAAAAGGATGAAGAAAAAATCCTTGATATGACTAGCAAGGAAAATTCAATGATGTTGAAAAGCTATAAGTGAACTGATATTGATCATAGCTATGACACATTTTTAAAGACATTCTTCTGGTAATAAGGTAGTAGAAATATCTTGCGCGATAAAAAGAATCTACTCAATCTCAATATCTCTTCTATCATTCAAGCTAGAAGTAACTATCTGCGAAAGAGATCTCTCAATCATCGTCAAGTTGAAGACTGATGGGTGAGTTGGACCCCTGGGGCCAAAGGAGACTCAGATCATCTCCAAGTTGAAGGAGCATCTGACGTGTCTTTCTAGGAAAAGTTTAAATCATCATCAAGTTGAAAGCTGGTGCGATGAACCTCCCGCCAATCCCTCAATGATATTTGATTTATGATTTTCAACTAAAGAGACAATATAATCAATCTAATTCTTAGGACTAAAGAAGACTAAGATCATCTTCAAGTTGAAGGAGCATGTGATGTGTCATTCTATGGAAAATCAAAACATCATCGAGTTGAAGGTTGATGTGATGAAATTCTCGCCAAATCTCAAGAAAACTCACTTTTCATGTCTTAAAAGAGTGCAAAAGATCATCAAGAGATTTTCAATCAAAGAGACATCCTTAATATAATTCTCGGGACCAAAGAAGACTCATATCATCTCCAAGTTGAAGGAGCTTGTGACATGTTCTTCCAAAGAAAATCATAATATCATCAAGTTGAAGGTTGATGTGATGAAATTTTATGTCTCAAGAGAATGCAAATGATCGTCATGGGAAAACCCCAGATATTAAACTGCTAAAACTGCTAAGAATCATCTTTATTCATGTGAAATTCTTTTATCAATATTTTTTCATAAGTTGCTCTTATGATACTGATAACATCTTTCCTTTCTTTTCATATCAAGGAAATGAATAGCTTCCTTAAAGAAACTCAATAATAATAATTTGATTTTGATTCTGGATTCTATGGAGCTAGCCCAATTAGAGGTAATACTCTAGGTAGAAGAGGGAATATATTTTTGCACAAATGTGTATATTTCAATTACTCTGAATCAATTGCAATTTTATAATTTTGGCAAAATTTCCTGGCTATCCTAACATGAAACAAGAACTTGATTTTCCTTTTAATATGTCCTAGCGTTGTTTTACCCCTCTTTTGCATGGTAGAGAGAGTTGCCTTATCCTTCCTCAAAAAGATTGCTTTGTTCGCCTTTCGTGTTATCGAAAGAATCACCCTGCTCCTCTCCAAAAGGATTGCCTTGTTCGTCTTTCGCGTTGTTGAAAGAATTGCCTCGCTCATCTCAGAAAGAATTGCCTTACGTGTTGTCAAAAGAATTGCCTCACTCCTCTTCGAAAGGATTGTCATGTTCGTCTTTCACGTTGTTGAAAAAATTGCCTCGCTCCTCTCCGAAAGGATTGCCTTGTTCATCTTTCGCATTGTCAAAAGAATTGCCTTGCCCCTCTCTGAAAGGATTTTCTTGTTCGTCTTTCGAGTTGTCGAAAGAATCACCCTGCTCCTCTCCAAAAGGATTGCTTTGTTCGTCTTTCACATTGTCGAAAGAATTGCCTCGCTCCTCTATGGAAGGATTGCCTTAGTCATCTTTCATGTTGTCAAAAGAATTGACTCGCTCTTCTCTGAAAGGATTGCCTTAATCATCTTTTGCATCGTCGAAAGAATTGCCTCGCTCTTCTCCAAAAGGATTGCCTTGTTTATCTTTTGCATTGTCGAAAGAATTACCTCGCTCCTCTTTGAAAGAGTCGCCTTATTCGTCTTTCGCGTTGTCGAAAGAATCACCCTTGCCCCTCCTTGAGAGAGTTGCTTTATTTGTCTTTCGCATTAATGAAAAATTTTGCCTTATACTTCTTCGAAAAAATTGCCTTATTCATCTTCCGAGTTGCCTCCTGCAACCCCATCGTCATTGCCTTCTATGCAGCCCCTCATTTTCTATAAGGTATTTTTCACGATTTCCTCAATCTTTTCTCTCAAGGACTCTATTCTAGCCCCCCATTCAGGTAAGTGTTAAACCTGAGCCTCCTCTATGAGACATTTTCTTCCCATTTAGGTAAGGGTCAGGCCTGAGCCTCATTTCGGTGAGGTAAATCTTCTTCTTGATTCTCCATTCCATATCTACCACTCTCACCAGAATCAATTCTTTCATACCTAGTTAGATTTTTCTAATCGGGGCATTTTTATAGCTCAAATTTGGTGTGTTTTTCTTTGCCACTAAGTTCGGCTTTCAACCAACTTAGTAGCAAAGAGAGACATCTATAAACACCCTAAATTTTCCTTATCCATTCTCAAACACCCCTCCTCTCGTAGACGCCAATCCCCTTAGGAGTCTAAACCTAGGTCCAGTCCAGTTTAGGTGCCATTTCACAATTTTGTCAATAAAATTCTCATTTTACCCCTAGCTAACCTTAGACCCCTGTCAGTCAGAGTCGACCAAGCTCATTTTTAAGTTCAGAATAGTTAGAATATCAGTCATTTCTAGCTCACCTAAGCTCGCGATGAGCAAATCCTATTCATTTCTGACCATTTCAGTTAAAATATTTCACTAATTTATATGCGTTAATAAAATATGAAATTTTTATGGTGAAATCATGCATGTGCCTAGGTCTCGAATAAAAAAATCAATTTTTTTTAAGGTCTGTAACCCTGTGTTCAAAAATCAAAGTCGAAACCCGTTTTCTGAGTTGGGAAAACGCTGTGAAAACCAAAGAGCATCTTTCCGAGGTCAAATCTTCGTCATCGGAGATCAAATCGATGATCCATAAAAAACAGCGTACTCCTCATGATGTCTACTTCAATCTGTAAATTTCTTTATAAATTTTAATGGTGGATTTCTCTGTTTCTTTGACCCAACAACAACATCTGTGTTTCATGAACCGACAGACCCGATTCAGGGCCTGGGTCAACTTGTTAGAGCGATTTTTCCCACACCGAAGATCGTATCGACGATCCGTAAAAGGCCATTGATCCGTCTATATATCTATTTTCTATGTTGTATTTTTTTTATAAATTTTCACCGTAGATTTCTATTTTCTTGAAGCTCGCAATCAAGACCTGTATCTCTTGAGTGAAAATCTTGATTCAAATAATGATTCACCCCCCCTCTAGTGCTTTTAAATATCATCTTCGGAATTCTGAAAGCACTATTCACCCCCCCTCTAGTGCTCGTTGTCTCGATCCTAGTGCACTTTCATTTGGTATCAGAGCAGGTTAGCTATATTTTGATCTTACCACCATCTAGCATGACAACAACATCATCTCAGCACAAAGAAGGATGCTCCTCTGTTCGTCCTTCTCTCTTAGACGGAACAAACTATGAATACTGTAAAGTGAGAATGACAATATTCTTACAATCCATGGATCTCGAAATTTGGAAAGTTGTTTCAGAAAAATACTAAATGCCATAAACTGATTTCAGTCAATGGACCGATGAAGACCCTCTTCATTATCCTTTTTTGATCCATTTGTTTTACACAAATTTATAAATTGATCATGAAACTAGATTTCTTTTCTCTCTTGTTCGGGATGTTGAAATTGAGTTTGATTCTAAACTGCTTGGACAAATCCTAGATATTCCACCTTCAGAAACTCTTTTCAATACTATTGAACTTGAATTTGCATTTTTTTTGCTATATCTGCACTTACTCTTTTTAATTATGACAAAGGGGGAGAAAAAGATAAAACTTGCATGAGAAATTTGGAGAAAAAGAACATGCCACATGAAAATTGCATATTGTATCATGACATGAAAATTGCATCATGTGAAAGCATTGAAAATTGCATCATATGAAAGAATTGAAAATTGCATCATGTGAAAGAATTGAAAATTGCATTCATTAAAAAGTTTTAGAAATGCATGAAGTAATGATGGAAATACAAAACAATCAATATATGATATATGTGCTTTGATTGTACTAACTTCTAATGTTTTGCAGCATATTGATAGGGGGAGTAAAATCTCCATCTATGCATCTAAATGCTCCATCTTTGACTAGTTTGTCATCATAAAAAAGGGGGAGATTGTTACGACAATGAAGTCGTACATGATACTTCAAGTACAAGGTTTTGATGATGAACAAGTGAATCAACTGCATTTCAGCTAAGGCAATGAAGAAAGATGACAAGAATTGAAGAATTCAATGAAGAATCTTTGAAGACTAGTGTGCAAATGTTAAATTCATTAAAATTCTTAGATTCTTGTAAGAGCCTTACTTAGAGTGCATATTTCAGTTGCATTTCACCTAAAAAGTCTTTAGAAAAACTTTTCTAAAAGAACCCTTAATGAAAATCTTTTTAGAAAACTCTTTATTTAATTTTTCGTATTTGTTAGTCGACCAATAGACTCGCCAGTCGACTAATCCTTTCGCACCAAATTTTCTAAGCAAAATGTCATTTTTGTCAAATTAGTCGACCGAAGGTTTTATCAGTCGACTGGACAGAATGTCTGTTTTCTGGAAATTTAGCAGCAGCCGATTAATGATTTTATCAGTCGACTGGACAAAACATGTATTTTCAGAAATATTTAGCAGCAGTCGACTGAAAGGTTTTTCAGTCTATTGATGATATTATCAGTCGACTAATTTTTTCTCTAGTCGACTAAGTTTCAAAACTTCATATTTTCAAATGGCTTGATAAACACATTAGTCGACCAACAATAATTGTCAGTCTACTAATAGTTAATTATCAGTCCACTAACTACTGTTCCAGTCGACTAATTTTGTTGTTTTTCCTATAACTTTTAAAAGGCGTGTCTTTTCATTTTTCAAACATTTTAATCATTCAAAATTGACTGTTTTGATACCCTTTCATACCCTCAACGTATGAAATCTTTCAACTATAAATATGAGTGCATTCTACATTCAAAAACATCGAATTGAATGCAATCCAATTGAATTACATTGAATTACTCTTTGCTTTTCACTCATATTCTTTTTCTCACTCACTTGATATTTTTCACTTCAGTTTTTCACTCAAATTCCTTTGAGAGACAGTGAATTCGTGAGTTGAGTATTTCAACAACCTCAAAAGCCATTTGCATCTCATTAGCATTCATAAGAAGAGCTCGTAGGTTATTTGTAAGTTGTTACTTATTTCAATTTTCTGTAAAAGGAATGACTCATTGGTTTAAAGGAGTTGTTTGCTTTCGGTAGATGTGTTACTGAAAGTGAGACCAGATTTGGTCTGTATGATCTTGTAGTTACACAAGGTTGATAGTGGAAATCTCAAACTGGTTTTGCTTGGGGACTGGATGTAGGTCGGGAAAGACCGAACCAGGATAAATTCTTGTGTTCTTTGTGTGATTGCTTTGTGAATTTCAAAATCCGTCAAAATTCCGAAGACGATATTTAAAGCACTATTCACCCCCCCTCTAGTGCTTGTTGCCTCGATCCTACTGCACTTTCAATATATATATATATATATATATATATATATATATATATATATATATATATATATATATATATATATATATATTGTCGCCCCACGGCAATAGTTTGCCAAGAATTTGGCATCACCATCATTTGTCGTTTGCGATAGACTGCCGGAATGATCGGTGACCCATGTCACCCCACGACGACATGCGATCAACAGTACCGGTGTGTGGCCTGAATCCAGAAAAATGCCGGAAGGCCCTACACGCATGCAGCAGAATGTGGGGAAGCGTGGGCCCATAACCCAATGTTGGCGTATTTGTAGAATCAAACAGAGAAGTGTACCTGAAGACGACATGGCATGCAAGTGCGGTTGTTCGACGTTCTCCTCAGCCGGTCGACGCCCACGATGAGCCCAGGCCTAAGGTCGATGGTGAGCAGGACCCTGTACCATGTATTCCTTATGTGGTATATGGGGTAGGCTAATAGCTATGAATCTCTCATCATTTTCATGGCAGCCTACCCCCTTTATATAATGGGCTGAAGAAGCAGTTACATGAATGTGGTCATAACTCCCACCCACTAACACCCCATTATGTGACCCACTAATGGTGTCAAACCGAGTCACCCAATGGGTTGGACCCAAATCCGTTATGTCCAACAATTGTATCATCTCAACAAGAAATGATACAGGCTTGATCTTTGAGTCTTAACTAATCACCATATTGCTATTTGATAGATAAAAGAACAATAGATTGAGGAAATATTCCCCATATCTAGAAAAAGTGCTAGGAAAAGGGTGCACTAGTTGAAGCACAAGGCAATGTGCAACTTTAACCAATGTTTTCAAACCCAAATCCTCACAAAGAGACAACCAAAGTAGGAAAAGTTGCATTTCTAACTAAATAGCAAGTCCACGTTGAATAAATAAGAAAGGAAATAGCTCAGATATAGGAACAATGCCTTATAAACATGTGCTTCCAAAAGGATAAAAGAAGCTGGATGCACAAGATCATCTCCGCAAATCCTGTCATTTGTTGAAGACCAAGTGACGAAATATGCAAACAAATAATAGGGAACTAACAAAAAGTTGCAAAGAGAACTGGGGACCAAAATCCTATACACTTCAATACAATCACACAAAGGGAAGTTGCTTTATGTCTTGAAAAGTGATCATTATATAAAATCCAATATATGGAAATGGGAAAATTTCAAGCACTGATGCCAATAACACAGTTGATACATGCAACGTGCTAACATGACAAACAGTGAAAATTGAAGTTCTAAGATTAACAATGTATAAGAAAATCCCAATGATATTTTGGTATAATCACCTAGTAGCACTGTCAATGACAATTAATCAAAGAGTTCTGCAACAATATGATAAAGACTAACACCGATAGCTATTTCCTTGTAACACTATTACCATTTTGGATGATACATATTCATTCCTGATGAGATGGAAGGAAAGACCAAAACCTTGCATTGGATTGTATTACAGTCAATTTTATCATACACAGGTTATACATTATCAAACAAATACAGATATCTCTTTCACAGTACATGTATGTCAAATAATGGATAATGTAATCCAAGTTACAATTTGTTTTTTGTGGCAAAGTAATTTTATATAGAACATGTTTCTTCAAATTCTTCTATCATGAAAATATGACCCTTGATAACACAATCATCTTTTTGGCAGTGCACCTAATATGATCACCTTTGATACAGGCTCCCATGGAATTCCTACATGAAAAATAGCCATCGTTTGATATGTTGGACACTTCTATCACCATAAACTTCAGGGTCATCAAAGGCATCAACAGGCCAGATTTGGTTAGATAATAATTGATCCTCAACTAGCTTGATTCAGATTCCAGTGGGTTCATATGCAAGGAGTAAAAGCTTAACCTAGTCCAAAGAAAATGCACAATGTTTTCACAAAAACAACTCTAAAAAAGTAAATCTACTGGTCTCCTATCCTCCAGCATTCCCTAGAGCCTTGTTTAAATCCTACCAAGTAATCTGACATACAGGCCCAACTCCCTACCATGTTGCACCAGGTCAGATCATGTTTAACCAGATAGGATATCCTGTAAGATTCATGACTTGAACTAAGTTAAAAGCATGGGTAAGACGTCACCTATCAACATAGGAGCTGGACAACTATATAATTACAAATCAAGGAACCTTTAGTGCTTTTGACAACATAAGAGCTAAAACTTGATCTAAACATAATTAAGATTGATCAAAGTCTATAATTTTTTTTTACTGTAACATTCCACCAAAAAAACACGAATATAACAGATCTAGATCATAGAATTTTTTAAATACACTGGCACAGATGTATTCTAGATAATTCACAACACGTTTATTGGATAACCCAACAATTGATCACATTTTAAAGGTGAGAAAAGGTCAGAAAGTATCAGAACATATATAGCCTACAACATATACAACTCCAACATGATGTTCTATTACTAAGAAACTAAGTAATAGTTTATACCTGTTTTTTTGTCTTATTTATCAAGTCAAAAAACAGCATGATGTATGAAAATTTCAAGAGAAAAACAGTAGCAGACGACAGACATCCTCAAGCCCAAAAATATAATTTTACTCAATTTTAAGCATCCACAAAATGCTACGCAATCATGCAAACAATCACAGATAGAAGATAACTGTGTGGAAGAGAAATGAACCTTGTACTCATCAATTGCATCGCAAAATGAATAACAATATCTTTCTCCCTGCAAAGAAAGATCCCACTAACCATAAAACTCGGCAAAGAACTGTCTAATCAAACTTCAAAACTACACAAAAACAATGAAAATCACATCTTATGGCTCAGGCTCTAGTCTGACTTAGCACAGGAGAGAGGAAGACCGAGAGGGGGATGGGAGCGAGAGAAGAAACATAGAGGAAGGGGGGTCAGCGGAGAGAAGAGAAGTAGAGGAAGGGGATTCAGCTAGAACCCACTGCGAGGGAGGATGAGAACAAGAGAAAGGGGTTCAGTGAGAGAAGAATTGAAGAGGAAGGGGGATGGGAACCTGTAAGAACTAAAAAAAAAAACTTGGATTCGGGTCGGATCCGGACCCGGACCCGAAAGGGAGGCACCGCCTCCCGTGTCTTTTGAAGACAGCGAGGCAGGGGTTTCAAAGAGAACCCCTGCCCCCCTTCTTTCTCTCTCGTTCTCTCTCCCCGACTCGGCTCTGCACTCTCTCTCGCTGGAGACCACTATTGACCCGATGTCGACGCTGCTGCCGCCGGTGACCACCAGGTACGCGCCTCCCCCTCTTTCGTTCGTTTCTCTCTCTCTCTCTCTCCCTCTTTCCCCCTCGTTTCTCCGTTACGCAGGGAGGGGAGGGTCGAACCACCGCCCTGCTCCTGTTACGGCAGAGGAGGGGCTCGCCTCCCCTCCTCTCTCTGCCCTCTGTCAAGGCAGGGGAGGGGCCGAGCCCTCCTCCCTGCCTCCTATTACGGCAGAGGAGGGGCTTGCCTCCCCTCCTCTCTGTGCCCTCTGTCAAGGCAGGGGAGGGGTCGAGCCCTCCTCCCTGCCTCCAGTTACGGCAGAGGAGGGGCTCGCCCCCCTCCTCTCTGTTCCCTCTGTTCAGCAGGGGAGGGGCACGACCCCTCCCTGCTTCTGTTACGACAGGGGAGGGGTCGAGCCCCTCCTCCCTGCTCCCTACATCCCCTTATGGCAGGGGAGGGGCTGAGCCCCTCCTTGCTCCCTATCATGGCAGAGGAGGGGCTGAGCCCCCTCCCTGCTCTTTGTGTTGACAGGGGAGGGGGTCGAGCCCCTCCCTGATTCTTGTTACGGCAGGGGAGGGGCTGAGCCCCCTCCCTGCTCTTTGTTTTGACAGGGGAGGGGGTCGAGCCCCTCCCTGCTCCTTGTTGCGGCAGGGGAGGGAGTCGAGCCCTCCCTGTGCCTCTTTTCTCGTTAGGCAGGGGCATCACCCCTGCCTTCGCTGTTTTTCGGCAGGCCGGGGCAAGCCCCCTCGCCTCGCTTTTCCCTGGCATCAGGCGGGCCTCCGTTCGTTGTTGAAAGGCAGGGGCGGCGCAACCCCTGCCTCCTTGGAGTCCGCTGATTTTTGGAATAGAAAACTCTTGAGTTTCAAAATTACCAATTCCTTTAATTTCGAGAGAGGTTCCATCAGCAGTGGAGACATAAGATGGGGAACGGTTTTTCAAATAATCGGAAAGTGACAAAAAGTTTAGGGACATATGAAAAGATGCACCAGAGTCCAAAAGCCAAGAGATTTTACCTGGAGGAGAAGAAGTGGATACGGCCGCACCGGAGGTAGATCCCTTGAGAAGAGGTTGAAGGGCTTCCACTATTTGATTTATAGAAAGGGTCCCACTTGAAGATGCCTCATCCTTCTGTGGTACACCAGTGGTCGCCATAGCTAGAAGTCTCTTCCATTTAGGACATACGGGTTTGATGTGTCCCGGTTCTTTACAAAAATGACAAATAGTTTTGCTATAGTCCCTTCTTCCTCTTTGACCACCATTTTCACCTTGATTTTGGAATTTAAAATGAGGGGGACCATAGGTTTTTACATTGTTTCCGGGTCTTGATACAGCATTGACCTCACTATGTTCTTCAATATTACAAGGGACCGCAAGGACATTTGGTCCTTGTTTACATAAATTCATACGAGTCTCTTCACCACTTAACTTGGTGAGAACATCTTCAAGAGAAGGGGGAGTGAAAGAGGAGAGAAGAGATGACCTTATTTGCTCAAATTCGGGCCTTAGCCCATTTAAGAAATTGAAGAACCGATCTTCTTCAAGTTGCTTATGACGGAGCTCAATTGCCTCTCCACTCCATTTTGGTTCAAGCATTGCAAGCTCATCCCAAATAGAGGAAAGATCGGCAAAGTATTCCCTAATCGTCATTCCACCTTGGGAGAGAGAGATAGCCTTCTTTTGAAGGTAATACTTATGAGAGAGATCCCTTGAGGTGTACATTTTTTCAAGATAATGCCAAGCTTCCGATGCCTTTTTGAATTTAATAATGTTGGCATTAATCTTGGTTTCTACGGATGAGAAAAACCATGAGAGAATCTTGAAATTCTTCATTTCCCATTCATCGTGTTTCTTGGAGTATTCTTCAAGAGCTTTGGTTCTTTCTTCTCCCTCAAGAATCTTGATTTCGCCTTCTTTTACTATGGTAATCTTGGGTTCCGGTTCCGGAATTGTGCCAAGAACATATCCCCATAGGCCTTTCCCTTTTATATGAGCCTCCATATTCCCGGCCCAAACATGATAGTTGGACCCATTTAATTTGAAACAAAGAGCAAAATGGGACTCTTTTTCGCCCATTAAAGAGAAGAGAGATAGAGAAAAAAGCGTACCAACACAATATTTCCAACACCAATTTTGCACAAGATTCTTCTAAAATATTTGAGAAGAAAGATCCACCACTTCAATCTTCAAGGATCGGAAGGCACGTTTTTCGAGGCACTCAAAAAAAAGAGAATCCCACGATCTTCAATAATCAACCTTGCTTTGATACCATGTAAAATTGTCTATGAAAAGACAATACGCATACAAGCACAAAAAATATGAAAAAGATGTGCACGAAGGCACTCTCACAACACTTGAACAAATACGCAAAAGCGTAAAAACAATAAACATGCACAATGGCATGTATTTTATAGAAGGAACCGAATGCTTGAGTCTCTCAAGCTTAGGAAAAACAAGAGGGGAACACCCCTATTTATACAAGAAGGAGGAGGTGCAAGGGGGCTCCCAAGGGAGTCGTTGGGGAGCCCCCAACGACTCTCTTGGGGGACCCCCAATGCACCTTTTAGGGAAAAAGGAAAAGAATAAAAAAATAAAAAGATACAAAAAATAAAAGGAAAAAAAGATACAACATATTCCAAATGGAATATGCGAAAAAGGGAAATTACAATTATACCCTTATCGGGTAATCAAAAAAGAAAAATATATAAATATACATATTTATATAAATAGAGATACATATACATATAAATATTTATATGTATATGTATCTCTAGGTATATAAGTATATATATTTATATTTACATCAACGAATTTAGGAGATACATTTTAACACCATGTACATCACTATGTAGTTTTCTAACAAAACCACGTATCTTGTCACTCACACCTTTACATTCCATCTTGTTGTTAATGGAATTATGAATGCCTTGCGAACAAATACGACCCCATGTATATAACGACATAGTTTTCTAAATTTGAGGTAAATAAAGATCCATTCCTCAAATCCAATTCCATTTTCAAAAATCCATTCCCAAATCCAGCTTTCCAATCCAAATCTTATTTTGAATTCCATTTCTCAACCCAATTCCATTCTTAAATCCAAATTCTATTTCCAAATCCCGTTTGAATTTCTTGAATCCATTCTATTTCCAAATTTCATTCTAATTTTAAATTTTAAATCCGGAATTCAATCCCTATTTTCAAATTTTTGTCTTGATTTTCAAGGCTAGATTTAAATTCCAACCCTACTTTCTTCAGAGATCTCAAACTCCTTCTTTGAAATTCAAATTCAATCTCAGATTTCAAATTTAAATCTCAATTTCAAGATTCATTTCCAAATTCACTTCTCAAATTCCATTTTTCAAAGTTTAAATCCAATTTCAAAATTCATATTCAATCTCAATTTCAAGTCTCTTATCTTCAATCTTGAATCTTCCCTCTTCAAAAACAAGCTTAAAGCCATTTTCAAGTCTTTTGATCTCAGATATGATTCTAACTTCAGGATTTCGAGTTATCTTTCTCAAAACTCAAGTTTATTCTAAACTTTGAGTTTATATCAAAAAATCCAAATTTTCTAAATCTATTTCGACCATTTGAATCATTTCTCCAAATATCTTCAATTCTATTTCAAAACCACTTGGATAAATCCAAAAATTCTAAAATTATTCTTCTTAAAAAGCATACTATCTTTTGCATTTTACACAAACATGATTCTTTGTGCATTCAAGACTTAGAATAAATTCTTATATAATATTTAGGCAAAGCAAAAGGCATAAATTCGATCCTTGGTTCGATTACCCCTGATAAAGGCGTCAGGAACGGTCGAACCTCGTACCGACGAGCGAATCCCGTCAATTTTCCCGCAATTTTTAAAAACGAAGGCGAGTAATTTCAAAATATTTTCAAAATTAAGGTCAAGTGAGACTTGTGCAAAAGAGTTCATCTCTCTCTTCTTTCTTTTCTCCTCTCTTCTTTTCTATTTTCTATTTTCTCCTTTAAAAAGGGAAATAGAGGCTAGAAAGGGAAAAGAGAAGGAGAAGAGGGAACACAAGAGGAAAAATTTTGCAATGATCACAACCTTTCAATTGAGCCATCTGAGTTGTACTTGATGGTATATACACATTTACATCCAACAATGTCCACATCCTCTGGAGGGTCAACGAGGTCCCATGTCTGTTGAGACAGTACAACATCCATTTCATCTTGCATAGCCTGCTTCCATCAGCTCTCGAGAACTGCCTTTTGATGACTCATAGGAATAGTTTCAGCAGTTAAGGCTGAAATAAAAGCTTTCATCTGATTTCCGAGTCTAGCATCAGACACAAAATTAGATATAGGGTATAATGTACATTGTCATGTCCCCTTTCGCAGAGCGATTGGCCTGCCATCATCAATATGAATGTCATTGCTCTCAGGAGTACTTACCTCAGGAGAAGAAGCGGATGGAGGCACCAGAGAAGTTGGAGCTCTACGCACATACACCAATGGAGGATTGTGGGACAGTGAGGTAGAAGTTGGATTCGATAATAAAGGCATTGATTCCAAAGGAAGAGGAATAGGAAGTGGAAAAGAGTCATCTTGATCAGCTTGCAACCGAGTACCAGTACTAGAATAGTATGGAGGGGACTCCAAAAAAGATACATCCGCACTGACATACTCCCGACGAGAGATTGGATCATAACATCGATACCCCTTTTGGTTTTTTGGATAGCCTATAAATATACACTTGGTGGCTTGAGATTCTAACTTATTACGGTCAGGACCAAGTCTGTGCACAAAGCAAGTGCACCCAAATACTTTGGGTGAAAGAGGGAAAAGAGGTGCACTCAGATACAGAATTTGTAAAGGAATTTGGTCTTCCACAGATAATGAAGGCATGCAGTTAATCAAATAGCATGCAATGGTAACTGCATCACCCCAATATGAAGCAGAAACATTAGATTGAATCATAAGGATGCAGGCTACGTCAAGGAGATGCCTGTGTTTTAATTCAGCCACCCCATTTTGTTGAGAAGTATAGGCACAGGAGGTTTGAGGTTGAATTCCATGATCCCAATAAAATTGCAATAGTGCAGTTGTTTTAAACTCAAGAGCATTATCAATGCGAACAATCTTGACAACTGACTCAAACTGGGTTTTTATTTCAATGACCAAAGATTTTAGAATATTAGGAACTTCAGATTTTCTTTTATTAAAAATACCCAAGACAACTTAGAAAAATCATCGACAATCAGTCTCCCTATTATGTTCTCTTTGGTGACCATCTTTTTGGATGCACATGTTATGTTCACATTGATAGATCCATGAGAACTAAATTTTAGGACAAAGCCTCTATATGTCAGTTTGTAGGTTATGCAGACGAACACAAGGGTTACAGGTGCTATGATCCTGCCAATAGAAAGATCAAAATTTCCAGAAGTGTTGTTTTTGATGAAAATAGTTTTTTGGGAAATAAAGCAGATCATAATCATGAACATATTGACACCAATGATAATTGGTATGATCCATGGCTCAATGCTGAGCTTATTTCACAGGCTTGGGAATATACTACCTTGACTCCTGAAAGCACAAACGATGAGACAGTTTCATATGAGGCAACGAAGATAGAATGTCTGAGATACAAAGGAAATGTTTATACCAGAAGACTCAAAGAGCGAACAGATATGCCTGTTGGAGAACACGTGGCATTGTCCAATGACAGAGAGGCACCGAGAAGATCAGGCAGAATAAGGCATCCCATTGAAAAGTGGGTGAGTTATGATAATTTTTCAATGGATTTTCAGGTTTTTCTATCCAAGATTGAGAAACACGAAGAACCACTTGGTTTTTGTCAAGCTATACACTCTAAGAAATGGATTGAATCGATGAATAAGGAAATTGAGGCACTCCATGAGTGCCAAACATGGGAGATAGTTGGGCGTCCTCCAAATAAAAATGTTGTTGGCTCAAAATGGGTTTATAAGATTAAATATAAACCGGATGGTAGCATTGAACGATACAAAGCATGCCTTGTTGCCAAAGGTTTTACTCAAGAATACGGTCAAGATTATGAGGAAATTTTTAGCCCAGTGGTGAAAATGTGAACTATTCGTATTATTCTTGGCTTGACAATTGAACATGCGTGGACCCTTAGTCAGCTTGATGTTAAAAATGCATTCTTGCATGGGGATTTAAAGGAAGAGGTCTACATGGAGTAGCCTCAAGGTTATGTAGAGGGAGATCCAAAGGAATATGTATGCAAATTAACTAGAGCATTATATTGCTTAAAGCAAGCCTCCAGATCATGGTTCGAAAGTTTCTCCTTAGAAATTCAGAACCACGGTTTCATCTGTTCCCAACTAGATCATTCTCTATTCATATACAAGGATGGCACCACCGTGGTTTTCTTACTTATATATGTTGATGATATTGTGATCACTGGCAATGCTCCAAACCACATTCAACGAATTAAGGTTCTTCTAAGTATGCAGTTCAAGATGAAAGACCGTGGGGAACTGCGATATTTCCTTGGCGTAGAGGTGGACAGGCAAGATGGAAAAATGTCATTACCTCAACACAAATACACTTTTGATCTTCTAGTCAAAGCAAGAATGACAGATTGCAAACCCTTGCCTACACCTAGTGTTGTCAATCAAAAGCTCAGCCTTTGTGATGGTGAGTTGTATCATGATGCAAGCAAGTACCGCAGTATAGTGGGCATGTTTACTTATTGTACATCAATACGTAGTTTTCTAACAGAACGTCGTACCTTGTCACTCACACCTTAGATTACATGTTGTTGTTGTTGAAATTATGAATGCCTTATGATCAAACTCGACAGCATGTATATAACGACATAGTTTTCGAAATTTGAAAAAATTGAACGTCCTATCTCGTCACTCATGTTAACATTCCACCTTATTGTAGATGGAATTACAAATGACTTTTTGTGAAACACGGCACCATGTACATCACTATGTAGTTTTCTAAGAAAACGTCATATCTTGTCACTCACGACTTTGCATTCCATCTTGTTGTAAATGGAATTATGAATGCCTTGTAGTCAAACATGCCACCGCGTATAAAATGACATAGTTTTCTAAATTTGAGGTAACAGAACGTCCTATCTCGTCACTCGCGTTTACATAACGTCTTGTTGTAGATGGAATCATGAATGCCTTGATGTCAAACACGGCACCATGTACTTGACTGCATGGTTTTCTAACTGAACATATTTTCTTGTCACTCACATCTTTACATTTCATCTTGTTGTTGATGAAGTTATGAATGACTTGCGGTCAAACACGGCACCATGCATATAACGACATAGTTTTTTAATTTTGAGGTAAGTAAACGTCCTATCTTATCACTCATGTTTATATTTCATCTTGTTGTAGATGGAATTATGAATGCCTTGTTAAACACGACAACATGTACATCACTACAAAGTTCTCTAACAGAACGTCGTACCATGTCACTCACACCTTTATATTTCATCTTGATGTTAGTGGAATTATGAAAGTCTTGTAGTCAAACACAACACCATGTACATAACCACATAATTTTCTAAATTCAAGGTAACTAAACGTCCTATCTTGTCACTCACATTTATATTTCATCTTGTTATAGATGGAATTATGGATGCCCTTTTGTCAAACACGGGACCATGTACATCACTACGTAGTTTTCTAACATAAATTCGTATCTTGTCACTCACACCTTTACAATGCATCTTGTTGTTGATGGAATTGTGAATGCCTTATTGTCAAACACGACACCATGGATATAACATAGTTTTCAAAATTTGAGATAATTTAACGTCATATCTTGTCACTCATGTTTACATTCCATCTTGTTGTAGATGACTTTGTTCTCAAATACGGCACCATGTAATTCACTATTCAGTTTTCTAACAGAACGTCATATCTTGTGACTCACACCTTTACATTCCAACTTGTTCATGGAATTATGAATGTCTTATTGTCAAACACGACACCAAGTATATAACGACATAGTTTTCGAAATTTGAGATAACTGAACGTCATATCTTGTCACTCACCTTTACATTCCATCTTGTTGTAGATGAAATTATGAATGCCTTGTTCTTAAATACGGCACCATATAATTCACTATTCAGTTTCCTAACAGAACGTCGTATCTTGTCACTAACACCTTTACATTTCATCTTGGTGTTGATGGAAATACGAATGCCTTGTGGTCAAACACGACAAACATACTTTTCTAACTTTGAGGTGACTGAACGTCCTATCTTGTCAATCATGTTTACATTATATCTTGTTGTAGATAGATTTATGAATGCCTTGTACTAAAATATGGCAATATGTACATCACTATGTAGTTTTCTAACAGAATGTCATATCTTGTCACTCACATCTTTACATTCCATCATGTTAACGAAATTATGAAGGTCTTGCGATCAGACACGGCACCATGTATATAACGACATAGTTTTCTAAATTTTAGGTAACTGAACGTCTTACCATGTCACTCACGTTTACATTCCATCTTGTCGTAGATGAAATTAAGAATGCGTTGTTGTCAAACACGGCACCATATACATCACTACATAGTTTTCTAACAGAACGTTGTATCTTGTTAGTTACACCTTTACATCCCATCTTGTTGTTGATAGATATTATGAATGCCTTATTGTCAAACACGACACATTGTATATAACGACTTATTTTTCTAAAGTTGAGGTAAATGAACATCCTATCTTGTCACTCACTCTTACATTTCATCTTCTTGTAGATGGAATTAAGCATGCCCTCTTATCAAATATGGCACCATGTAGTTTTCTAACAAAACGTCGTACCAGGTAACCCACACCTTTGCATTCCATCGTGTTGTTGATGAAATTATGAACGCTCAGCGGCCAAACGTGGTACTATATACATAACGATTTAGTTCTCTAAATTTGAGGTACTGAACGTCCCATTTTGTCACTCACGTTTACATTCCATCTTGTTGTAGATGGAATTATTAATGCCTTGTTGTCAAACACAACACCATGTATATCACTATATAGTTTTCTAACAGTACGTCATTTCTTATCACTCACACCTTTACATTCCAGCTTGATGTTGATGGAATTATGAATGTCTTGCGGTCAAACACGACACCATGTAAATAACGGCATAATTTTCTAAATTTCAGGTAACCGAACGTCTTATCTTGTCACTCACGTTTACATTCTATCTTGTTGTAGATGGAATTATAAATGCCTTGGTGTCAGACACGGCACAATGTACATCACTACATAGTTTTCTAACAAAATGTCCTATCTTGTCACTCATACCTTCACATTTTGTCTTGTTGTTGATGGAATTATGAAAGTCTTGTGGTCAAACACGACACCATGTACATAACAACATAATTTTCTAAATTTAAGGTAATTGAACATCCTATCTTGTCACTCACGTTACATTACATCTTTTTTAGATGGAATTATGGATGCCCTTTTCTCAAACACGGGACCATGTACATCACTACGCAGTTTTCTAACAGAAATTCGTATCTTGTCACTCACACCTATAGATTCCATCTTGTTGTTGATGGAATTATGAATGCCTTATGGTCAAACACGACACCATGTATATAACGACATAGTTTTAAAAATTCGAGATAACGGAACATCCTATCTTGTCATTCACATTTACATTCCAACTTAATGTAGATGAAATTATGAATGCCTTGTACTCAAATACGACACTATGTAATTCACTACTCTGTTTTCTAACAGAACGTAATATCTTGTCACTCACACCTTTCATCTTGTTGTTGATGGAAATATGAATGCGTTATGGTCAAACACGGCACCATGTATATAACGACATACTTTTCCAAATTTGAGGTGACTGAACGCCCTATCTTGTCAATCATGTTTACATTATATCTTGTTGTAGATAGAATTATGAATGCCTTATAGTAAAATATGGCAATATGTACATCACTATGTAGTTTTCTAACAGAACGTCGTTTCTTGTCACTCACATCTTTACATTCCAGCTTGATGTTGATGGAATTATGAATGTCTTGCGGTCAAACACGGCACCATGTAAATAACGGCACAATTTTCTAAATTTCAGGTAACTGAACGTCTTATCTTGTCACTCACGTTTACATTCTATCTTGTTGTAGATGGAATTATAAATGCCTTGGTGTCAGACACGGCACAATGTACATCACTACGTAGTTTTCTAACAGAATGTCCTATCTTGTCACTCATACCTTCACATTTTGTCTTGTTGTTGATGGAATTATGAAAGTCTTGTGGTCAAACACGACACCATGTACATAACAACATAATTTTCTAAATTTAAGGTGATTGAACATCCTATCTTGTCACTCACGTTACATTACATCTTTTTTAGATGGAATTATGGATGCCCTTTTCTCAAACACGGGACCATGTACATCACTACGCAGTTTTCTAACAGAAATTCGTATCTTGTCACTCGCACCTATAGATTCGATCTTGTTGTTGATGGAATTATGAATGCCTTATGGTGAAACACGACACCATGTATATAACGACATAGTTTTAAAAATTCGAGATGACGGAACATCCTATCTTGTCATTCACATTTACATTCCAACTTAAGGTAGATGAAATTATGAATGCCTTGTACTCAAATACGACACTATGTAATTCACTACTCTATTTTCTAACAGAACGTAATATCTTGTCACTCACACCTTTCATCTTGTTGTTGATGGAAATATGAATGCGTTATGGTCAAACACGGCACCATGTATATAACGACATACTTTTCCAAATTTGAGGTGACTGAACGTCCTATCTTGTCAATCATGTTTACATTATATCTTGTTGTAGATAGAATTATGAATGCCTTATAGTAAAATATGGCAATATGTACATCACTATGTAGTTTTCTAACAGAACGTCGTTTCTTGTCACTCACATCTTTACATTCCAGCTTGTTGTTGATGGAATTATGAATGTCTTGCGGTCCAACACGGCACCATGTAAATAATGACATAATTATCTAATTTTAAGGTAACAGAACATCCTATCTTGTCACTCACGTTTACATTTCATCTTGTTGTAGATGGAATTATAAATGCCCTGTGGTCAAACACGGCACCATGTACATCAATACGTACTTTTCTAACAGAACGTCGTACCTTGTCACTCACACCTTAGATTACATCTTGTTGTTGTTGAAATTATGAATGCCTTATGATCAAACTCGACAGCATGTATATAACGACATAGTTTTCTAAATTTGAAAAAATTGAACATCCTATCTCGTCACTCATGTTAACATTCCACCTTATTGTAGATGGAATTACAAATGACTTTTTGTGAAACACGGCACCATGTACATCACTATGTAGTTTTCTAAGAAAACGTCATATCTTGTCACTCACGACTTTGCATTCCATCTTGTTGTAAATGGAATTATGAATGCCTTGTAGTCAAACATGGCACCACGTATAAAATGACATAGTTTTCTAAATTTGAGGTAACAGAACGTCCTATCTCGTCACTCGCGTTTACATAACGTCTTGTTGTAGATGGAATCATGAATGCCTTGTTGTCAAACACGGCACCATGTACTTGACTGCATGGTTTTCTAACTGAACATATTTTCTTGTCACTCACATCTTTACATTTCATCTTGTTGTTGATGAAGTTATGAATGACTTGCGGTCAAACACGGCACCATGCATATAACGACATAGTTTTTTAATTTTGAGGTAAGTAAACGTCCTATCTTATCACTCATGTTTATATTTCATCTTGTTGTAGATGGAATTATGAATGCCTTGTTAAACACGACAACATGTACATCACTACAAAGTTCTCTAACAGAACGTCGTACCATGTCACTCACACCTTTATATTTCATCTTGACGTTAGTGGAATTATGAAAGTCTTGTAGTCAAACACAACACCATGTACATAACCACATAATTTTCTAAATTCAAGGTAACTAAACGTCCTATCTTGTCACTCACATTTATATTTCATCTTGTTATAGATGGAATTATGGATGCCCTTTTGTCAAACACGGGACCATGTACATCACTACGTAGTTTTCTAACATAAATTCGTATCTTGTCACTCACACCTTTACAATGCATCTTGTTGTTGATGGAATTGTGAATGCCTTATTGTCAAACACGACACCATGGATATAACATAGTTTTCAAAATTTGAGATAATTTAACGTCATATCTTGTCACTCATGTTTACATTCCATCTTGTTGTAGATGACTTTGTTCTCAAATACGGCACCATGTAATTCACTATTCAGTTTTCTAACAGAACGTCATATCTTGTGACTCACACCTTTACATTCCAACTTGTTCATGGAATTATGAATGTCTTATTGTCAAACACGACACCAAGTATATAACGACATAGTTTTCGAAATTTGAGATAACTGAACGTCATATCTTGTCACTCACCTTTACATTCCATCTTGTTGTAGATGAAATTATGAATGCCTTGTTCTTAAATACGGCACCATATAATTCACTATTCAGTTTCCTAACAGAACGTCGTATCTTGTCACTAACACCTTTACATTTCATCTTGGTGTTGATGGAAATACGAATGCCTTGTGGTCAAACACGACAAACATACTTTTCTAACTTTGAGGTGACTGAACGTCCTATCTTGTCAATCATGTTTACATTATATCTTGTTGTAGATAGATTTATGAATGCCTTGTACTAAAATATGGCAATATGTACATCACTATGTAGTTTTCTAACAGAATGTCATATCTTGTCACTCACATCTTTACATTCCATCATGTTAACGAAATTATGAAGGTCTTGCGATCAGACACGGCACCATGTATATAACGACATAGTTTTCTAAATTTTAGGTAACTGAACGTCTTACCATGTCACTCACGTTTACATTCCATCTTGTCGTAGATGAAATTAAGAATGCGTTGTTGTCAAACACGGCACCATATACATCACTACATAGTTTTCTAACAGAACGTTGTATCTTGTTAGTTACACCTTTACATCCCATCTTGTTGTTGATAGATATTATGAATGCCTTATTGTCAAACACGACACATTGTATATAACGACTTATTTTTCTAAAGTTGAGGTAAATGAACATCCTATCTTGTCACTCACTCTTACATTTCATCTTCTTGTAGATGGAATTAAGCATGCCCTCTTATCAAATATGGCACCATGTAGTTTTCTAACAAAACGCTGTACCTTGTAACCCACACCTTTGCATTCCATCGTGTTGTTGATGAAATTATGAACGCTCAGCGGCCAAACGTGGTACTATATACATAACGATTTAGTTCTCTAAATTTGAGGTACTGAACGTCCCATTTTGTCACTCACGTTTACATTCCATCCTGTTGTAGATGGAATTATTAATGCCTTGTTGTCAAACACAACACCATGTATATCACTATATAGTTTTCTAACAGTACGTCATTTCTTATCACTCACACCTTTACATTCCAGCTTGATGTTGATGGAATTATGAATGTCTTGCGGTCAAACACGACACCATGTAAATAACGGCATAATTTTCTAAATTTCAGGTAACCGAACGTCTTATCTTGTCACTCACGTTTACATTCTATCTTGTTGTAGATGGAATTATAAATGCCTTGGTGTCAGACACGGCACAATGTACATCACTACGTAGTTTTCTAACAGAATGTCCTATCTTGTCACTCATACCTTCACATTTTGTCTTGTTGTTGATGGAATTATGAAAGTCTTGTGGTCAAACACGACACCATGTACATAACAACATAATTTTCTAAATTTAAGGTGATTGAACATCCTATCTTGTCACTCACGTTACATTACATCTTTTTTAGATGGAATTATGATGCCCTTTTCTCAAACACGGGACCATGTACATCACTACGCAGTTTTCTAACAGAAATTCGTATCTTGTCACTCGCACCTATAGATTCGATCTTGTTGTTGATGGAATTATGAATGCCTTATGGTGAAACACGACACCATGTATATAACGACATAGTTTTAAAAATTCGAGATAACGGAACATCCTATCTTGTCATTCACATTTACATTCCAACTTAATGTAGATGAAATTATGAATGCCTTGTACTCAAATACGACACTATGTAATTCACTACTCTGTTTTCTAACAGAACGTAATATCTTGTCACTCACACCTTTCATCTTGTTGTTGATGGAAATATGAATGCCTTATGGTCAAACACGGCACCATGTATATAACGACATACTTTTCCAAATTTGAGGTGACTGAACGTCCTATCTTGTCAATCATGTTTACATTATATCTTGTTGTAGATAGAATTATGAATGCCTTATAGTAAAATATGGCAATATGTACATCACTATGTAGTTTTCTAACAGAACGTCGTTTCTTGTCACTCACATCTTTACATTCCAGCTTGTTGTTGATGGAATTATGAATGTCTTGCGGTCCAACACGGCACCATGTAAATAATGACATAATTATCTAATTTTAAGGTAACGGAACATCTTATCTTGTCACTCACGTTTACAATTCATCTTGTTGTAGATGGAATTATAAATGCCCTGTGGTCAAACACGGCACCATGTACATCAATACGTACTTTTCTAACAGAACGTCGTACCTTGTCACTCACACCTTAGATTACATCTTGTTGTTGTTGAAATTATGAATGCCTTATGATCAAACTCGACAGCATGTATATAACGACATAGTTTTCTAAATTTGAAAAAATTGAACGTCCTATCTCGTCACTCATGTTAACATTCCACCTTATTGTAGATGGAATTACAAATGACTTTTTGTGAAACACGGCACCATGTACATCACTATGTAGTTTTCTAAGAAAACGTCATATCTTGTCACTCACGACTTTGCATTCCATCTTGTTGTAAATGGAATTATGAATGCCTTGTAGTCAAACATGGCACCACGTATAAAATGACATAGTTTTCTAAATTTGAGGTAACAGAACGTCCTATCTCGTCACTCGCGTTTACATAACGTCTTGTTGTAGATGGAATCATGAATGCCTTGTTGTCAAACACGGCACCATGTACTTGACTGCATGGTTTTCTAACTGAACATATTTTCTTGTCACTCACATCTTTACATTTCATCTTGTTGTTGATGAAGTTATGAATGACTTGCGGTCAAACACGGCACCATGCATATAACGACATAGTTTTTTAATTTTGAGGTAAGTAAACGTCCTATCTTATCACTCATGTTTATATTTCATCTTGTTGTAGATGGAATTATGAATGCCTTGTTAAACACGACAACATGTACATCACTACAAAGTTCTCTAACAGAACGTCGTACCATGTCACTCACACCTTTATATTTCATCTTGATGTTAGTGGAATTATGAAAGTCTTGTAGTCAAACACAACACCATGTACATAACCACATAATTTTCTAAATTCAAGGTAACTAAACGTCCTATCTTGTCACTCACATTTATATTTCATCTTGTTATAGATGGAATTATGGATGCCCTTTTGTCAAACACGGGACCATGTACATCACTACGTAGTTTTCTAACATAAATTTGTATCTTGTCACTCACACCTTTACAATGCATCTTGTTGTTGATGGAATTGTGAATGCCTTATTGTCAAACACGACACCATGGATATAACATAGTTTTCAAAATTTGAGATAATTTAACGTCATATCTTCTCACTCATGTTTACATTCCATCTTGTTGTAGATGACTTTGTTCTCAAATACGGCACCATGTAATTCACTATTCAGTTTTCTAACAGAACGTCATATCTTGTGACTCACACTTTTACATTCCAACTTGTTCATGGAATTATGAATGTCTTATTGTCAAACACGACACCAAGTATATAACGACATAGTTTTCGAAATTTGAGATAACTGAACGTCATATCTTGTCACTCACCTTTACAGTCCATCTTGTTGTAGATGAAATTATGAATGCCTTGTTCTTAAATACGGCACCATATAATTCACTATTCAGTTTTCTAACAGAACGACGTATCTTGTCACTAACACCTTTACATTTCATCTTGGTGTTGATGGAAATACGAATGCCTTGTGGTCAAACACGACAAACATACTTTTCTAACTTTGAGGTGACTGAACGTCCTATCTTGTCAATCATGTTTACATTATATCTTGTTGTAGATAGATTTATGAATGCCTTGTACTAAAATATGGAAATATGTACATCACTATGTAGTTTTCTAACAGAATGTCATATCTTGTCACTCACATCTTTACATTCCATCATGTTAACGAAATTATGAAGGTCTTGCGATCAGACACGGCACCATGTATATAACGACATAGTTTTCTAAATTTTAGGTAACTGAACGTCTTACCATGTCACTCACGTTTACATTCCATCTTGTCGTAGATGAAATTAAGAATGCGTTGTTGTCAAACACGGCACCATATACATCACTACATAGTTTTCTAACAGAACGTTGTATCTTGTTAGTTACACCTTTACATCCCATCTTGTTGTTGATAGATATTATGAATGCCTTATTGTCAAACACGACACATTGTATATAACGACTTATTTTTCTAAAGTTGAGGTAAATGAACATCCTATTTTGTCACTCACTCTTACATTTCGTCTTCTTGTAGATGGAATTAAGCATGCCCTGTTATCAAATATGGCACCATGTAGTTTTCTAACAAAACGCCGTACCTTGTAACCCACACCTTTGCATTCCATCGTGTTGTTGATGAAATTATGAACGCTCAGCGGCCAAACGTGGTACTATATACATACCGATTTAGTTCTCTAAATTTGAGGTACTGAACGTCCCATTTTGTCACTCACGTTTACATTCCATCCTGTTGTAGATGGAATTATTAATGCCTTGTTGTCAAACACAACACCATGTATATCACTATATAGTTTTCTAACAGTACGTCATTTCTTATCACTCACACCTTTACATTCCAGCTTGATGTTGATGGAATTATGAATGTCTTGCGGTCAAACACGGCACCATGTAAATAACGGCATAATTTTCTAAATTTCAGGTAACTGAACGTCTTATCTTGTCACTCACGTTTACATTCTATCTTGTTGTAGATAGAATTATAAATGCCTTGGTGTCAGACACGGCACAATGTACATCACTACGTAGTTTTCTAACAGAATGTCCTATCTTGTCACTCATACCTTCACATTTTGTCTTGTTGTTGATGGAATTATGAAAGTCTTGTGGTCAAACACGGCACCATGTACATAACAACATAATTTTCTAAATTTAATATAATTGAACATCCTATCTTGTCACTCACGTTACATTACATCTTTTTTAGATGGAATTATGCATGCCCTTTTCTCAAACACGGGACCATGTACATCACTACGCAGTTTTCTAACAGAAATCCGTATCTTGTCACTCGCACCTATAGATTCCATCTTGTTGTTGATGGAATTATGAATGCCTTATGGTCAAACACGACACCATGTATATAACGACATAGTTTTAAAAATTCGAGATAACGGAACATCCTATCTTGTCATTCACATTTACATTCCATCTTAATGTAGATGAAATTATGAATGCCTTGTACTAAAAAACGACACTATGTAATTCACTACTCTGTTTTCTAACAGAACGTAATATCTTGTCACTCACACCTTTCATCTTGTTGTTGATGGAAATATGAATGCCTTATGGTCAAACACGGCACCATGTATATAACGACATACTTTTCCAAATTTGAGGTAACTGAACGTCCTATCTTGTCAATCATGTTTACATTATATCTTGTTGTAGATAGAATTATGAATGCCTTATAGTAAAATATGGCAATATGTACATCACTATGTAGTTTTCTAACAGAACGTCGTTTCTTGTCACTCACATCTTTACATTCCAGCTTGTTGTTGATGGAATTATGAATGTCTTGCGGTCCAACACGGCACCATGTAAATAATGACATAATTATCTAATTTTAAGGTAACGGAACATCTTATCTTGTCACTCACGTTTACATTTCATCTTGTTGTAGATGGAATTATAAATGCCCTGTGGTCAAACACGGCACCATGTACATCAATACGTAGTTTTCTAACAGAACGCCGTACCTTGTCACTCACACCTTACATTACATCTTGTTGTTGTTGAAATTATGAATGCCTTATGATCAAACTCGACAGCATGTATATAACGACATAGTTTTCTAAATTTGAAAAAATTGAACGTCCTATCTCGTCACTCATGTTAACATTCCACCTTATTGTAGATGGAATTACAAATGACTTTTTGTGAAACAGGGCACCATGTACATCACTATGTAGTTTTCTAAGAAAACGTCATATCTTGTCACTCACGACTTTGCATTCCATCTTGTTGTAAATGGAATTATGAATGCCTTGTAGTCAAACATGGCTCCACGTATAAAATGACATAGTTTTCTAAATTTCAGGTAACAGAACGTCCTATCTCGTCACTCGCGTTTACATAACGTCTTGTTGTAGATGGAATCATGAATGCCTTGTTGTCAAACACGGCACCATGTACTTGACTGCATGGTTTTCTAACTGAACATATTTTCTTGTCACTCACATCTTTACATTTCATCTTGTTGTTGATGAAGTTATGAATGACTTGCGGTCAAACACGGCACCATGCATATAACGACATAGTTTTTTAATATTGAGGTAAGTAAACGTCCTATCTTATCACTCATGTTTATATTTCATCTTGTTGTAGATGGAATTATGAATGCCTTGTTAAACACGACAACATGTACATCACTACAAAGTTCTCTAACAGAACGCCGTACCATGTCACTCACACCTTTATATTTCATCTTGATGTTAGTGGAATTATGAAAGTCTTGTAGTCAAACACAACACCATGTACATAACCACATAATTTTCTAAATTCAAGGTAACTAAACGTCCTATCTTGTCACTCACATTTATATTTCATCTTGTTATAGATGGAATTATGGATGCCCTTTTGTCAAAACACGGGACCATGTACATCACTACGTAGTTTTCTAACATAAATTCGTATCTTGTCACTCACACCTTTACAATGCATCTTGTTGTTGATGGAATTGTGAATGCCTTATTGTCAAACACGACACCATGGATATAACATAGTTTTCAAAATTTGAGATAATTTAACGTCATATCTTCTCACTCATGTTTACATTCCATCTTGTTGTAGATGACTTTGTTCTCAAATACGGCACCATGTAATTCACTATTCAGTTTTCTAACAGAACGTCATATCTTGTGACTCACACCTTTACATTCCAACTTGTTCATGGAATTATGAATGTCTTATTGTCAAACACGACACCAAGTATATAACGACATAGTTTTCCAAATTTGAGATAACTGAACGTCATATCTTGTCACTCACCTTTACATTCCATCTTGTTGTAGATGAAATTATGAATGCCTTGTTCTTAAATACGGCACCATATAATTCACTATTCAGTTTTCTAACAGAACGACGTATCTTGTCACTAACACCTTTACATTTCATCTTGGTGTTGATGGAAATACGAATGCCTTGTGGTCAAACACGACAAACATACTTTTCTAACTTTGAGGTGACTGAACGTCCTATCTTGTCAATCATGTTTACATTATATCTTGTTGTAGATAGATTTATGAATGCCTTGTACTAAAATATGGAAATATGTACATCACTATGTAGTTTTCTAACAGAACGTCATATCTTGTCACTCACATCTTTACTTTCCATCATGTTAACGAAATTATGAAGGTCTTGCGATCAGACACGGCACCATGTATATAACGACATAGTTTTCTAAATTTTAGGTAACTGAACGTCTTACCATGTCACTCACGTTTACATTCCATCTTGTCGTAGATGAAATTAAGAATGCGTTGTTGTCAAACACGGCACCATATACATCACTACATAGTTTTCTAACAGAACGTTGTATCTTGTTAGTTACACCTTTACATCCCATCTTGTTGTTGATAGATATTATGAATGCCTTATTGTCAAACACGACACATTGTATATAACGACTTATTTTTCTAAAGTTGAGGTAAATGAACATCCTATCTTGTCACTCACTCTTACATTTCATCTTCTTGTAGATGGAATTAAGCATGCCCTCTTATCAAATATGGCACCATGTAGTTTTCTAACAAAACGCCGTACCTTGTAACCCACACCTTTGCATTCTATCGTGTTGTTGATGAAATTATGAACGCTCAGCGGCCAAACGTGGTACTATATACATAACGATTTAGTTCTCTAAATTTGAGGTACTGAACGTCCCATTTTGTCACTCACGTTTACATTCCATCTTGTTGTAGATGGTATTATTAATGCCTTGCTGTCAAACACAACACCATGTATATCACTATATAGTTTTCTAACAGTACGTCATTTCTTATCACTCACACGTTTACATTCCAGCTTGATGTTGATGGAATTATGAATGTCTTGCGGTCAAACACGGCACCATGTAAATAACGGCATAATTTTCTAAATTTCAGGTAACTGAACGTCTTATCTTGTCACTCACGTTTACATTCTATCTTGTTGTAGATGGAATTATAAATGCCTTGGTGTCAGACACGGCACGATGTACATCACTACGTAGTTTTCTAACAGAATGTCCTATCTTGTCACTCATACCTTCACATTTTGTCTTGTTGTTGATGGAATTATGAAAGTCTTGTGGTCCAACACGGCACCATGTACATAACAACATAATTTTCTAAATTTAAGGTAATTGAACATCCTATCTTGTCACTCACGTTACATTACATCTTTTTTAGATGGAATTATGGATGCCCTTTTCTCAAACACGGGACCATGTACATCACTACGCAGTTTTCTAACAGAAATCCGTATCTTGTCACTCGCACCTATAGATTCCATCTTGTTGTTGATGGAATTATGAATGCCTTATGGTCAAACACGACACCATGTATATAACGACATAGTTTTAAAAATTCGAGATAACGGAACATCCTATCTTGTCATTCACATTTACATTCCATCTTAATGTAGATGAAATTATGAATGCCTTGTACTCAAATACGACACTATGTAATTCACTACTCTGTTTTCTAACAGAACGTAATATCTTGTCACTCACACCTTTCATCTTGTTGTTGATGGAAATATGAATGCCTTACGGTGAAACACGGCACCATGTATATAACGACATACTTTTCCAAATTTGAGGTGACTGAACGTCCTATCTTGTCAATCATGTTTACATTATATCTTGTTGTAGATAGAATTATGAATGCCTTATAGTAAAATATGGCAATATGTACATCACTATGTAGTTTTCTAACAGAACGTCGTTTCTTGTCACTCACATCTTTACATTCCAGCTTGTTGTTGATGGAATTATGAATGTCTTGCGGTCCAACACGGCACCATGTAAATAATGACATATTTATCTAATTTTAAGGTAACGGAACATCTTATCTTGTCACTCACGTTTACAATTCATCTTGTTGTAGATGGAATTATAAATGCCCTGTGGTCAAACACGGCACCATGTACATCAATACGTAGTTTTCTAACAGAACGCCGTACCTTGTCACTCACACCTTACATTACATCTTGTTGTTGTTGAAATTATGAATGCCTTATGATCAAACTCGACAGCATGTATATAACGACATAGTTTTCTAAATTTGAAAAAATTGAACGTCCTATCTCGTCACTAATGTTAACATTCCACCTTATTGTAGATGGAATTACAAATGACTTTTTGTGAAACAGGGAACCATGTACATCACTATGTAGTTTTCTAAGAAAACGTCATATCTTGTCACTCACGACTTTGCATTCCATCTTGTTGTAAATGGAATTATGAATGCCTTGTAGTCAAACATGGCACCACGTATAAAATGACATAGTTTTCTAAATTTGAGGTAACAGAACGTCCTATCTCGTCACTCGCGTTTACATAACGTCTTGTTGTAGATGGAATCATGAATGCCTTGTTGTCAAACACGGCACCATGTACTTGACTGCATGGTTTTCTAACTGAACATATTTTCTTGTCACTCACATCTTTACATTTCATCTTGTTGTTGATGAAGTTATGAATGACTTGCGGTCAAACACGGCACCATGCATATAACAACATAGTTTTTTAATTTTGAGATAAGTAAACGTCCTATCTTATCACTCATGTTTATATTTCATCTTGTTGTAGACGGAATTATGAATGCCTTGTTAAACACGACAACATGTACATCACTACAAAGTTCTCTAACAGAACGTCGTACCATGTCACTCACACCTTTATATTTCATCTTGATGTTAGTGGAATTATGAAAGTCTTGTAGTCAAACACAACACCATGTACATAACCACATAATTTTCTAAATTCAAGGTAACTAAATGTCCTATCTTGTCACTCACATTTATATTTCATCTTGTTATAGATGGAATTATGGATGCCCTTTTGTCAAACACGGGACCATGTACATCACTACGTAGTTTTCTAACATAAATTCGTATCTTGTCACTCACACCTTTACAATGCATCTTGTTGTTGATGGAATTGTGAATGCCTTATTGTCAAACACGACACCATGGATATAACATAGTTTTCAAAATTTGAGATAATTTAACGTCATATCTTGTCACTCATGTTTACATTCCATCTTGTTGTAGATGACTTTGTTCTCAAATACGGCACCATGTAATTCACTATTCAGTTTTCTAACAGAACGTCATATCTTGTGACTCACACCTTTACATTCCAACTTGTTCATAGAATTATGAATGTCTTATTGTCAAACACGACACCAAGTATATAACGACATAGTTTTCGAAATTTGAGATAACTGAACGTCATATCTTGTCACTCACCTTTACATTCCATCTTGTTGTAGATGAAATTATGAATGCCTTGTTCTTAAATACGGCACCATATAATTCACTATTCAGTTTTCTAACAGAACGTTGTATCTTGTCACTAACACCTTTACATTTCGTCTTGTTGTTGATGGAAATATGAATGCCTTGTGGTGAAACACGACAAACATACTTTTCTAACTTTGAGGTGACTGAACGTCCTATCTTGTCAATCATGTTTACATTATATCTTGTTGTAGATAGATTTATGAATGCCTTGTACTAAAATATGGCAATATGTACATCACTATGTAGTTTTCTAACAGAACGTCATATCTTGTCACTCACATCTTTACTTTCCATCATGTTAACGAAATTATGAAGGTCTTGCGATCAGACACGGCACCATGTATATAACGACATAGTTTTCTAAATTTTAGGTAACTGAACGTCTTACCATGTCACTCACGTTTACATTCCATCTTGTCGTAGATGAAATTAAGAATGCGTTGTTGTCAAACACGGCACCATATACATCACTACATAGTTTTCTAACAAAACGTTGTATCTTGTTAGTTACACCTTTACATCCCATCTTGTTGTTGATAGATATTATGAATGCCTTATTGTCAAACACGACACATTGTATATAACGACTTATTTTTCTAAAGTTGAGGTAAATGAACATCCTATCTTGTCACTCACTCTTACATTTCATCTTCTTGTAGATGGAATTAAGCATGCCCTCTTATCAAATATGGCACCATGTAGTTTTCTAACAAAACGCCGTACCTTGTAACCCACACCTTTGCATTCCATCGTGTTGTTGATGAAATTATGAACGCTCAGCGGCCAAACGTGGTACTATATACATAACGATTTAGTTCTCTAAATTTGAGGTACTGAACGTCCCATTTTGTCACTCACGTTTACATTCCATCTTGTTGTAGATGGTATTATTAATGCCTTGCTGTCAAACACAACACCATGTATATCACTATATAGTTTTCTAACAGTACGTCATTTCTTATCACTCACACCTTTACATTCCAGCTTGATGTTGATGGAATTATGAATGTCTTGCGGTCAAACACGGCACCATGTAAATAACGGCATAATTTTCTAAATTTCAGGTAACTGAACGTCTTATCTTGTCACTCACGTTTACATTCTATCTTGTTGTAGATGGAATTATAAATGCCTTGGTGTCAGACACGGCACAATGTACATCACTACGTAGTTTTCTAACAGAATGTCCTATCTTGTCACTCATACCTTCACATTTTGTCTTGTTGTTGATGGAATTATGAAAGTCTTGTGGTCAAACACGGCACCATGTACATAACAACATAATTTTCTAAATTTAAGGTAATTGAACATCCTATCTTGTCACTCACGTTACATTACATCTTTTTTAGATGGAATTATGGATGCCCTTTTCTCAAACACGGGACCATGTACATCACTACGCAGTTTTCTAACAGAAATCCGTATCTTGTCACTCGCACCTATAGATTCCATCTTGTTGTTGATGGAATTATGAATGCCTTATGGTCAAACACGACACCATGTATATAACGACATAGTTTTAAAAAATCGAGATAACGGAACATCCTATCTTGTCATTCACATTTACATTCCATCTTAATGTAGATGAAATTATGAATGCCTTGTACTAAAAAACGACACTATGTAATTCACTACTCTGTTTTCTAACAGAACGTAATACCTTGTCACTCACACCTTTCATCTTGTTGTTGATGGAAATATGAATGCCTGATGGTCAAACACGGCACCATGTATATAACGACATACTTTTCCAAATTTGAGGTGACTGAACGTCCTATCTTGTCAATCATGTTTACATTATATCTTGTTGTAGATAGAATTATGAATGCCTTATAGTAAAATATGGCAATATGTACATCACTATGTAGTTTTCTAACAGAACGTCGTTTCTTGTCACTCACATCTTTACATTACAGCTTGTTGTTGATGGAATTATGAATGTCTTGCGGTCCAACACGGCTCCATGTAAATAATGACATAATTATCTAATTTTAAGGTAACGGAACATCTTATCTTGTCACTCACGTTTACAATTCATCTTGTTGTAGATGGAATTATAAATGCCATGTGGTCAAACACGGCACCATGTACATCAATACGTACTTTTCTAACAGAACGTCGTACCTTGTCACTCACAGCTTAGATTACATCTTGTTGTTGTTGAAATTATGAATGCCTTATGATCAAACTCGACAGCATGTATATAACGACATAGTTTTCTAAATTTGAAAAAATTGAACGTCCTATCTCGTCACTCATGTTAACATTCCACCTTATTGTAGATGGAATTACAAATGACTTTTTGTGAAACACGGCACCATGTACATCACTATGTAGTTTTCTAAGAAAACGTCATATCTTGTCACTCACGACTTTGCATTCCATCTTGTTGTAAATGGAATTATGAATGCCTTGTAGTCAAACATGGCACCACGTATAAAATGACATAGTTTTCTAAATTTGAGGTAACAGAACGTCCTATCTCGTCACTCGCGTTTACATAACGTCTTGTTGTAGATGGAATCATGAATGCCTTGTTGTCAAACACGGCACCATGTACTTGACTGCATGGTTTTCTAACTGAACATATTTTCTTGTCACTCACATCTTTACATTTCATCTTGTTGTTGATGAAGTTATGAATGACTTGCGGTCAAACACGGCACCATGCATATAACGACATAGTTTTTTAATTTTGAGGTAAGTAAACGTCCTATCTTATCACTCATGTTTATATTTCATCTTGTTGTAGATGGAATTATGAATGCCTTGTTAAACACGACAACATGTACATCACTACAAAGTTCTCTAACAGAACGTCGTACCATGTCACTCACACCTTTATATTTCATCTTGATGTTAGTGGAATTATGAAAGTCTTGTAGTCAAACACAACACCATGTACATAACCACATAATTTTCTAAATTCAAGGTAACTAAACGTCCTATCTTGTCACTCACATTTATATTTCATCTTGTTATAGATGGAATTATGGATGCCCTTTTGTCAAACACGGGACCATGTACATCACTACGTAGTTTTCTAACATAAATTCGTATCTTGTCACTCACACCTTTACAATGCATCTTGTTGTTGATGGAATTGTGAATGCCTTATTGTCAAACACGACACCATGGATATAACATAGTTTTCAAAATTTGAGATAATTTAACGTCATATCTTCTCACTCATGTTTACATTCCATCTTGTTGTAGATGACTTTGTTCTCAAATACGGCACCATGTAATTCACTATTCAGTTTTCTAACAGAACGTCATATCTTGTGACTCACACCTTTACATTCCAACTTGTTCATAGAATTATGAATGTCTTATTGTCAAACACGACACCAAGTATATAACGACATAGTTTTCGAAATTTGAGATAACTGAACGTCATATCTTGTCACTCACCTTTACATTCCATCTTGTTGTAGATGAAATTATGAATGCCTTGTTCTTAAATACGGCACCATATAATTCACTATTCAGTTTTCTAACAGAACGTTGTATCTTGTCACTAACACCTTTACATTTCGTCTTGTTGTTGATGGAAATATGAATGCCTTGTGGTGAAACACGACAAACATACTTTTCTAACTTTGAGGTGACTGAACGTCCTATCTTGTCAATCATGTTTACATTATATCTTGTTGTAGATAGATTTATGAATGCCTTGTACTAAAATATGGCAATATGTACATCACTATGTAGTTTTCTAACAGAACGTCATATCTTGTCACTCACATCTTTACTTTCCATCATGTTAACGAAATTATGAAGGTCTTGCGATCAGACACGGCACCATGTATATAACGACATAGTTTTCTAAATTTTAGGTAACTGAACGTCTTACCATGTCACTCACGTTTACATTCCATCTTGTCGTAGATGAAATTAAGAATGCGTTGTTGTCAAACACGGCACCATATACATCACTACATAGTTTTCTAACAAAACGTTGTATCTTGTTAGTTAAACCTTTACATCCCATCTTGTTGTTGATAGATATTATGAATGCCTTATTGTCAAACACGACACATTGTATATAACGACTTATTTTTCTAAAGTTGAGGTAAATGAACATCCTATCTTGTCACTCACTCTTACATTTCATCTTCTTGTAGATGGAATTAAGCATGCCCTCTTATCAAATATGGCACCATGTAGTTTTCTAACAAAACGCCGTACCTTGTAACCCACACCTTTGCATTCCATCGTGTTGTTGATGAAATTATGAACGCTCAGCGGCCAAACGTGGTACTATATACATAACGATTTAGTTCTCTAAATTTGAGGTACTGAACGTCCCATTTTGTCACTCACGTTTACATTCCATCTTGTTGTAGATGGTATTATTAATGCCTTGCTGTCAAACACAACACCATGTATATCACTATATAGTTTTCTAACAGTACGTCATTTCTTATCACTCACACCTTTACATTCCAGCTTGATGTTGATGGAATTATGAATGTCTTGCGGTCAAACACGGCACCATGTAAATAACGGCATAATTTTCTAAATTTCAGGTAACTGAACGTCTTATCTTGTCACTCACGTTTACATTCTATCTTGTTGTAGATGGAATTATAAATGCCTTGGTGTCAGACACGGCACAATGTACATCACTACGTAGTTTTCTAACAGAATGTCCTATCTTGTCACTCATACCTTCACATTTTGTCTTGTTGTTGATGGAATTATGAAAGTCTTGTGGTCAAACACGGCACCATGTACATAACAACATAATTTTCTAAATTTAAGGTAATTGAACATCCTATCTTGTCACTCACGTTACATTACATCTTTTTTAGATGGAATTATGGATGCCCTTTTCTCAAACACGGGACCATGTACATCACTACGCAGTTTTCTAACAGAAATCCGTATCTTGTCACTCGCACCTATAGATTCCATCTTGTTGTTGATGGAATTATGAATGCCTTATGGTCAAACACGACACCATGTATATAACGACATAGTTTTAAAAATTCGAGATAACGGAACATCCTATCTTGTCATTCACATTTACATTCCATCTTAATGTAGATGAAATTATGAATGCCTTGTACTAAAAAGAGACACTATGTAATTCACTACTCTGTTTTCTAACAGAACGTAATACCTTGTCACTCACACCTTTGATCTTGTTGTTGATGGAAATATGAATGCCTGATGGTCAAACACGGCACCATGTATATAACGACATACTTTTCCAAATTTGAGGTGACTGAACGTCCTATCGTGTCAATCATGTTTACATTATATCTTGTTGTAGATAGAATTATGAATGCCTTATAGTAAAATATGGCAATATGTACATCACTATGTAGTTTTCTAACAGAACGTCGTTTCTTGTCACTCACATCTTTACATTCCAGCTTGTTGTTGATGGAATTATGAATGTCTTGCGGTCCAACACGGCACCATGTAAATAATGACATAATTATCTAATTTTAAGGTAACGGAACATCTTATCTTGTCACTCACGTTTACATTTCATCTTGTTGTAGATGGAATTATAAATGCCCTGTGGTCAAACACGGCACCATGTACATCAATACGTAGTTTTCTAACAGAACGTCGTACCTTGTCACTCACACCTTACATTACATCTTGTTGTTGTTGAAATTATGAATGCCTTATGATCAAACTCGACAGCATGTATATAACGACATAGTTTTCTAAATTTGAAAAAATTGAACGTCCTATCTCGTCACTCATGTTAACATTCCACCTTATTGTAGATGGAATTACAAATGACTTTTTGTGAAACACGGCACCATGTACATCACTATGTAGTTTTCTAAGAAAACGTCATATCTTGTCACTCACGACTTTGCATTCCATCTTGTTGTAAATGGAATTATGAATGCCTTGTAGTCAAACATGGCACCACGTATAAAATGACATAGTTTTCTAAATTTGAGGTAACAGAACGTCCTATCTCGTCACTCGCGTTTACATAACGTCTTGTTGTAGATGGAATCATGAATGCCTTGTTGTCAAACACGGCACCATGTACTTGACTGCATGGTTTTCTAACTGAACATATTTTCTTGTCACTCACATCTTTACATTTCATCTTGTTGTTGATGAAGTTATGAATGACTTGCGGTCAAACACGGCACCATGCATATAACGACATAGTTTTTTAATTTTGAGGTAAGTAAACGTCCTATCTTATCACTCATGTTTATATTTCATCTTGTTGTAGATGGAATTATGAATGCCTTGTTAAACACGACAACATGTACATCACTACAAAGTTCTCTAACAGAACGTCGTACCATGTCACTCACACCTTTATATTTCATCTTGATGTTAGTGGAATTATGAAAGTCTTGTAGTCAAACACAACACCATGTACATAACCACATAATTTTCTAAATTCAAGGTAACTAAACGTCCTATCTTGTCACTCACATTTATATTTCATCTTGTTATAGATGGAATTATGGATGCCCTTTTGTCAAACACGGGACCATGTACATCACTACGTAGTTTTCTAACATAAATTCGTATCTTGTCACTCACACCTTTACAATGCATCTTGTTGTTGATGGAATTGTGAATGCCTTATTGTCAAACACGACACCATGGATATAACATAGTTTTCAAAATTTGAGATAATTTAACGTCATATCTTCTCACTCATGTTTACATTCCATCTTGTTGTAGATGACTTTGTTCTCAAATACGGCACCATGTAATTCACTATTCAGTTTTCTAACAGAACGTCATATCTTGTGACTCACACCTTTACATTCCAACTTGTTCATGGAATTATGAATGTCTTATTGTCAAACACGACACCAAGTATATAACGACATAGTTTTCCAAATTTGAGATAACTGAACGTCATATCTTGTCACTCACCTTTACATTCCATCTTGTTGTAGATGAAATTATGAATGCCTTGTTCTTAAATACGGCACCATATAATTCACTATTCAGTTTTCTAACAGAACGACGTATCTTGTCACTAACACCTTTACATTTCATCTTGGTGTTGATGGAAATACGAATGCCTTGTGGTCAAACACGACAAACATACTTTTCTAACTTTGAGGTGACTGAACGTCCTATCTTGTCAATCATGTTTACATTATATCTTGTTGTACATAGATTTATGAATGCCTTACTAAAATATGGAAATATGTACATCACTATGTAGTTTTCTAACAGAACGTCATATCTTGTCACTCACATCTTTACTTTCCATCATGTTAACGAAATTATGAAGGTCTTGCGATCAGACACGGCACCATGTATATAACGACATAGTTTTCTAAATTTTAGGTAACTGAACGTCTTACCATGTCACTCACGTTTACATTCCATCTTGTCGTAGATGAAATTAAGAATGCGTTGTTGTCAAACACGGCACCATATACATCACTACATAGTTTTCTAACAGAACGTTGTATCTTGTTAGTTACACCTTTACATCCCATCTTGTTGTTGATAGATATTATGAATGCCTTATTGTCAAACACGACACATTGTATATAACGACTTATTTTTCTAAAGTTGAGGTAAATGAACATCCTATCTTGTCACTCACTCTTACATTTCATCTTCTTGTAGATGGAATTAAGCATGCCCTCTTATCAAATATGGCACCATGTAGTTTTCTAACAAAACGCCGTACCTTGTAACCCACACCTTTGCATTCCATCGTGTTGTTGATGAAATTATGAACGCTCAGCGGCCAAACGTGGTACTATATACATAACGATTTAGTTCTCTAAATTTGAGGTACTGAACGTCCCATTTTGTCACTCACGTTTACATTCCATCTTGTTGTAGATGGTATTATTAATGCCTTGCTGTCAAACACAACACCATGTATATCACTATATAGTTTTCTAACAGTACGTCATTTCTTATCACTCACACCTTTACATTCCAGCTTGATGTTGATGGAATTATGAATGTCTTGCGGTCAAACACGGCACCATGTAAATAACGGCATAATTTTCTAAATTTCAGGTAACTGAACGTCTTATCTTGTCACTCACGTTTACATTCTATCTTGTTGTAGATGGAATTATAAATGCCTTGGTGTCAGACACGGCACAATGTACATCACTACGTAGTTTTCTAATAGAATGTCCTATCTTGTCACTCATACCTTCACATTTTGTCTTGTTGTTGATGGAATTATGAAAGTCTTGTGGTCAAACACGGCACCATGTACATAACAACATAATTTTCTAAATTTAAGGTAATTGAACATCCTATCTTGTTACTCACGTTACATTACATCTTTTTTAGATGGAATTATGCATGCCCTTTTCTCAAACACAGGACCATGTACATCACTACGCAGTTTTCTAACAGAAATCCGTATCTTGTCACTCGCACCTATAGATTCCATCTTGTTGTTGATGGAATTATGAATGCCTTATGGTCAAACACGACACCATGTATATAACGACATAGTTTTAAAAATTCGAGATAACGGAACATCCTATCTTGTCATTCACATTTACATTCCATCTTAATGTAGATGAAATTATGAATGCCTTGTACTAAAAAACGACACTATGTAATTCACTACTCTGTTTTCTAACAGAACGTAATACCTTGTCACTCACACCTTTCATCTTGTTGTTGATGGAAATATGAATGCCTTATGGTCAAACACGGCACCATGTATATAACGACATACTTTTCCAAATTTGAGGTGACTGAACGTCCTATCTTGTCAATCATGTTTACATTATATCTTGTTGTAGATAGAATTATGAATGCCTTATAGTAAAATATGGCAATATGTACATCACTATGTAGTTTTCTAACAGAACGTCGTTTCTTGTCACTCACATCTTTACATTCCAGCTTGTTGTTGATGGAATTATGAATGTCTTGCGGTCCAACACGGTACCATGTAAATAATGACATAATTATCTAATTTTAAGGTAACGGAACATCTTATCTTGTCACTCACGTTTACAATTCATCTTGTTGTAGATGGAATTATAAATGCCCTGTGGTCAAACACGGCACCATGTACATCAATACGTACTTTTCTAACAGAACGTCGTACCTTGTCACTCACACCTTAGATTACATCTTGTTGTTGTTGAAATTATGAATGCCTTATGATCAAACTCGACAGCATGTATATAACGACATAGTTTTCTAAATTTGAAAAAATTGAACGTCCTATCTCGTCACTCATGTTAACATTCCACCTTATTGTAGATGGAATTACAAATGACTTTTTGTGAAACACGGCACCATGTACATCACTATGTAGTTTTCTAAGAAAACGTCATATCTTGTCACTCACGACTTTGCATTCCATCTTGTTGTAAATGGAATTATGAATGCCTTGTAGTCAAACATGGCACCACGTATAAAATGACATAGTTTTCTAAATTTGAGGTAACAGAACGTCCTATCTCGTCACTCGCGTTTACATAACGTCTTGTTGTAGATGGAATCATGAATGCCTTGTTGTCAAACACGGCACCATGTACTTGACTGCATGGTTTTCTAACTGAACATATTTTCTTGTCACTCACATCTTTACATTTCATCTTGTTGTTGATGAAGTTATGAATGACTTGCGGTCAAACACGGCACCATGCATATAACGACATAGTTTTTTAATTTTGAGGTAAGTAAACGTCCTATCTTATCACTCATGTTTATATTTCATCTTGTTGTAGATGGAATTATGAATGCCTTGTTAAACACGACAACATGTACATCACTACAAAGTTCTCTAACAGAACGTCGTACCATGTCACTCACACCTTTATATTTCATCTTGATGTTAGTGGAATTATGAAAGTCTTGTAGTCAAACACAACACCATGTACATAACCACATAATTTTCTAAATTCAAGGTAACTAAACGTCCTATCTTGTCACTCACATTTATATTTCATCTTGTTATAGATGGAATTATGGATGCCCTTTTGTCAAACACGGGACCATGTACATCACTACGTAGTTTTCTAACATAAATTCGTATCTTGTCACTCACACCTTTACAATGCATCTTGTTGTTGATGGAATTGTGAATGCCTTATTGTCAAACACGACACCATGGATATAACATAGTTTTCAAAATTTGAGATAATTTAACGTCATATCTTCTCACTCATGTTTACATTCCATCTTGTTGTAGATGACTTTGTTCTCAAATACGGCACCATGTAATTCACTATTCAGTTTTCTAACAGAACGTCATATCTTGTGACTCACACCTTTACATTCCAACTTGTTCATGGAATTATGAATGTCTTATTGTCAAACACGACACCAAGTATATAACGACATAGTTTTCCAAATTTGAGATAACTGAACGTCATATCTTGTCACTCACCTTTACATTCCATCTTGTTGTAGATGAAATTATGAATGCCTTGTTCTTAAATACGGCACCATATAATTCACTATTCAGTTTTCTAACAGAACGACGTATCTTGTCACTAACACCTTTACATTTCATCTTGGTGTTGATGGAAATACGAATGCCTTGTGGTCAAACACGACAAACATACTTTTCTAACTTTGAGGTGACTGAACGTCCTATCTTGTCAATCATGTTTACATTATATCTTGTTGTACATAGATTTATGAATGCCTTACTAAAATATGGAAATATGTACATCACTATGTAGTTTTCTAACAGAACGTCATATCTTGTCACTCACATCTTTACTTTCCATCATGTTAACGAAATTATGAAGGTCTTGCGATCAGACACGGCACCATGTATATAACGACATAGTTTTCTAAATTTTAGGTAACTGAACGTCTTACCATGTCACTCACGTTTACATTCCATCTTGTCGTAGATGAAATTAAGAATGCGTTGTTGTCAAACACGGCACCATATACATCACTACATAGTTTTCTAACAGAACGTTGTATCTTGTTAGTTACACCTTTACATCCCATCTTGTTGTTGATAGATATTATGAATGCCTTATTGTCAAACACGACACATTGTATATAACGACTTATTTTTCTAAAGTTGAGGTAAATGAACATCCTATCTTGTCACTCACTCTTACATTTCATCTTCTTGTAGATGGAATTAAGCATGCCCTCTTATCAAATATGGCACCATGTAGTTTTCTAACAAAACGCCGTACCTTGTAACCCACACCTTTGCATTCCATCGTGTTGTTGATGAAATTATGAACGCTCAGCGGCCAAACGTGGTACTATATACATAACGATTTAGTTCTCTAAATTTGAGGTACTGAACGTCCCATTTTGTCACTCACGTTTACATTCCATCTTGTTGTAGATGGTATTATTAATGCCTTGCTGTCAAACACAACACCATGTATATCACTATATAGTTTTCTAACAGTACGTCATTTCTTATCACTCACACCTTTACATTCCAGCTTGATGTTGATGGAATTATGAATGTCTTGCGGTCAAACACGGCACCATGTAAATAACGGCATAATTTTCTAAATTTCAGGTAACTGAACGTCTTATCTTGTCACTCACGTTTACATTCTATCTTGTTGTAGATGGAATTATAAATGCCTTGGTGTCAGACACGGCACAATGTACATCACTACGTAGTTTTCTAACAGAATGTCCTATCTTGTCACTCATACCTTCACATTTTGTCTTGTTGTTGATGGAATTATGAAAGTCTTGTGGTCCAACACGGCACCATGTACATAACAACATAATTTTCTAAATTTAAGGTAATTGAACATCCTATCTTGTCACTCACGTTACATTACATCTTTTTTAGATGGAATTATGGATGCCCTTTTCTCAAACACGGGACCATGTACATCACTACGCAGTTTTCTAACAGAAATCCGTATCTTGTCACTCGCACCTATAGATTCCATCTTGTTGTTGATGGAATTATGAATGCCTTATGGTCAAACACGACACCATGTATATAACGACATAGTTTTAAAAAATCGAGATAACGGAACATCCTATCTTGTCATTCACATTTACATTCCATCTTAATGTAGATGAAATTATGAATGCCTTGTACTAAAAAACGACACTATGTAATTCACTACTCTGTTTTCTAACAGAACGTAATATCTTGTCACTCACACCTTTCATCTTGTTGTTGATGGAAATATGAATGCCTTATGGTCAAACACGGCACCATGTATATAACGACATACTTTTCCAAATTTGAGGTAACTGAACGTCCTATCTTGTCAATCATGTTTACATTATATCTTGTTGTAGATAGAATTATGAATGCCTTATAGTAAAATATGGCAATATGTACATCACTATGTAGTTTTCTAACAGAACGTCGTTTCTTGTCACTCACATCTTTACATTCCAGCTTGTTGTTGATGGAATTATGAATGTCTTGCGGTCCAACACGGCACCATGTAAATAATGACATAATTATCTAATTTTAAGGTAACGGAACATCTTATCTTGTCACTCACGTTTACATTTCATCTTGTTGTAGATGGAATTATAAATGCCCTGTGGTCAAACACGGCACCATGTACATCAATACGTAGTTTTCTAACAGAACGCCGTACCTTGTCACTCACACCTTACATTACATCTTGTTGTTGTTGAAATTATGAATGCCTTATGATCAAACTCGACAGCATGTATATAACGACATAGTTTTCTAAATTTGAAAAAATTGAACGTCCTATCTCGTCACTCATGTTAACATTCCACCTTATTGTAGATGGAATTACAAATGACTTTTTGTGAAACAGGGCACCATGTACATCACTATGTAGTTTTCTAAGAAAACGTCATATCTTGTCACTCACGACTTTGCATTACATCTTGTTGTAAATGGAATTATGAATGCCTTGTAGTCAAACATGGCTCCACGTATAAAATGACATAGTTTTCTAAATTTGAGGTAACAGAACGTCCTATCTCGTCACTCGCGTTTACATAACGTCTTGTTGTAGATGGAATCATGAATGCCTTGTTGTCAAACACGGCACCATGTACTTGACTGCATGGTTTTCTAACTGAACATATTTTCTTGTCACTCACATCTTTACATTTCATCTTGTTGTTGATGAAGTTATGAATGACTTGCGGTCAAACACGGCACGATGCATATAACAACATAGTTTTTTAATTTTGAGGTAAGTAAACGTCCTATCTTATCACTCATGTTTATATTTCATCTTGTTGTAGATGGAATTATGAATGCCTTGTTAAACACGACAACATGTACATCACTACAAAGTTCTCTAACAGAACGTCGTACCATGTCACTCACACCTTTATATTTCATCTTGATGTTAGTGGAATTATGAAAGTCTTGTAGTCAAACACAAACACCATGTACATAACCACATAATTTTCTAAATTCAAGGTAACTAAATGTCCTATCTTGTCACTCACATTTATATTTCATCTTGTTATAGATGGAATTATGGATGCCCTTTTGTCAAACACGGGACCATGTACATCACTACGTAGTTTTCTAACATAAATTCGTATCTTGTCACTCACACCTTTACAATGCATCTTGTTGTTGATGGAATTGTGAATGCCTTATTGTCAAACACGACACCATGGATATAACATAGTTTTCAAAATTTGAGATAATTTAACGTCATATCTTGTCACTCATGTTTATATTCCATCTTGTTGTAGATGACTTTGTCCTCAAATACGGCACCATGTAATTCACTATTCAGTTTTCTAACAGAACGTCATATCTTGTGACTCACACCTTTACATTCCAACTTGTTCATGGAATTATGAATGTCTTATTGTCAAACACGACACCAAGTATATAACGACATAGTTTTCGAAATTTGAGATAACTGAACGTCATATCTTGTCACTCACCTTTACATTCCATCTTGTTGTAGATGAAATTATGAATGCCTTGTTCTTAAATACGGCACCATATAATTCACTATTCAGTTTTCTAACAGAACGTCGTATCTTGTCACTAACACCTTTACATTTCGTCTTGTTGTTGATGGAAATATGAATGCCTTGTGGTGAAACACGACAAACATACTTTTCTAACTTTGAGGTGACTGAACGTCCTATCTTGTCAATCATGTTTACATTATATCTTGTTGTAGATAGATTTATGAATGCCTTGTACTAAAATATGGCAATATGTACATCACTATGTAGTTTTCTAACAGAACGTCATATCTTGTCACTCACATCTTTACTTTCCATCATGTTAACGAAATTATGAAGGTCTTGCGATCAGACACGGCACCATGTATATAACGACATAGTTTTCTAAATTTTAGGTAACTGAACGTCTTACCATGTCACTCACGTTTACATTCCATCTTGTCGTAGATGAAATTAAGAATGCGTTGTTGTCAAACACGGCACCATATACATCACTACATAGTTTTCTAACAGAACGTTGTATCTTGTTAGTTACACCTTTACATCCCATCTTGTTGTTGATAGATATTATGAATGCCTTATTGTCAAACACGACACATTGTATATAACGACTTATTTTTCTAAAGTTGAGGTAAATGAACATCCTATCTTGTCACTCACTCTTACATTTCATCTTCTTGTAGATGGAATTAAGCATGCCCTCTTATCAAATATGGCACCATGTAGTTTTCTAACAAAACGCCGTACCTTGTAACCCACACCTTTGCATTCCATCGTGTTGTTGATGAAATTATGAACGCTCAGCGGCCAAACATGGTACTATATACATAACGATTTAGTTCTCTAAATTTGAGGTACTGAACGTCCCATTTTGTCACTCACGTTTGCATTCCATCTTGTTGTAGATGGTATTATTAATGCCTTGCTGTCAAACACAACACCATGTATATCACTATATAGTTTTCTAACAGTACGTCATTTCTTATCACTCACACCTTTACATTCCAGCTTGATGTTGATGGAATTATGAATGTCTTGCGGTCAAACACGGCACCATGTAAATAACGGCATAATTTTCTAAATTTCAGGTAACTGAACGTCTTATCTTGTCACTCACGTTTACATTCTATCTTGTTGTAGATGGAATTATAAATGCCTTGGTGTCAGACACGGCACAATGTACATCACTACGTAGATTTCTAACAGAATGTCCTATCTTGTCACTCATACCTTCACATTTTGTCTTGTTGTTGATGGAATTATGAAAGTCTTGTGGTCAAACACGGCACCATGTACATAACAACATAATTTTCTAAATTTAAGGTAATTGAACATCCTATCTTGTCACTCACGTTACATTACATCTTTTTTAGATGGAATTATGGATGCCCTTTTCTCAAACACGGGACCATGTACATCACTACGCAGTTTTCTAACAGAAATCCGTATCTTGTCACTCGCACCTATAGATTCCATCTTGTTGTTGATGGAATTATGAATGCCTTATGGTCAAACACGACACCATGTATATAACGACATAGTTTTAAAAAATCGAGATAACGGAACATCCTATCTTGTCATTCACATTTACATTCCATCTTAATGTAGATGAAATTATGAATGCCTTGTACTAAAAAACGACACTATGTAATTCACTACTCTGTTTTCTAACAGAACGTAATACCTTGTCACTCACACCTTTCATCTTGTTGTTGATGGAAATATGAATGCCTTATGGTCAAACACGGCACCATGTATATAACGACATACTTTTCCAAATTTGAGGTGACTGAACGTCCTATCTTGTCAATCATGTTTACATTATATCTTGTTGTAGATAGAATTATGAATGCCTTATAGTAAAATATGGCAATATGTACATCACTATGTAGTTTTCTAACAGAACGTCGTTTCTTGTCACTCACATCTTTACATTCCAGCTTGTTGTTGATGGAATTATGAATGTCTTGCGGTCCAACACGGCACCATGTAAATAATGACATAATTATCTAATTTTAAGGTAACGGAACATCTTATCTTGTCACTCACGTTTACATTTCATCTTGTTGTAGATGGAATTATAAATGCCCTGTGGTCAAACACGGCACCATGTACATCAATACGTAGTTTTCTAACAGAACGTCGTACCTTGTCACTCACACCTTACATTACATCTTGTTGTTGTTGAAATTATGAATGCCTTATGATCAAACTCGACAGCATGTATATAACGACATAGTTTTCTAAATTTGAAAAAATTGAACGTCCTATCTCGTCACTCATGTTAACATTCCACCTTATTGTAGATGGAATTACAAATGACTTTTTGTGAAACACGGCACCATGTACATCACTATGTAGTTTTCTAAGAAAACGTCATATCTTGTCACTCACGACTTTGCATTCCATCTTGTTGTAAATGGAATTATGAATGCCTTGTAGTCAAACATGGCACCATGTATAAAATGACATAGTTTTCTAAATTTGAGGTAACAGAACGTCCTATCTCGTCACTCGTGTTTACATAACGTCTTGTTGTAGATGGAATCATGAATGCCTTGTTGTCAAACACGGCACCATGTACTTGACTGCATGGTTTTCTAACTGAACATATTTTCTTGTCACTCACATCTTTACATTTCATCTTGTTGTTGATGAAGTTATGAATGACTTGCGGTCAAACACGGCACCATGCATATAACGACATAGTTTTTTAATTTTGAGGTAAGTAAACGTCCTATCTTATCACTCATGTTTATATTTCATCTTGTTGTAGATGGAATTATGAATGCCTTGTTAAACACGACAACATGTACATCACTACAAAGTTCTCTAACAGAACGTCGTACCATGTCACTCACACCTTTATATTTCATCTTGATGTTAGTGGAATTATGAAAGTCTTGTAGTCAAACACAACACCATGTACATAACCACATAATTTTCTAAATTCAAGGTAACTAAACGTCCTATCTTGTCACTCACATTTATATTTCATCTTGTTATAGATGGAATTATGGATGCCCTTTTGTCAAACACGGGACCATGTACATCACTACGTAGTTTTCTAACATAAATTCGTATCTTGTCACTCACACCTTTACAATGCATCTTGTTGTTGATGGAATTGTGAATGCCTTATTGTCAAACACGACACCATGGATATAACATAGTTTTCAAAATTTGAGATAATTTAACGTCATATCTTCTCACTCATGTGTACATTCCATCTTGTTGTAGATGACTTTGTTCTCAAATACGGCACCATGTAATTCACTATTCAGTTTTCTAACAGAACGTCATATCTTGTGACTCACACCTTTACATTCCAACTTGTTCATGGAATTATGAATGTCTTATTGTCAAACACGACACCAAGTATATAACGACATAGTTTTCCAAATTTGAGATAACTGAACGTCATATCTTGTCACTCACCTTTACATTCCATCTTGTTGTAGATGAAATTATGAATGCCTTGTTCTTAAATACGGCACCATATAATTCACTATTCAGTTTTCTAACAGAACGTCGTATCTTGTCACTAACACCTTTACATTTCGTCTTGTTGTTGATGGAAATATGAATGCCTTGTGGTGAAACACGACAAACATACTTTTCTAACTTTGAGGTGACTGAACGTCCTATCTTGTCAATCATGTTTACATTATATCTTGTTGTAGATAGATTTATGAATGCCTTGTACTAAAATATGGCAATATGTACATCACTATGTAGTTTTCTAACAGAACGTCATATCTTGTCACTCACATCTTTACATTCCATCATGTTAACGAAATTATGAAGGTCTTGCGATCAGACACGGCACCATGTATATAACGACATAGTTTTCTAAATTTTAGGTAACTGAACGTCTTACCATGTCACTCACGTTTACATTCCATCTTGTCGTAGATGAAATTAAGAATGCGTTGTTGTCAAACACGGCACCATATACATCACTACATAGTTTTCTAACAGAACGTTGTATCTTGTTAGTTACACCTTTGCATCCCATCCTGTTGTTGATAGATATTATGAATGCCTTATTGTCAAACACGACACATTGTATATAACGACTTATTTTTCTAAAGTTGAGGTAAATGAACATCCTATCTTGTCACTCACTCTTACATTTCATCTTCTTGTAGATGGAATTAAGCATGCCCTCTTATCAAATATGGCACCATGTAGTTTTCTAACAAAACGCCGTACCTTGTAACCCACACCTTTGCATTCCATCGTGTTGTTGATGAAATTATGAACGCTCAACGGCCAAACATGGTACTATATACATAACGATTTAGTTCTCTAAATTTGAGGTACTGAACGTCCCATTTTGTCACTCACGTTTACATTCCATCTTGTTGTAGATGGTATTATTAATGCCTTGCTGTCAAACACAACACCATGTATATCACTATATAGTTTTCTAACAGTACGTCATTTCTTATCACTCACACCTTTACATTCCAGCTTGATGTTGATGGAATTATGAATGTCTTGCGGTCAAACACGGCACCATGTAAATAACGGCATAATTTTCTAAATTTCAGGTAACTGAACGTCTTATCTTGTCACTCACGTTTACATTCTATCTTGTTGTAGACAGAATTATAAATGCCTTGGTGTCAGACACGGCACAATGTACATCACTACGTAGTTTTCTAACAGAATGTCCTATCTTGTCACTCATACCTTCACATTTTGTCTTGTTGTTGATGGAATTATGAAAGTCTTGTGGTCAAACACGGCACCATGTACATAACAACATAATTTTCTAAATTTAAGGTAATTGAACATCCTATCTTGTTACTGACATTACATTACATCTTTTTTAGATGGAATTATGGATGCCCTTTTCTCAAACACGGGACCATGTACATCACTACGCAGTTTTCTAACAGAAATCCGTATCTTGTCACTCGCACCTATAGATTCCATCTTGTTGTTGATGGAATTATGAATGCCTTATGGTCAAACGCGACACCATGTATATAACGACATAGTTTTAAAAAATCGAGATAACGGAACATCCTATCTTGTCATTCACATTTACATTCCATCTTAATGTAGATGAAATTATGAATGCCTTGTACTAAAAAACGACACTATGTAATTCACTACTCTGTTTTCTAACAGAACGTAATACCTTGTCACTCACACCTTTCATCTTGTTGTTGATGGAAATATGAATGCCTTATGGTCAAACACGGCACCATGTATATAACGACATACTTTTCCAAATTTGAGGTGACTGAACGTCCTATCTTGTCAATCATGTTTACATTATATCTTGTTGTAGATAGAATTATGAATGCCTTATAGTAAAATATGGCAATATGTACATCACTATGTAGTTTTCTAACAGAACGTCGTTTCTTGTCACTCACATCTTTACATTCCAGCTTGTTGTTGATGGAATTATGAATGTCTTGCGGTCCAACACGGTACCATGTAAATAATGACATAATTATCTAATTTTAAGGTAACGGAACATCTTATCTTGTCACTCACGTTTACAATTCATCTTGTTGTAGATGGAATTATAAATGCCCTGTGGTCAAACACGGCACCATGTACATCAATACGTACTTTTCTAACAGAACGTCGTACCTTGTCACTCACACCTTAGATTACATCTTGTTGTTGTTGAAATTATGAATGCCTTATGATCAAACTCGACAGCATGTATATAACGACATAGTTTTCTAAATTTGAAAAAATTGAACGTCCTATCTCGTCACTCATGTTAACATTCCACCTTATTGTAGATGGAATTACAAATGACTTTTTGTGAAACACGGCACCATGTACATCACTATGTAGTTTTCTAAGAAAACGTCATATCTTGTCACTCACGACTTTGCATTCCATCTTGTTGTAAATGGAATTATGAATGCCTTGTAGTCAAACATGGCACCACGTATAAAATGACATAGTTTTCTAAATTTGAGGTAACAGAACGTCCTATCTCGTCACTCGCGTTTACATAACGTCTTGTTGTAGATGGAATCATGAATGCCTTGTTGTCAAACACGGCACCATGTACTTGACTGCATGGTTTTCTAACTGAACATATTTTCTTGTCACTCACATCTTTACATTTCATCTTGTTGTTGATGAAGTTATGAATGACTTGCGGTCAAACACGGCACCATGCATATAACGACATAGTTTTTTAATTTTGAGGTAAGTAAACGTCCTATCTTATCACTCATGTTTATATTTCATCTTGTTGTAGATGGAATTATGAATGCCTTGTTAAACACGACAACATGTACATCACTACAAAGTTCTCTAACAGAACGTCGTACCATGTCACTCACACCTTTATATTTCATCTTGATGTTAGTGGAATTATGAAAGTCTTGTAGTCAAACACAACACCATGTACATAACCACATAATTTTCTAAATTCAAGGTAACTAAACGTCCTATCTTGTCACTCACATTTATATTTCATCTTGTTATAGATGGAATTATGGATGCCCTTTTGTCAAACACGGGACCATGTACATCACTACGTAGTTTTCTAACATAAATTCGTATCTTGTCACTCACACCTTTACAATACATCTTGTTGTTGATGGAATTGTGAATGCCTTATTGTCAAACACGACACCATGGATATAACATAGTTTTCAAAATTTGAGATAATTTAACGTCATATCTTCTCACTCATGTTTACATTCCATCTTGTTGTAGATGACTTTGTTCTCAAATACGGCACCATGTAATTCACTATTCAGTTTTCTAACAGAACGTCATATCTTGTGACTCACACCTTTACATTCCAACTTGTTCATGGAATTATGAATGTCTTATTGTCAAACACGACACCAAGTATATAACGACATAGTTTTCCAAATTTGAGATAACTGAACGTCATATCTTGTCACTCACCTTTACATTCCATCTTGTTGTAGATGAAATTATGAATGCCTTGTTCTTAAATACGGCACCATATAATTCACTATTCAGTTTTCTAACAGAACGACGTATCTTGTCACTAACACCTTTACATTTCATCTTGTTGTTGATGGAAATACGAATGCCTTGTGGTCAAACACGACAAACATACTTTTCTAACTTTGAGGTGACTGAACGTCCTATCTTGTCAATCATGTTTACATTATATCTTGTTGTAGATAGATTTATGAATGCCTTGTACTAAAATATGGCAATATGTACATCACTATGTAGTTTTCTAACAGAACGTCATATCTTGTCACTCACATCTTTACATTCCATCATGTTAACGAAATTATGAAGGTCTTGCGATCAGACACGGCACCATGTATATAACGACATAGTTTTCTAAATTTTAGGTAACTGAACGTCTTACCATGTCACTCACGTTTACATTCCATCTTGTCGTAGATGAAATTAAGAATGCGTTGTTGTCAAACACGGCACCATATACATCACTACATAGTTTTCTAACAGAACGTTGTATCTTGTTAGTTACACCTTTACATCCCATCTTGTTGTTGATAGATATTATGAATGCCTTATTGTCAAACACGACACATTGTATATAACGACTTATTTTTCTAAAGTTGAGGTAAATGAACATCCTATTTTGTCACTCACTCTTACATTTCGTCTTCTTGTAGATGGAATTAAGCATGCCCTGTTATCAAATATGGCACCATGTAGTTTTCTAACAAAACGCCGTACCTTGTAACCCACACCTTTGCATTCCATCGTGTTGTTGATGAAATTATGAACGCTCAACGGCCAAACATGGTACTATATACATAACGATTTAGTTCTCTAAATTTGAGGTACTGAACGTCCCATTTTGTCACTCACGTTTACATTCCATCTTGTTGTAGATGGTATTATTAATGCCTTGCTGTCAAACACAACACCATGTATATCACTATATAGTTTTCTAACAGTACGTCATTTCTTATCACTCACACCTTTACATTCCAGCTTGATGTTGATGGAATTATGAATGTCTTGCGGTCAAACACGGCACCATGTAAATAACGGCATAATTTTCTAAATTTCAGGTAACTGAACGTCTTATCTTGTCACTCACGTTTACATTCTATCTTGTTGTAGACAGAATTATAAATGCCTTGGTGTCAGACACGGCACAATGTACATCACTACGTAGTTTTCTAACAGAATGTCCTATCTTGTCACTCATACCTTCACATTTTGTCTTGTTGTTGATGGAATTATGAAAGTCTTGTGGTCAAACACGGCACCATGTACATAACAACATAATTTTCTAAATTTAAGGTAATTGAACATCCTATCTTGTTACTGACATTACATTACATCTTTTTTAGATGGAATTATGGATGCCCTTTTCTCAAACACGGGACCATGTACATCACTACGCAGTTTTCTAACAGAAATCCGTATCTTGTCACTCGCACCTATAGATTCCATCTTGTTGTTGATGGAATTATGAATGCCTTATGGTCAAACGCGACACCATGTATATAACGACATAGTTTTAAAAAATCGAGATAACGGAACATCCTATCTTGTCATTCACATTTACATTCCATCTTAATGTAGATGAAATTATGAATGCCTTGTACTAAAAAACGACACTATGTAATTCACTACTCTGTTTTCTAACAGAACGTAATACCTTGTCACTCACACCTTTCATCTTGTTGTTGATGGAAATATGAATGCCTTATGGTCAAACACGGCACCATGTATATAACGACATACTTTTCCAAATTTGAGGTGACTGAACGTCCTATCTTGTCAATCATGTTTACATTATATCTTGTTGTAGATAGAATTATGAATGCCTTATAGTAAAATATGGCAATATGTACATCACTATGTAGTTTTCTAACAGAACGTCGTTTCTTGTCACTCACATCTTTACATTCCAGCTTGTTGTTGATGGAATTATGAATGTCTTGCGGTCCAACACGGTACCATGTAAATAATGACATAATTATCTAATTTTAAGGTAACGGAACATCTTATCTTGTCACTCACGTTTACAATTCATCTTGTTGTAGATGGAATTATAAATGCCCTGTGGTCAAACACGGCACCATGTACATCAATACGTACTTTTCTAACAGAACGTCGTACCTTGTCACTCACACCTTAGATTACATCTTGTTGTTGTTGAAATTATGAATGCCTTATGATCAAACTCGACAGCATGTATATAACGACATAGTTTTCTAAATTTGAAAAAATTGAACGTCCTATCTCGTCACTCATGTTAACATTCCACCTTATTGTAGATGGAATTACAAATGACTTTTTGTGAAACACGGCACCATGTACATCACTATGTAGTTTTCTAAGAAAACGTCATATCTTGTCACTCACGACTTTGCATTCCATCTTGTTGTAAATGGAATTATGAATGCCTTGTAGTCAAACATGGCACCACGTATAAAATGACATAGTTTTCTAAATTTGAGGTAACAGAACGTCCTATCTCGTCACTCGCGTTTACATAACGTCTTGTTGTAGATGGAATCATGAATGCCTTGTTGTCAAACACGGCACCATGTACTTGACTGCATGGTTTTCTAACTGAACATATTTTCTTGTCACTCACATCTTTACATTTCATCTTGTTGTTGATGAAGTTATGAATGACTTGCGGTCAAACACGGCACCATGCATATAACGACATAGTTTTTTAATTTTGAGGTAAGTAAACGTCCTATCTTATCACTCATGTTTATATTTCATCTTGTTGTAGATGGAATTATGAATGCCTTGTTAAACACGACAACATGTACATCACTACAAAGTTCTCTAACAGAACGTCGTACCATGTCACTCACACCTTTATATTTCATCTTGATGTTAGTGGAATTATGAAAGTCTTGTAGTCAAACACAACACCATGTACATAACCACATAATTTTCTAAATTCAAGGTAACTAAACGTCCTATCTTGTCACTCACATTTATATTTCATCTTGTTATAGATGGAATTATGGATGCCCTTTTGTCAAACACGGGACCATGTACATCACTACGTAGTTTTCTAACATAAATTCGTATCTTGTCACTCACACCTTTACAATACATCTTGTTGTTGATGGAATTGTGAATGCCTTATTGTCAAACACGACACCATGGATATAACATAGTTTTCAAAATTTGAGATAATTTAACGTCATATCTTCTCACTCATGTTTACATTCCATCTTGTTGTAGATGACTTTGTTCTCAAATACGGCACCATGTAATTCACTATTCAGTTTTCTAACAGAACGTCATATCTTGTGACTCACACCTTTACATTCCAACTTGTTCATGGAATTATGAATGTCTTATTGTCAAACACGACACCAAGTATATAACGACATAGTTTTCCAAATTTGAGATAACTGAACGTCATATCTTGTCACTCACCTTTACATTCCATCTTGTTGTAGATGAAATTATGAATGCCTTGTTCTTAAATACGGCACCATATAATTCACTATTCAGTTTTCTAACAGAACGACGTATCTTGTCACTAACACCTTTACATTTCATCTTGGTGTTGATGGAAATACGAATGCCTTGTGGTCAAACACGACAAACATACTTTTCTAACTTTGAGGTGACTGAACGTCCTATCTTGTCAATCATGTTTACATTATATCTTGTTGTAGATAGATTTATGAATGCCTTGTACTAAAATATGGAAATATGTACATCACTATGTAGTTTTCTAACAGAATGTCATATCTTGTCACTCACATCTTTACATTCCATCATGTTAACGAAATTATGAAGGTCTTGCGATCAGACACGGCACCATGTATATAACGACATAGTTTTCTAAATTTTAGGTAACTGAACGTCTTACCATGTCACTCACGTTTACATTCCATCTTGTCGTAGATGAAATTAAGAATGCGTTGTTGTCAAACACGGCACCATATACATCACTACATAGTTTTCTAACAGAACGTTGTATCTTGTTAGTTACACCTTTACATCCCATCTTGTTGTTGATAGATATTATGAATGCCTTATTGTCAAACACGACACATTGTATATAACGACTTATTTTTCTAAAGTTGAGGTAAATGAACATCCTATTTTGTCACTCACTCTTACATTTCGTCTTCTTGTAGATGGAATTAAGCATGCCCTGTTATCAAATATGGCACCATGTAGTTTTCTAACAAAACGCCGTACCTTGTAACCCACACCTTTGCATTCCATCGTGTTGTTGATGAAATTATGAACGCTCAGCGGCCAAACGTGGTACTATATACATAACGATTTAGTTCTCTAAATTTGAGGTACTGAACGTCCCATTTTGTCACTCACGTTTACATTCCATCCTGTTGTAGATGGAATTATTAATGCCTTGTTGTCAAACACAACACCATGTATATCACTATATAGTTTTCTAACAGTACGTCATTTCTTATCACTCACACCTTTACATTCCAGCTTGATGTTGATGGAATTATGAATGTTTTGCGGTCAAACACGGCACCATGTAAATAACGGCATAATTTTCTAAATTTCAGGTAACTGAACATCTTATCTTGTCACTCACATTTACATTCTATCTTGTTGTAGACAGAATTATAAATGCCTTGGTGTCAGACACGGCACAATGTACATCACTACGTAGTTTTCTAACAGAATGTCCTATCTTGTCACTCATACCTTCACATTTTGTCTTGTTGTTGATGGAATTATGAAAGTCTTGTGGTCAAACACGGCACCATGTACATAACAACATAATTTTCTAAATTTAAGGTAATTGAACATCCTATCTTGTTACTGACATTACATTACATCTTTTTTAGATGGAATTATGGATGCCCTTTTCTCAAACACGGGACCATGTACATCACTACGCAGTTTTCTAACAGAAATCCGTATCTTGTCACTCGCACCTATAGATTCCATCTTGTTGTTGATGGAATTATGAATGCCTTATGGTCAAACGCGACACCATGTATATAACGACATAGTTTTAAAAAATCGAGATAACGGAACATCCTATCTTGTCATTCACATTTACATTCCATCTTAATGTAGATGAAATTATGAATGCCTTGTACTAAAAAACGACACTATGTAATTCACTACTCTGTTTTCTAACAGAACGTAATACCTTGTCACTCACACCTTTCATCTTGTTGTTGATGGAAATATGAATGCCTTATGGTCAAACACGGCACCATGTATATAACGACATACTTTTCCAAATTTGAGGTGACTGAACGTCCTATCTTGTCAATCATGTTTACATTATATCTTGTTGTAGATAGAATTATGAATGCCTTATAGTAAAATATGGCAATATGTACATCACTATGTAGTTTTCTAACAGAACGTCGTTTCTTGTCACTCACATCTTTACATTCCAGCTTGTTGTTGATGGAATTATGAATGTCTTGCGGTCCAACACGGTACCATGTAAATAATGACATAATTATCTAATTTTAAGGTAACGGAACATCTTATCTTGTCACTCACGTTTACAATTCATCTTGTTGTAGATGGAATTATAAATGCCCTGTGGTCAAACACGGCACCATGTACATCAATACGTACTTTTCTAACAGAACGTCGTACCTTGTCACTCACACCTTAGATTACATCTTGTTGTTGTTGAAATTATGAATGCCTTATGATCAAACTCGACAGCATGTATATAACGACATAGTTTTCTAAATTTGAAAAAATTGAACGTCCTATCTCGTCACTCATGTTAACATTCCACCTTATTGTAGATGGAATTACAAATGACTTTTTGTGAAACACGGCACCATGTACATCACTATGTAGTTTTCTAAGAAAACGTCATATCTTGTCACTCACGACTTTGCATTCCATCATGTTGTAAATGGAATTATGAATGCCTTGTAGTCAAACATGGCACCACGTATAAAATGACATAGTTTTCTAAATTTGAGGTAACAGAACGTCCTATCTCGTCACTCGCGTTTACATAACGTCTTGTTGTAGATGGAATCATGAATGCCTTGTTGTCAAACACGGCACCATGTACTTGACTGCATGGTTTTCTAACTGAACATATTTTCTTGTCACTCACATCTTTACATTTCATCTTGTTGTTGATGAAGTTATGAATGACTTGCGGTCAAACACGGCACCATGCATATAACGACATAGTTTTTTAATTTTGAGGTAAGTAAACGTCCTATCTTATCACTCATGTTTATATTTCATCTTGTTGTAGATGGAATTATGAATGCCTTGTTAAACACGACAACATGTACATCACTACAAAGTTCTCTAACAGAACGTCGTACCATGTCACTCACACCTTTATATTTCATCTTGATGTTAGTGGAATTATGAAAGTCTTGTAGTCAAACACAACACCATGTACATAACCACATAATTTTCTAAATTCAAGGTAACTAAACGTCCTATCTTGTCACTCACATTTATATTTCATCTTGTTGTAGATGGAATTATGGATGCCCTTTTGTCAAACACGGGACCATGTACATCACTACGTAGTTTTCTAACATAAATTCGTATCTTGTCACTCACACCTTTACAATACATCTTGTTGTTGATGGAATTGTGAATGCCTTATTGTCAAACACGACACCATGGATATAACATAGTTTTCAAAATTTGAGATAATTTAACGTCATATCTTCTCACTCATGTTTACATTCCATCTTGTTGTAGATGACTTTGTTCTCAAATACGGCACCATGTAATTCACTATTCAGTTTTCTAACAGAACGTCATATCTTGTGACTCACACCTTTACATTCCAACTTGTTCATGGAATTATGAATGTCTTATTGTCAAACACGACACCAAGTATATAACGACATAGTTTTCCAAATTTGAGATAACTGAACGTCATATCTTGTCACTCACCTTTACATTCCATCTTGTTGTAGATGAAATTATGAATGCCTTGTTCTTAAATACGGCACCATATAATTCACTATTCAGTTTTCTAACAGAACGACGTATCTTGTCACTAACACCTTTACATTTCATCTTGGTGTTGATGGAAATACGAATGCCTTGTGGTCAAACACGACAAACATACTTTTCTAACTTTGAGGTGACTGAACGTCCTATCTTGTCAATCATGTTTACATTATATCTTGTTGTAGATAGATTTATGAATGCCTTGTACTAAAATATGGAAATATGTACATCACTATGTAGTTTTCTAACAGAACGTCATATCTTGTCACTCACATCTTTACTTTCCATCATGTTAACGAAATTATGAAGGTCTTGCGATCAGACACGGCACCATGTATATAACGACATAGTTTTCTAAATTTTAGGTAACTGAACGTCTTACCATGTCACTCACGTTTACATTCCATCTTGTCGTAGATGAAATTAAGAATGCGTTGTTGTCAAACACGGCACCATATACATCACTACATAGTTTTCTAACAGAACGTTGTATCTTGTTAGTTACACCTTTACATCCCATCTTGTTGTTGATAGATATTATGAATGCCTTATTGTCAAACACGACACATTGTATATAACGACTTATTTTTCTAAAGTTGAGGTAAATGAACATCCTATTTTGTCACTCACTCTTACATTTCGTCTTCTTGTAGATGGAATTAAGCATGCCCTCTTATCAAATATGGCACCATGTAGTTTTCTAACAAAACGCTGTACCTTGTAACCCACACCTTTGCATTCCATCGTGTTGTTGATGAAATTATGAACGCTCAGCGGCCAAACGTGGTACTATATACATAACGATTTAGTTCTCTAAATTTGAGGTACTGAACGTCCCATTTTGTCACTCACGTTTACATTCCATCCTGTTGTAGATGGTATTATTAATGCCTTGCTGTCAAACACAACACCATGTATATCACTATATAGTTTTCTAACAGTACGTCATTTCTTATCACTCACACCTTTACATTCCAGCTTGATGTTGATGGAATTATGAATGTCTTGCGGTCAAACACGGCACCATGTAAATAACGGCATAATTTTCTAAATTTCAGGTAACTGAACGTCTGATCTTGTCATTCACGTTTACATTCTATCTTGTAACGACACTATGTAATTCACTACTCTGTTTTCTAACAGAACGTAATACCTTGTCACTCACACCTTTCATCTTGTTGTTGATGGAAATATGAATGCCTTATGGTCAAACACGGCACCATGTATATAACGACATACTTTTCCAAATTTGAGGTGACTGAACGTCCTATCTTGTCAATCATGTTTACATCATATCTTGTTGTAGATAGAATTATGAATGCCTTATAGTAAAATATGGCAATATGTACATCACTATGTAGTTTTCTAACAGAACGTCGTTTCTTGTCACTCACATCTTTACATTCCAGCTTGTTGTTGATGGAATTATGAATGTCTTGCGGTCCAACACGGCACCATGTAAATAATGACATAATTATCTAATTTTAAGGTAACAGAACATCTTATCTTGTCACTCACGTTTACATTTCATCTTGTTGTAGATGGAATTATAAATGCCCTGTGGTCAAACACGGCACCATGTACATCAATACGTAGTTTTCTAACAGAACGTCGTACCTTGTCACTCACACCTTAGATTACATCTTGTTGTTGTTGAAATTATGAATGCCTTATGATCAAACTCGACAGCATGTATATAACGACATAGTTTTCTAAATTTGAAAAAATTGAACGTCCTATCTCGTCACTCATGTTAACATTCCACCTTATTGTAGATGGAATTACAAATGACTTTTTGTGAAACACGGCACCATGTACATCACTATGTAGTTTTCTAAGAAAACGTCATATCTTGTCACTCACGACTTTGCATTCCATCTTGTTGTAAATGGAATTATGAATGCCTTGTAGTCAAACATGGCTCCACGTATAAAATGACATAGTTTTCTAAATTTCAGGTAACAGAACGTCCTATCTCGTCACTCGCGTTTACATAACGTCTTGTTGTAGATGGAATCATGAATGCCTTGTTGTCAAACACGGCACCATGTACTTGACTGCATGGTTTTCTAACTGAACATATTTTCTTGTCACTCACATCTTTACATTTCATCTTGTTGTTGATGAAGTTATGAATGACTTGCGGTCAAACACGGCACCATGCATATAACGACATAGTTTTTTAATTTTGAGGTAAGTAAACGTCCTATCTTATCACTCATGTTTATATTTCATCCTGTTGTAGATGGAATTATGAATGCCTTGTTAAACACGACAACATGTACATCACTACAAAGTTCTCTAACAGAACGCCGTACCATGTCACTCACACCTTTATATTTCATCTTGATGTTAGTGGAATTATGAAAGTCTTGTAGTCAAACACAACACCATGTACATAACCACATAATTTTCTAAATTCAAGGTAACTAAACGTCCTATCTTGTCACTCACATTTATATTTCATCTTGTTGTAGATGGAATTATGGATGCCCTTTTGTCAAACACGGGACCATGTACATCACTACGTAGTTTTCTAACATAAATTCGTATCTTGTCACTCACACCTTTACAATGCATCTTGTTGTTGATGGAATTGTGAATGCCTTATTGTCAAACACGACACCATGGATATAACATAGTTTTCAAAATTTGAGATAATTTAATGTCATATCTTCTCACTCATGTTTACATTCCATCTTGTTGTAGATGACTTTGTTCTCAAATACGGCACCATGTAATTCACTATTCAGTTTTCTAACAGAACGTCATATCTTGTGACTCACACCTTTACATTCCAACTTGTTCATGGAATTATGAATGTCTTATTGTCAAACACGACACCAAGTATATAACGACATAGTTTTCCAAATTTGAGATAACTGAACGTCATATCTTGTCACTCACCTTTACATTCCATCTTGTTGTAGATGAAATTATGAATGCCTTGTTCTTAAATACGGCACCATATAATTCACTATTCAGTTTTCTAACAGAACGACGTATCTTGTCACTAACACCTTTACATTTCATCTTGGTGTTGATGGAAATACGAATGCGTTGTGGTCAAACACGACAAACATACTTTTCTAACTTTGAGGTGACTGAACGTCCTATCTTGTCAATCATGTTTACATTATATCTTGTTGTAGATAGATTTATGAATGCCTTGTACTAAAATATGGAAATATGTACATCACTATGTAGTTTTCTAACAGAACGTCATATCTTGTCACTCACATCTTTACTTTCCATCATGTTAACGAAATTATGAAGGTCTTGCGATCAGACACGGCACCATGTATATAACGACATAGTTTTCTAAATTTTAGGTAACTGAACGTCTTACCATGTCACTCACGTTTACATTCCATCTTGTCGTAGATGAAATTAAGAATGCGTTGTTGTCAAACACGGCACCATATACATCACTACATAGTTTTCTAACAGAACGTTGTATCTTGTTAGTTACACCTTTACATCCCATCTTGTTGTTGATAGATATTATGAATGCCTTATTGTCAAACACGACACATTGTATATAACGACTTATTTTTCTAAAGTTGAGGTAAATGAACATCCTATCTTGTCACTCACTCTTACATTTCGTCTTCTTGTAGATGGAATTAAGCATGCCCTGTTATCAAATATGGCACCATGTAGTTTTCTAACAAAACGCCGTACCTTGTAACCCACACCTTTGCATTCCATCGTGTTGTTGATGAAATTATGAACGCTCAGCGGCCAAACGTGGTACTATATACATACCGATTTAGTTCTCTAAATTTGAGGTACTGAACGTCCCATTTTGTCACTCACGTTTACATTCCATCTTGTTGTAGATGGAATTATTAATGCCTTGTTGTCAAACACAACACCATGTATATCACTATATAATTTTCCAACAGTACGTCATTTCTTATCACTCACACCTTTACATTCCAGCTTGATGTTGATGGAATTATGAATGTCTTGCGGTCAAAACACGGCACCATGTAAATAACGGCATAATTTTCTAAATTTCAGGTAACTGAACGTCTTATCTTAACACTCACGTTTACATTCTATCTTGTTGTAGATGGAATTATAAATGCCTTGGTGTCAGACACGGCACAATGTACATCACTACGTAGTTTTCTAACAGAATGTCCTATCTTGTCACTCATACTTTCACATTTTGTCTTGTTGTTGATGGAATTATGAAAGTCTTGTGGTCAAACACGGCACCATGTACATAACAACATAATTTTTTTAAATTTAAGGTAATTGAACATCCTATCTTGTCACTCACGTTACATTACATCTTTTTTAGATGGAATTATGGATGCCCTTTTCTCAAACACGGGACCATGTACATCACTACGCAGTTTTCTAACAGAAATCCGTATCTTGTCACTCGCACCTATAGATTCCATCTTGTTGTTGATGGAATTATGAATGCCTTATGGTCAAACACGACACCATGTATATAACGACATAGTTTTAAAAAATCCAGATAACGGAACATCCTATCTTGTCATTCACATTTACATTCCATCTTAATGTAGATGAAATTATGAATGCCTTGTACTAAAAAACGACACTATGTAATTCACTACTCTGTTTTCTAACAGAACGTAATACCTTGTCACTCACACCTTTCATCTTGTTGTTGATGGAAATATGAATGCCTTATGGTCAAACACAGCACCATGTATATAACGACATACTTTTCCAAATTTGAGGTAACTGAACGTCCTATCTTGTCAATCATGTTTACATCATATCTTGTTGTAGATAGAATTATGAATGCCTTATAGTAAAATATGGCAATATGTACATCACTATGTAGTTTTCTAACAGAACGTCGTTTGTACATCACTATGTAGTTTTCTAACAGAACGTCGTTTCTTGTCACTCACATCTTTACATTCCAGCTTGTTGTTGATGGAATTATGAATGTCTTGCGGTCCAACACGGCACCATGTAAATAATGATATAATTATCTAATTTTAAGGTAACGGAACATCTTATCTTGTCACTCACGTTTACAATTCATCTTGTTGTAGATGGAATTATAAATGCCCTGTGGTCAAACACGGCACCATGTACATCAATACGTAGTTTTCTAACAGAACGTCGTACCTTGTCACTCACACCTTAGATTACATCTTGTTGTTGTTGAAATTATGAATGCCTTATGATCAAACTCGACAGCATGTATATAACGACATAGTTTTCTAAATTTGAAAAAATTGAACGTCCTATCTCGTCACTCATGTTAACATTCCACCTTATTGTAGATGGAATTACAAATGACTTTTTGTGAAACACGGCACCATGTACATCACTATGTAGTTTTCTAAGAAAACGTCATATCTTGTCACTCACGACTTTGCATTCCATCTTGTTGTAAATGGAATTATGAATGCCTGGTAGTCAAACATGGCTCCACGTATAAAATGACATAGTTTTCTAAATTTCAGGTAACAGAACGTCCTATCTCGTCACTCGCGTTTACATAACGTCTTGTTGTAGATGGAATCATGAATGCCTTGTTGTCAAACACGGCACCATGTACTTGACTGCATGGTTTTCTAACTGAACATATTTTCTTGTCACTCACATTTTTACATTTCATCTTGTTGTTGATGAAGTTATGAATGACTTGCGGTCAAACACGGCACCATGCATATAACGACATAGTTTTTTAATTTTGAGGTAAGTAAACGTCCTATCTTATCACTCATGTTTATATTTCATCTTGTTGTAGATGGAATTATGAATGCCTTGTTAAACACGACAACATGTACATCACTACAAAGTTCTCTAACAGAACGCCGTACCATGTCACTCACACCTTTATATTTCATCTTGATGTTAGTGGAATTATGAAAGTCTTGTAGTCAAACACAACACCATGTACATAACCACATAATTTTCTAAATTCAAGGTAACTAAACGTCCTATCTTGTCACTCACATTTATATTTCATCTTGTTGTAGATGGAATTATGGATGCCCTTTTGTCAAACACGGGACCATGTACATCACTACGTAGTTTTCTAACATAAATTCGTATCTTGTCACTCACACCTTTACAATGCATCTTGTTGTTGATGGAATTGTGAATGCCTTATTGTCAAACACGACACCATGGATATAACATAGTTTTCAAAATTTGAGATAATTTAACGTCATATCTTGTCACTCATGTTTACATTCCATCTTGTTGTAGATGACTTTGTTCTCAAATACGGCACCATGTAATTCACTATTCAGTTTTCTAACAGAACGTCATATCTTGTGACTCACACCTTTACATTCCAACTTGTTCATGGAATTATGAATGTCTTATTGTCAAACACGACACCAAGTATATAACGACATAGTTTTCCAAATTTGAGATAACTGAACGTCATATCTTGTCACTCACCTTTACATTCCATCTTGTTGTAGATGAAATTATGAATGCCTTGTTCTTAAATACGGCACCATATAATTCACTATTCAGTTTTCTAACAGAACGTCGTATCTTGTCACTAACACCTTTACATTTCATCTTGGTGTTGATGGAAATACGAATGCCTTGTGGTCAAACACGACAAACATACTTTTCTAACTTTGAGGTGACTGAACGTCCTATCGTGTCAATCATGTTTACATTATATCTTGTTGTAGATAGATTTATGAATGCCTTGTACTAAAATATGGCAATATGTACATCACTATGTAGTTTTCTAACAGAACGTCATATCTTGTCACTCACATCTTTACATTCCATCATGTTAACGAAATTATGAAGGTCTTGCGATCAGACACGGCACCATGTATATAACGACATAGTTTTCTAAATTTTAGGTAACTGAACGTCTTACCATGTCACTCACGTTTACATTCCATCTTGTCGTAGATGAAATTAAGAATGCGTTGTTGTCAAACACGGCACCATATACATCACTACATAGTTTTCTAACAGAACGTTGTATCTTGTTAGTTACACCTTTGCATCCCATCCTGTTGTTGATAGATATTATGAATGCCTTATTGTCAAACACGACACATTGTATATAACGACTTATTTTTCTAAAGTTGAGGTAAATGAACATCCTATCTTGTCACTCACTCTTACATTTCATCTTCTTGTAGATGGAATTAAGCATGCCCTCTTATCAAATATGGCACCATGTAGTTTTCTAACAAAACGCCGTACCTTGTAACCCACACCTTTGCATTCCATTGTGTTGTTGATGAAATTATGAACGCTCAACGGCCAAACATGGTACTATATACATAACGATTTAGTTCTCTAAATTTGAGGTACTGAACGTCCCATTTTGTCACTCACGTTTACATTCCATCTTGTTGTAGATGGTATTATTAATGCCTTGCTGTCAAACACAACACCATGTATATCACTATATAGTTTTCTAACAGTACGTCATTTCTTATCACTCACACCTTTACATTCCAGCTTGATGTTGATGGAATTATGAATGTCTTGCGGTCAAACACGGCACCATGTAAATAACGGCATAATTTTCTAAATTTCAGGTAACTGAACGTCTTATCTTGTCACTCACGTTTACATTCTATCTTGTTGTAGATGGAATTATAAATGCCTTGGTGTCAGACACGGCACAATGTACATCACTACATAGTTTTCTAACAGAATGTCCTATCTTGTCACTCATACCTTCACATTTTGTCTTGTTGTTGATGGAATTATGAAAGTCTTGTGGTCAAACACGGCACCATGTACATAACAACATAATTTTCTAAATTTAAGGTAATTGAACATCCTATCTTGTCACTCACGTTACATTACATCTTTTTTAGATGGAATTATGGATGCCCTTTTCTCAAACACGGGACCATGTACATCACTACGCAGTTTTCTAACAGAAATCCGTATCTTGTCACTCGCACCTATAGATTCCATCTTGTTGTTGATGGAATTATGAATGCCTTATGGTCAAACACGACACCATGTATATAACGACATAGTTTTAAAAAATCGAGATAACGGAACATCCTATCTTGTCATTCACATTTACATTCCATCTTAATGTAGATGAAATTATGAATGCCTTGTACTAAAAAACGACACTATGTAATTCACTACTCTGTTTTCTAACAGAACGTAATACCTTGTCACTCACACCTTTCATCTTGTTGTTGATGGAAATATGAATGCCTTATGGTCAAACACGGCACCATGTATATAACGACATACTTTTCCAAATTTGAGGTGACTGAACGTCCTATCTTGTCAATCATGTTTACATTATATCTTGTTGTAGATAGAATTATGAATGCTTTATAGTAAAATATGGCAATATGTACATCACTATGTAGTTTTCTAACAGAACGTCGTTTCTTGTCACTCACATCTTTACATTCCAGCTTGTTGTTGATGGAATTATGAATGTCTTGCGGTCCAACACGGCACCATGTAAATAATGACATAATTATCTAATTTTAAGGTAACGGAACATCTTATCTTGTCACTCACGTTTACATTTCATCTTGTTGTAGATGGAATTATAAATGCCCTGTGGTCAAACACGGCACCATGTACATCAATACGTAGTTTTCTAACAGAACGTCGTACCTTGTCACTCACACCTTACATTACATCTTGTTGTTGTTGAAATTATGAATGCCTTATGATCAAACTCGACAGCATGTATATAACGACATAGTTTTCTAAATTTGAAAAAATTGAACGTCCTATCTCGTCACTCATGTTAACATTCCACCTTATTGTAGATGGAATTACAAATGACTTTTTGTGAAACACGGCACCATGTACATCACTATGTAGTTTTCTAAGAAAACGTCATATCTTGTCACTCACGACTTTGCATTCCATCTTGTTGTAAATGGAATTATGAATGCCTTGTAGTCAAACATGGCACCACGTATAAAATGACATAGTTTTCTAAATTTGAGGTAACAGAACGTCCTATCTCGTCACTCGCGTTTACATAACGTCTTGTTGTAGATGGAATCATGAATGCCTTGTTGTCAAACACGGCACCATGTACTTGACTGCATGGTTTTCTAACTGAACATATTTTCTTGTCACTCACATCTTTACATTTCATCTTGTTGTTGATGAAGTTATGAATGACTTGCGGTCAAACACGGCACCATGCATATAACGACATAGTTTTTTAATTTTGAGGTAAGTAAACGTCCTATCTTATCACTCATGTTTATATTTCATCTTGTTGTAGATGGAATTATGAATGCCTTGTTAAACACGACAACATGTACATCACTACAAAGTTCTCTAACAGAACGTCGTACCATGTCACTCACACCTTTATATTTCATCTTGATGTTAGTGGAATTATGAAAGTCTTGTAGTCAAACACAACACCATGTACATAACCACATAATTTTCTAAATTCAAGGTAACTAAACGTCCTATCTTGTCACTCACATTTATATTTCATCTTGTTATAGATGGAATTATGGATGCCCTTTTGTCAAACACGGGACCATGTACATCACTACGTAGTTTTCTAACATAAATTCGTATCTTGTCACTCACACCTTTACAATGCATCTTGTTGTTGATGGAATTGTGAATGCCTTATTGTCAAACACGACACCATGGATATAACATAGTTTTCAAAATTTGAGATAATTTAACGTCATATCTTCTCACTCATGTTTACATTCCATCTTGTTGTAGATGACTTTGTTCTCAAATACGGCACCATGTAATTCACTATTCAGTTTTCTAACAGAACGTCATATCTTGTGACTCACACCTTTACATTCCAACTTGTTCATGGAATTATGAATGTCTTATTGTCAAACACGACACCAAGTATATAACGACATAGTTTTCCAAATTTGAGATAACTGAACGTCATATCTTGTCACTCACCTTTACATTCCATCTTGTTGTAGATGAAATTATGAATGCCTTGTTCTTAAATACGGCACCATATAATTCACTATTCAGTTTTCTAACAGAACGACGTATCTTGTCACTAACACCTTTACATTTCATCTTGGTGTTGATGGAAATACGAATGCCTTGTGGTCAAACACGACAAACATACTTTTCTAACTTTGAGGTGACTGAACGTCCTATCTTGTCAATCATGTTTACATTATATCTTGTTGTAGATAGATTTATGAATGCCTTGTACTAAAATGTGGAAATATGTACATCACTATGTAGTTTTCTAACAGAATGTCATATCTTGTCACTCACATCTTTACATTCCATCATGTTAACGAAATTATGAAGGTCTTGCGATCAGACACGGCACCATGTATATAACGACATAGTTTTCTAAATTTTAGGTAACTGAACGTCTTACCATGTCACTCACGTTTACATTCCATCTTGTCGTAGATGAAATTAAGAATGCGTTGTTGTCAAACACGGCACCATATACATCACTACATAGTTTTCTAACAGAACGTTGTATCTTGTTAGTTACACCTTTACATCCCATCTTGTTGTTGATAGATATTATGAATGCCTTATTGTCAAACACGACACATTGTATATAACGACTTATTTTTCTAAAGTTGAGGTAAATGAACATCCTATTTTGTCACTCACTCTTACATTTCGTCTTCTTGTAGATGGAATTAAGCATGCCCTGTTATCAAATATGGCACCATGTAGTTTTCTAACAAAACGCCGTACCTTGTAACCCACACCTTTGCATTCCATCGTGTTGTTGATGAAATTATGAACGCTCAGCGGCCAAACGTGGTACTATATACATACCGATTTAGTTCTCTAAATTTGAGGTACTGAACGTCCCATTTTGTCACTCACGTTTACATTCCATCCTGTTGTAGATGGAATTATTAATGCCTTGTTGTCAAACACAACACCATGTATATCACTATATAGTTTTCTAACAGTACGTCATTTCTTATCACTCACACCTTTACATTCCAGCTTGATGTTGATGGAATTATGAATGTCTTGCGGTCAAACATGGCACCATGTAAATAACGGCATAATTTTCTAAATTTCAGGTAACTGAACATCTTATCTTGTCACTCACATTTACATTCTATCTTGTTGTAGACAGAATTATAAATGCCTTGGTGTCAGACACGGCACAATGTACATCACTACGTAGTTTTCTAACAGAATGTCCTATCTTGTCACTCATACCTTCACATTTTGTCTTGTTGTTGATGGAATTATGAAAGTCTTGTGGTCAAACACGGCACCATGTACATAACAACATAATTTTCTAAATTTAAGGTAATTGAACATCCTATCTTGTTACTGACATTACATTACATCTTTTTTAGATGGAATTATGGATGCCCTTTTCTCAAACACGGGACCATGTACATCACTACGCAGTTTTCTAACAGAAATCCGTATCTTGTCACTCGCACCTATAGATTCCATCTTGTTGTTGATGGAATTATGAATGCCTTATGGTCAAACGCGACACCATGTATATAACGACATAGTTTTAAAAAATCGAGATAACGGAACATCCTATCTTGTCATTCACATTTACATTCCATCTTAATGTAGATGAAATTATGAATGCCTTGTACTAAAAAACGACACTATGTAATTCACTACTCTGTTTTCTAACAGAACGTAATACCTTGTCACTCACACCTTTCATCTTGTTGTTGATGGAAATATGAATGCCTTATGGTCAAACACGGCACCATGTATATAACGACATACTTTTCCAAATTTGAGGTGACTGAACGTCCTATCTTGTCAATCATGTTTACATTATATCTTGTTGTAGATAGAATTATGAATGCCTTATAGTAAAATATGGCAATATGTACATCACTATGTAGTTTTCTAACAGAACGTCGTTTCTTGTCACTCACATCTTTACATTCCAGCTTGTTGTTGATGGAATTATGAATGTCTTGCGGTCCAACACGGTACCATGTAAATAATGACATAATTATCTAATTTTAAGGTAACGGAACATCTTATCTTGTCACTCACGTTTACAATTCATCTTGTTGTAGATGGAATTATAAATGCCCTGTGGTCAAACACGGCACCATGTACATCAATACGTACTTTTCTAACAGAACGTCGTACCTTGTCACTCACACCTTAGATTACATCTTGTTGTTGTTGAAATTATGAATGCCTTATGATCAAACTCGACAGCATGTATATAACGACATAGTTTTCTAAATTTGAAAAAATTGAACGTCCTATCTCGTCACTCATGTTAACATTCCACCTTATTGTAGATGGAATTACAAATGACTTTTTGTGAAACACGGCACCATGTACATCACTATGTAGTTTTCTAAGAAAACGTCATATCTTGTCACTCACGACTTTGCATTCCATCTTGTTGTAGATGACTTTGTTCTCAAATACGGCACCATGTAATTCACTATTCAGTTTTCTAACAGAACGTCATATCTTGTGACTCACACCTTTACATTCCAACTTGTTCATGGAATTATGAATGTCTTATTGTCAAACACGACACCAAGTATATAACGACATAGTTTTCAAAATTTGAGATAACTGAACGTCATATCTTGTCACTCACCTTTACATTCCATCTTGTTGTAGATGAAATTATGAATGCCTTGTTCTTAAATACGGCACCATATAATTCACTATTCAGTTTCCAAACAGAACGTCGTATCTTGTCACTAACACCTTTACATTTCATCTTGGTGTTGATGGAAATACGAATGCCTTGTGGTCAAACACGACAAACATACTTTTCTAACTTTGAGGTGATTGAACGTCCTATCTTGTCAATCATGTTTACATTATATCTTGTTGTAGATAGATTTATGAATGCCTTGTACTAAAATATGGCAATATGTACATCACTATGTAGTTTTCTAACAGAACGTCATATCTTGTCACTCACATCTTTACATTCCATCATGTTAACGAAATTATGAAGGTCTTGCGATCAGACACGGCACCATGTATATAACGACATAGTTTTCTAAATTTTAGGTAACTGAACGTCTTACCATGTCACTCACGTTTACATTCCATCTTGTCGTAGATGAAATTAAGAATGCGTTGTTGTCAAACACGGCACCATATACATCTCTACATAGTTTTCTAACAGAACGTTGTATCTTGTTAGTTACACCTTTACATCCCATCTTGTTGTTGATAGATATTATGAATGCCTTATTGTCAAACACGACACATTGTATATAACGACTTATTTTTCTAAAGTTGAGGTAAATGAACATCCTATCTTGTCACTCACTCTTACATTTCGTCTTCTTGTAGATGGAATTAAGCATGCCCTGTTATCAAATATGGCACCATGTAGTTTTCTAACAAAACGCCGTACCTTGTAACCCACACCTTTGCATTCCATCGTGTTGTTGATGAAATTATGAACGCTCAGCGGCCAAACGTGGTACTATATACATACCGATTTAGTTCTCTAAATTTGAGGTACTGAACGTCCCATTTTGTCACTCACGTTTACATTCCATCTTGTTGTAGATGGAATTATTAATGCCTTGTTGTCAAACACAACACCATGTATATCACTATATAATTTTCTAACAGTACGTCATTTCTTATCACTCACACCTTTACATTCCAGCTTGATGTTGATGGAATTATGAATGTCTTGCGGTCAAACACGGCACCATGTAAATAACGGCATAATTTTCTAAATTTCAGGTAACTGAACGTCTTATCTTGTCACTCACGTTTACATTCTATCTTGTTGTAGATGGAATTATAAATGCCTTGGTGTCAGACACGGCACAATGTACATCACTACGTAGTTTTCTAACAGAATGTCCTATCTTGTCACTCAAACCTTCACATTTAGTCTTGTTGTTGATGGAATTATGAAAGTCTTGTGGTCCAACACGGCACCATGTACATAACAACATAATTTTCTAAATTTAAGGTAATTGAACATCCTATCTTGTCACTCACGTTACATTACATCTTTTTTAGATGGAATTATGGATGCCCTTTTCTCAAACACGGGACCATGTACATCACTACGCAGTTTTCTAACAGAAATCTGTATCTTGTCACTCGCACCTATAGATTCCATCTTGTTGTTGATGGAATTATGAATGCCTTATGGTCAAACACGACACCATGTATATAACGACATAGTTTTAAAAATTCGAGATAACGGAACATCCTATCTTGTCATTCACATTTACATTCCATCTTAATGTAGATGAAATTATGAATGCCTTGTACTAAAAAACGACACTATGTAATTCACTACTCTGTTTTCTAACAGAACGTAATATCTTGTCACTCACACCTTTCATCTTGTTGTTGATGGAAATATGAATGCCTTATGGTCAAACACGGCACCATGTATATAACGACATACTTTTCCAAATTTGAGGTGACTGAACGTCCTATCTTGTCAATCATGTTTACATTATATCTTGTTGTAGATAGAATTATGAATGCCTTATAGTAAAATATGGCAATATGTACATCACTATGTAGTTTTCTAACAGAACGTCGTTTCTTGTCACTCACATCTTTACATTCCAGCTTGTTGTTGATGGAATTATGAATGTCTTGCGGTCCAACACGGCACCATGTAAATAATGACATAATTATCTAATTTTAAGGTAACGGAACATCTTATCTTGTCACTCACGTTTACATTTCATCTTGTTGTAGATGGAATTATAAATGCCCTGTGGTCAAACACGGCACCATGTACATCAATACGTAGTTTTCTAACAGAACGCCGTACCTTGTCACTCACACCTTACATTACATCTTGTTGTTGTTGAAATTATGAATGCCTTATGATCAAACTCGACAGCATGTATATAACGACATAGTTTTCTAAATTTGAAAAAATTGAACGTCCTATCTCGTCACTCATGTTAACATTCCACCTTATTGTAGATGGAATTACAAATGACTTTTTGTGAAACAGGGCACCATGTACATCACTATGTAGTTTTCTAAGAAAACGTCATATCTTGTCACTCACGACTTTGCATTCCATCTTGTTGTAAATGGAATTATGAATGCCTTGTAGTCAAACATGGCTCCACGTATAAAATGACATAGTTTTCTAAATTTCAGGTAACAGAACGTCCTATCTCGTCACTCGCGTTTACATAACGTCTTGTTGTAGATGGAATCATGAATGCCTTGTTGTCAAACACGGCACCATGTACTTGACTGCATGGTTTTCTAACTGAACATATTTTCTTGTCACTCACATCTTTACATTTCATCTTGTTGTTGATGAAGTTATGAATGACTTGCGGTCAAACACGGCACCATGCATATAACGACATAGTTTTTTAATTTTGAGGTAAGTAAACGTCCTATCTTATCACTCATGTTTATATTTCATCCTGTTGTAGATGGAATTATGAATGCCTTGTTAAACACGACAACATGTACATCACTACAAAGTTCTCTAACAGAACGCCGTACCATGTCACTCACACCTTTATATTTCATCTTGATGTTAGTGGAATTATGAAAGTCTTGTAGTCAAACACAACACCATGTACATAACCACATAATTTTCTAAATTCAAGGTAACTAAACGTCCTATCTTGTCACTCACATTTATATTTCATCTTGTTGTAGATGGAATTATGGATGCCCTTTTGTCAAACACGGGACCATGTACATCACTACGTAGTTTTCTAACATAAATTCGTATCTTGTCACTCACACCTTTACAATGCATCTTGTTGTTGATGGAATTGTGAATGCCTTATTGTCAAACACGACACCATGGATATAACATAGTTTTCAAAATTTGAGATAATTTAACGTCATATCTTGTCACTCATGTTTACATTCCATCTTGTTGTAGATGACTTTGTTCTCAAATACGGCACCATGTAATTCACTATTCAGTTTTCTAACAGAACGTCATATCTTGTGACTCACACCTTTACATTCCAACTTGTTCATGGAATTATGAATGTCTTATTGTCAAACACGACACCAAGTATATAACGACATAGTTTTCGAAATTTGAGATAACTGAACGTCATATCTTGTCACTCACCTTTACATTCCATCTTGTTGTAGATGAAATTATGAATGCCTTGTTCTTAAATACGGCACCATATAATTCACTATTCAGTTTCCAAACAGAACGTCGTATCTTGTCACTAACACCTTTACATTTCATCTTGGTGTTGATGGAAATACGAATGCCTTGTGGTCAAACACGACAAACATACTTTTCTAACTTTGAGGTGATTGAACGTCCTATCTTGTCAATCATGTTTACATTATATCTTGTTGTAGATAGATTTATGAATGCCTTGTACTAAAATATGGCAATATGTACATCACTATGTAGTTTTCTAACAGAATGTCATATCTTGTCACTCACATCTTTACATTCCATCATGTTAACGAAATTATGAAGGTCTTGCGATCAGACACGGCACCATGTATATAACGACATAGTTTTCTAAATTTTAGGTAACTGAACGTCTTACCATGTCACTCACGTTTACATTCCATCTTGTCGTAGATGAAATTAAGAATGCGTTGTTGTCAAACACGGCACCATATACATCTCTACATAGTTTTGTAACAGAACGTTGTATCTTGTTAGTTACACCTTTACATCCCATCTTGTTGTTGATAGATATTATGAATGCCTTATTGTCAAACACGACACATTGTATATAACGACTTATTTTTCTAAAGTTGAGGTAAATGAACATCCTATCTTGTCACTCACTCTTACATTTCGTCTTCTTGTAGATGGAATTAAGCATGCCCTGTTATCAAATATGGCACCATGTAGTTTTCTAACAAAACGCCGTACCTTGTAACCCACACCTTTGCATTCCATCGTGTTGTTGATGAAATTATGAACGCTCAGCGGCCAAACGTGGTACTATATACATACCGATTTAGTTCTCTAAATTTGAGGTACTGAACGTCCCATTTTGTCACTCACGTTTACATTCCATCTTGTTGTAGATGGAATTATTAATGCCTTGTTGTCAAACACAACACCATGTATATCACTATATAATTTTCTAACAGTACGTCATTTCTTATCACTCACACCTTTACATTCCAGCTTGATGTTGATGGAATTATGAATGTCTTGCGGTCAAACACGGCACCATGTAAATAACGGCATAATTTTCTAAATTTCAGGTAACTGAACGTCTTATCTTGTCACTCACGTTTACATTCTATCTTGTTGTAGATGGAATTATAAATGCCTTGGTGTCAGACACGGCACAATGTACATCACTACGTAGTTTTCTAACAGAATGTCCTATCTTGTCACTCAAACCTTCACATTTAGTCTTGTTGTTGATGGAATTATGAAAGTCTTGTGGTCCAACACGGCACCATGTACATAACAACATAATTTTCTAAATTTAAGGTAATTGAACATCCTATCTTGTCACTCACGTTACATTACATCTTTTTTAGATGGAATTATGGATGCCCTTTTCTCAAACACGGGACCATGTACATCACTACGCAGTTTTCTAACAGAAATCTGTATCTTGTCACTCGCACCTATAGATTCCATCTTGTTGTTGATGGAATTATGAATGCCTTATGGTCAAACACGACACCATGTATATAACGACATAGTTTTAAAAATTCGAGATAACGGAACATCCTATCTTGTCATTCACATTTACATTCCATCTTAATGTAGATGAAATTATGAATGCCTTGTACTAAAAAACGACACTATGTAATTCACTACTCTGTTTTCTAACAGAACGTAATATCTTGTCACTCACACCTTTCATCTTGTTGTTGATGGAAATATGAATGTCTTATGGTCAAACACGGCACCATGTATATAACGACATACTTTTCCAAATTTGAGGTGACTGAACGTCCTATCTTGTCAATCATGTTTACATTATATCTTGTTGTAGATAGAATTATGAATGCCTTATAGTAAAATATGGCAATATGTACATCACTATGTAGTTTTCTAACAGAACGTCGTTTCTTGTCACTCACATCTTTACATTCCAGCTTGTTGATGGAATTATGAATGTCTTGCGGTCCAACACGGCACCATGTAAATAATGACATAATTATCTAATTTTAAGGTAACGGAACATCTTATCTTGTCACTCACGTTTACAATTCATCTTGTTGTAGATGGAATTATAAATGCCCTGTGGTCAAACACGGCACCATGTACATCAATACGTAGTTTTCTAACAGAACGTCGTACCTTGTCACTCACACCTTAGATTACATCTTGTTGTTGTTGAAATTATGAATGCCTTATGATCAAACTCGACAGCATGTATATAACGACATAGTTTTCTAAATTTGAAAAAATTGAACGTCCTATCTCGTCACTCATGTTAACATTCCACCTTATTGTAGATGGAATTACAAATGACTTTTTGTGAAACACGGCACCATGTACATCACTATGTAGTTTTCTAAGAAAACGTCATATCTTGTCACTCACGACTTTGCATTCCATCTTGTTGTAAATGGAATTATGAATGCCTGGTAGTCAAACATGGCTCCACGTATAAAATGACATAGTTTTCTAAATTTCAGGTAACAGAACGTCCTATCTCGTCACTCGCGTTTACATAACGTCTTGTTGTAGATGGAATCATGAATGCCTTGTTGTCAAACACGGCACCATGTACTTGACTGCATGGTTTTCTAACTGAACATATTTTCTTGTCACTCACATTTTTACATTTCATCTTGTTGTTGATGAAGTTATGAATGACTTGCGGTCAAACACGGCACCATGCATATAACGACATAGTTTTTTAATTTTGAGGTAAGTAAACGTCCTATCTTATCACTCATGTTTATATTTCATCTTGTTGTAGATGGAATTATGAATGCCTTGTTAAACACGACAACATGTACATCACTACAAAGTTCTCTAACAGAACGCCGTACCATGTCACTCACACCTTTATATTTCATCTTGATGTTAGTGGAATTATGAAAGTCTTGTAGTCAAACACAACACCATGTACATAACCACATAATTTTCTAAATTCAAGGTAACTAAACGTCCTATCTTGTCACTCACATTTATATTTCATCTTGTTGTAGATGGAATTATGGATGCCCTTTTGTCAAACACGGGACCATGTACATCACTACGTAGTTTTCTAACATAAATTCGTATCTTGTCACTCACACCTTTACAATGCATCTTGTTGTTGATGGAATTGTGAATGCCTTATTGTCAAACACGACACCATGGATATAACATAGTTTTCAAAATTTGAGATAATTTAACGTCATATCTTGTCACTCATGTTTACATTCCATCTTGTTGTAGATGACTTTGTTCTCAAATACGGCACCATGTAATTCACTATTCAGTTTTCTAACAGAAAATCATATCTTGTGACTCACACCTTTACATTCCAACTTGTTCATGGAATTATGAATGTCTTATTGTCAAACACGACACCAAGTATATAACGACATAGTTTTCCAAATTTGAGATAACTGAACGTCATATCTTGTCACTCACCTTTACATTCCATCTTGTTGTAGATGAAATTATGAATGCCTTGTTCTTAAATACGGCACCATATAATTCACTATTCAGTTTTCTAACAGAACGTCGTATCTTGTCACTAACACCTTTACATTTCATCTTGGTGTTGATGGAAATACGAATGCCTTGTGGTCAAACACGACAAACATACTTTTCTAACTTTGAGGTGACTGAACGTCCTATCGTGTCAATCATGTTTACATTATATCTTGTTGTAGATAGATTTATGAATGCCTTGTACTAAAATATGGCAATATGTACATCACTATGTAGTTTTCTAACAGAACGTCATATCTTGTCACTCACATCTTTACTTTCCATCATGTTAACGAAATTATGAAGGTCTTGCGATCAGACACGGCACCATGTATATAACGACATAGTTTTCTAAATTTTAGGTAACTGAACGTCTTACCATGTCACTCACGTTTACATTCCATCTTGTCGTAGATGAAATTAAGAATGCGTTGTTGTCAAACACGGCACCATATACATCACTACATAGTTTTCTAACAGAACGTTGTATCTTGTTAGTTACACCTTTACATCCCATCTTGTTGTTGATAGATATTATGAATGCCTTATTGTCAAACACGACACATTGTATATAACGACTTATTTTTCTAAAGTTGAGGTAAATGAACATCCTATCTTGTCACTCACTCTTACATTTCATCTTCTTGTAGATGGAATTAAGCATGCCCTCTTATCAAATATGGCACCATGTAGTTTTCTAACAAAACGCCGTACCTTGTAACCCACACCTTTGCATTCTATCGTGTTGTTGATGAAATTATGAACGCTCAGCGGCCAAACGTGGTACTATATACATAACGATTTAGTTCTCTAAATTTGAGGTACTGAACGTCCCATTTTGTCACTCACGTTTACATTCCATCTTGTTGTAGATGGTATTATTAATGCCTTGCTGTCAAACACAACACCATGTATATCACTATATAGTTTTCTAACAGTACGTCATTTCTTATCACTCACATCTTTACATTCCAGCTTGATGTTGATGGAATTATGAATGTCTTGCGGTCAAACACGGCACCATGTAAATAACGGCATAATTTTCTAAATTTCAGGTAACTGAACGTCTTATCTTGTCACTCACGTTTACATTCTATCTTGTTGTAGATGGAATTATAAATGCCTTGGTGTCAGACACGGCACAATGTACATCACTACGTAGTTTTCTAACAGAATGTCCTATCTTGTCACTCATACCTTCACATTTTGTCTTGTTGTTGATGGAATTATGAAAGTCTTGTGGTCCAACACGGCACCATGTACATAACAACATAATTTTCTAAATTTAAGGTAATTGAACATCCTATCTTGTCACTCACGTTACATTACATCTTTTTTAGATGGAATTATGGATGCCCTTTTCTCAAACACGGGACCATGTACATCACTACGCAGTTTTCTAACAGAAATCCGTATCTTGTCACTCGCACCTATAGATTCCATCTTGTTGTTGATGGAATTATGAATGCCTTATGGTCAAACACGACACCATGTATATAACGACATAGTTTTAAAAATTCGAGATAACGGAACATCCTATCTTGTCATTCACATTTACATTCCATCTTAATGTAGATGAAATTATGAATGCCTTGTACTCAAATACGACACTATGTAATTCACTACTCTGTTTTCTAACAGAACGTAATATCTTGTCACTCACACCTTTCATCTTGTTGTTGATGGAAATATGAATGCCTTATGGTCAAACACGGCACCATGTATATAACGACATACTTTTCCAAATTTGAGGTGACTGAACGTCCTATCTTGTCAATCATGTTTACATTATATCTTGTTGTAGATAGAATTATGAATGCCTTATAGTAAAATATGGCAATATGTACATCACTATGTAGTTTTCTAACAGAACGTCGTTTCTTGTCACTCACATCTTTACATTCCAGCTTGTTGTTGATGGAATTATGAATGTCTTGCGGTCCTACACGGCACCATGTAAATAATGACATAATTATCTAATTTTAAGGTAACGGAACATCTTATCTTGTCACTCACGTTTACATTTCATCTTGTTGTAGATGGAATTATAAATGCCCTGTGGTCAAACACGGCACCATGTACATCAATACGTAGTTTTCTAACAGAACGTCGTACCTTGTCACTCACACCTTAGATTACATCTTGTTGTTGTTGAAATTATGAATGCCTTATGATCAAACTCGACAGCATGTATATAACGACATAGTTTTCTAAATTTGAAAAAATTGAACGTCCTATCTCGTCACTCATGTTAACATTCCACCTTATTGTAGATGGAATTACAAATGACTTTTTGTGAAACACGGCACCATGTACATCACTATGTAGTTTTCTAAGAAAACGTCATATCTTGTCACTCACGACTTTGCATTCCATCTTGTTGTAAATGGAATTATGAATGCCTTGTAGTCAAACATGGCACCATGTATAAAATGACATAGTTTTCTAAATTTCAGGTAACAGAACGTCCTATCTCGTCACTCGCGTTTACATAAAGTCTTGTTGTAGATGGAATCATGAATGCCTTGTTGTCAAACACGGCACCATGTACTTGACTGCATGGTTTTCTAACTCAACATATTTTCTTGTCACTCACATCTTTACATTTCATCTTGTTGTTGATGAAGTTATGAATGACTTGCGGTCAAACACGGCACCATGCATATAACGACATAGTTTTTTAATTTTGAGGTAAGTAAACGTCCTATCTTATCACTCATGTTTATATTTCATCCTGTTGTAGACGGAATTATGAATGCCTTGTTAAACACGACAACATGTACATCACTACAAAGTTCTCTAACAGAACGTCGTACCATGTCACTCACACCTTTATATTTCATCTTGATGTTAGTGGAATTATGAAAGTCTTGTAGTCAAACACAACACCATGTACATAACCACATAATTTTCTAAATTCAAGGTAACTAAACGTCCTATCTTGTCACTCACATTTATATTTCATCTTGTTGTAGATGGAATTATGGATGCCCTTTTGTCAAACACGGGACCATGTACATCACTACGTAGTTTTCTAACATAAATTCGTATCTTGTCACTCACACCTTTACAATGCATCTTGTTGTTGATGGAATTGTGAATGCCTTATTGTCAAACACGACACCATGGATATAACATAGTTTTCAAAATTTGAGATAATTTAACGTCATATCTTGTCACTCATGTTTACATTCCATCTTGTTGTAGATGACTTTGTTCTCAAATACGGCACCATGTAATTCACTATTCAGTTTTCTAACAGAACGTCATATCTTGTGACTCACACCTTTACATTCCAACTTGTTCATGGAATTATGAATGTCTTATTCTCAAACACGACACCAAGTATATAACGACATAGTTTTCGAAATTTGAGATAACTGAACGTCATATCTTGTCACTCACCTTTACATTCCATCTTGTTGTAGATGAAATTATGAATGCCTTGTTCTTAAATACGGCACCATATAATTCACTATTCAGTTTTCTAACAGAACGTTGTATCTTGTCACTAACACCTTTACATTTCGTCTTGTTGTTGATGGAAATATGAATGCCTTGTGGTGAAACACGACAAACATACTTTTCTAACTTTGAGGTGACTGAACGTCCTATCTTGTCAATCATGTTTACATTATATCTTGTTGTAGATAGATTTATGAATGCCTTGTACTAAAATATGGCAATATGTACATCACTATGTAGTTTTCTAACAGAACGTCATATCTTGTCACTCACATCTTTACTTTCCATCATGTTAACGAAATTATGAAGGTCTTGCGATCAGACACGGCACCATGTATATAACGACATAGTTTTCTAAATTTTAGGTAACTTAACGTCTTACCATGTCACTCACGTTTACATTCCATCTTGTCGTAGATGAAATTAAGAATGCGTTGTTGTCAAACACGGCACCATATACATCACTACATAGTTTTCTAACAGAACGTTGTATCTTGTTAGTTACACCTTTACATCCCATCTTGTTGTTGATAGATATTATGAATGCCTTATTGTCAAACACGACACATTGTATATAACGACTTATTTTTCTAAAGTTGAGGTAAATGAACATCCTATCTTGTCACTCACTCTTACATTTCATCTTCTTGTAGATGGAATTAAGCATGCCCTCTTATCAAATATGGCACCATGTAGTTTTCTAACAAAACGCCGTACCTTGTAACCCACACCTTTGCATTCCATCGTGTTGTTGATGAAATTATGAACGCTCAGCGGCCAAACGTGGTACTATATACATAACGATTTAGTTCTCTAAATTTGAGGTACTGAACGTCCCATTTTGTCACTCACGTTTACATTCCATCTTGTTGTAGATGGTATTATTAATGCCTTGCTGTCAAACACAACACCATGTATATCACTATATAGTTTTCTAACAGTACGTCATTTCTTATCACTCACAACTTTACATTCCAGCTTGATGTTGATGGAATTATGAATGTCTTGCGGTCAAACACGGCACCATGTAAATAACGGCATAATTTTCTAAATTTCAGGTAACTGAACGTCTTATCTTGTCACTCACGTTTACATTCTATCTTGTTGTAGATGGAATTATAAATGCCTTGGTGTCAGACACGGCACAATGTACATCACTACGTAGTTTTCTAACAGAATGTCCTATCTTGTCACTCATACCTTCACATTTTGTCTTGTTGTTGATGGAATTATGAAAGTCTTGTGGTCAAACACGGCACCATGTACATAACAACATAATTTTCTAAATTTAAGGTAATTGAACATCCTATCTTGTCACTCACGTTACATTACATCTTTTTTAGATGGAATTATGGATGCCCTTTTCTCAAACACGGGACCATGTACATCACTACGCAGTTTTCTAACAGAAATCCGTATCTTGTCACTCGCACCTATAGATTCCATCTTGTTGTTGATGGAATTATGAATGCCTTATGGTCAAACACGACACCATGTATATAACGACATAGTTTTAAAAATTCGAGATAACGGAACATCCTATCTTGTCATTCACATTTACATTCCATCTTAATGTAGATGAAATTATGAATGCCTTGTACTAAAAAGAGACACTATGTAATTCACTACTCTGTTTTCTAACAGAACGTAATACCTTGTCACTCACACCTTTGATCTTGTTGTTGATGGAAATATGAATGCCTTATGGTCAAACACGGTACCATGTATATAACGACATACTTTTCCAAATTTGAGGTGACTGAACGTCCTATCTTGTCAATCATGTTTACATTATATCTTGTTGTAGATAGAATTATGAATGCCTTATAGTAAAATATGGCAATATGTACATCACTATGTAGTTTTCTAACAGAACGTCGTTTCTTGTCACTCACATCTTTACATTCCAGCTTGTTGTGGATGGAATTATGAATGTCTTGCGGTCCAACACGGCACCATGTAAATAATGACATAATTATCTAATTTTAAGGTAACAGAACATCTTATCTTGTCACTCACGTTTACATTTCATCTTGTTGTAGATGGAATTATAAATGCCCTGTGGTCAAACACGGCACCATGTACATCAATACGTAGTTTTCTAACAGAACGTCGTACCTTGTCACTCACACCTTAGATTACATCTTGTTGTTGTTGAAATTATGAATGCCTTATGATCAAACTCGACAGCATGTATATAACGACATAGTTTTCTAAATTTGAAAAAATTGAACGTCCTGTCTCGTCACTCATGTTAACATTCCACCTTATTGTAGATGGAATTACAAATGACTTTTTGTGAAACACGGCACCATGTACATCACTATGTAGTTTTCTAAGAAAACGTCATATCTTGTCACTCACGACTTTGCATTCCATCTTGTTGTAAATGGAATTATGAATGCCTTGTAGTCAAACATGGCACCATGTATAAAATGACATAGTTTTCTAAATTTCAGGTAACAGAACGTCCTATCTCGTCACTCGCGTTTACATAAAGTCTTGTTGTAGATGGAATCATGAATGCCTTGTTGTCAAACACGGCACCATGTACTTGACTGCATGGTTTTCTAACTCAACATATTTTCTTGTCACTCACATCTTTACATTTCATCTTGTTGTTGATGAAGTTATGAATGACTTGCGGTCAAACACGGCACCATGTATATAACGACATAGTTTTTTAATTTTGAGGTAAGTAAACGTCCTATCTTATCACTCATGTTTATATTTCATCTTGTTGTAGATGGAATTATGAATGCCTTGTTAAACACGACAACATGTACATCACTACAAAGTTCTCTAACAGAACGTCGTACCATGTCACTCACACCTTTATATTTCATCTTGATGTTAGAGGAATTATGAAAGTCTTGTAGTCAAACACAACACCATGTACATAACCACATAATTTTCTAAATTCAAGGTAACTAAACGTCCTATCTTGTCACTCACATTTATATTTCATCTTGTTATAGATGGAATTATGGATGCCCTTTTGTCAAACACGGGACCATGTACATCACTACGTAGTTTTCTAACATAAATTCGTATCTTGTCACTCACACCTTTACAATGCATCTTGTTGTTGATGGAATTGTGAATGCCTTATTGTCAAACACGACACCATGGATATAACATAGTTTTCAAAATTTGAGATAATTTAACGTCATATCTTCTCACTCATGTTTACATTCCATCTTGTTGTAGATGACTTTGTTCTCAAATACGGCACCATGTAATTCACTATTCAGTTTTCTAACAGAACGTCATATCTTGTGACTCACACCTTTACATTCCAACTTGTTCATGGAACTATGAATGTCTTATTGTCAAACACGACACCAAGTATATAACGACATAGTTTTCCAAATTTGAGATAACTGAACGTCATATCTTGTCACTCACCTTTACATTCCATCTTGTTGTAGATGAAATTATGAATGCCTTGTTCTTAAATACGGCACCATATAATTCACTATTCAGTTTTCTAACAGAACGACGTATCTTGTCACTAACACCTTTACATTTCATCTTGGTGTTGATGGAAATACGAATGCCTTGTGGTCAAACACGACAAACATACTTTTCTAACTTTGAGGTGACTGAACGTCCTATCTTGTCAATCATGTTTACATTATATCTTGTTGTAGATAGATTTATGAATGCCTTGTACTAAAATATGGCAATATGTACATCACTATGTAGTTTTCTAACAGAACGTCATATCTTGTCACTCACATCTTTACTTTCCATCATGTTAACGAAATTATGAAGGTCTTGCGATCAGACACGGCACCATGTATATAACGACATAGTTTTCTAAATTTTAGGTAACTGAACGTCTTACCATGTCACTCACGTTTACATTCCATCTTGTCGTAAATGAAATTAAGAATGCGTTGTTGTCAAACACGGCACCATATACATCACTACATAGTTTTGTAACAGAACGTTGTATCTTGTTAGTTACACCTTTACATCCCATCTTGTTGTTGATAGATATTATGAATGCCTTATTGTCAAACACGACACATTGTATATAACGACTTATTTTTCTAAAGTTGAGGTAAATGAACATCCTATCTTGTCACTCACTCTTACATTTCATCTTCTTGTAGATGGAATTAAGCAAGCCCGCTTATCAAATATGGCACCATGTAGTTTTCTAACAAAACGCCGTACCTTGTAACCCACACCTTTGCATTCCATCGTGTTGTTGATGAAATTATGAACGCTCAGCGGCCAAACGTGGTACTATATACATAACGATTTAGTTCTCTAAATTTGAGGTACTGAACGTCCCATTTTGTCACTCACGTTTACATTCCATCTTGTTGTAGATGGTATTATTAATGCCTTGCTCTCAAACACAACACCATGTATATCACTATATAGTTTTCTAACAGTACGTCATTTCTTATCACTCACACCTTTACATTCCAGCTTGATGTTGATGGAATTATGAATGTCTTGCGGTCAAACACGGCACCATGTAAATAACGGCATAATTTTCTAAATTTCAGGTAACTGAACGTCTTATCTTGTCACTCACGTTTACATTCTATCTTGTTGTAGATGGAATTATAAATGCCTTGGTGTCAGACACGGCACAATGTACATCACTACGTAGTTTTCTAACAGAATGTCCTATCTTGTCACTCATACCTTCACATTTTGTCTTGTTGTTGATGGAATTATGAAAGTCTTGTGGTCAAACACGGCACCATGTACATAACAACATAATTTTCTAAATTTAAGGTAATTGAACATCCTATCTTGTCACTCACGTTACATTACATCTTTTTTAGATGGAATTATGGGTGCCCTTTTCTCAAACACGGGACCATGTACATCACTACGCAGTTTTCTACCAGAAATTCGTATCTTGTCACTCGCACCAATAGATTCCATCTTGTTGTTGATGGAATTATGAATGCCTTATGGTCAAACATGACACCATGTATATAACGACATAGTTTTAAAAATTCGAGATAACGGAACATCCTATCTTGTCATTGTCATTTACATTCCATCTTAATGTAGATGAAATTATGAATGCCTTGTACTAAAAAACGACACTATGTAATTCACTACTCTGTTTTCTAACAGAACGTAATATCTTGTCACTCACACCTTTCATCTTGTTGTTGATGGAAATATGAATGCCTTATGGTCAAACACGGCACCATGTATATAACGACATACTTTTCCAAATTTGAGGTGACTGAACGTCCTATCTTGTCAATCATGTTTACATTATATCTTGTTGTAGATAGAATTATGAATGCCTTATAGTAAAATATGGCAATATGTACATCACTATGTAGTTTTCTAACAGAACGTCGTTTCTTGTCACTCACATCTTTACATTCCAGCTTGTTGTTGATGGAATTATGAATGTCTTGCGGTCCAACACGGTACCATGTAAATAATGACATAATTATCTAATTTTAAGGTAACGGAACATCTTATCTTGTCACTCACGTTTACAATTCATCTTGTTCTAGATGGAATTATAAATGCCCTGTGGTCAAACACGGCACCATGTACATCAATACGTACTTTTCTAACAGAACGTCGTACCTTGTCACTCACACCTTAGATTACATCTTGTTGTTGTTGAAATTATGAATGCCTTATGATCAAACTCGACAGCATGTATATAACGACATAGTTTTCTAAATTTGAAAAAATTGAACGTCCTATCTCGTCACTCATGTTAACATTCCACCTTATTGTAGATGGAATTACAAATGACTTTTTGTGAAACACGGCACCATGTACATCACTATGTAGTTTTCTAAGAAAACGTCATATCTTGTCACTCACGACTTTGCATTCCATCTTGTTGAAATGGAATTATGAATGCCTTGTAGTCAAACATGGCACCACGTATAAAATGACATAGTTTTCTAAATTTGAGGTAACAGAACGTCCTATCTCGTCACTCGCGTTTACATAACGTCTTGTTGTAGATGGAATCATGAATGCCTTGTTGTCAAACACGGCACCATGTACTTGACTGCATGGTTTTCTAACTCAACATATTTTCTTGTCACTCACATCTTTACATTTCATCTTGTTGTTGATGAAGTTATGAATGACTTGCGGTCAAACACGGCACCATGCATATAACGACATAGTTTTTTAATTTTGAGGTAAGTAAACGTCCTATCTTATCACTCATGTTTATATTTCATCTTGTTGTAGACGGAATTATGAATGCCTTGTTAAACACGACAACATGTACATCACTACAAAGTTCTCTAACAGAACGTCGTACCATGTCACTCACACCTTTATATTTCATCTTGATGTTAGTGGAATTATGAAAGTCTTGTAGTCAAACACAACACCATGTACATAACCACATAATTTTCTAAATTCAAGGTAACTAAATGTCCTATCTTGTCACTCACATTTATATTTCATCTTGTTATAGATGGAATTATGGATGCCCTTTTGTCAAACACGGGACCATGTACATCACTACGTAGTTTTCTAACATAAATTCGTATCTTGTCACTCACACCTTTACAATGCATCTTGTTGTTGATGGAATTGTGAATGCCTTATTGTCAAACACGACACCATGGATATAACATAGTTTTCAAAATTTGAGATAATTTAACGTCATATCTTGTCACTCATGTTTACATTCCATCTTGTTGTAGATGACTTTGTTCTCAAATACGGCACCATGCAATTCACTATTCAGTTTTCTAACAGAACGTCATATCTTGTGACTCACACCTTTACATTCCAACTTGTTCATGGAATTATGAATGTCTTATTCTCAAACACGACACCAAGTATATAACGACATAGTTTTCGAAATTTGAGATAACTGAACGTCATATCTTGTCACTCACCTTTACATTCCATCTTGTTGTAGATGAAATTATGAATGCCTTGTTCTTAAATACGGCACCATATAATTCACTATTCAGTTTTCTAACAGAACGTTGTATCTTGTCACTAACACCTTTACATTTCGTCTTGTTGTTGATGGAAATATGAATGCCTTGTGGTGAAACACGACAAACATACTTTTCTAACTTTGAGGTGACTGAACGTCCTATCTTGTCAATCATGTTTACATTATATCTTGTTGTAGATAGATTTATGAATGCCTTGTACTAAAATATGGCAATATGTACATCACTATGTAGTTTTCTAACAGAACGTCATATCTTGTCACTCACATCTTTACTTTCCATCATGTTAACGAAATTATGAAGGTCTTGCGATCAGACACGGCACCATGTATATAACGACATAGTTTTCTAAATTTTAGGTAACTTAACGTCTTACCATGTCACTCACGTTTACATTCCATCTTGTCGTAGATGAAATTAAGAATGCGTTGTTGTCAAACACGGCACCATATACATCACTACATAGTTTTCTAACAGAACGTTGTATCTTGTTAGTTACACCTTTACATCCCATCTTGTTGTTGATAGATATTATGAATGCCTTATTGTCAAACACGATACATTGTATATAACGACTTATTTTTCTAAAGTTGAGGTAAATGAACATCCTATCTTGTCACTCACTCTTACATTTCATCTTCTTGTAGATGGAATTAAGCATGCCCTCTTATCAAATATGGCACCATGTAGTTTTCTAACAAAACGCCGTACCTTGTAACCCACACCTTTGCATTCCATCGTGTTGTTGATGAAATTATGAACGCTCAGCGGCCAAATGTGGTACTATATACATAACGATTTAGTTCTCTAAATTTGAGGTACTGAACGTCCCATTTTGTCACTCACGTTTACATTCCATCTTGTTGTAGATGGTATTATTAATGCCTTGCTGTCAAACACAACACCATGTATATCACTATATAGTTTTCTAACAGTACGTCATTTCTTATCACTCACAACTTTACATTCCAGCTTGATGTTGATGGAATTATGAATGTCTTGCGGTCAAACACGGCACCATGTAAATAACGGCATAATTTTCTAAATTTCAGGTAACTGAACGTCTTATCTTGTCACTCACGTTTACATTCTATCTTGTTGTAGATGGAATTATAAATGCCTTGGTGTCAGACACGGCACAATGTACATCACTACGTAGTTTTCTAACAGAATGTCCTATCTTGTCACTCATACCTTCACATTTTGTCTTGTTGTTGATGGAATTATGAAAGTCTTGTGGTCAAACACGGCACCATGTACATAACAACATAATTTTCTAAATTTAAGGTAATTGAACATCCTATCTTGTCACTCACGTTACATTACATCTTTTTTAGATGGAATTATGGATGCCCTTTTCTCAAACACGGGACCATGTACATCACTACGCAGTTTTCTAACAGAAATCCGTATCTTGTCACTCGCACCTATAGATTCCATCTTGTTGTTGATGGAATTATGAATGCCTTATGGTCAAACACGACACCATGTATATAACGACATAGTTTTAAAAAATCGAGATAACGGAACATCCTATCTTGTCATTCACATTTACATTCCATCTTAATGTAGATGAAATTATGAATGCCTTGTACTAAAAAGAGACACTATGTAATTCACTACTCTGTTTTCTAACAGAACGTAATACCTTGTCACTCACACCTTTGATCTTGTTATTGATGGAAATATGAATGCCTTATGGTCAAACACGGCACCATGTATATAACGACATACTTTTCCAAATTTGAGGTGACTGAACGTCCTATCTTGTCAATCATGTTTACATTATATCTTGTTGTAGATAGAATTATGAATGCCTTATAGTAAAATATGGCAATATGTACATCACTATGTAGTTTTCTAACAGAACGTCGTTTCTTGTCACTCACATCTTTACATTCCAGCTTGTTGTTGATGGAATTATGAATGTCTTGCGGTCCAACACGGCACCATGTAAATAATGACATAATTATCTAATTTTAAGGTAACGGAACATCTTATCTTGTCACTCACGTTTACATTTCATCTTGTTGTAGATGGAATTATAAATGCCCTGTGGTCAAACACGGCACCATGTACATCAATACGTAGTTTTCTAACAGAACGTCGTACCTTGTCACTCACACCTTACATTACATCTTGTTGTTGTTGAAATTATGAATGCCTTATGATCAAACTCGACAGCATGTATATAACGACATAGTTTTCTAAATTTGAAAAAAATGAACGTCCTATCTCGTCACTCATGTTAACATTCCACCTTATTGTAGATGGAATTACAAATGACTTTTTGTGAAACACGGCACCATGTACATCACTATGTAGTTTTCTAAGAAAACGTCATATCTTGTCACTCACGACTTTGTATTCCATCTTGTTGTAAATGGAATTATGAATGCCTTGTAGTCAAACATGGCACCATGTATAAAATGACATAGTTTTCTAAATTTGAGGTAACAGAACGTCCTATCTCGTCACTCGCGTTTACATAACGTCTTGTTGTAGATGGAATCATGAATGCCTTGTTGTCAAACACGGCACCATGTACTTGACTGCATGGTTTTCTAACTGAACATATTTTCTTGTCACTCACATCTTTACATTTCATCTTGTTGTTGATGAAGTTATGAATGACTTGCGGTCAAACACGGCACCATGTATATAACGACATAGTTTTTTAATTTTGAGGTAAGTAAACGTCCTATCTTATCACTCATGTTTATATTTCATCTTGTTGTAGATGGAATTATAAATGCCTTGTTAAACACGACAACATGTACATCACTACAAAGTTCTCTAACAGAACGTCGTACCATGTCACTCACACCTTTATATTTCATCTTGATGTTAGTGGAATTATGAAAGTCTTGTAGTCAAACACAACACCATGTACATAACCACATAATTTTCTAAATTCAAGGTAACTAAACGTCCTATCTTGTCACTCACATTTATATTTCATCTTGTTATAGATGGAATTATGGATGCCCTTTTGTCAAACACGGGACCATGTACATCACTACGTAGTTTTCTAACATAAATTCGTATCTTGTCACTCACACCTTTACAATGCATCTTGTTGTTGATGGAATTGTGAATGCCTTATTGTCAAACACGACACCATGGATATAACATAGTTTTCAAAATTTGAGATAATTTAACGTCATATCTTCTCACTCATGTTTACATTCCATCTTGTTGTAGATGACTTTGTTCTCAAATACGGCACCATGTAATTCACTATTCAGTTTTCTAACAGAACGTCATATCTTGTGACTCACACCTTTACATTCCAACTTGTTCATGGAATTATGAATGTCTTATTGTCAAACACGACACCAAGTATATAACGACATAGTTTTCCAAATTTGAGATAACTGAACGTCATATCTTGTCACTCACCTTTACATTCCATCTTGTTGTAGATGAAATTATGAATGCCTTGTTCTTAAATACGGCACCATATAATTCACTATTCAGTTTTGTAACAGAACGTCGTATCTTGTCACTAACACCTTTACATTTCATCTTGGTGTTGATGGAAATACGAATGCCTTGTGGTCAAACACGACAAACATACTTTTCTAACTTTGAGGTGACTGAACGTCCTATCTTGTCAATCATGTTTACATTATATCTTGTTGTAGATAGATTTATGAATGCCTTGTACTAAAATATGGCAATATGTACATCACTATGTAGTTTTCTAACAGAACGTCATATCTTGTCACTCACATCTTTACATTCCATCATGTTAACGAAATTATGAAGGTCTTGCGATCAGACACGGCACCATGTATATAACGACATAGTTTTCTAAATTTTAGGTAACTGAACGTCTTACCATGTCACTCACGTTTACATTCCATCTTGTCGTAGATGAAATTAAGAATGCGTTGTTGTCAAACACGGCACCATATACATCACTACATAGTTTTCTAACAGAACGTTGTATCTTGTTAGTTACACCTTTACATCCCATCTTGTTGTTGATAGATATTATGAATGCCTTATTGTCAAACACGATACATTGTATATAACGACTTATTTTTCTAAAGTTGAGGTAAATGAACATCCTATCTTGTCACTCACTCTTACATTTCATCTTCTTGTAGATGGAATTAAGCATGCCCTCTTATCAAATATGGCACCATGTAGTTTTCTAACAAAACGCCGTACCTTGTAACCCACACCTTTGCATTCCATCGTGTTGTTGATGAAATTATGAACGCTCAGCGGCCAAACGTGGTACTATATACATAACGATTTAGTTCTCTAAATTTGAGGTACTGAACGTCCCATTTTGTCACTCACGTTTACATTCCATCTTGTTGTAGATGGAATTATTAATGCCTTGCTGTCAAACACAACACCATGTATATCACTATATAGTTTTCTAACAGTACGTCATTTCTTATCACTCACACCTTTACATTCCAGCTTGATGTTGATGGAATTATGAATGTCTTGCGGTCAAACACGGCACCATGTAAATAACGGCATAATTTTCTAAATTTCAGGTAACTGAACGTCTTATCTTGTCACTCACGTTTACATTCTATCTTGTTGTAGATGGAATTATAAATGCCTTGGTGTCAGACACGGCACAATGTACATCACTACGTAGTTTTCTAACAGAATGTCCTATCTTGTCACTCATACCTTCACATTTTGTCTTGTTGTTGATGGAATTATGAAAGTCTTGTGGTCCAACACGGCACCATGTACATAACAACATAATTTTCTAAATTTAAGGTAATTGAACATCCTATCTTGTCACTCACGTTACATTACATCTTTTTTAGATGGAATTATGGATGCCCTTTTCTCAAACACGGGACCATGTACATCACTACGCAGTTTTCTAACAGAAATCTGTATCTTGTCACTCGCACCTATAGATTCCATCTTGTTGTTGATGGAAGTATGAATGCCTTATGGTCAAACACGACACCATGTATATAACGACATAGTTTTAAAAATTCAAGATAACGGAACATCCTATCTTGTCATTCACATTTACATCTCATCTTAATGTAGATGAAATTATGAATGCCTTGTACTCAAATACGACACTATGTAATTCACTACTCTGTTTTCTAACAAAACGTAAAATCTTGTCACTCACACCTTTCATCTTGTTGTTGATGGAAATGTGAATGCCTTATGGTCAAACACGGCACCATGTATATAACGACATACTTTTCCAAATTTGAGGTGACTGAACGTCCTATCTTGTCAATCATGTTTACATTATATCTTGTTGTAGATAGAATTATGAATGCCTTATAGTAAAATATGGCAATATGTACATCACTATGTAGTTTTCTAACAGAACGTCGTTTCTTGTCACTCACATCTTTACATTCCAGCTTGTTGTTGATGGAATTAGGAATGTCTTGCGGTCCAACACGGTACCATGTAAATAATGACATAATTATCTAATTTTAAGGTAACGGAACATCTTATCTTGTCACTCACGTTTACAATTCATCTTGTTCTAGATGGAATTATAAATGCCCTGTGGTCAAACACGGCACCATGTACATCAATACGTACTTTTCTAACAGAACGTCGTACCTTGTCACTCACACCTTAGATTACATCTTGTTGTTGTTGAAATTATGAATGCCTTATGATCAAACTCGACAGCATGTATATAACGACATAGTTTTCTAAATTTGAAAAAATTGAACGTCCTATCTCGTCACTCATGTTAACATTCCACCTTATTGTAGATGGAATTACAAATGACTTTTTGTGAAACACGGCACCATGTACATCACTATGTAGTTTTCTAAGAAAACGTCATATCTTGTCACTCACGACTTTGCATTCCATCTTGTTGTAAATGGAATTATGAATGCCTTGTAGTCAAACATGGCTCCATGTATAAAATGACATAGTTTTCTAAATTTCAGGTAACAGAACGTCCTATCTCGTCACTCGCGTTTACATAACGTCTTGTTGTAGATGGAATCATGAATGCCTTGTTGTCAAACACGGCACCATGTACTTGACTGCATGGTTTTCTAACTCAACATATTTTCTTGTCACTCACATCTTTACATTTCATCTTGTTGTTGATGAAGTTATGAATGACTTGCGGTCAAACACGGCACCATGCATATAACGACATAGTTTTTTAATTTTGAGGTAAGTAAACGTCCTATCTTATCACTCATGTTTATATTTCATCTTGTTGTAGATGGAATTATGAATGCCTTGTTAAACACGACAACATGTACATCACTACAAAGTTCTCTAACAGAACGCCGTACCATGTCACTCACACCTTTATATTTCATCTTGATGTTAGTGGAATTATGAAAGTCTTGTAGTCAAACACAACACCATGTACATAACCACATAATTTTCTAAATTCAAGGTAACTAAACGTCCTATCTTGTCACTCACATTTATATTTCATCTTGTTATAGATGGAATTATGGATGCCCTTTTGTCAAACACGGGACCATGTACATCACTACATAGTTTTCTAACATAAATTCGTATCTTGTCACTCACACCTTTACAATGCATCTTGTTGTTGATGGAATTGTGAATGCCTTATTGTCAAACACGACACCATGGATATAACATAGTTTTCAAAATTTGAGATAATTTAACGTCATATCTTCTCACTCATGTTTACATTCCATCTTGTTGTAGATGACTTTGTTCTCGAATACGGCACCATGTAATTCACTATTCAGTTTTCTAACAGAACGTCATATCTTGTGACTCACACCTTTACATTCCAACTTGTTCATGGAATTATGAATGTCTTATTGTCAAACACGACACCAAGTATATAACGACATAGTTTTCCAAATTTGAGATAACTGAACGTCATATCTTGTCACTCACCTTTACATTCCATCTTGTTGTAGATGAAATTATGAATGCCTTGTTCTTAAATACGGCACCATATAATTCACTATTCAGTTTTCTAACAGAACGACGTATCTTGTCACTAACACCTTTACATTTCATCTTGGTGTTGATGGAAATACGAATGCCTTGTGGTCAAACACGACAAACATACTTTTCTAACTTTGAGGTGACTGAACGTCCTATCTTGTCAAGCATGTTTACATTATATCTTGTTGTAGATAGATTTATGAATGCCTTGTACTAAAATATGGAAATATGTACATCACTATGTAGTTTTCTAACAGAATGTCATATCTTGTCACTCACATCTTTACATTCCATCATGTTAACGAAATTATGAAGGTCTTGCGATCAGACACGGCACCATGTATATAACGACATAGTTTTCTAAATTTTAGGTAACTGAACGTCTTACCATGTCACTCACGTTTACATTCCATCTTGTCGTAGATGAAATTAAGAATGCGTTGTTGTCAAACACGGCACCATATACATCACTACATAGTTTTCTAAAAGAACGTTGTATCTTGTTAGTTACACCTTTACATCCCATCTTGTTGTTGATAGATATTATGAATGCCTTATTGTCAAACACGACACATTGTATATAACGACTTATTTTTTCTAAAGTTGAGGTAAATGAACATCGTATCTTGTCACTCACTCTTACATTTCGTCTTCTTGTAGATGGAATTAAGTATGCCCTGTTATCAAATATGGCACCATGTAGTTTTCTAACAAATCGCCGTACCTTGTAACCCACACCTTTGCATTCCATCGTGTTGTTGATGAAATTATGAACGCTCAGCGGCCAAACGTGGTACTATATACATACCGATTTAGTTCTCTAAATTTGAGGTACTGAACGTCCCATTTTGTCACTCACGTTTACATTCCATCTTGTTGTAGATGGAATTATTAATGCCTTGTTGTCAAACACAACACCATGTATATCACTATATAGTTTTCTAACAGTACGTCATTTCTTATCACTCACACCTTTACATTCCAGCTTGATGTTGATGGAATTATGAATGTCTTGCGGTCAAACACGGCACCATGTAAATAACGGCATAATTTTCTAAATTTCAGGTAACTGAACGTCTTATCTTGTCACTCACGTTTACATTCTATCTTGTTGTAGATGGAATTATAAATGCCTTGGTGTCAGACACGGCACAATGTACATCACTACGTAGTTTTCTAACAGAATGTCCTATCTTGTCACTCATACCTTCACATTTTGTCTTGTTGTTGATGGAATTATGAAAGTCTTGTGGTCCAACACGGCACCATGTACATAACAACATAATTTTCTAAATTTAAGGTAATTGAACATCCTATCTTGTCACTCACGTTACATTACATCTTTTTTAGATGGAATTATGGATGCCCTTTTCTCAAACACGGGACCATGTACATCACTACGCAGTTTTCTAACAGAAATCTGTATCTTGTCACTCGCACCTATAGATTCCATCTTGTTGTTGATGGAATTATGAATGCCTTATGGTCAAACACGACACCATGTATATAACGACATAGTTTTAAAAATTCGAGATAACGGAACATCCTATCTTGTCATTCACATTTACATTCCATCTTAATGTAGATGAAATTATGAATGCCTTGTACTCAAATACGACACTATGTAATTCACTACTCTGTTTTCTAACAGAACGTAATATCTTGTCACTCACACCTTTCATCTTGTTGTTGATGGAAATATGAATGCCTTATGGTCAAACACGGCACCATGTATATAACGACATACTTTTCCAAATTTGAGGTGACTGAACGTCCAATCTTGTCAATCATGTTTACATTATATCTTGTTGTAGATAGAATTATGAATGCCTTATAGAAAAATATGGCAATATGTACATCACTATGTAGTTTTCTAACAGAACGTCGTTTCTTGTCACTCACATCTTTACATTCCAGCTTGTTGTTGACGGAATTATGAATGTCTTGCGGTCCAACACGGCACCACGTAAATAATGACATAATTATCTAATTTTAAGGTAACAGAACATCTTATCTTGTCACTCACGTTTACATTTCATCTTGTTGTAGATGGAATTATAAATGCCCTGTGGTCAAACACGGCACCATGTACATCAATACGTAGTTTTCTAACAGAACGTCGTACCTTGTCACTCACACCTTAGATTACATCTTGTTGTTGAAATTATGAATGCCTTATGATCAAACTCGACAGCATGTATATAACGACATAGTTTTCTAAATTTGAAAAAATTGAACGTCCTATCTCGTCACTCATGTTAACATTCCACCTTATTGTAGATGGAATTACAAATGACTTTTTGTGAAACACGGCACCATGTACATCACTATGTAGTTTTCTAAGAAAACGTCATATCTTGTCACTCACGACTTTGCATTCCATCTTGTTGTAAATAGAATTATGAATGCCTTGTAGTCAAACATGGCACCATGTATAAAATGACATAGTTTTCTAAATTTCAGGTAACAGAACGTCCTATCTCGTCACTCGCGTTTACATAACGTCTTGTTGTAGATGGAATCATGAATGCCTTGTTGTCTAACACGGCACCATGTACTTGACTGCATGGTTTTCTAACTCAACATATTTTCTTGTCACTCACATCTTTACATTTCATCTTGTTGTTGATGAAGTTATGAATGACTTGCGGTCAAACACGGCACCATGCATATAACGACATAGTTTTTTAATTTTGAGGTAAGTAAACGTCCTATCTTATCACTCATGTTTATATTTCATCCTGTTGTAGATGGAATTATGAATGCCTTGTTAAACACGACAACATGTACATCACTACAAAGTTCTCTAACAGAACGCCGTACCATGTCACTCACACCTTTATATTTCATCTTGATGTTAGTGGAATTATGAAAGTCTTGTAGTCAAACACAACACCATGTACATAACCACATAATTTTCTAAATTCAAGGTAACTAAACGTCCTATCTTGTCACTCACATTTATATTTCATCTTGTTGTAGATGGAATTATGGATGCCCTTTTGTCAAACACGGGACCATGTACATCACTACGTAGTTTTCTAACATAAATTTGTATCTTGTCACTCACACCTTTACAATGCATCTTGTTTTTGATGGAATTGTGAATGCCTTATTGTCAAACACGACACCATGGATATAACATAGTTTTCAAAATTTGAGATAATTTAACGTCATATCTTGTCACTCATGTTTACATTCCATCTTGTTGTAGATGAAATTATGAATGCTTTGTTCTCAAATACGGCACCATGTAATTCACTATTCAGTTTTCTAACAGAACGTCATATCTTGTGACTCACACCTTTACATTCCAACTTGTTCATGGAATTATGAATGTCTTATTGTCAAACACGACACCAAGTATATAACGACATAGTTTTCCAAATTTGAGATAACTGAACGTCATATCTTGTCACTCACCTTTACATTCCATCTTGTTGTAGATGAAATTATGAATGTCTTGTTCTTAAATACGGCACCATATAATTCACTATTCAGTTTTGTAACAGAACGTCGTATCTTGTCACTAACACCTTTACATTTCATCTTGGTGTTGATGGAAATACGAATGCCTTGTGGTCAAACACGACAAACATACTTTTCTAACTTTGAGGTGACTGAACGTCCTATCTTGTCAATCATGTTTACATTATATCTTGTTGTAGATAGATTTATGAATGCCTTGTACTAAAATATGGCAATATGTACATCACTATGTAGTTTTCTAACAGAACGTCATATCTTGTCACTCACATCTTTACTTTCCATCATGTTAACGAAATTATGAAGGTCTTGCGATCAGACACGGCACCATGTATATAACGACATAGTTTTCTAAATTTTAGGTAACTGAACGTCTTACCATGTCACTCACGTTTACATTCCATCTTGTCGTAGATGAAATTAAGAATGCGTTGTTGTCAAACACGGCACCATATACATCACTACATAGTTTTCTAACAGAACGTTGTATCTTGTTAGTTACACCTTTACATCCCATCTTGTTGTTGATAGATATTATGAATGCCTTATTGTCAAACACGACACATTGTATATAACGACTTATTTTTCTAAAGTTGAGGTAAATGAACATCCTATCTTGTCACTCACTCTTACATTTCATCTTCTTGTAGATGGAATTAAGCATGCCCTCTTATCAAATATGGCACCATGTAGTTTTCTAACAAATCGACGTACCTTGTAACCCACACCTTTGCATTCCATCGTGTTGTTGATGAAATTATGAACGCTCAGCAGCCAAACGTGGTACTATATACATAACGATTTAGTTCTCTAAATTTGAGGTACTGAACGTCCCATTTTGTCACTCACGTTTACATTCCATCTTGTTGTAGATGGAATTATTAATGCCTTGTTGTCAAACACAACACCATGTATATCACTATATAGTTTTCTAACAGTACGTCATTTCTTATCACTCACACCTTTACATTCCAGCTTGATGTTGATGGAATTATGAATGTCTTTCGGTCAAACACGGCACCATGTAAATAACGGCATAATTTTCTAAATTTCAGGTAACTGAACGTCTTATCTTGTCACTCACGTTTACATTCTATCTTGTTGTAGATGGAATTATAAATACCTTGGTGTCAGACACGGCACAATGTACATCACTACGTAGTTTTCTAACAGAATGTCCTATCTTGTCACTCATACCTTCACATTTTGTCTTGTTGTTGATGGAATTATGAAAGTCTTGTGGTCAAACACGGCACCATGTACATAACAACATAATTTTCTAAATTTAAGGTAATTGAACATCCTATCTTGTCACTCACGTTACATTACATCTTTTTTAGATGGAATTATGGATGCCCTTTTCTCAAACACGGGACCATGTACATCACTACGCAGTTTTCTAACAGAAATCCGTATCTTGTCACTCGACCAATAGATTCCATCTTGTTGTTGATGGAATTATGAATGCCTTATGGTCAAACATGACACCATGTATATAACGACATAGTTTTAAAAATTCGAGATAACGGAACATCCTATCTTGTCATTCACATTTACATTCCATCTTAATGTAGATGAAATTATGAATGCCTTGTACTCAAATACGACACTATGTAATTCACTACTCTGTTTTCTAACAGAACGTAATATCTTGTCACTCACACCTTTCATCTTGTTGTTGATGGAAATATGAATGCCTTATGGTCAAACACGGCACCATGTATATAACGACATACTTTTCCAAATTTGAGGTGAGTGAACGTCCTATCTTGTCAATCATGTTTACATTATATCTTGTTGTAGATAGAATTATGAATGCCTTATAGTAAAATATGGCAATATGTACATCACTATGTAGTTTTCTAACAGAACGTCGTTTCTTGTCACTCACATCTTTACATTCCAGCTTGTTGTTGATGGAATTATGAATGTCTTGCGGTCCAACACGGCACCATGTAAATAATGACATAATTATCTAATTTTAAGGTAACGGAACATCTTATCTTGTCACTCACGTTTACAATTCATCTTGTTGTAGATGGAATTATAAATGCCATGTGGTCAAACACGGCACCATGTACATCAATACGTACTTTTCTAACAGAACGTCGTACCTTGTCACTCACACCTTAGATTACATCTTGTTGTTGTTGAAATTATGAATGCCTTATGATCAAACTCGACAGCATGTATATAACGACATAGTTTTCTAAATTTGAAAAAATTGAACGTCCTATCTCGTCACTCATGTTAACATTCCACCTTATTGTAGATGGAATTACAAATGACTTTTTGTGAAACACGGCACCATGTACATCACTATGTAGTTTTCTAACAAAACGTCATATCTTGTCACTCACGACTTTGCATTCCATCTTGTTGTAAATGGAATTATGAATGCCTTGTAGTCAAACATGGCACCACGTATAAAATGACATAGTTTTCTAAATTTGAGGTAACAGAACGTCCTATCTCGTCACTCGCGTTTACATAACGTCTTGTTGTAGATGGAATCATGAATGCCTTGTTGTCAAACACGGCACCATGTACTTGACTGCATGGTTTTCTAACTGAACATATTTTCTTGTCACTCACATCTTTACATTTCATCTTGTTGTTGATGAAGTTATGAATGACTTGCGGTCAAACACGGCACCATGCATATAACGACATAGTTTTTTAATTTTGAGGTAAGTAAACGTCCTATCTTATCACTCATGTTTATATTTCATCTTGTTGTAGATGGAATTATGAATGCCTTGTTAAACACGACAACATGTACATCACTACAAAGTTCTCTAACAGAACGTCGTACCATGTCACTCACACCTTTATATTTCATCTTGATGTTAGTGGAATTATGAAAGTCTTGTAGTCAAACACAACACCATGTACATAACCACATAATTTTCTAAATTCAAGGTAACTAAACGTCCTATCTTGTCACTCACATTTATATTTCATCTTGTTATAGATGGAATTATGGATGCCCTTTTGTCAAACACGGGACCATGTACATCACTACGTAGTTTTCTAACATAAATTTGTATCTTGTCACTCACACCTTTACAATGCATCTTGTTGTTGATGGAATTGTGAATGCCTTATTGTCAAACACGACACCATGGATATAACATAGTTTTCAAAATTTGAGATAATTTAACGTCATATCTTCTCACTCATGTTTACATTCCATCTTGTTGTAGATGACTTTGTTCTCAAATACGGCACCATGTAATTCACTATTCAGTTTTCTAACAGAACGTCATATCTTGTGACTCACACCTTTACATTCCAACTTGTTCATGGAATTATGAATGTCTTATTGTCAAACACGACACCAAGTATATAACGACATAGTTTTCCAAATTTGAGACAACTGAACGTCATATCTTATCACTCACCTTTACATTCCATCTTGTTGTATATGAAATTATGAATGCTTTGTTCTTAAATACGGCACCATATAATTCACTATTCAGTTTTGTAACAGAACGTCGTATCTTGTCACTAACACCTTTACATTTCATCTTGGTGTTGATGGAAATACGAATGCCTTGTGGTCAAACACGACAAACATACTTTTCTAACTTTGAGGTGACTGAACGTCCTATCTTGTCAATCATGTTTACATTATATCTTGTTGTAGATAGATTTATGAATGCCTTGTACTAAAATATGGAAATATGTACATCACTATGTAGTTTTCTAACAGAATGTCATATCTTGTCACTCACATCTTTACATTCCATCATGTTAACGAAATTATGAAGGTCTTGCGATCAGACACGGCACCATGTATATAACGACATAGTTTTCTAAATTTTAGGTAACTGAACGTCTTACCATGTCACTCACGTTTACATTCCATCTTGTCGTAGATGAAATTAAGAATGCGTTGTTGTCAAACACGGCACCATATACATCACTACATAGTTTTCTAACAGAACGTTGTATCTTGTTAGTTACACCTTTACATCCCATCTTGTTGTTGATAGATATTATGAATGCCTTATTGTCAAACACGACACATTGTATATAACGACTTATTTTTCTAAAGTTGAGGTAAATGAACATCCTATCTTGTCACTCACTCTTACATTTCGTCTTCTTGTAGATGGAATTAAGCATGCCCTGTTATCAAATATGGCACCATGTAGTTTTCTAACAAAACGCCGTACCTTGTAACCCACACCTTTGCATTCCATCGTGTTGTTGATGAAATTATGAACGCTCAGCGGCCAAACGTGGTACTATATACATACCGATTTAGTTCTCTAAATTTGAGGTACTGAACGTCCCATTTTGTCACTCACGTTTACATTCCATCTTGTTGTAGATGGTATTATTAATGCCTTGTTGTCAAACACAACACCATGTATATCACTATATAATTTTCTAACAGTACGTCATTTCTTATCACTCACACCTTTACATTCCAGCTTGATGTTGATGGAATTATGAATGTCTTTCGGTCAAACACGGCACCATGTAAATAACGGCATAATTTTCTAAATTTCAGGTAACTGAACGTCTTATCTTGTCACTCACGTTTACATTCTATCTTGTTGTAGATGGAATTATAAATGCCTTGGTGTCAGACACGGCACAATGTACATCACTACGTAGTTTTCTAACAGAATGTCCTATCTTGTCACTCAAACCTTCACATTTAGTCTTGTTGTTGATGGAATTATGAAAGTCTTGTGGTCAAACACGGCACCATGTACATAACAACATAATTTTCTAAATTTAAGGTAATTGAACATCCTATCTTGTCACTCACGTTACATTACATCTTTTTTAGATGGAATTATGGATGCCCTTTTCTCAAACAGGGACCATGTACATCACTACGCAGTTTTCTAACAGAAATCCGTATCTTGTCACTCACACCTATAGATTCCATCTTGTTGTTGATGGAATTATGAATGCCTTATGGTCAAACACGACACCATGTATATAACGACATAGTTTTAAAAATTCGAGATAAAGGAACATCCTATCTTGTCATTCACATTTACATTCTATCTTAATGTAGATGAAATTATGAATGCCTTGTACTAAAAAACGACACTATGTAATTCACTACTCTGTTTTCTAACAGAACGTAATATCTTGTCACTCACACCTTTCATCTTGTTGTTGATGGAAATATGAATGCCTTATGGTCAAACACGGCACCATGTATATAACGACATACTTTTCCAAATTTGAGGTGACTGAACGTCCTATCTTGTCAATCATGTTTACATTATATCTTGTTGTAGATAGAATTATGAATGCCTTATAGTAAAATATGGCAATATGTACATCACTATGTAGTTTTCTAACAGAACGTCGTTTCTTGTCACTCACATCTTTACATTCCAGCTTGTTGTTGATGGAATTATGAATGTCTTGCGGTCCAACACGGCACCATGTAAATAATGACATAATTATCTAATTTTAAGGTAACATAACATCTTATCTTGTCACTGACGTTTACATTTCATCTTGTTGTAGATGGAATTATAAATGCCCTGTGGTCAAACACGGCACCATGTACATCAATACGTAGTTTTCTAACAGAACGTCGTACCTTGTCACTCACACCTTAGATTACATCTTGTTGTTGTTGAAATTATGAATGCCTTATGATCAAACTCGACAGCATGTATATAACGACATAGTTTTCTAAATTTGAAAAAATTGAACGTCCTATCTCGTCACTCATGTTAACATTCCACCTTATTGTAGATGGAATTACAAATGACTTTTTGTGAAACACGGCACCATGTACATCACTATGTAGTTTTCTAAGAAAACGTCATATCTTGTCACTCACGACTTTGCATTCCATCTTGTTGTAAATGGAATTATGAATGCCTTGTAGTCAAACATGGCACCACGTATAAAATGACATAGTTTACTAAATTTGAGGTAGCAGAACGTCCTATCTCGTCACTCGCGTTTACATAACGTCTTGTTGTAGATGGAATCATGAATGCCTTGTTGTCAAACACGGCACCATGTACTTGACTGCATGGTTTTCTAACTGAACATATTTTCTTGTCACTCACATCTTTACATTTCATCTTGTTGTTGATGAAGTTATGAATGACTTGCGGTCAAACACGGCACCATGCATATAACGACATAGTTTTTTAATTTTGAGGTAAGTAAACGTCCTATCTTATCACTCATGTTTATATTTCATCCTGTTGTAGATGGAATTATGAATGCCTTGTTAAACACGACAACATGTACATCACTACAAAGTTCTCTAACAGAACGTCGTACCATGTCACTCACACCTTTATATTTCATCTTGATGTTAGTGGAATTATGAAAGTCTTGTAGTCAAACACAACACCATGTACATAACCACATAATTTTCTAAATTCAAGGTAACTAAACGTCCTATCTTGTCACTCACATTTATATTTCATCTTGTTGTAGATGGAATTATGGATGCCCTTTTGTCAAACACGGGACCATGTACATCACTACGTAGTTTTCTAACATAAATTCGTATCTTGTCACTCACACCTTTACAATGCATCTTGTTTTTGATGGAATTGTGAATGCCTTATTGTCAAACACGACACCATGGATATAACATAGTTTTCAAAATTTGAGATAATTTAAGGTCATATCTTGTCACTCATGTTTACATTCCATCTTGTTGTAGATGAAATTATGAATGCTTTGTTCTCAAATACGGCACCATGTAATTCACTATTCAGTTTTCTAACAGAACGTCATATCTTGTGACTCACACCTTTACATTCCAACTTGTTCATGGAATTATGAATGTCTTATTGTCAAACACGACACCAAGTATATAACGACATAGTTTTCCAAATTTGAGATAACTGAACGTCATATCTTGTCACTCACCTTTACATTCCATCTTGTTGTAGATGAAATTATGAATGCCTTGTTCTTAAATACGGCACCATATAATTCACTATTCAGTTTTGTAACAGAACGTCGTATCTTGTCACTAACACCTTTACATTTCATCTTGGTGTTGATGGAAATACGAATGCCTTGTGGTCAAACACGACAAACATACTTTTCTAACTTTGAGGTGACTGAACGTCCTATCTTGTCAATCATGTTTACATTATATCTTGTTGTAGATAGATTTATGAATGCCTTGTACTAAAATATGGCAATATGTACATCACTATGTAGTTTTCTAACAGAACGTCATATCTTGTCACTCACATCTTTACTTTCCATCATGTTAACGAAATTATGAAGGTCTTGCGATCAGACACGGCACCATGTATATAACGACATAGTTTTCTAAATTTTAGGTAACTGAACGTCTTACCATGTCACTCACGTTTACATTCCATCTTGTCGTAGATGAAATTAAGAATGCGTTGTTGTCAAACACGGCACCATATACATCACTACATAGTTTTCTAACAGAACGTTGTATCTTGTTAGTTACACCTTTACATCCCATCTTGTTGTTGATAGATATTATGAATGCCTTATTGTCAAACACGACACATTGTATATAACGACTTATTTTTCTAAAGTTGAGGTAAATGAACATCCTATCTTGTCACTCACTCTTACATTTCATCTTCTTGTAGATGGAATTAAGCATGCCCTCTTATCAAATATGGCACCATGTAGTTTTCTAACAAATCGCCGTACCTTGTAACCCACACATTTGCATTCCATCGTGTTGTTGATGAAATTATGAACGCTCAGCAGCCAAACGTGGTACTATATACATAACGATTTAGTTCTCTAAATTTGAGGTACTGAACGTCCCATTTTGTCACTCACGTTTACATTCCATCTTGTTGTAGATGGTATTATTAATGCCTTGCTGTCAAACACAACACCATGTATATCACTATATAGTTTTCTAACAGTACGTCATTTCTTATCACTCACACCTTTACATTCCAGCTTGATGTTGATGGAATTATGAATGTCTTGCGGTCAAACACGGCACCATGTAAATAACGGCATAATTTTCTAAATTTCAGGTAACTGAACGTCTTATCTTGTCACTCACGTTTACATTCTATCTTGTTGTAGATGGAATTATAAATGCCTTGGTGTCAGACACGGCACGATGTACATCACTACGTAGTTTTCTAACAGAATGTCCTATCTTGTCACTCATACCTTCACATTTTGTCTTGTTGTTGATGGAATTATGAAAGTCTTGTGGTCCAACACGGCACCATGTACATAACAACATAATTTTCTAAATTTAAGGTAATTGAACATCCTATCTTGTCACTCACGTTACATTACATCTTTTTTAGATGGAATTATGGATGCCCTTTTCTCAAACACGGGACCATGTACATCACTACGCAGTTTTCTAACAGAAATCCGTATCTTGTCACTCGCACCTATAGATTCCATCTTGTTGTTGATGGAATTATGAATGCCTTATGGTCAAACACGACACCATGTATATAACGACATAGTTTTAAAAATTCGAGATAACGGAACATCCTATCTTGTCATTCACATTTACATTCCATCTTAATGTAGATGAAATTATGAATGCCTTGTACTCAAATACGACACTATGTAATTCACTACTCTGTTTTCTAACAGAACGTAATATCTTGTCACTCACACCTTTCATCTTGTTGTTGATGGAAATATGAATGCCTTATGGTCAAACACAGCACCATGTATATAACGACATACTTTTCCAAATTTGAGGTGACTGAACGTCCTATCTTGTCAATCATGTTTACATTATATCTTGTTGTAGATAGAATTATGAATGCCTTATAGTAAAATATGGCAATATGTACATCACTATGTAGTTTTCTAACAGAACGTCGTTTCTTGTCACTCACATCTTTACATTCCAGCTTGTTGTTGATGGAATTAGGAATGTCTTGCGGTCCAACACGGTACCATGTAAATAATGACATAATTATCTAATTTTAAGGTAACGGAACATCTTATCTTGTCACTCACGTTTACAATTCATCTTGTTCTAGATGGAATTATAAATGCCCTGTGGTCAAACACGGCACCATGTACATCAATACGTACTTTTCTAACAGAACGTCGTACCTTGTCACTCACACCTTAGATTACATCTTGTTGTTGTTGAAATTATGAATGCCTTATGATCAAACTCGACAGCATGTATATAACGACATAGTTTTCTAAATTTGAAAAAATTGAACGTCCTATCTCGTCACTCATGTTAACATTCCACCTTATTGTAGATGGAATTACAAATGACTTTTTGTGAAACACGGCACCATGTACATCACTATGTAGTTTTCTAAGAAAACGTCATATCTTGTCACTCACGACTTTGCATTCCATCTTGTTGTAAATGGAATTATGAATGCCTTGTAGTCAAACATGGCACCACGTATAAAATGACATAGTTTACTAAATTTGAGGTAGCAGAACGTCCTATCTCGTCACTCGCGTTTACATAACGTCTTGTTGTAGATGGAATCATGAATGCCTTGTTGTCAAACACGGCACCATGTACTTGACTGCATGGTTTTCTAACTGAACATATTTTCTTGTCACTCACATCTTTACATTTCATCTTGTTGTTGATGAAGTTATGAATGACTTGCGGTCAAACACGGCACCATGCATATAACGACATAGTTTTTTAATTTTGAGGTAAGTAAACGTCCTATCTTATCACTCATGTTTATATTTCATCCTGTTGTAGATGGAATTATGAATGCCTTGTTAAACACGACAACATGTACATCACTACAAAGTTCTCTAACAGAACGTCGTACCATGTCACTCACACCTTTATATTTCATCTTGATGTTAGTGGAATTATGAAAGTCTTGTAGTCAAACACAACACCATGTACATAACCACATAATTTTCTAAATTCAAGGTAACTAAACGTCCTATCTTGTCACTCACATTTATATTTCATCTTGTTGTAGATGGAATTATGGATGCCCTTTTGTCAAACACGGGACCATGTACATCACTACGTAGTTTTCTAACATAAATTCGTATCTTGTCACTCACACCTTTACAATGCATCTTGTTGTTGATGGAATTGTGAATGCCTTATTGTCAAACACGACACCATGGATATAACATAGTTTTCAAAATTTGAGATAATTTAACGTCATATCTTGTCACTCATGTTTACATTCCATCTTGTTGTAGATGAAATTATGAATGCTTTGTTCTCAAATACGGCACCATGTAATTCACTATTCAGTTTTCTAACAGAACGTCATATCTTGTGACTCACACCTTTACATTCCAACTTGTTCATGGAATTATGAATGTCTTATTGTCAAACACGACACCAAGTATATAACGACATAGTTTTCCAAATTTGAGATAACTGAACGTCATATCTTGCCACTCACCTTTACATTCCATCTTGTTGTAGATGAAATTATGAATGCCTTGTTCTTAAATACGGCACCATATAATTCACTATTCAGTTTTGTAACAGAACGTCGTATCTTGTCACTAACACCTTTACATTTCATCTTGGTGTTGATGGAAATACGAATGCCTTGTGGTCAAACACGACAAACATACTTTTCTAACTTTGAGGTGACTGAACGTCCTATCTTGTCAATCATGTTTACATTATATCTTGTTGTAGATAGATTTATGAATGCCTTGTACTAAAATATGGAAATATGTACATCACTATGTAGTTTTCTAACAGAATGTCATATCTTGTCACTCACATCTTTACATTCCATCATGTTAACGAAATTATGAAGGTCTTGCGATCAGACACGGCACCATGTATATAACGACATAGTTTTCTAAATTTTAGGTAACTGAACGTCTTACCATGTCACTCACGTTTACATTCCATCTTGTCGTAGATGAAATTAAGAATGCGTTGTTGTCAAACACGGCACCATATACATCACTACATAGTTTTCTAACAGAACGTTGTATCTTGTTAGTTACACCTTTACATCCCATCTTGTTGTTGATAGATATTATGAATGCCTTATTGTCAAACACGACACATTGTATATAACGACTTATTTTTCTAAAGTTGAGGTAAATGAACATCCTATCTTGTCACTCACTCTTACATTTCGTCTTCTTGTAGATGGAATTAAGCATGCCCTGTTATCAAATATGGCACCATGTAGTTTTCTAACAAAACGCCGTACCTTGTAACCCACACCTTTGCATTCCATCGTGTTGTTGATGAAATTATGAACGCTCAGCGGCCAAACGTGGTACTATATACATACCGATTTAGTTCTCTAAATTTGAGGTAGTGAACGTCCCATTTTGTCACTCACGTTTACATTCCATCTTGTTGTAGATGGAATTATTAATGCCTTGTTGTCAAACACAACACCATGTATATCACTATATAATTTTCTAACAGTACGTCATTTCTTATCACTCACACCTTTACATTCCAGCTTGATGTTGATGGAATTATGAATGTCTTGCGGTCAAACACGGCACCATGTAAATAACGGCATAATTTTCTAAATTTCAGGTAACTGAACGTCTTATCTTGTCACTCACGTTTACATTCTATCTTGTTGTAGATGGAATTATAAATGCCTTGGTGTCAGACACGGCACAATGTACATCACTACGTAGTTTTCTAACAGAATGTCCTATCTTGTCACTCATACCTTCACATTTTGTCTTGTTGTTGATGGAATTATGAAAGTCTTGTGGTCCAACACGGCACCATGTACATAACAACATAATTTTCTAAATTTAAGGTAATTGAACATCCTATCTTGTCACTCACGTTACATTACATCTTTTTTAGATGGAATTATGGATGCCCTTTTCTCAAACACGGGACCATGTACATCACTACGCAGTTTTCTAACAGAAATCTGTATCTTGTCACTCGCACCTATAGATTCCATCTTGTTGTTGATGGAATTATGAATGCCTTATGGTCAAACACGACACCATGTATATAACGACATAGTTTTAAAAATTCGAGATAACGGAACATCCTATCTTGTCATTCACATTTACATTCCATCTTAATGTAGATGAAATTATGAATGCCTTGTACTCAAATACGACACTATGTAATTCACTACTCTGTTTTCTAACAGAACGTAATATCTTGTCACTCACACCTTTCATCTTGTTGTTGATGGAAATATGAATGCCTTATGGTCAAACACGGCACCATGTATATAACGACATACTTTTCCAAATTTGAGGTGACTGAACGTCCAATCTTGTCAATCATGTTTACATTATATCTTGTTGTAGATAGAATTATGAATGCCTTATAGAAAAATATGGCAATATGTACATCACTATGTAGTTTTCTAACAGAACGTCGTTTCTTGTCACTCACATCTTTACATTCCAGCTTGTTGTTGACGGAATTATGAATGTCTTGCGGTCCAACACGGCACCACGTAAATAATGACATAATTATCTAATTTTAAGGTAACAGAACATCTTATCTTGTCACTCACGTTTACATTTCATCTTGTTGTAGATGGAATTATAAATGCCCTGTGGTCAAACACGGCACCATGTACATCAATACGTAGTTTTCTAACAGAACGTCGTACCTTGTCACTCACACCTTAGATTACATCTTGTTGTTGAAATTATGAATGCCTTATGATCAAACTCGACAGCATGTATATAACGACATAGTTTTCTAAATTTGAAAAAATTGAACGTCCTATCTCGTCACTCATGTTAACATTCCACCTTATTGTAGATGGAATTACAAATGACTTTTTGTGAAACACGGCACCATGTACATCACTATGTAGTTTTCTAAGAAAACGTCATATCTTGTCACTCACGACTTTGCATTCCATCTTGTTGTAAATAGAATTATGAATGCCTTGTAGTCAAACATGGCACCATGTATAAAATGACATAGTTTTCTAAATTTCAGGTAACAGAACGTCCTATCTCGTCACTCGCGTTTACATAACGTCTTGTTGTAGATGGAATCATGAATGCCTTGTTGTCAAACACGGCACCATGTACTTGACTGCATGGTTTTCTAACTCAACATATTTTCTTGTCACTCACATCTTTACATTTCATCTTGTTGTTGATGAAGTTATGAATGACTTGCGGTCAAACACGGCACCATGCATATAACGACATAGTTTTTTAATTTTGAGGTAAGTAAACGTCCTATCTTATCACTCATGTTTATATTTCATCCTGTTGTAGATGGAATTATGAATGCCTTGTTAAACACGACAACATGTACATCACTACAAAGTTCTCTAACAGAACGCCGTACCATGTCACTCACACCTTTATATTTCATCTTGATGTTAGTGGAATTATGAAAGTCTTGTAGTCAAACACAACACCATGTACATAACCACATAATTTTCTAAATTCAAGGTAACTAAACGTCCTATCTTGTCACTCACATTTATATTTCATCTTGTTGTAGATGGAATTATGGATGCCCTTTTGTCAAACACGGGACCATGTACATCACTACGTAGTTTTCTAACATAAATTTGTATCTTGTCACTCACACCTTTACAATGCATCTTGTTTTTGATGGAATTGTGAATGCCTTATTGTCAAACACGACACCATGGATATAACATAGTTTTCAAAATTTGAGATAATTTAACGTCATATCTTGTCACTCATGTTTACATTCCATCTTGTTGTAGATGAAATTATGAATGCTTTGTTCTCAAATACGGCACCATGTAATTCACTATTCAGTTTTCTAACAGAACGTCATATCTTGTGACTCACACCTTTACATTCCAACTTGTTCATGGAATTATGAATGTCTTATTGTCAAACACGACACCAAGTATATAACGACATAGTTTTCGAAATTTGAGATAACTGAACGTCATATCTTGTCACTCACCTTTACATTCCATCTTGTTGTAGATGAAATTATGAATGTCTTGTTCTTAAATACGGCACCATATAATTCACTATTCAGTTTTGTAACAGAACGTCGTATCTTGTCACTAACACCTTTACATTTCATCTTGGTGTTGATGGAAATACGAATGCCTTGTGGTCAAACACGACAAACATACTTTTCTAACTTTGAGGTGACTGAACGTCCTATCTTGTCAATCATGTTTACATTATATCTTGTTGTAGATAGATTTATGAATGCCTTGTACTAAAATATGGCAATATGTACATCACTATGTAGTTTTCTAACAGAACGTCATATCTTGTCACTCACATCTTTACTTTCCATCATGTTAACGAAATTATGAAGGTCTTGCGATCAGACACGGCACCATGTATATAACGACATAGTTTTCTAAATTTTAGGTAACTGAACGTCTTACCATGTCACTCACGTTTACATTCCATCTTGTCGTAGATGAAATTAAGAATGCGTTGTTGTCAAACACGGCACCATATACATCACTACATAGTTTTCTAACAGAACGTTGTATCTTGTTAGTTACACCTTTACATCCCATCTTGTTGTTGATAGATATTATGAATGCCTTATTGTCAAACACGACACATTGTATATAACGACTTATTTTTCTAAAGTTGAGGTAAATGAACATCCTATCTTGTCACTCACTCTTACATTTCATCTTCTTGTAGATGGAATTAAGCATGCCCTCTTATCAAATATGGCACCATGTAGTTTTCTAACAAATCGACGTACCTTGTAACCCACACCTTTGCATTCCATCGTGTTGTTGATGAAATTATGAACGCTCAGCAGCCAAACGTGGTACTATATACATAACGATTTAGTTCTCTAAATTTGAGGTACTGAACGTCCCATTTTGTCACTCACGTTTACATTCCATCTTGTTGTAGATGGAATTATTAATGCCTTGTTGTCAAACACAACACCATGTATATCACTATATAGTTTTCTAACAGTACGTCATTTCTTATCACTCACACCTTTACATTCCAGCTTGATGTTGATGGAATTATGAATGTCTTTCGGTCAAACACGGCACCATGTAAATAACGGCATAATTTTCTAAATTTCAGGTAACTGAACGTCTTATCTTGTCACTCACGTTTACATTCTATCTTGTTGTAGATGGAATTATAAATACCTTGGTGTCAGACACGGCACAATGTACATCACTACGTAGTTTTCTAACAGAATGTCCTATCTTGTCACTCATACCTTCACATTTTGTCTTGTTGTTGATGGAATTATGAAAGTCTTGTGGTCAAACACGGCACCATGTACATAACAACATAATTTTCTAAATTTAAGGTAATTGAACATCCTATCTTGTCACTCACGTTACATTACATCTTTTTTAGATGGAATTATGGATGCCCTTTTCTCAAACACGGGACCATGTACATCACTACGCAGTTTTCTAACAGAAATCCGTATCTTGTCACTCGACCAATAGATTCCATCTTGTTGTTGATGGAATTATGAATGCCTTATGGTCAAACATGACACCATGTATATAACGACATAGTTTTAAAAATTCGAGATAACGGAACATCCTATCTTGTCATTCACATTTACATTCCATCTTAATGTAGATGAAATTATGAATGCCTTGTACTCAAATACGACACTATGTAATTCACTACTCTGTTTTCTAACAGAACGTAATATCTTGTCACTCACACCTTTCATCTTGTTGTTGATGGAAATATGAATGCCTTATGGTCAAACACGGCACCATGTATATAACGACATACTTTTCCAAATTTGAGGTGAGTGAACGTCCTATCTTGTCAATCATGTTTACATTATATCTTGTTGTAGATAGAATTATGAATGCCTTATAGTAAAATATGGCAATATGTACATCACTATGTAGTTTTCTAACAGAACGTCGTTTCTTGTCACTCACATCTTTACATTCCAGCTTGTTGTTGATGGAATTATGAATGTCTTGCGGTCCAACACGGCACCATGTAAATAATGACATAATTATCTAATTTTAAGGTAACGGAACATCTTATCTTGTCACTCACGTTTACAATTCATCTTGTTGTAGATGGAATTATAAATGCCATGTGGTCAAACACGGCACCATGTACATCAATACGTACTTTTCTAACAGAACGTCGTACCTTGTCACTCACACCTTAGATTACATCTTGTTGTTGTTGAAATTATGAATGCCTTATGATCAAACTCGACAGCATGTATATAACGACATAGTTTTCTAAATTTGAAAAAATTGAACGTCCTATCTCGTCACTCATGTTAACATTCCACCTTATTGTAGATGGAATTACAAATGACTTTTTGTGAAACACGGCACCATGTACATCACTATGTAGTTTTCTAACAAAACGTCATATCTTGTCACTCACGACTTTGCATTCCATCTTGTTGTAAATGGAATTATGAATGCCTTGTAGTCAAACATGGCACCACGTATAAAATGACATAGTTTTCTAAATTTGAGGTAACAGAACGTCCTATCTCGTCACTCGCGTTTACATAACGTCTTGTTGTAGATGGAATCATGAATGCCTTGTTGTCAAACACGGCACCATGTACTTGACTGCATGGTTTTCTAACTGAACATATTTTCTTGTCACTCACATCTTTACATTTCATCTTGTTGTTGATGAAGTTATGAATGACTTGCGGTCAAACACGGCACCATGCATATAACGACATAGTTTTTTAATTTTGAGGTAAGTAAACGTCCTATCTTATCACTCATGTTTATATTTCATCTTGTTGTAGATGGAATTATGAATGCCTTGTTAAACACGACAACATGTACATCACTACAAAGTTCTCTAACAGAACGTCGTACCATGTCACTCACACCTTTATATTTCATCTTGATGTTAGTGGAATTATGAAAGTCTTGTAGTCAAACACAACACCATGTACATAACCACATAATTTTCTAAATTCAAGGTAACTAAACGTCCTATCTTGTCACTCACATTTATATTTCATCTTGTTATAGATGGAATTATGGATGCCCTTTTGTCAAACACGGGACCATGTACATCACTACGTAGTTTTCTAACATAAATTTGTATCTTGTCACTCACACCTTTACAATGCATCTTGTTGTTGATGGAATTGTGAATGCCTTATTGTCAAACACGACACCATGGATATAACATAGTTTTCAAAATTTGAGATAATTTAACGTCATATCTTCTCACTCATGTTTACATTCCATCTTGTTGTAGATGACTTTGTTCTCAAATACGGCACCATGTAATTCACTATTCAGTTTTCTAACAGAACGTCATATCTTGTGACTCACACCTTTACATTCCAACTTGTTCATGGAATTATGAATGTCTTATTGTCAAACACGACACCAAGTATATAACGACATAGTTTTCCAAATTTGAGACAACTGAACGTCATATCTTGTCACTCACCTTTACATTCCATCTTGTTGTATATGAAATTATGAATGCTTTGTTCTTAAATACGGCACCATATAATTCACTATTCAGTTTTGTAACAGAACGTCGTATCTTGTCACTAACACCTTTACATTTCATCTTGGTGTTGATGGAAATACGAATGCCTTGTGGTCAAACACGACAAACATACTTTTCTAACTTTGAGGTGACTGAACGTCCTATCTTGTCAATCATGTTTACATTATATCTTGTTGTAGATAGATTTATGAATGCCTTGTACTAAAATATGGAAATATGTACATCACTATGTAGTTTTCTAACAGAATGTCATATCTTGTCACTCACATCTTTACATTCCATCATGTTAACGAAATTATGAAGGTCTTGCGATCAGACACGGCACCATGTATATAACGACATAGTTTTCTAAATTTTAGGTAACTGAACGTCTTACCATGTCACTCACGTTTACATTCCATCTTGTCGTAGATGAAATTAAGAATGCGTTGTTGTCAAACACGGCACCATATACATCACTACATAGTTTTCTAACAGAACGTTGTATCTTGTTAGTTACACCTTTACATCCCATCTTGTTGTTGATAGATATTATGAATGCCTTATTGTCAAACACGACACATTGTATATAACGACTTATTTTTCTAAAGTTGAGGTAAATGAACATCCTATCTTGTCACTCACTCTTACATTTCGTCTTCTTGTAGATGGAATTAAGCATGCCCTGTTATCAAATATGGCACCATGTAGTTTTCTAACAAAACGCCGTACCTTGTAACCCACACCTTTGCATTCCATCGTGTTGTTGATGAAATTATGAACGCTCAGCGGCCAAACGTGGTACTATATACATACCGATTTAGTTCTCTAAATTTGAGGTACTGAACGTCCCATTTTTGTCACTCACGTTTACATTCCATCTTGTTGTAGATGGTATTATTAATGCCTTGTTGTCAAACACAACACCATGTATATCACTATATAATTTTCTAACAGTACGTCATTTCTTATCACTCACACCTTTACATTCCAGCTTGATGTTGATGGAATTATGAATGTCTTTCGGTCAAACACGGCACCATGTAAATAACGGCATAATTTTCTAAATTTCAGGTAACTGAACGTCTTATCTTGTCACTCACGTTTACATTCTATCTTGTTGTAGATGGAATTATAAATGCCTTGGTGTCAGACACGGCACAATGTACATCACTACGTAGTTTTCTAACAGAATGTCCTATCTTGTCACTCAAACCTTCACATTTAGTCTTGTTGTTGATGGAATTATGAAAGTCTTGTGGTCAAACACGGCACCATGTACATAACAACATAATTTTCTAAATTTAAGGTAATTGAACATCCTATCTTGTCACTCACGTTACATTACATCTTTTTTAGATGGAATTATGGATGCCCTTTTCTCAAACAGGGACCATGTACATCACTACGCAGTTTTCTAACAGAAATCCGTATCTTGTCACTCACACCTATAGATTCCATCTTGTTGTTGATGGAATTATGAATGCCTTATGGTCAAACACGACACCATGTATATAACGACATAGTTTTAAAAATTCGAGATAAAGGAACATCCTATCTTGTCATTCACATTTACATTCTATCTTAATGTAGATGAAATTATGAATGCCTTGTACTAAAAAACGACACTATGTAATTCACTACTCTGTTTTCTAACAGAACGTAATATCTTGTCACTCACACCTTTCATCTTGTTGTTGATGGAAATATGAATGCCTTATGGTCAAACACGGCACCATGTATATAACGACATACTTTTCCAAATTTGAGGTGACTGAACGTCCTATCTTGTCAATCATGTTTACATTATATCTTGTTGTAGATAGAATTATGAATGCCTTATAGTAAAATATGGCAATATGTACATCACTATGTAGTTTTCTAACAGAACGTCGTTTCTTGTCACTCACATCTTTACATTCCAGCTTGTTGTTGATGGAATTATGAATGTCTTGCGGTCCAACACGGCACCATGTAAATAATGACATAATTATCTAATTTTAAGGTAACATAACATCTTATCTTGTCACTGACGTTTACATTTCATCTTGTTGTAGATGGAATTATAAATGCCCTGTGGTCAAACACGGCACCATGTACATCAATACGTAGTTTTCTAACAGAACGTCGTACCTTGTCACTCACACCTTAGATTACATCTTGTTGTTGTTGAAATTATGAATGCCTTATGATCAAACTCGACAGCATGTATATAACGACATAGTTTTCTAAATTTGAAAAAATTGAACGTCCTATCTCGTCACTCATGTTAACATTCCACCTTATTGTAGATGGAATTACAAATGACTTTTTGTGAAACACGGCACCATGTACATCACTATGTAGTTTTCTAAGAAAACGTCATATCTTGTCACTCACGACTTTGCATTCCATCTTGTTGTAAATGGAATTATGAATGCCTTGTAGTCAAACATGGCACCACGTATAAAATGACATAGTTTACTAAATTTGAGGTAGCAGAACGTCCTATCTCGTCACTCGCGTTTACATAACGTCTTGTTGTAGATGGAATCATGAATGCCTTGTTGTCAAACACGGCACCATGTACTTGACTGCATGGTTTTCTAACTGAACATATTTTCTTGTCACTCACATCTTTACATTTCATCTTGTTGTTGATGAAGTTATGAATGACTTGCGGTCAAACACGGCACCATGCATATAACGACATAGTTTTTTAATTTTGAGGTAAGTAAACGTCCTATCTTATCACTCATGTTTATATTTCATCCTGTTGTAGATGGAATTATGAATGCCTTGTTAAACACGACAACATGTACATCACTACAAAGTTCTCTAACAGAACGTCGTACCATGTCACTCACACCTTTATATTTCATCTTGATGTTAGTGGAATTATGAAAGTCTTGTAGTCAAACACAACACCATGTACATAACCACATAATTTTCTAAATTCAAGGTAACTAAACGTCCTATCTTGTCACTCACATTTATATTTCATCTTGTTGTAGATGGAATTATGGATGCCCTTTTGTCAAACACGGGACCATGTACATCACTACGTAGTTTTCTAACATAAATTCGTATCTTGTCACTCACACCTTTACAATGCATCTTGTTGTTGATGGAATTGTGAATGCCTTATTGTCAAACACGACACCATGGATATAACATAGTTTTCAAAATTTGAGATAATTTAACGTCATATCTTGTCACTCATGTTTACATTCCATCTTGTTGTAGATGAAATTATGAATGCTTTGTTCTCAAATACGGCACCATGTAATTCACTATTCAGTTTTCTAACAGAACGTCATATCTTGTGACTCACACCTTTACATTCCAACTTGTTCATGGAATTATGAATGTCTTATTGTCAAACACGACACCAAGTATATAACGACATAGTTTTCCAAATTTGAGATAACTGAACGTCATATCTTGTCACTCACCTTTACATTCCATCTTGTTGTAGATGAAATTATGAATGCCTTGTTCTTAAATACGGCACCATATAATTCACTATTCAGTTTTGTAACAGAACGTCGTATCTTGTCACTAACACCTTTACATTTCATCTTGGTGTTGATGGAAATACGAATGCCTTGTGGTCAAACACGACAAACATACTTTTCTAACTTTGAGGTGACTGAACGTCCTATCTTGTCAATCATGTTTACATTATATCTTGTTGTAGATAGATTTATGAATGCCTTGTACTAAAATATGGCAATATGTACATCACTATGTAGTTTTCTAACAGAACGTCATATCTTGTCACTCACATCTTTACTTTCCATCATGTTAACGAAATTATGAAGGTCTTGCGATCAGACACGGCACCATGTATATAACGACATAGTTTTCTAAATTTTAGGTAACTGAACGTCTTACCATGTCACTCACGTTTACATTCCATCTTGTCGTAGATGAAATTAAGAATGCGTTGTTGTCAAACACGGCACCATATACATCACTACATAGTTTTCTAACAGAACGTTGTATCTTGTTAGTTACACCTTTACATCCCATCTTGTTGTTGATAGATATTATGAATGCCTTATTGTCAAACACGACACATTGTATATAACGACTTATTTTTCTAAAGTTGAGGTAAATGAACATCCTATCTTGTCACTCACTCTTACATTTCATCTTCTTGTAGATGGAATTAAGCATGCCCTCTTATCAAATATGGCACCATGTAGTTTTCTAACAAATCGCCGTACCTTGTAACCCACACATTTGCATTCCATCGTGTTGTTGATGAAATTATGAACGCTCAGCAGCCAAACGTGGTACTATATACATAACGATTTAGTTCTCTAAATTTGAGGTACTGAACGTCCCATTTTGTCACTCACGTTTACATTCCATCTTGTTGTAGATGGTATTATTAATGCCTTGCTGTCAAACACAACACCATGTATATCACTATATAGTTTTCTAACAGTACGTCATTTCTTATCACTCACACCTTTACATTCCAGCTTGATGTTGATGGAATTATGAATGTCTTGCGGTCAAACACGGCACCATGTAAATAACGGCATAATTTTCTAAATTTCAGGTAACTGAACGTCTTATCTTGTCACTCACGTTTACATTCTATCTTGTTGTAGATGGAATTATAAATGCCTTGGTGTCAGACACGGCACGATGTACATCACTACGTAGTTTTCTAACAGAATGTCCTATCTTGTCACTCATACCTTCACATTTTGTCTTGTTGTTGATGGAATTATGAAAGTCTTGTGGTCCAACACGGCACCATGTACATAACAACATAATTTTCTAAATTTAAGGTAATTGAACATCCTATCTTGTCACTCACGTTACATTACATCTTTTTTAGATGGAATTATGGATGCCCTTTTCTCAAACACGGGACCATGTACATCACTACGCAGTTTTCTAACAGAAATCCGTATCTTGTCACTCGCACCTATAGATTCCATCTTGTTGTTGATGGAATTATGAATGCCTTATGGTCAAACACGACACCATGTATATAACGACATAGTTTTAAAAATTCGAGATAACGGAACATCCTATCTTGTCATTCACATTTACATTCCATCTTAATGTAGATGAAATTATGAATGCCTTGTACTCAAATACGACACTATGTAATTCACTACTCTGTTTTCTAACAGAACGTAATATCTTGTCACTCACACCTTTCATCTTGTTGTTGATGGAAATATGAATGCCTTATGGTCAAACACAGCACCATGTATATAACGACATACTTTTCCAAATTTGAGGTGACTGAACGTCCTATCTTGTCAATCATGTTTACATTATATCTTGTTGTAGATAGAATTATGAATGCCTTATAGTAAAATATGGCAATATGTACATCACTATGTAGTTTTCTAACAGAACGTCGTTTCTTGTCACTCACATCTTTACATTCCAGCTTGTTGTTGATGGAATTAGGAATGTCTTGCGGTCCAACACGGTACCATGTAAATAATGACATAATTATCTAATTTTAAGGTAACGGAACATCTTATCTTGTCACTCACGTTTACAATTCATCTTGTTCTAGATGGAATTATAAATGCCCTGTGGTCAAACACGGCACCATGTACATCAATACGTACTTTTCTAACAGAACGTCGTACCTTGTCACTCACACCTTAGATTACATCTTGTTGTTGTTGAAATTATGAATGCCTTATGATCAAACTCGACAGCATGTATATAACGACATAGTTTTCTAAATTTGAAAAAATTGAACGTCCTATCTCGTCACTCATGTTAACATTCCACCTTATTGTAGATGGAATTACAAATGACTTTTTGTGAAACACGGCACCATGTACATCACTATGTAGTTTTCTAAGAAAACGTCATATCTTGTCACTCACGACTTTGCATTCCATCTTGTTGTAAATGGAATTATGAATGCCTTGTAGTCAAACATGGCACCACGTATAAAATGACATAGTTTACTAAATTTGAGGTAGCAGAACGTCCTATCTCGTCACTCGCGTTTACATAACGTCTTGTTGTAGATGGAATCATGAATGCCTTGTTGTCAAACACGGCACCATGTACTTGACTGCATGGTTTTCTAACTGAACATATTTTCTTGTCACTCACATCTTTACATTTCATCTTGTTGTTGATGAAGTTATGAATGACTTGCGGTCAAACACGGCACCATGCATATAACGACATAGTTTTTTAATTTTGAGGTAAGTAAACGTCCTATCTTATCACTCATGTTTATATTTCATCCTGTTGTAGATGGAATTATGAATGCCTTGTTAAACACGACAACATGTACATCACTACAAAGTTCTCTAACAGAACGTCGTACCATGTCACTCACACCTTTATATTTCATCTTGATGTTAGTGGAATTATGAAAGTCTTGTAGTCAAACACAACACCATGTACATAACCACATAATTTTCTAAATTCAAGGTAACTAAACGTCCTATCTTGTCACTCACATTTATATTTCATCTTGTTGTAGATGGAATTATGGATGCCCTTTTGTCAAACACGGGACCATGTACATCACTACGTAGTTTTCTAACATAAATTCGTATCTTGTCACTCACACCTTTACAATGCATCTTGTTGTTGATGGAATTGTGAATGCCTTATTGTCAAACACGACACCATGGATATAACATAGTTTTCAAAATTTGAGATAATTTAACGTCATATCTTGTCACTCATGTTTACATTCCATCTTGTTGTAGATGAAATTATGAATGCTTTGTTCTCAAATACGGCACCATGTAATTCACTATTCAGTTTTCTAACAGAACGTCATATCTTGTGACTCACACCTTTACATTCCAACTTGTTCATGGAATTATGAATGTCTTATTGTCAAACACGACACCAAGTATATAACGACATAGTTTTCCAAATTTGAGATAACTGAACGTCATATCTTGTCACTCACCTTTACATTCCATCTTGTTGTAGATGAAATTATGAATGCCTTGTTCTTAAATACGGCACCATATAATTCACTATTCAGTTTTGTAACAGAACGTCGTATCTTGTCACTAACACCTTTACATTTCATCTTGGTGTTGATGGAAATACGAATGCCTTGTGGTCAAACACGACAAACATACTTTTCTAACTTTGAGGTGACTGAACGTCCTATCTTGTCAATCATGTTTACATTATATCTTGTTGTAGATAGATTTATGAATGCCTTGTACTAAAATATGGAAATATGTACATCACTATGTAGTTTTCTAACAGAATGTCATATCTTGTCACTCACATCTTTACATTCCATCATGTTAACGAAATTATGAAGGTCTTGCGATCAGACACGGCACCATGTATATAACGACATAGTTTTCTAAATTTTAGGTAACTGAACGTCTTACCATGTCACTCACGTTTACATTCCATCTTGTCGTAGATGAAATTAAGAATGCGTTGTTGTCAAACACGGCACCATATACATCACTACATAGTTTTCTAACAGAACGTTGTATCTTGTTAGTTACACCTTTACATCCCATCTTGTTGTTGATAGATATTATGAATGCCTTATTGTCAAACACGACACATTGTATATAACGACTTATTTTTCTAAAGTTGAGGTAAATGAACATCCTATCTTGTCACTCACTCTTACATTTCGTCTTCTTGTAGATGGAATTAAGCATGCCCTGTTATCAAATATGGCACCATGTAGTTTTCTAACAAAACGCCGTACCTTGTAACCCACACCTTTGCATTCCATCGTGTTGTTGATGAAATTATGAACGCTCAGCGGCCAAACGTGGTACTATATACATACCGATTTAGTTCTCTAAATTTGAGGTACTGAACGTCCCATTTTGTCACTCACGTTTACATTTCATCTTGTTGTAGATGGAATTATTAATGCCTTGTTGTCAAACACAACACCATGTATATCACTATATAATTTTCTAACAGTACGTCATTTCTTATCACTCACACCTTTATATTCCAGCTTGATGTTGATGGAATTATGAATGTCTTGCGGTCAAACACGGCACCATGTAAATAACGGCATAATTTTCTAAATTTCAGGTAACTGAACGTCTTATCTTGTCACTCACGTTTACATTCTATCTTGTTGTAGATGGAATTATAAATGCCTTGGTGTCAGACACGGCACAATGTACATCACTACGTAGTTTTCTAACAGAATGTCCTATCTTGTCACTCAAACCTTCACATTTAGTCTTGTTGTTGATGGAATTATGAAAGTCTTGTGGTCCAACACGGCACCATGTACATAACAACATAATTTTCTAAATTTAAGGTAATTGAACATCCTATCTTGTCACTCACTTTACATTACATCTTTTTTAGATGGAATTATGGATGCCCTTTTCTCAAACACGGGACCATGTACATCACTACGCAGTTTTCTAACAGAAATTCGTATCTTGTCACTCACACCTATAGATTCCATCTTGTTGTTGATGGAATTATGAATGCCTTATGGTCAAACACGACACCATGTATATAACGACATAGTTTTAAAAATTCGAGATAACGGAACATCCTATCTTGTCATTCACATTTACATTCCATCTTAATGTAGATGAAATTATGAATGCCTTGTACTAAAAAACGACACTATGTAATTCACTACTCTGTTTTCTAACAGAACGTAATATCTTGTCACTCACACCTTTCATCTTATTGTTGATGGAAATATGAATGCCTTATGGTCAAACACGGCACCATGTATATAACGACATACTTTTCCAAATTTGAGGTGACTGAACGTCCTATCTTGTCAATCATGTTTACATCATATCTTGTTGTAGATAGAATTATGAATGCCTTATAGTAAAATATGGCAATATGTACATCACTATGTAGTTTTCTAACAGAACGTCGTTTCTTGTCACTCACATCTTTACATTCCAGCTTGTTGTTGATGGAATTATGAATGTCTTGCGGTCCAACACGGCACCATGTAAATAATGACATAATTATCTAATTTTAAGGTAACAGAACATCTTATCTTGTCACTCACGTTTACATTTCATCTTGTTGTAGATGGAATTATAAATGCCCTGTGGTCAAACACGGCACCATGTACATCAATACGTAGTTTTCTAACAGAACGTCGTACCTTGTCACTCACACCTTAGATTACATCTTGTTGTTGTTGAAATTATGAATGCCTTATGATCAAACTCGACAGCATGTATATAACGACATAGTTTTCTAAATTTGAAAAAATTGAACGTCCTATCTCGTCACTCATGTTAACATTCCACCTTATTGTAGATGGAATTACAAATGACTTTTTGTGAAACACGGCACCATGTACATCACTATGTAGTTTTCTAAGAAAACGTCATATCTTGTCACTCACGACTTTGCATTCCATCTTGTTGTAAATGGAATTATGAATGCCTTGTAGTCAAACATGGCACCATGTATAAAATGACATAGTTTTCTAAATTTCAGGTAACAGAACGTCCTATCTCGTCACTCGCGTTTACATAAAGTCTTGTTGTAGATGGAATCATGAATGCCTTGTTGTCAAACACGGCACCATGTACTTGACTGCATGGTTTTCTAACTCAACATATTTTCTTGTCACTCACATCTTTACATTTCATCTTGTTGTTGATGAAGTTATGAATGACTTGCGGTCAAACACGGCACCATGCATATAACGACATAGTTTTTTAATTTTGAGGTAAGTAAACGTCCTATCTTATCACTCATGTTTATATTTCATCCTGTTGTAGATGGAATTATGAATGCCTTGTTAAACACGACAACATGTACATCACTACAAAGTTCTCTAACAGAACGCCGTACCATGTCACTCACACCTTTATATTTCATCTTGATGTTAGTGGAATTATGAAAGTCTTGTAGTCAAACACAACACCATGTACATAACCACATAATTTTCTAAATTCAAGGTAACTAAACGTCCTATCTTGTCACTCACATTTATATTTCATCTTGTTGTAGATGGAATTATGGATGCCCTTTTGTCAAACACGGGACCATGTACATCACTACGTAGTTTTCTAACATAAATTCGTATCTTGTCACTCACACCTTTACAATGCATCTTGTTGTTGATGGAATTGTGAATGCCTTATTGTCAAACACGACACCATGGATATAACATAGTTTTCAAAATTTGAGATAATTTAACGTCATATCTTGTCACTCATGTTTACATTCCATCTTGTTGTAGATGAAATTATGAATGCTTTGTTCTCAAATACGGCACCATGTAATTCACTATTCAGTTTTCTAACAGAACGTCATATCTTGTGACTCACACCTTTACATTCCAACTTGTTCATGGAATTATGAATGTCTTATTGTCAAACACGACACCAAGTATATAACGACATAGTTTTCCAAATTTGAGATAACTGAACGTCATATCTTGTCACTCACCTTTACATTCCATCTTGTTGTAGATGAAATTATGAATGCCTTGTTCTTAAATACGGCACCATATAATTCACTATTCAGTTTTGTAACAGAACGTCGTATCTTGTCACTAACACCTTTACATTTCATCTTGGTGTTGATGGAAATACGAATGCCTTGTGGTCAAACACGACAAACATACTTTTCTAACTTTGAGGTGACTGAACGTCCTATCTTGTCAATCATGTTTACATTATATCTTGTTGTAGATAGATTTATGAATGCCTTGTACTAAAATATGGCAATATGTACATCACTATGTAGTTTTCTAACAGAACGTCATATCTTGTCACTCACATCTTTACTTTCCATCATGTTAACGAAATTATGAAGGTCTTGCGATCAGACACGGCACCATGTATATAACGACATAGTTTTCTAAATTTTAGGTAACTGAACGTCTTACCATGTCACTCACGTTTACATTCCATCTTGTCGTAGATGAAATTAAGAATGCGTTGTTGTCAAACACGGCACCATATACATCACTACATAGTTTTCTAACAGAACGTTGTATCTTGTTAGTTACACCTTTACATCCCATCTTGTTGTTGATAGATATTATGAATGCCTTATTGTCAAACACGACACATTGTATATAACGACTTATTTTTCTAAAGTTGAGGTAAATGAACATCCTATCTTGTCACTCACTCTTACATTTCATCTTCTTGTAGATGGAATTAAGCATGCCCTCTTATCAAATATGGCACCATGTAGTTTTCTAACAAATCGCCGTACCTTGTAACCCACACCTTTGCATTCCATCGTATTGTTGATGAAATTATGAACGCTCAGCAGCCAAACGTGGTACTATATACATAACGATTTAGTTCTCTAAATTTGAGGTACTGAACGTCCCATTTTGTCACTCACGTTTACATTCCATCTTGTTGTAGATGGAATTATTAATGCCTTGTTGTCAAACACAACACCATGTATATCACTATATAGTTTTCTAACAGTACGTCATTTCTTATCACTCACACCTTTACATTCCAGCTTGATGTTGATGGAATTATGAATGTCTTGCGGTCAAACACGGCACCATGTAAATAACGGCATAATTTTCTAAATTTCAGGTAACTGAACGTCTTATCTTGTCACTCACGTTTACATTCTATCTTGTTGTAGATGGAATTATAAATGCCTTGGTGTCAGACACGGCACAATGTACATCACTACGTAGTTTTCTAACAGAATGTCCTATCTTGTCACTCATACCTTCACATTTTGTCTTGTTGTTGATGGAATTATGAAAGTCTTGTGGTCCAACACGGCACCATGTACATAACAACATAATTTTCTAAATTTAAGGTAATTGAACATCCTATCTTGTCACTGACGTTACATTACATCTTTTTTAGATGGAATTATGGATGCCCTTTTCTCAAACACGGGACCATGTACATCACTACGCAGTTTTCTAACAGAAATCTGTATCTTGTCACTCGCACCTATAGATTCCATCTTGTTGTTGATGGAATTATGAATGCCTTATGGTCAAACACGACACCATGTATATAACGACATAGTTTTAAAAATTCGAGATAACGGAACATCCTATCTTGTCATTCACATTTACATTCCATCTTAATGTAGATGAAATTATGAATGCCTTGTACTCAAATACGACACTATGTAATTCACTACTCTGTTTTCTAACAGAACGTAATATCTTGTCACTCACACCTTTTATCTTGTTGTTGATGGAAATATGAATGCCTTATGGTCAAACACGGCACCATGTATATAACGACATACTTTTCCAAATTTGAGGTGAGTGAACGTCCTATCTTGTCAATCATGTTTACATTATATCTTGTTGTAGATAGAATTATAAATGCCTTATAGTAAAATATGGCAATATGTACATCACTATGTAGTTTTCTAACAGAACGTCGTTTCTTGTCACTCACATCTTTACATTCCAGCTTGTTGTTGATGGAATTATGAATGTCTTGCGGTCCAACACGGCACCATGTAAATAATGACATAATTATCTAATTTTAAGGTAACGGAACATCTTATCTTGTCACTCACGTTTACAATTCATCTTGTTGTAGATGGAATTATAAATGCCCTGTGGTCAAACACGGCACCATGTACATCAATACGTACTTTTCTAACAGAACGTCGTACCTTGTCACTCACACCTTAGATTACATCTTGTTGTTGTTGAAATTATGAATGCCTTATGATCAAACTCGACAGCATGTATATAACGACATAGTTTTCTAAATTTGAAAAAATTGAACGTCCTATCTCGTCACTCATGTTAACATTCCACCTTATTGTAGATGGAATTACAAATGACTTTTTGTGAAACACGGCACCATGTACATCACTATGTAGTTTTCTAAGAAAACGTCATATCTTGTCACTCACGACTTTGCATTCCATCTTGTTGTAAATGGAATTATGAACGCCTTGTAGTCAAACATGGCACCACGTATAAAATGACATAGTTTTCTAAATTTGAGGTAACAGAACGTCCTATCTCGTCACTCGCGTTTACATAACGTCTTGTTGTAGATGGAATCATGAATGCCTTGTTGTCAAACACGGCACCATGAACTTGACTGCATGGTTTTCTAACTGAACATATTTTCTTGTCACTCACATCTTTACATTTCATCTTGTTGTTGATGAAGTTATGAATGACTTGCGGTCAAACACGGCACCATGCATATAACGACATAGTTTTTTAATTTTGAGGTAAGTAAACGTCCTATCTTATCACTCATGTTTATATTTCATCTTGTTGTAGATGGAATTATGAATGCCTTGTTAAACACGACAACATGTACATCACTACAAAGTTCTCTAACAGAACGTCGTACCATGTCACTCACACCTTTATATTTCATCTTGATGTTAGTGGAATTATGAAAGTCTTGTAGTCAAACACAACACCATGTACATAACCACATAATTTTCTAAATTCAAGGTAACTAAACGTCCTATCTTGTCACTCACATTTATATTTCATCTTGTTATAGATGGAATTATGGATGCCCTTTTGTCAAACACAGGACCATGTACATCACTACGTAGTTTTCTAACATAAATTCGTATCTTGTCACTCACACCTTTACAATGCATCTTGTTGTTGATGGAATTGTGAATGCCTTATTGTCAAACACGACACCATGGATATAACATAGTTTTCAAAATTTGAGATAATTTAACGTCATATCTTCTCACTCATGTTTACATTCCATCTTGTTGTAGATGACTTTGTTCTCAAATACGGCACCATGTAATTCACTATTCAGTTTTCTAACAGAACGTCATATCTTGTGACTCACACCTTTACATTCCAACTTGTTCATGGAATTATGAATGCCTTATTGTCAAACACGACACCAAGTATATAACGACATAGTTTTCCAAATTTGAGATAACTGAACGTCATATCTTGTCACTCACCTTTACATTCCATCTTGTTGTAGATGAAATTATGAATGCCTTGTTCTTAAATACGGCACCATATAATTCACTATTCAGTTTTCTAACAGAACGACGTATCTTGTCACTAACACCTTTACATTTCATCTTGGTGTTGATGGAAATACGAATGCCTTGTGGTCAAACACGACAAACATACTTTTCTAACTTTGAGGTGACTGAACGTCCTATCTTGTCAATCATGTTTACATTATATCTTGTTGTAGATAGATTTATGAATGCCTTGTACTAAAATATGGAAATATGTACATCACTATGTAGTTTTCTAACAGAATGTCATATCTTGTCACTCACATCTTTACATTCCATCATGTTAACGAAATTATGAAGGTCTTACGATCAGACACGGCACCATGTATATAACGACATAGTTTTCTAAATTTTAGGTAACTGAACGTCTTACCATGTCACTCACGTTTACATTCCATCTTGTCGTAGATGAAATTAAGAATGCGTTGTTGTCAAACACGGCACCATATACATCACTACATAGTTTTCTAACAGAACGTTGTATCTTGTTAGTTACACCTTTACATCCCATCTTGTTGTTGATAGATATTATGAATGCCTTATTGTCAAACACGACACATTGTATATAACGACTTATTTTTCTAAAGTTGAGGTAAATGAACATCCTATCTTGTCACTCACTCTTACATTTCGTCTTCTTGTAGATGGAATTAAGCATGCCCTGTTATCAAATATGGCACCATGTAGTTTTCTAACAAAACGCCGTACCTTGTAACCCACACCTTTGCATTCCATCGTGTTGTTGATGAAATTATGAACGCTCAGCGGCCAAACATGGTACTATATACATACCGATTTAGTTCTCTAAATTTGAGGTACTGAACGTCCCATTTTGTCACTCACGTTTACATTCCATCTTGTTGTAGATGGAATTATTAATGCCTTGTTGTCAAACACAACACCATGTATATCACTATATAATTTTCTAACAGTACGTCATTTCTTATCACTCACACCTTTACATTCCAGCTTGATGTTGATGGAATTATGAATGTCTTGCGGTCAAACACGGCACCATGTAAATAACGGCATAATTTTCTAAATTTCAGGTAACTGAACGTCTTATCTTGTCACTCACGTTTACATTCTATCTTGTTGTAGATGGAATTATAAATGCCTTGGTGTCAGACACGGCACAATGTACATCACTACGTAGTTTTCTAACAGAATGTCCTATCTTGTCACTCAAACCTTCACATTTAGTCTTGTTGTTGATGGAATTATGAAAGTCTTGTGGTCCAACACGGCACCATGTACATAACAACATAATTTTCTAAATTTAAGGTAATTGAACATCCTATCTTGTCACTCACGTTACATTACATCTTTTTTAGATGGAATTATGGATGCCCTTTTCTCAAACACGGGACCATGTACATCACTACGCAGTTTTCTAACAGAAATTCGTATCTTGTCACTCACACCTATAGATTCCATCTTGTTGTTGATGGAATTATGAATGCCTTATGGTCAAACACGACACCATGTATATAACGACATAGTTTTAAAAATTCGAGATAACGAAACATCCTATCTTGTCATTCACATTTACATTCCATCTTAATGTAGATGAAATTATGAATGCCTTGTACTAAAAAACGACACTATGTAATTCACTACTCTGTTTTCTAACAGAACGTAATATCTTGTCACTCACACCTTTCATCTTGTTGTTGATGGAAATATGAATGCCTTATGGTCAAACACGGCACCATGTATATAACGACATACTTTTCCAAATTTGAGGTGACTGAACGTCCTATCTTGTCAATCATGTTTACATTATATCTTGTTGTAGATAGAATTATGAATGCCTTATAGTAAAATATGGCAATATGTACATCACTATGTAGTTTTCTAACAGAACGTCGTTTCTTGTCACTCACATCTTTACATTCCAGCTTGTTGTTGATGGAATTATGAATGTCTTGCGGTCCAACACGGCACCATGTAAATAATGACATAATTATCTAATTTTAAGGTAACGGAACATCTTATCTTGTCACTCACGTTTACATTTCATCTTGTTGTAGATGGAATTATAAATGCCCTGTGGTCAAACACGGCACCATGTACATCAATACGTAGTTTTCTAACAGAACGTCGTACCTTGTCACTCACACCTTAGATTACATCTTGTTGTTGTTGAAATTATGAATGCCTTATGATCAAACTCGACAGCATGTATATAACGACATAGTTTTCTAAATTTGAAAAAATTGAACGTCCTATCTCGTCACTAATGTTAACATTCCACCTTATTGTAGATGGAATTACAAATGACTTTTTGTGAAACACGGCACCATGTACATCACTATGTAGTTTTCTAAGAAAACGTCATATCTTGTCACTCACGACTTTGCATTCCATCTTGTTGTAAATGGAATTATGAATGCCTTGTAGTCAAACATGGCACCATGTATAAAATGACATAGTTTTCTAAATTTCAGGTAACAGAACGTCCTATCTCGTCACTCGCGTTTACATAAAGTCTTGTTGTAGATGGAATCATGAATGCCTTGTTGTCAAACACGGCACCATGTACTTGACTGCATGGTTTTATAACTCAACATATTTTCTTGTCACTCACATCTTTACATTTCATCTTGTTGTTGATGAAGTTATGAATGACTTGCGGTCAAACACGGCACCATGCATATAACGACATAGTTTTTTAATTTTGAGGTAAGTAAACGTCCTAGCTTATCACTCATGTTTATATTTCATCCTGTTGTAGATGGAATTATGAATGCCTTGTTAAACACGACAACATGTACATCACTACAAAGTTCTCTAACAGAACGCCGTACCATCTCACTCACACCTTTATATTTCATCTTGATGTTAGTGGAATTATGAAAGTCTTGTAGTCAAACACAACACCATGTACATAACCACATAATTTTCTAAATTCAAGGTAACTAAACGTCCTATCTTGTCACTCACATTTATATTTCATCTTGTTGTAGATGGAATTATGGATGCCCTTTTGTCAAACACGGGACCATGTACATCACTACGTAGTTTTCTAACATAAATTTGTATCTTGTCACTCACACATTTACAATGCATCTTGTTGTTGATGGAATTGTGAATGCCTTATTGTCAAACACGACACCATGGATATAACATAGTTTTCAAAATTTGAGATAATTTAACGTCATATCTTCTCACTCATGTTTACATTTCATCTTGTTGTAGATGACTTTGTTCTCAAATACGGCACCATGTAATTCACTATTCAGTTTTCTAACAGAACGTCATATCTTGTTACTCACACCTTTACATTCCAACTTGTTCATGGAATTATGAATGTCTTATTGTCAAACACGACACCAAGTATATAACGACATAGTTTTCCAAATTTGAGATAACTGAACGTCATATCTTGTCACTCACCTTTACATTCCATCTTGTTGTAGATGAAATTATGAATGCCTTGTTCTTAAATACGGCACCATATAATTCACTATTCAGTTTTGTAACAGAACGTCGTATCTTGTCACTAACACCTTTACATTTCATCTTGGTGTTGATGGAAATACGAATGCCTTGTGGTCAAACACGACAAACATACTTTTCTAACTTTGAGGTGACTGAACGTCCTATCTTGTCAATCATGTTTACATTATATCTTGTTGTAGATAGATTTATGAATGCCTTATACTAAAATATGGCAATATGTACATCACTATGTAGTTTTCTAACAGAACGTCATATCTTGTCACTCACATCTTTACTTTCCATCATGTTAACGAAATTATGAAGGTCTTGCGATCAGACACGGCACCATGTATATAACGACATAGTTTTCTAAATTTTAGGTAACTGAACGTCTTACCATGTCACTCACGTTTACATTCCATCTTGTCGTAGATGAAATTAAGAATGCGTTGTTGTCAAACACGGCACCATATACATCACTACATAGTTTTCTAACAGAACGTTGTATCTTGTTAGTTACACCTTTACATCCCATCTTGTTGTTGATAGATATTATGAATGCCTTATTGTCAAACACGACACATTGTATATAACGACTTATTTTTCTAAAGTTGAGGTAAATGAACATCCTATCTTGTCACTCACTCTTACATTTCATCTTCTTGTAGATGGAATTAAGCATGCCCTCTTATCAAATATGGCACCATGTAGTTTTCTAACAAAACGCCGTACCTTGTAACCCACACCTTTGCATTCCATCGTGTTGTTGATGAAATTATGAACGCTCAGCGGCCAAACGTGGTACTACATACATAACGATTTAGTTCTCTAAATTTGAGGTACTGAACGTCCCATTTTGTCACTCATGTTTACATTCCATCTTGTTGTAGATGGTATTATTAATGTCTTGCTGTCAAACACAACACCATGTATATCACTATATAGTTTTCTAACAGTACGTCATTTCTTATCACTCACACCTTTACATTCCAGCTTGATGTTGATGGAATTATGAATGTCTTGCGGTCAAACACGGCACCATGTAAATAACGGCATAATTTTCTAAATTTCAGGTAACTGAACGTCTTATCTTGTCACTCACGTTTACATTCTATCTTGTTGTAGATGGAATTATAAATGCCTTGGTGTCAGACACGGCACAATGTACATCACTACGTAGTTTTCTAACAGAATGTCCTATCTTGTCACTCATACCTTCACATTTTGTCTTGTTGTTGATGGAATTATGAAAGTCTTGTGGTCCAACACGGCACCATGTACATAACAACATAATTTTCTAAATTTAAGGTAATTGAACATCCTATCTTGTCACTCACGTTACATTACATCTTTTTTAGATGGAATTATGGATGCCCTTTTCTCAAACACGGGACCATGTACATCACTACGCAGTTTTCTAACAGAAATCTGTATCTTGTCACTCGCACCTATAGATTCCATCTTGTTGTTGATGGAATTATGAATGCCTTATGGTCAAACACGACACCATGTATATAACGACATAGTTTTAAAAATTCGAGATAACGGAACATCCTATCTTGTCATTCACATTTACATTCCATCTTAATGTAGATGAAATTATGAATGCCTTGTACTCAAATACGACACTATGTAATTCACTACTCTGTTTTCTAACAGAACGTAATATCTTGTCACTCACACCTTTCATCTTGTTGTTGATGGAAATATGAATGCCTTATGGTCAAACACGGCACCATGTATATAACGACATACTTTTCCAAATTTGAGGTGACTGAACGTCCTATCTTGTCAATCATGTTTACATTATATCTTGTTGTAGATAGAATTATGAATGCCTTATAGTAAAATATGGCAATATGTACATCACTATGTAGTTTTCTAACAGAACGTCGTTTCTTGTCACTCACATCTTTACATTCCAGCTTGTTGTTGATGGAATTATGAATGTCTTGCGGTCCAACACGGCACCATGTAAATAATGACATAATTATCTAATTTTAAGGTAACGGAACATCTTATCTTGTCACTCACGTTTACATTTCATCTTGTTGTAGATGGAATTATAAATGCCCTGTGGTCAAACACGGCACCATGTACATCAATACGTAGTTTTCTAACATAACGTCGTACCTTGTCACTCACACCTTAGATTACATCTTGTTGTTGTTGAAATTATGAATGCCTTATGATCAAACTCGACAGCATGTATATAACGACATAGTTTTCTAAATTTGAAAAAATTGAACGTCCTATCTCGTCACTCATGTTAACATTCCACCTTATTGTAGATGGAATTACAAATGACTTTTTGTGAAACACGGCACCATGTACATCACTATGTAGTTTTCTAAGAAAACGTCATATCTTGTCACTCACGACTTTGCATTCCATCTTGTTGTAAATGGAATTATGAATGCCTTGTAGTCAAACATGGCACCATGTATAAAATGACATAGTTTTCTAAATTTCAGGTAACAGAACGTCCTATCTCGTCACTCGCGTTTACATAAAGTCTTGTTGTAGATGGAATCATGAATGCCTTGTTGTCAAACACGGCACCATGTACTTGACTGCATGGTTTTATAACTCAACATATTTTCTTGTCACTCACATCTTTACATTTCATCTTGTTGTTGATGAAGTTATGAATGACTTGCGGTCAAACACGGCACCATGCATATAACGACATAGTTTTTTAATTTTGAGGTAAGTAAACGTCCTAGATTATCACTCATGTTTATATTTCATCTTGTTGTAGATGGAATTATGAATGCCTTGTTAAACACGACAACATGTACATCACTACAAAGTTCTCTAACAGAACGTCGTACCATGTCACTCACACCTTTATATTTCATCTTGATGTTAGTGGAATTATGAAAGTCTTGTAGTCAAACACAACACCATGTACATAACCACATAATTTTCTAAATTCAAGGTAACTAAACGTCCTATCTTGTCACTCACATTTATATTTCATCTTGTTGTAGATGGAATTATGGATGCCCTTTTGTCAAACACGGGACCATGTACATCACTACGTAGTTTTCTAACATAAATTCGTATCTTGTCACTCACACCTTTACAATGCATCTTGTTGTTGATGGAATTGTGAATGCCTTATTGTCAAACACGACACCATGGATATAACATAGTTTTCAAAATTTGAGATAATTTAACGTCATATCTTGTCACTCATGTTTACATTCCATCTTGTTGTACATGAAATTATGAATGCTTTGTTCTCAAATACGGCACCATGTAATTCACTATTCAGTTTTCTAACAGAACGTCATATCTTGTGACTCACAACTTTACATTCCAACTTGTTCATGGAATTATGAATGTCTTATTGTCAAACACGACACCAAGTATATACCGACATAGTTTTCGAAATTTGAGATAACTGAACGTCATATCTTGTCACTCACCTTTACATTTCAACTTGTTGTAGATGAAATTATGAATGCCTTGTTCTTAAATACGGCACCATATAATTCACTATTCAGTTTTGTAACAGAACGTCGTATCTTGTCACTAACACCTTTACATTTCATCTTGGTGTTGATGGAAATACGAATGCCTTGTGGTCAAACACGACAAACATACTTTTCTAACTTTGAGGTGACTGAACGTCCTATCTTGTCAATCATGTTTACATTATATCTTGTTGTAGATAGATTTATGAATGCCTTGTACTAAAATATGGAAATATGTACATCACTATGTAGTTTTCTAACAGAATGTCATATCTTGTCACTCACATCTTTACATTCCATCATGTTAACGAAATTATGAAGGTCTTGCGATCAGACACGGCACCATGTATATAACGACATAGTTTTCTAAATTTTAGGTAACTGAACGTCTTACCATGTCACTCACGTTTACATTCCATCTTGTCGTAGATGAAATTAAGAATGCGTTGTTGTCAAACACGGCACCATATACATCACTACATAGTTTTCTAACAGAACGTTGTATCTTGTTAGTTACACCTTTACATCCCATCTTGTTGTTGATAGATATTATGAATGCCTTATTGTCAAACACGACACATTGTATATAACGACTTATTTTTCTAAAGTTGAGGTAAATGAACATCCTATCTTGTCACTCACTCTTACATTTCGTCTTCTTGTAGATGGAATTAAGCATGCCCTGTTATCAAATATGGCACCATGTAGTTTTCTAACAAAACGCCGTACCTTGTAACCCACACCTTTGCATTCCATCGTGTTGTTGATGAAATTATGAACGCTCAGCGGCCAAACGTGGTACTATATACATACCGATTTAGTTCTCTAAATTTGAGGTACTGAACGTCCCATTTTGTCACTCACGTTTACACTTCATCTTGTTGTAGATGGAATTATTAATGCCTTGTTGTCAAACACAACACCATGTATATCACTATATAATTTTCTAACAGTACGTCATTTCTTATCACTCACACCTTTATATTCCAGCTTGATGTTGATGGAATTATGAATGTCTTGCGGTCAAACACGGCACCATGTAAATAACGGCATAATTTTCTAAATTTCAGGTAACTGAACGTCTTATCTTGTCACTCACGTTTACATTCTATCTTGTTGTAGATGGAATTATAAATGCCTTGGTGTCAGACACGGCACAATGTACATCACTACGTAGTTTTCTAACAGAATGTCCTATCTTGTCACTCAAACCTTCACATTTAGTCTTGTTGTTGATGGAATTATGAAAGTCTTGTGGTCCAACACGGCACCATGTACATAACAACATAATTTTCTAAATTTAAGGTAATTGAACATCCTATCTTGTCACTCACTTTACATTACATCTTTTTTAGATGGAATTATGGATGCCCTTTTCTCAAACACGGGACCATGTACATCACTACGCAGTTTTCTAACAGAAATTCGTATCTTGTCACTCACACCTATAGATTCCATCTTGTTGTTGATGGAATTATGAATGCCTTATGGTCAAACACGACACCATGTATATAACGACATAGTTTTAAAAATTCGAGATAACGGAACATCCTATCTTGTCATTCACATTTACATTCCATCTTAATGTAGATGAAATTATGAATGCCTTGTACTAAAAAACGACACTATGTAATTCACTACTCTGTTTTCTAACAGAACGTAATATCTTGTCACTCACACCTTTCATCTTATTGTTGATGGAAATATGAATGCCTTATGGTCAAACACGGCACCATGTATATAACGACATACTTTTCCAAATTTGAGGTGACTGAACGTCCTATCTTGTCAATCATGTTTACATCATATCTTGTTGTAGATAGAATTATGAATGCCTTATAGTAAAATATGGCAATATGTACATCACTATGTAGTTTTCTAACAGAACGTCGTTTCTTGTCACTCACATCTTTACATTCCAGCTTGTTGTTGATGGAATTATGAATGTCTTGCGGTCCAACACGGCACCATGTAAATAATGACATAATTATCTAATTTTAAGGTAACAGAACATCTTATCTTGTCACTCACGTTTACATTTCATCTTGTTGTAGATGGAATTATAAATGCCCTGTGGTCAAACACGGCACCATGTACATCAATACGTAGTTTTCTAACAGAACGTCGTACCTTGTCACTCACACCTTAGATTACATCTTGTTGTTGTTGAAATTATGAATGCCTTATGATCAAACTCGACAGCATGTATATAACGACATAGTTTTCTAAATTTGAAAAAATTGAACGTCCTATCTCGTCACTCATGTTAACATTCCACCTTATTGTAGATGGAATTACAAATGACTTTTTGTGAAACACGGCACCATGTACATCACTATGTAGTTTTCTAAGAAAACGTCATATCTTGTCACTCACGACTTTGCATTCCATCTTGTTGTAAATGGAATTATGAATGCCTTGTAGTCAAACATGGCACCATGTATAAAATGACATAGTTTTCTAAATTTCAGGTAACAGAACGTCCTATCTCGTCACTCGCGTTTACATAAAGTCTTGTTGTAGATGGAATCATGAATGCCTTGTTGTCAAACACGGCACCATGTACTTGACTGCATGGTTTTCTAACTCAACATATTTTCTTGTCACTCACATCTTTACATTTCATCTTGTTGTTGATGAAGTTATGAATGACTTGCGGTCAAACACGGCACCATGCATATAACGACATAGTTTTTTAATTTTGAGGTAAGTAAACGTCCTATCTTATCACTCATGTTTATATTTCATCCTGTTGTAGATGGAATTATGAATGCCTTGTTAAACACGACAACATGTACATCACTACAAAGTTCTCTAACAGAACGCCGTACCATGTCACTCACACCTTTATATTTCATCTTGATGTTAGTGGAATTATGAAAGTCTTGTAGTCAAACACAACACCATGTACATAACCACATAATTTTCTAAATTCAAGGTAACTAAACGTCCTATCTTGTCACTCACATTTATATTTCATCTTGTTGTAGATGGAATTATGGATGCCCTTTTGTCAAACACGGGACCATGTACATCACTACGTAGTTTTCTAACATAAATTCGTATCTTGTCACTCACACCTTTACAATGCATCTTGTTGTTGATGGAATTGTGAATGCCTTATTGTCAAACACGACACCATGGATATAACATAGTTTTCAAAATTTGAGATAATTTAACGTCATATCTTGTCACTCATGTTTACATTCCATCTTGTTGTAGATGAAATTATGAATGCTTTGTTCTCAAATACGGCACCATGTAATTCACTATTCAGTTTTCTAACAGAACGTCATATCTTGTGACTCACACCTTTACATTCCAACTTGTTCATGGAATTATGAATGTCTTATTGTCAAACACGACACCAAGTATATAACGACATAGTTTTCCAAATTTGAGATAACTGAACGTCATATCTTGTCACTCACCTTTACATTCCATCTTGTTGTAGATGAAATTATGAATGCCTTGTTCTTAAATACGGCACCATATAATTCACTATTCAGTTTTGTAACAGAACGTCGTATCTTGTCACTAACACCTTTACATTTCATCTTGGTGTTGATGGAAATACGAATGCCTTGTGGTCAAACACGACAAACATACTTTTCTAACTTTGAGGTGACTGAACGTCCTATCTTGTCAATCATGTTTACATTATATCTTGTTGTAGATAGATTTATGAATGCCTTGTACTAAAATATGGCAATATGTACATCACTATGTAGTTTTCTAACAGAACGTCATATCTTGTCACTCACATCTTTACTTTCCATCATGTTAACGAAATTATGAAGGTCTTGCGATCAGACACGGCACCATGTATATAACGACATAGTTTTCTAAATTTTAGGTAACTGAACGTCTTACCATGTCACTCACGTTTACATTCCATCTTGTCGTAGATGAAATTAAGAATGCGTTGTTGTCAAACACGGCACCATATACATCACTACATAGTTTTCTAACAGAACGTTGTATCTTGTTAGTTACACCTTTACATCCCATCTTGTTGTTGATAGATATTATGAATGCCTTATTGTCAAACACGACACATTGTATATAACGACTTATTTTTCTAAAGTTGAGGTAAATGAACATCCTATCTTGTCACTCACTCTTACATTTCATCTTCTTGTAGATGGAATTAAGCATGCCCTCTTATCAAATATGGCACCATGTAGTTTTCTAACAAATCGCCGTACCTTGTAACCCACACCTTTGCATTCCATCGTATTGTTGATGAAATTATGAACGCTCAGCAGCCAAACGTGGTACTATATACATAACGATTTAGTTCTCTAAATTTGAGGTACTGAACGTCCCATTTTGTCACTCACGTTTACATTCCATCTTGTTGTAGATGGAATTATTAATGCCTTGTTGTCAAACACAACACCATGTATATCACTATATAGTTTTCTAACAGTACGTCATTTCTTATCACTCACACCTTTACATTCCAGCTTGATGTTGATGGAATTATGAATGTCTTGCGGTCAAACACGGCACCATGTAAATAACGGCATAATTTTCTAAATTTCAGGTAACTGAACGTCTTATCTTGTCACTCACGTTTACATTCTATCTTGTTGTAGATGGAATTATAAATGCCTTGGTGTCAGACACGGCACAATGTACATCACTACGTAGTTTTCTAACAGAATGTCCTATCTTGTCACTCATACCTTCACATTTTGTCTTGTTGTTGATGGAATTATGAAAGTCTTGTGGTCCAACACGGCACCATGTACATAACAACATAATTTTCTAAATTTAAGGTAATTGAACATCCTATCTTGTCACTCACGTTACATTACATCTTTTTTAGATGGAATTATGGATGCCCTTTTCTCAAACACGGGACCATGTACATCACTACGCAGTTTTCTAACAGAAATCTGTATCTTGTCACTCGCACCTATAGATTCCATCTTGTTGTTGATGGAATTATGAATGCCTTATGGTCAAACACGACACCATGTATATAACGACATAGTTTTAAAAATTCGAGATAACGGAACATCCTATCTTGTCATTCACATTTACATTCCATCTTAATGTAGATGAAATTATGAATGCCTTGTACTCAAATACGACACTATGTAATTCACTACTCTGTTTTCTAACAGAACGTAATATCTTGTCACTCACACCTTTTATCTTGTTGTTGATGGAAATATGAATGCCTTATGGTCAAACACGGCACCATGTATATAACGACATACTTTTCCAAATTTGAGGTGAGTGAACGTCCTATCTTGTCAATCATGTTTACATTATATCTTGTTGTAGATAGAATTATAAATGCCTTATAGTAAAATATGGCAATATGTACATCACTATGTAGTTTTCTAACAGAACGTCGTTTCTTGTCACTCACATCTTTACATTCCAGCTTGTTGTTGATGGAATTATGAATGTCTTGCGGTCCAACACGGCACCATGTAAATAATGACATAATTATCTAATTTTAAGGTAACGGAACATCTTATCTTGTCACTCACGTTTACAATTCATCTTGTTGTAGATGGAATTATAAATGCCCTGTGGTCAAACACGGCACCATGTACATCAATACGTACTTTTCTAACAGAACGTCGTACCTTGTCACTCACACCTTAGATTACATCTTGTTGTTGTTGAAATTATGAATGCCTTATGATCAAACTCGACAGCATGTATATAACGACATAGTTTTCTAAATTTGAAAAAATTGAACGTCCTATCTCGTCACTCATGTTAACATTCCACCTTATTGTAGATGGAATTACAAATGACTTTTTGTGAAACACGGCACCATGTACATCACTATGTAGTTTTCTAAGAAAACGTCATATCTTGTCACTCACGACTTTGCATTCCATCTTGTTGTAAATGGAATTATGAACGCCTTGTAGTCAAACATGGCACCACGTATAAAATGACATAGTTTTCTAAATTTGAGGTAACAGAACGTCCTATCTCGTCACTCGCGTTTACATAACGTCTTGTTGTAGATGGAATCATGAATGCCTTGTTGTCAAACACGGCACCATGAACTTGACTGCATGGTTTTCTAACTGAACATATTTTCTTGTCACTCACATCTTTACATTTCATCTTGTTGTTGATGAAGTTATGAATGACTTGCGGTCAAACACGGCACCATGCATATAACGACATAGTTTTTTAATTTTGAGGTAAGTAAACGTCCTATCTTATCACTCATGTTTATATTTCATCTTGTTGTAGATGGAATTATGAATGCCTTGTTAAACACGACAACATGTACATCACTACAAAGTTCTCTAACAGAACGTCGTACCATGTCACTCACACCTTTATATTTCATCTTGATGTTAGTGGAATTATGAAAGTCTTGTAGTCAAACACAACACCATGTACATAACCACATAATTTTCTAAATTCAAGGTAACTAAACGTCCTATCTTGTCACTCACATTTATATTTCATCTTGTTATAGATGGAATTATGGATGCCCTTTTGTCAAACACAGGACCATGTACATCACTACGTAGTTTTCTAACATAAATTCGTATCTTGTCACTCACACCTTTACAATGCATCTTGTTGTTGATGGAATTGTGAATGCCTTATTGTCAAACACGACACCATGGATATAACATAGTTTTCAAAATTTGAGATAATTTAACGTCATATCTTCTCACTCATGTTTACATTCCATCTTGTTGTAGATGACTTTGTTCTCAAATACGGCACCATGTAATTCACTATTCAGTTTTCTAACAGAACGTCATATCTTGTGACTCACACCTTTACATTCCAACTTGTTCATGGAATTATGAATGCCTTATTGTCAAACACGACACCAAGTATATAACGACATAGTTTTCCAAATTTGAGATAACTGAACGTCATATCTTGTCACTCACCTTTACATTCCATCTTGTTGTAGATGAAATTATGAATGCCTTGTTCTTAAATACGGCACCATATAATTCACTATTCAGTTTTCTAACAGAACGACGTATCTTGTCACTAACACCTTTACATTTCATCTTGGTGTTGATGGAAATACGAATGCCTTGTGGTCAAACACGACAAACATACTTTTCTAACTTTGAGGTGACTGAACGTCCTATCTTGTCAATCATGTTTACATTATATCTTGTTGTAGATAGATTTATGAATGCCTTGTACTAAAATATGGAAATATGTACATCACTATGTAGTTTTCTAACAGAATGTCATATCTTGTCACTCACATCTTTACATTCCATCATGTTAACGAAATTATGAAGGTCTTACGATCAGACACGGCACCATGTATATAACGACATAGTTTTCTAAATTTTAGGTAACTGAACGTCTTACCATGTCACTCACGTTTACATTCCATCTTGTCGTAGATGAAATTAAGAATGCGTTGTTGTCAAACACGGCACCATATACATCACTACATAGTTTTCTAACAGAACGTTGTATCTTGTTAGTTACACCTTTACATCCCATCTTGTTGTTGATAGATATTATGAATGCCTTATTGTCAAACACGACACATTGTATATAACGACTTATTTTTCTAAAGTTGAGGTAAATGAACATCCTATCTTGTCACTCACTCTTACATTTCGTCTTCTTGTAGATGGAATTAAGCATGCCCTGTTATCAAATATGGCACCATGTAGTTTTCTAACAAAACGCCGTACCTTGTAACCCACACCTTTGCATTCCATCGTGTTGTTGATGAAATTATGAACGCTCAGCGGCCAAACATGGTACTATATACATACCGATTTAGTTCTCTAAATTTGAGGTACTGAACGTCCCATTTTGTCACTCACGTTTACATTCCATCTTGTTGTAGATGGAATTATTAATGCCTTGTTGTCAAACACAACACCATGTATATCACTATATAATTTTCTAACAGTACGTCATTTCTTATCACTCACACCTTTACATTCCAGCTTGATGTTGATGGAATTATGAATGTCTTGCGGTCAAACACGGCACCATGTAAATAACGGCATAATTTTCTAAATTTCAGGTAACTGAACGTCTTATCTTGTCACTCACGTTTACATTCTATCTTGTTGTAGATGGAATTATAAATGCCTTGGTGTCAGACACGGCACAATGTACATCACTACGTAGTTTTCTAACAGAATGTCCTATCTTGTCACTCAAACCTTCACATTTAGTCTTGTTGTTGATGGAATTATGAAAGTCTTGTGGTCCAACACGGCACCATGTACATAACAACATAATTTTCTAAATTTAAGGTAATTGAACATCCTATCTTGTCACTCACGTTACATTACATCTTTTTTAGATGGAATTATGGATGCCCTTTTCTCAAACACGGGACCATGTACATCACTACGCAGTTTTCTAACAGAAATTCGTATCTTGTCACTCACACCTATAGATTCCATCTTGTTGTTGATGGAATTATGAATGCCTTATGGTCAAACACGACACCATGTATATAACGACATAGTTTTAAAAATTCGAGATAACGAAACATCCTATCTTGTCATTCACATTTACATTCCATCTTAATGTAGATGAAATTATGAATGCCTTGTACTAAAAAACGACACTATGTAATTCACTACTCTGTTTTCTAACAGAACGTAATATCTTGTCACTCACACCTTTCATCTTGTTGTTGATGGAAATATGAATGCCTTATGGTCAAACACGGCACCATGTATATAACGACATACTTTTCCAAATTTGAGGTGACTGAACGTCCTATCTTGTCAATCATGTTTACATTATATCTTGTTGTAGATAGAATTATGAATGCCTTATAGTAAAATATGGCAATATGTACATCACTATGTAGTTTTCTAACAGAACGTCGTTTCTTGTCACTCACATCTTTACATTCCAGCTTGTTGTTGATGGAATTATGAATGTCTTGCGGTCCAACACGGCACCATGTAAATAATGACATAATTATCTAATTTTAAGGTAACGGAACATCTTATCTTGTCACTCACGTTTACATTTCATCTTGTTGTAGATGGAATTATAAATGCTCTGTGGTCAAACACGGCACCATGTACATCAATACGTAGTTTTCTAACAGAACGTCGTACCTTGTCACTCACACCTTAGATTACATCTTGTTGTTGTTGAAATTATGAATGCCTTATGATCAAACTCGACAGCATGTATATAACGACATAGTTTTCTAAATTTGAAAAAATTGAACGTCCTATCTCGTCACTAATGTTAACATTCCACCTTATTGTAGATGGAATTACAAATGACTTTTTGTGAAACACGGCACCATGTACATCACTATGTAGTTTTCTAAGAAAACGTCATATCTTGTCACTCACGACTTTGCATTCCATCTTGTTGTAAATGGAATTATGAATGCCTTGTAGTCAAACATGGCACCATGTATAAAATGACATAGTTTTCTAAATTTCAGGTAACAGAACGTCCTATCTCGTCACTCGCGTTTACATAAAGTCTTGTTGTAGATGGAATCATGAATGCCTTGTTGTCAAACACGGCACCATGTACTTGACTGCATGGTTTTATAACTCAACATATTTTCTTGTCACTCACATCTTTACATTTCATCTTGTTGTTGATGAAGTTATGAATGACTTGCGGTCAAACACGGCACCATGCATATAACGACATAGTTTTTTAATTTTGAGGTAAGTAAACGTCCTAGCTTATCACTCATGTTTATATTTCATCCTGTTGTAGATGGAATTATGAATGCCTTGTTAAACACGACAACATGTACATCACTACAAAGTTCTCTAACAGAACGCCGTACCATCTCACTCACACCTTTATATTTCATCTTGATGTTAGTGGAATTATGAAAGTCTTGTAGTCAAACACAACACCATGTACATAACCACATAATTTTCTAAATTCAAGGTAACTAAACGTCCTATCTTGTCACTCACATTTATATTTCATCTTGTTGTAGATGGAATTATGGATGCCCTTTTGTCAAACACGGGACCATGTACATCACTACGTAGTTTTCTAACATAAATTTGTATCTTGTCACTCACACATTTACAATGCATCTTGTTGTTGATGGAATTGTGAATGCCTTATTGTCAAACACGACACCATGGATATAACATAGTTTTCAAAATTTGAGATAATTTAACGTCATATCTTCTCACTCATGTTTACATTCCATCTTGTTGTAGATGACTTTGTTCTCAAATACGGCACCATGTAATTCACTATTCAGTTTTCTAACAGAACGTCATATCTTGTTACTCACACCTTTACATTCCAACTTGTTCATGGAATTATGAATGTCTTATTGTCAAACACGACACCAAGTATATAACGACATAGTTTTCCAAATTTGAGATAACTGAACGTCATATCTTGTCACTCACCTTTACATTCCATCTTGTTGTAGATGAAATTATGAATGCCTTGTTCTTAAATACGGCACCATATAATTCACTATTCAGTTTTGTAACAGAACGTCGTATCTTGTCACTAACACCTTTACATTTCATCTTGGTGTTGATGGAAATACGAATGCCTTGTGGTCAAACACGACAAACATACTTTTCTAACTTTGAGGTGACTGAACGTCCTATCTTGTCAATCATGTTTACATTATATCTTGTTGTAGATAGATTTATGAATGCCTTGTACTAAAATATGGCAATATGTACATCACTATGTAGTTTTCTAACAGAACGTCATATCTTGTCACTCACATCTTTACTTTCCATCATGTTAACGAAATTATGAAGGTCTTGCGATCAGACACGGCACCATGTATATAACGACATAGTTTTCTAAATTTTAGGTAACTGAACGTCTTACCATGTCACTCACGTTTACATTCCATCTTGTCGTAGATGAAATTAAGAATGCGTTGTTGTCAAACACGGCACCATATACATCACTACATAGTTTTCTAACAGAACGTTGTATCTTGTTAGTTACACCTTTACATCCCATCTTGTTGTTGATAGATATTATGAATGCCTTATTGTCAAACACGACACATTGTATATAACGACTTATTTTTCTAAAGTTGAGGTAAATGAACATCCTATCTTGTCACTCACTCTTACATTTCATCTTCTTGTAGATGGAATTAAGCATGCCCTCTTATCAAATATGGCACCATGTAGTTTTCTAACAAAACGCCGTACCTTGTAACCCACACCTTTGCATTCCATCGTGTTGTTGATGAAATTATGAACGCTCAGCGGCCAAACGTGGTACTACATACATAACGATTTAGTTCTCTAAATTTGAGGTACTGAACGTCCCATTTTGTCACTCATGTTTACATTCCATCTTGTTGTAGATGGTATTATTAATGTCTTGCTGTCAAACACAACACCATGTATATCACTATATAGTTTTCTAACAGTACGTCATTTCTTATCACTCACACCTTTACATTCCAGCTTGATGTTGATGGAATTATGAATGTCTTGCGGTCAAACACGGCACCATGTAAATAACGGCATAATTTTCTAAATTTCAGGTAACTGAACGTCTTATCTTGTCACTCACGTTTACATTCTATCTTGTTGTAGATGGAATTATAAATGCCTTGGTGTCAGACACGGCACAATGTACATCACTACGTAGTTTTCTAACAGAATGTCCTATCTTGTCACTCATACCTTCACATTTTGTCTTGTTGTTGATGGAATTATGAAAGTCTTGTGGTCCAACACGGCACCATGTACATAACAACATAATTTTCTAAATTTAAGGTAATTGAACATCCTATCTTGTCACTCACGTTACATTACATCTTTTTTAGATGGAATTATGGATGCCCTTTTCTCAAACACGGGACCATGTACATCACTACGCAGTTTTCTAACAGAAATCTGTATCTTGTCACTCGCACCTATAGATTCCATCTTGTTGTTGATGGAATTATGAATGCCTTATGGTCAAACACGACACCATGTATATAACGACATAGTTTTAAAAATTCGAGATAACGGAACATCCTATCTTGTCATTCACATTTACATTCCATCTTAATGTAGATGAAATTATGAATGCCTTGTACTCAAATACGACACTATGTAATTCACTACTCTGTTTTCTAACAGAACGTAATATCTTGTCACTCACACCTTTCATCTTGTTGTTGATGGAAATATGAATGCCTTATGGTCAAACACGGCACCATGTATATAACGACATACTTTTCCAAATTTGAGGTGACTGAACGTCCTATCTTGTCAATCATGTTTACATTATATCTTGTTGTAGATAGAATTATGAATGCCTTATAGTAAAATATGGCAATATGTACATCACTATGTAGTTTTCTAACAGAACGTCGTTTCTTGTCACTCACATCTTTACATTCCAGCTTGTTGTTGATGGAATTATGAATGTCTTGCGGTCCAACACGGCACCATGTAAATAATGACATAATTATCTAATTTTAAGGTAACGGAACATCTTATCTTGTCACTCACGTTTACATTTCATCTTGTTGTAGATGGAATTATAAATGCCCTGTGGTCAAACACGGCACCATGTACATCAATACGTAGTTTTCTAACATAACGTCGTACCTTGTCACTCACACCTTAGATTACATCTTGTTGTTGTTGAAATTATGAATGCCTTATGATCAAACTCGACAGCATGTATATAACGACATAGTTTTCTAAATTTGAAAAAATTGAACGTCCTATCTCGTCACTCATGTTAACATTCCACCTTATTGTAGATGGAATTACAAATGACTTTTTGTGAAACACGGCACCATGTACATCACTATGTAGTTTTCTAAGAAAACGTCATATCTTGTCACTCACGACTTTGCATTCCATCTTGTTGTAAATGGAATTATGAATGCCTTGTAGTCAAACATGGCACCATGTATAAAATGACATAGTTTTCTAAATTTCAGGTAACAGAACGTCCTATCTCGTCACTCGCGTTTACATAAAGTCTTGTTGTAGATGGAATCATGAATGCCTTGTTGTCAAACACGGCACCATGTACTTGACTGCATGGTTTTATAACTCAACATATTTTCTTGTCACTCACATCTTTACATTTCATCTTGTTGTTGATGAAGTTATGAATGACTTGCGGTCAAACACGGCACCATGCATATAACGACATAGTTTTTTAATTTTGAGGTAAGTAAACGTCCTAGATTATCACTCATGTTTATATTTCATCTTGTTGTAGATGGAATTATGAATGCCTTGTTAAACACGACAACATGTACATCACTACAAAGTTCTCTAACAGAACGTCGTACCATGTCACTCACACCTTTATATTTCATCTTGATGTTAGTGGAATTATGAAAGTCTTGTAGTCAAACACAACACCATGTACATAACCACATAATTTTCTAAATTCAAGGTAACTAAACGTCCTATCTTGTCACTCACATTTATATTTCATCTTGTTGTAGATGGAATTATGGATGCCCTTTTGTCAAACACGGGACCATGTACATCACTACGTAGTTTTCTAACATAAATTCGTATCTTGTCACTCACACCTTTACAATGCATCTTGTTGTTGATGGAATTGTGAATGCCTTATTGTCAAACACGACACCATGGATATAACATAGTTTTCAAAATTTGAGATAATTTAACGTCATATCTTGTCACTCATGTTTACATTCCATCTTGTTGTACATGAAATTATGAATGCTTTGTTCTCAAATACGGCACCATGTAATTCACTATTCAGTTTTCTAACAGAACGTCATATCTTGTGACTCACAACTTTACATTCCAACTTGTTCATGGAATTATGAATGTCTTATTGTCAAACACGACACCAAGTATATACCGACATAGTTTTCGAAATTTGAGATAACTGAACGTCATATCTTGTCACTCACCTTTACATTTCAACTTGTTGTAGATGAAATTATGAATGCCTTGTTCTTAAATACGGCACCATATAATTCACTATTCAGTTTTGTAACAGAACGTCGTATCTTGTAACTAACACCTTTACATTTCATCTTGGTGTTGATGGAAATACGAATGCCTTGTGGTCAAACACGACAAACATACTTTTCTAACTTTGAGGTGACTGAACGTCCTATCTTGTCAATCATGTTTACATTATATCTTGTTGTAGATAGATTTATGAATGCCTTGTACTAAAATATGGCAATATGTACATCACTATGTAGTTTTCTAAGAGAACGTCATATCTTGTCACTCACATCTTTACTTTCCATCATGTTAACGAAATTATGAAGGTCTTGCGATCAGACACGGCACCATGTATATAACGACATAGTTTTCTAAATTTTAGGTAACTGAACGTCTTACCATGTCACTCACGTTTACATTCCATCTTGTCGTAGATGAAATTAAGAATGCGTTGTTGTCAAACACGGCACCATATACATCACTACATAGTTTTCTAACAGAACGTTGTATCTTGTTAGTTACACCTTTACATCCCATCTTGTTGTTGATAGATATTATGAATGCCTTATTGTCAAACACGACACATTGTATATAACGACTTATTTTTCTAAAGTTGAGGTAAATGAACATCCTATCTTGTCACTCACTCTTACATTTCATCTTCTTGTAGATGGAATTAAGCATGCCCTCTTATCAAATATGGCACCATGTAGTTTTCTAACAAAACGCCGTACCTTGTAACCCACACCTTTGCATTCCATCGTGTTGTTGATGAAATTATGAACGCTCAGCGGCCAAACGTGGTACTATATACATAACGATTTAGTTCTCTAAATTTGAGGTACTGAACGTCCCATTTTGTCACTCACGTTTACATTCCATCTTGTAGTAGATGGTATTATTAATGCCTTGCTCTCAAACACAACACCATGTATATCACTATATAGTTTTCTAACAGTACGTCATTTCTTATCACTCACACCTTTACATTCCAGCTTGATGTTGATGGAATTATGAATGTCTTGCGGTCAAACACGGCACCATGTAAATAACGGCATAATTTTCTAAATTTCAGGTAACTGAACGTCTTATCTTGTCACTCACGTTTACATTCTATCTTGTTGTAGATGGAATTATAAATGCCTTGGTGTCAGACACGGCACAATGTACATCACTACGTAGTTTTCTAACAGAATGTCCTATCTTGTCACTCATACCTTCACATTTTGTCTTGTTGTTGATGGAATTATGAAAGTCTTGTGGTCAAACACGGCACCATGTACATAACAACATAATTTTCTAAATTTAAGGTAATTGAACATCCTATCTTGTCACTCACGTTACATTACATCTTTTTTAGATGGAATTATGGATGCCCTTTTCTCAAACACGGGACCATGTACATCACTACGCAGTTTTCTAACAGAAATTCGTATCTTGTCACTCGCACCAATAGATTCCATCTTGTTGTTGATGGAATTATGAATGCCTTATGGTCAAACATGACACCATGTATATAACGACATAGTTTTAAAAATTCGAGATAACGGAACATCCTATCTTGTCATTCACATTTACATTCCATCTTAATGTAGATGAAATTATGAATGCCTTGTACTCAAATACGACACTATGTAATTCACTACTCTGTTTTCTAACAGAACGTAATATCTTGTCACTCACACCTTTCATCTTGTTGTTGATGGAAATATGAATGCCTTATGGTCAAACACGGCACCATGTATATAACGACATACTTTTCCAAATTTGAGGTGACTGAACGTCCTATCTTGTCAATCATGTTTACATTATATCTTGTTGTAGATAAAATTATGAATGCCTTATAGTAAAATATGGCAATATGTACATCACTATGTAGTTTTCTAAGAGAACGTCGTTTCTTGTCACTCACATCTTTACATTCCAGCTTGTTATTGATGGAATTATGAATGTCTTGCGGTCCAACACGGCACCATGTAAATAATGACATAATTATCTAATTTTAAGGTAACGGAACATCTTATCTTGTCACTCACGTTTACAATTCATCTTGTTGTAGATGGAATTATAAATGCCCTGTGGTCAAACAGGGCACCATGTACATCAACACGTACTTTTCTAACAGAACGTCGTACCTTGTCACTCACACCTTAGATTACATCTTGTTGTTGTTGAAATTATGAATGCCTTATGATCAAACTCGACAGCATGTATATAACGACATAGTTTTCTAAACTTGAAAAAATTGAACGTCCTATCTCGTCACTCATGTTAACATTCCACCTTATTGTAGATGGAATTACAAATGACTTTTTGTGAAACACGGCACCATGTACATCACTATGTAGTTTTCTAAGAAAACGTCATATATTGTCACTCACGACTTTGCATTCCATCTTGTTGTAAATGGAATTATGAATGCCTTGTAGTCAAACATGGCACCACGTATAAAATGACATAGTTTTCTAAATTTGAGGTAACAGAACGTCCTATCTCGTCACTCGCGTTTACATAACGTCTTGTTGTAGATGGAATCATGAATGCCTTGTTGTCAAACACGGCACCATGTACTTGACTGCATGGTTTTCTAACTGAACATATTTTCTTGTCACTCACATCTTTACATTTCATCTTGTTGTTGATGAAGTTATGAATGACTTGCGGTCAAACACGGCACCATGCATATAACGACATAGTTTTTTAATTTTGAGGTAAGTAAACGTCCTATCTTATCACTCATGTTTATATTTCATCCTGTTGTAGATGGAATTATGAATGCCTTGTTAAACACGACAACATGTACATCACTACAAAGTTCTCTAACAGAACGCCGTACCATGTCACTCACACCTTTATATTTCATCTTGATGTTAGTGGAATTATGAAAGTCTTGTAGTCAAACACAACACCATGTACATAACCACATAATTTTCTAAATTCAAGGTAACTAAACGTCCTATCTTGTCACTCACATTTATATTTCATCTTGTTGTAGATGGAATTATGGATGCCCTTTTGTCAAACACGGGACCATGTACATCACTACGTAGTTTTCTAACATAAATTCGTATCTTGTCACTCACACCTTTACAATGCATCTTGTTGTTGATGGAATTGTGAATGCCTTATTGTCAAACACGACACCATGTTTTCAAAATTTAAGATAATTTAACGTCATATCTTGTCACTCATGTTTACATTCCATCTTATTGTAGATGAAATTATGAATGCTTTGTTCTCAAATACGACACCATGTAATTCACTATTCAGTTTTCTAACAGAACGTCATATCTTGTGACTCACACCTTTACATTCCAACTTGTTCATGGAATTATGAATGTCTTATTGTCAAACACGACACCAAGTATATAACGACATAGTTTTCAAAATTTGAGATAACTGAACGTCATATCTTGTCACTCACCTTTACATTCCATCTTGTTGTAGATAAAATTATGAATGCCTTGTTCTTAAATACGGCACCATATAATTCACTATTCAGTTTTCTAACAGAACGACGTATCTTGTCACTAACACCTTTACATTTCATCTTGGTGTTGATGGAAATACGAATGCCTTGTGGTCAAACACGACACCATGTATATAACAACATACTTTTCTAACTTTGAGGTGACTGAACGTCCTATCTTGTCAATCATGTTTACATTATATCTTGTTGTAGATAGATTTATGAATGACTTATACTAAAATATGGCAATATGTACATCACTATGTAGTTTTCTAACAGAATGTCATATCTTGTCACTCACATCTTTACATTCCATCATGTTAACGAAATTATGAAGGTCTTGCGATCAAACACGACACCATGTATATAACGACATAGTTTTCTAAATTTTAGGTAACTGAACGTATTACCATGTCACTCACGTTTACATTCCATCTTGTCGTAGATGAAATTAAGAATGCGTTGTTGTCAAACAGGGCACCATATACATCACTACATAGTTTTCTAACAGAACGTTGTATCTTGTTAGTTACACCTTTACATCCCATCTTGTTGTTGATAGATATTATGAATGCCTTATTGTCAAACACAACACATTGTATATAACGACTTATTTTTCTAAAGTTGAGGTAAATGAACATCCTATCTTGTCACTCACTCTTACATTTCATCTTCTTGTAGATGGAATTAAGCATGCCCTGTTATCAAATATGGCACCATGTAGTTTTCTAACAAAACGTCGTACCTTGTAACCCACACCTTTGCATTCCATCGTGTTGTTGATGAAATTATGAACGCTCAGCGGCCAAACGTGGTACTATATACATAACGATTTAGTTCTCTAAATTTGAGGTACTGAACGTCCCATTTTGTCACTCACGTTTACATTCCATCTTGTTGTAGATGGAATTATTAATGCCTTGTTGTCAAACACAACACCATGTATATCACTATATAGTTTTCTAACAGTACATCATTTCTTATCACTCACACCTTTACATTCCAACTTGATGTTGATGGAATTAAGAATGTCTTGCGGTCAAACACGGCACCATGTAAATAACGGCATAATTTTCTAAATTTCAGGTAACTGAACGTCTTATCTTGTCACTCACGTTTACATTCTATCTTGTTGTAGATGGAATTATAAATGCCTTGGTGTCAAACACGGCACAATGTACATCACTACAAAGTTTTCTAACAGAATGTTGTATCTTGTCACTCATACCTTTATATTTCTCCTTGTTGTTGATGGAATTTTGAAAGTCATTGTGATCATCGCAACGTGTTTCCTCTTTTTCCTTCTCCTTTCCTTTCTAACCTCTATTTCCCCTTTTGAAGGGTGAAAATAAAAGACAAGAAAAGAAGAGAGAAAAGAAAAGAAAGAAGAGAGAGGAACTCTTTTGCAAAGGTCTAACTTGACCTAAAATTTAAAAATATTTGAAAAATATTCGCCTCCGTTTTGAAAATTTGCGAAAAAAATTAAGAGACGGGATTCGCTCGTCGGTACGAGGTTCGACCGTTCCTGGCGCCTTTACCAGGGGTAATAGAACCAAGGATCGAACTTATGCGTTTTTGCTTTGCCTAAATATTGTCTAAGAATTTTTTCTAGGTCTAAGAGTGCACAAAGAATCATGCTTGTGTGAATGCAAATGTAGAAATATATGCTTTTGAGAAGAAGATTTTAGAACTTTGATTTTCCCAAGTGATTTTGAAATACATTTGAAGATACTTAAAGAAATGATTCAAATGGTTGCAATTGGTTTTGAAAAAGTTAGATTTTGAATCTAACTTAGAGCTTTGAACAAACGGATCTGGAAGAAGAGACTTGAAATTCTAAGTTTTGGAATAATCAGAATTTGGAAAATGATTTTGAATTTTAAAAAAGGAAAAGGAAATTTTGGAACTTGAGATAGAATTTCAAAGTCAAAATGGATTTTGAATTTGAATGGATTGATTCTGAAAAATGAATTCTTAATTTCAGAACCTGAAAAAGGAATTGAATTTGGATTTAAGAAATAGATTTGAAAATAGTTTTGGAAATAGGAATCCTAAACGGAATTGGATTTGAAAATCTGAAATCCAAGATGGAGTTTGATCCAAAATCTAGAATCCTAAATGGGACTGGATCCGAAGTCTGTGATCCAAGATGGAATTAAATCCAAAATCATGAATCCTAAATGGAATTGGATTTTGAAAATCCAAATGGGACTTTGAAGATGGATCTGAATTTTGGAAATCCATATTTGATTTTAAAAGTGGGCTTTAAACTTAGGAAAAATCAAATTTTGAGATTTAGAATAGATCTCAAAACCTTGATTTTGAATTGAGAATCAAGACTCAATCTTTAGATGGAACTTTGGAGATTTAAAAATAAATAAATAATAAATTTGATGTTAAACTTGAATCATAAGATGAATCTGGGAATTTCAAAGTTAAATTGAACTTTGAAACCTGATCTGAGATGTTAAATTGAATTTGAAATTAAATCCTGAAAATGAATTTGGAATTTCAAAGTTGAATTGAACTTTGAAATTTGTTTTGAATTGGAAATTGAATTTTGAAGATAAAAATGAATTTGAAATTTCAAAGTCAAATTGGACTTTGAAATTGAAGTTTTGAAATAACATAGAATTTGAGAATAGAAAGAAGAATTTGAATTTATAAGAATTGAAGATTGATTTGAGAAGTGAAAAAGATATTTAAAGAATTATCTCAAAATCACTTTGGATTTTAAAATAATATGAAAATAATATAATGTAATTCTATCCTAAATGATGAATCAATTTAAAAGAAATTGGAAAATTGAATTTGAAAAAACATATTTCATTCTTTAAATGAATTGAAATAAGATTGAAAATATAATACATTTCTGACTATGGTCATAAAATGTATTATATAATAATCATATCTAAATTAAAATGAAGAATAAAACACATTTTTGTGCCTTTATAGAGTTTAAGATGAAATTAACCCTCAATATATCCAGACTATGGCCATTGATATATATTTTGAGTTAATTTTAAATTAAGCTCTGATAAAGAAAGAAAATATTTAAAAAATATGATGATTTTTGAAAGGAGATCCAGTGTGGATCCAATGTTATTCCATAAAAGATGAAAATCCTAAGTTTTGTTCACATCTTGACTATGGTCGTTGATGCAAATCGTCAACTTAGGATTTAATCACCTTTAATTAGAATTGTGGACGTGCCATTCGTGTTCCCATTCGTGAATTTTTAAAGTAAAAGAGACAAATATCACAAAACAAGCAATTCTAGAAGATATGTAAAATATGGCAATATGTACGTCACTATGTAGTTTTCTAACAGAATGTCATATCTTGTCCCTCACATCTTTCTATTCCATCATGTTGTAAACGAAATTATGAAAGTCTTGCGATCAAACACGGCAGCATGTATATAACGACATAGTTTTCTAAATTTTAGGGAACTGAACGTCTTAGCTTGTCACGCACGTTTACATTACATCTTGTTGTAGATGGAATTATGAATGCCTTGTTGTCAAACACGGCACCATGTACATCACTACAAAGAATTCTAACAGAACGTCGTATCTTGTCAGTCACACCTTTACATTCCATCTTGTTGTTGATGGATTTTATGATTGCCTTATTGTCAAACACGGCACCTTGTATATAACGACTTAGTTTTCTAAAGTTGAGGTAATTGAACATCCTATCTTGTCACTAACGTTTACATTTCATATTCTAGTAGATGGAATTAAGCATGCCTAGTTATCAAACATGGCACCATGTAGTTTTCTAACAAAACGTTGTATCTTGTAACTCACACTTTTAAATTTCATCTTGTTGTTGATAGAAATATGAATGCCTTGTGGTCAAACACAACACCATCTATATAACGTCATAGTTTTCTAAATTTGAGGTAACTGAATGTCCTATCTTGTCACTCACGTGTACATTCCATCTTGTTGTACATAGAATTATGAATGCCTTGTTGTCAAACACGACACCATGTACATTACTGCATAGTTTTCTAACAGAACGTTGTTTATTGTCACTCACATCTTTACATTCCAACTTGTTGTTGATGGAATTATGAATGTCTTGCGGTCAAACACGACACCATGTAAATAACAAAATAATTTTCTAATTTTAAGGTAACAGAACGTCTTATCTTGTCACTCACGTTTGCATTTCACATTGTTGTAGATAGTGAATGCCTTGTTGTAAAACATGGCACCATGTACATCACTACGTAGTTTTCTAACAGAACGTCGTACCTTGTCACTCACACCTTACATTATATCTTGTTGTTGTTGAAATTATGAATGCCTTATGATCAAACTCGACACCATGTATATAACGACATAGTTTTCTAAATTTGAGAAAATTGAACGTCCTATCTCGTCACTCATGTTAACATTCCACCTTATTGTAGATGGAATTACAAATGACTTTTTGTGAAACACGACACCATGTACATCACTATGTAGTTTTCTAAGAAAACGTCATATCTTGTCACTCACGACTTTGCATTCCATTTTGTTGTAAATGGAATTATGAATGCCTTGTAGTCAAACATGGCACCATGTATAAAATGACATAGTTTTCTAAATTTGAGGTAACATAACGTCCTATCTCGTTACTCGCATTTACATGCGGTCTTGTTGTAGATGGAATCATGAATGCCTTGTTGTCAAACACGGCTCCATGTACTTGACTACATAGTTTTCTAACTGAACATCTTTTCTTGTCACACATCTTTACATTTCATCTTGTTGTTGATGAAATTATGAATGACTTGCGGTCAAACACGACACTATGCATATAATAACGACATAGTTTTTAAATTTTGAGGTAAGTAAATGTCCTATCTTGTCACTCATGTTCATATTTCATCTTGTTGTAGATGGAATTATGAACGTCTTGTTGTTAAACACGACAACATGTACATCACTACAATGTTCTCTAACAGAGCATCGTACCATGTCACTCACACCTTTATATTTCATTTTGTTGTTGAAATTATGAATGCCTTATGATCAAACTCGACACCATGTATATAACGACATAGTTTTCTAAATTTGAGAAAATTGAACGTCCTATCCCGTCACTCATGTTAACATTCGACCTTATTGTAGATGGAATTACAAATGACTTTTTGTGAAACACGACACCATGTACATCACTATGTAGTTTTCTAAGAAAACGTCATATCTTGTCACTCACGACTTTGCATTCCATCTTGTTGTAAATGGAATTATGAATGCCTTGTAGTCAAACATGGCACCATGTATAAAATGACATAGTTTTCTAAATTTGAGGTAACATAATGTCCTATCTCGTTACTCGCATTTACATGCGGTCTTGTTGTAGATGGAATCATGAATGCCTTGTTGTCAAACACGGCTCCATGTACTTGACTACATAGTTTTCTAACAGAACATCTTTCCTTGTCACTCACATCTTTACATTTCATCTTGTTGTTGATGAAATTATGAATGACTTGCGGTCAAACACGGCACTATGCATATAATAACGACATAGTTTTTTAATTTTGAGGTAAGTAAATGTCCTATCTTGTCACTCATGTTCATATTTCATCTTGTTGTAGATGGAATTATGAATGCCTTGCTGTTAAACACGACAACATGTACAACACTAGTCACTACAATGTTCTCTAACAGAGCATCGTACCATGTCACTCACACCTTTATATTTCATCTTCTTGTTAATGGAATTATAAAAGTCTTGCAGTCAAACACAGCACCATGTACATAACGACATAATTTTATAAATTTAAGGTAACTGAACATCCTATCTTGTCAATCATGTTTACATTCCATTTTATTGTAGGTGGAATTAGGAATGCCCTATTGTCAAACACGGGACCATGTACATCACTACGTAGTTTTCTAACAGAATGTCGTATCTTGTCACTCACACCTTTACATTCCATCTTGTTGTTGATGGAATTAAGAATGTCTTATCGTCAAACACGACACCATGTATATAACGACATAGTTTTCAAAATTTGCGATAATTGAACATCATATCTTGTCACTCACCTTTAAATTCCATCTTGTTGTATATGAAATTATGAATGCCTTGTTCTCAAATACGGCACAATGTAATTCACTATTCAGTTTTCTAACAATACGTCGTATCTTGTCACTCCCACCTTTATATTCCATCTTGTTGTTGATGAAATTATGAATGTTTTTTTGTCAAACACGGCACCATGTATATAACGAGATAGTTTTCTAAATTTAAGGTAACTGAACGTCGTATATCTGAGAGATAACCTTAATGATAGAATCTCAACTACTGGTTTTCGTGTCTTTTTAGGAGATTCTTTAATTGTCTGGAGATGCAAGAAGCAAAAAGTCTCACTGTCATCACTGAAACTGAATACAGTGCTATGGCAACTACCACAGTGGAACTCGTGTAGATACGAAGTCTTCTCAAAGATATGGGTTTAGACATCTTTGGACCTTCTAAGTTGTGCTACGACAACAAAAGTAAAATTTATATCGCCAGCAATCACATCTTCCATGAGCACACCAAGCATATAGAGATGGATTGTGACTATGTTCGTGATGAATATCTGAGAGGAATAGTTTCCCTACCATATGTCACATCAGAATAGCAGTTGGCGGACTTCTTCACGAAAGCTCTTCCTGCTCCCCATTTTATTTTTCTCCTTAACAAACTTTCGGTTATCTCCTCGTAAAGTTTGAGGAGGGTGTTAAAATACTTTATATATATATATATATTTAAAATACCTGATAGTGGTATTTTGATCATTTCACATAGTTATTTCTAGAAACCACTATTTTATTAAGTCTTTTATTTCTTTATTTTTTATTTTTTATTTTTTATTTTTTAATAACCTTCTTTTATTACATCATAAGGGTGTCCCACATAGAGTCATTGAAACCCCAACGACACTATGGAAAGCCCCCAATGGCCCCCCTCTTGTGCTCCTTTTTCTTGTATAAATTGGGGTCAGTCCCCCATGTATTCTTAAGCCTTAGAGCTCCTCTCTAATAAACTTCTTGTTATTTTTTATGTGTTGCCTTTTAAAGGCTTGTTGTATTGTCCCATAAGTGGACTTCTCTCTTATCTCTCTCTTGTATTTGTCCATTGAAGGACATTGTGAATGCATTAAGCATTCTTTATATTTCTGCATACTTCTTTACAATGTGAACATCACACTTCATATAATGAAGTGAAGTGCATCAACTTAAGCCAAAATGAAAAAATAAAACTGAACATGAGTCCCAAGTACTTAAAATTGAGGGTCAAAATAATGGCTCAATATGAAAGATGAACAGCTACACAACTTTTGGTGTCATATCTTCCAAAAGTTGTAATATACCATGCACTTTGTAACACTTACTGCATCTTCCTTTATAACATTACCATATTTAGTACATTTTTTATAATAGCACATTCCTTAGTTTCTTTACTATAAAGATTTAATACAAGGAGACAAGAAAAAAACAAATCAAAGGAAAAACTCAATATCAGAAATTAAAAAGACTGAATTTCAGTCACACTAAAGGATATCTGGTTCAGGATATACTGGTATCAAAACCCAAGAAGGCAACCTAAGTTGGACTTCTTCATGACAGATCCCCAATAATAAGTAAAATATTAAAAGAAAGTTAATCTTGTTAAGTTTTAAAAGCACAGGGCACTATTTAAACACACCGACTTCATACTTTCAAACACAAACTTCATTTGCATAGTAAATTCAGCCTTTAGAATGAATGCAATAGCCAAAAAGCAATTGTTCCAAGACACCACCAGGGAAAAGTTACTTAAACTACACAATATAAGAAAAAGAATAAGCTTGTGAAATACAGAAAATACAATTTGATCTAATCAATAGGATGCATAAACCATGTACTACAGCTGATGAAACTCAATCCTGTTCATAAAACAACATGAACAATGCACCACTAACAAGTCTTGTATAAGAACTTGTGGTGCCAGCAACATGCAAGATATCTGTAATCACATGAAAGCTACTCCTAAACACTATATTACATCTAACAAAAAATTTGTATAGACATCAATTTATGGTAGTTTATAGCAGGAATATGAAAAGGTTAGATTTTAACCTGAACATTTTTAGCAGGATCATACTGGTAGCGAACAAGCCTGGGAACTAATGAACGCACATAAGGCTGAAGAACTTCCCCAGCTTGTTTTGCTATTTTGGAGAATCAAAAAGCTGCAGCCCGCTTAGAATTTAATCAGGCTTGATAATTAGCTAGATCCATAAATTTGTAAATTAAGTCAGGCTGCCCCATCTCATTAGCCAGATTACAAAGTTCTTTATAAGTATTAAGCTTTCCACCACCAGGACTTTGACTAATGGTGCCCTCTTGAAATACTTCAGAATCTTCTGTCAACAGAAAAAATAGATTAGGTATCTAAGTCTGCTTGCCCTTTTCATCCTCAGAGACACAATGGAAAGAAAAATTTACTAAGGAAAAGCCTTAATGCAACACAATCTTGTACCTTTATAGCTTTCCTCCTCTTTGTTGTACCTGTGAGTGTGCCAACAAGTGCATTTACCAAGTCTCGTTTCATGGATGAGTTACCAATTTCATAAATAATACTCATGCCTTGAGATGCCAGCTCTTGCATAAGTTCATTTTGGTCACCAAGAAGATGAGAAAAAGCTTCCTGAAAAGCAATGAAGATTATGTACTGTTAGTAGTTTATCTTGTCCAGCCGGGATAGTGGAAAATTAAATTTCTAAACAAGAAACATGTTCCCCATTACATGCATAGTAACATGTGCGAAAAAAATGGCTATCTTTGATATCTCCTGGTTCCTGGTTAAGCCCTGATGGGTCCAATCAATTTTTTTGAGCTCATGATGTTATTGTGACACCCCAAAAATCCCGAACTTGTAAGTTTTAGGAAAATTTTAAAAGCCTTATAAACATTCATTTATCAGAGTTTTAAATAGTAATTCAACGAAAAATGGTATTTTTGAAACAAGTCAACAGACCTTGTGCGCATTTCTTGCGAAACCTTTTCTTTACACAATAGATTTGAAACTCCATACATTCAAAACCAAACAAAGTAAAAATGCAGTTTTAGTAATTTAGAGTTTGTACAAAAGAAGAATTTTCAAGGAAACCCTCATGCAAAAATCACAGAAATGTCCTCAGGAGCGAAACGTCAGGGAAAAAGTCTCATCTTGACACCATCACGTCATTGTGTCATCGCTTGTCGTACCGACGTAATTATTACTTATACCTATAAAATGGGTCAATTTCATGAAAAACTGGTAGGTGCACAGTAAGACAATATGAATCAAATCTAGCATAAGCATTTAATTCAAACATGATACGTAATTCAACAAATAATGTGAACATATCTAGCATATGAAAAAACATAATATGTAATTCAACAAGTAATGTGAACATATCTAATATATGCATCAAATTTGTACATGATACACAATTCAACAAGTAATACGACAAATCTAGCACAATGAGTTAATTAATGCATGATGCATAATTCAACAAGTAATGTGAGCAGAATAACCTTTGTTTCGATATTAGTTGATCTGCGCGTACGCACAGGCTCGAAACGTAAAAACAACTGAAACTAATCCGGGGGTTTGTTATGCTATGTATTTTCGATACCCCAGGTAGCTAGTTGAGTCCGCTCCTAAGGGAACGGCCAGTGACCGAGAGAGAATTCCTCAAAAGCATACGTAGCAAGGTATGCATCCAACTTCTGCAGAAGTCTATGGGATCTACCACCTAAGATAATTTTCGATAGTCTTGTCCATATGGGGAAACTCCATCTCCCAGCCCATATGGGAATCCAAAGGGGGAGCGTCACCTTCTAGAGGGCCCCTCTATTATAACAACTCAAAGAGAGAGAGGGGGGGGGGGGGGGGGGGAGAGAGAGAGAAGGGAAAATTGTGTTAGAGCAGCAAGGTGAGTGTGCATACTTGGTTTGAGACTTGTTTGGATCTGCAGAAGTGGCAGTGATGAAGGATGACACGCTGAGTGTCTCTAATCTCAAAAGGCTGCGGCAGCAGCCCAGGTGTGAATATGTTTAATATATAATGCAGCCTCTAATTAGGGCTATCATACAAAGGACTAAATAGCCCTTGATTATACAAACTAATTACACAACATGTTTGGATCTCGGATCCACATCAGACCCAAATCCAAACCCGGGATAATGCAATAAAGGATATAGCGTCTTAACAGCCTCCCTCAAGATGTGCATGCATTTGAATCATGCTCATCTTGCCTTTAAGAAACCAGCATCTTTTAACTGTTAGCCCTTTAGTGAACAAATCTGCAATTTGATTCTCCGTTCCAATATATCTTGCTTCTATTTCTCTATCCTCAATCTTCTACCTGATGAAGTGTCGATCTATTTCAATATGCTTTGTCCTTCCATGATGTATAGGATTTAATGAGATCTTTATAGCACTTTGATTATTGCATAATAAAATAGATTTTGGTAAAAGTTCTCCTAGCTCAACCAAAAGATGTCTAATCCATGTTAATTCGGATGTGACGGAAGTCAGCGCACGATATTCCGCTTCTGTGCTAGATCTTGCAACTGTTAAAATATGTGTACTCGTACACATATATGTATGTTGAAATATAATCCTTAAATGTACATATATATATTTATATATATATAAAGATACGTATACATATATATATGTATATGTATCTCTATTTATATATATAAATATATATATTTTCTCTTCCTAAAATACCCTCAAGGGTATTCTTGTAATTTGTCATTTTACACATATTCCAATTGGAATATGCATTGTAATGTTTCTTTTATTTTCTGTTTTTTTATTTTTTTGTTTTTCGTTTTCGTACCATATTGGGAGCCTCCCAATAGAGACGTTGGGAGCCCCCAACGGTCACAAATGTGACCGTTGGGGGCTCTCCAACGTCTCCTTTGGGAGCCCCCAAGGTGGTCCCTTTTTTTGCTTATAAATAGGGGCTTTCCCCTTTGTATTCTTCACTCCAAGAAGGAGCTTTTGCTCCATGTAATGGGTGTTACACCCTTATTTTCTTCAATGATATTAACTTATGCCTCATAGGCATTTTTGCCCCTTTGTGGGTTTATGTGTTAGCACATTATGTGCTTGTGTTTTCCCTTTAGTGGGTATATTCGCACTTCATGTGCATGTGTATTGGTTCATTATTGAACCTAATATATTCAAAGCCGCTTCTTTACATGGTGTCAGAGCAAGGTTACGATGGGGTTGTCTCTTGGTGCAACGGAAAGCGTGGTGCTCAAGAAATGGTGAAGTATTCATTGTTCCTCTCTTTTTTTAGAAGTTTTCGGTATGTATCTTTTTTCTTAACATATTATGCATTATGAAACTATTTTTCTTGCACATTTAGTGTTTTTGATAGTTGAATCATTTCCTTTCACATTTCGCGTGTTCGTATATTTTAAAATATCTACTTTTAAATTTGATAAACTTGTTTATTATTCAAATATATAATTCTTGGTTATATATTTATCGATTCCTCATCACATATAATAGTAATTTATGTTTTGCAAAATTGTTTTTCAATTATGTGAGATTTATGATTTTTCCATAAGAATTTCGTGATTAACCTATAAGTTAACTTTTTATATACGATTTCTTGCTAAATTAATGATCTTTGCTTAAAAACTCTTGTGTATGGTTTTTTTGGTGCATTTTTTTTTATAACTTATATAATTCTTGTATAAGTTAATGATCTTTGCTATATTTTGATATAATTCTTGTATGAGAATTTCTCACATCTAAATCTTTGTAGTTTATTTTTTTATGAACCCTAAGTAGTTCTTGTTAATGATAAATATTTATGAACTCCTAAAAGTCTCTCAATGGTTTTGGTTTAGTTAAAGAATTTTGAACAATTATTTGTGATAAATATGTTGTATGAACCATTGTGTTCATTAGGAGAGATCTTTTAAAAATCTTCTCACACTATATAGAATGCATAGTATATCTATTGCATCCTTTGGTATAAAAGATTTCATTAATTTTCGATTTTTCTTCTAATGATGCAACTTTATAAACATGTTTGTTTGTATTTTTCACATAAGGTTTCAAAACCTCTTGATTGTATCTCTAAGGATGCCTACATTGGCCATAATATGGTCCTCTTTGTCTTAAATTGCATTTATCAAGCATATAATTGCATAATTAAAGCTTGAGAGACTCAAGCATTTGTTCCTTTTTATGAAATACATGCATTATTGCATGTTTGTCTTTATTACGCTTTTTGTGTATTTTGTTCAAGTGATTGTGAGAGTGTCTTCATACACTTCTTTTATAAAATATTTATGCTTGTATGCGTATTGTCTATTCATAGACATTTTCACATGGTACTCTCTTTTCAATAAAGAGATGTTTTTATTGCCTTCTTTAGGGCTTGTGTTTGTTTTTATCCCTTAATGGACTTGTAGGATTGTTTCTTTTATCATTATAAATGCTTCCGCAATATCTTGGTACATGTTGTCCTAAATTTACACATTTAAGATTATTGTTATTTTACATCTTGGTATACATATAATTGCAAATTATAAAAGCTTGATTTGTTTCTTGGATTATTCTAATTTTTTTCTCACACATGACATAGCTTAAATATTTCATGTTGTATCTTTTTATAATGATCATGATTGAACATAATTTCGTATATATGCAACATTATTGTTATATGGCATATTGTTGTGATTAATTATGTTGGACCTTTGAGTCGGCCCTCTTTGTAAAATCACATATTTGGAAAATGTTTTCCCTAAGAGTTTTTTGCCCTTTTATGGCATTTATCTTTTATCCATCACAAAGTATATGATGCATCAATCCTTTTTTATGGCCTTATTGTTATATTAGAGATAATCATTAAGTTGAGTTATAGGCACCTTGTGTTATGTCATTTTAGATTGTTCGCTTGCCATATTATAGATGGTGATTGAGGTGAGTTATGGGCACCTTGGGACTCTAGAATGATTTGGTATATGATCTCTAATTATGAGTGTGTCACTCGTTTGATTTTGGCCATTGATCTTATGGATGCTCTTTTTATATATGTGATGAAAATATGGTGTTTGAAACCTTAAATGTTTTAAGGTATATTAAAATCAAGGTTTTAGGGATTATTGCCCAACCTTTTATTGTTTATGAAACTTATGTGTGCATTTGCACATTTTGTGATTTCGTGCTTTTATGCACAAGTGTTTCATGTGTTATTGGTGTGTGTATGTTCACACATTTATATTGTTCTATCGGTTTTAGTATCTTGTTGAAGATACTTTTACATAGTTTATTCCAAAATATGGTATTCTTTTTTGAAAAATATTGTTTTATTGATTCAAGGTTTTATTTATATGTTTGTCATTACAAGTTTTATTGCCTCAAAAGTCTTCTCCACTTATACCTCTTATCTAAGTGTCATCATACATAGACAAGAATTTTATTACACCTTTGTGTGTTGGTAGCCCTTTGTTGGCTTTCTTCTCTTGGTCTAGTAGCTGAACACACTTGTCTTGAGTGTTATTATATGTAGACAAGGCGCGTTAATTCACACCATGGTGTGTGATTTTAGTCCATGTTGGCATTTGTGTCCTTGTTCTAGTCGTTGCAATGTATGCTCATGGTTGGCTTCTTTTACTCATTTCAAGTGTCATTTTATGTAGACAAGAGATGTATTGTGTTTTAGCCCATGATTGGCTTGATACTCTTGTTCTAGTAGCTGAACATACTTGTTTTTTAGTGTCTTTTTACGTAGACAAGAGATGCTTTTGGTCCATGTTGGCATGTATTCTCTTGTTCTTGTCGCTGATACACTCATTTCAATTATTATTACATGTAGACAAGAGGTATTTTTACACACCTTTGTGTGTGTCTTTTGGCCTTTAATGGCATTATGGTTATGTTCTTTTTCTAGTAGCTTATACACTTGATTTGTAGGTTTTGGAGGACTAATGAGGTAGTTGCTTGTAGTGTATGAACTACTATTGAAAATTTCAAAATTTCATTCATAACTTGTGTTTTTAGATACAAGTGAATCATATCTATGATATGTTTCTAAATCAAATTGATATTTTAGCATTTAATCTATATATTAAGTGCTTACAGTTTTTCGGTCACTTTTGTATTTGATATGTAAAATGAGTCTTTTGTCTCAAATGATATTCATTCTTGAATCTTGGGTGGATGTTTTAACATACTTTGTCAAATCATGCTTCTTATATATGACATTTGTTTGACATAGATCTTCTCCTTAAAGATGTGAAGAACTTTACTGTTGATCTATGTGTGTTAAATATACTTTTATAAAGCCCCTCTTATTGAAGTTCATATTCGTCATGCATTTTTAACATTTGTATCCGTTTTCATTTTGACTAAAGTATGTTTGGAGCATGTTCATTAATGATTTATTTAAGTATTAATTTATTTTATGATAGTATATGCATATGCTCATTATGGCCTTTTAGGCCCTCATTCAATAAAACATATGTAGCTTATGTTTCTTCGTAGGCTTATTGTGGTGTCCCTTAATGGACCATCTTGTTATTCCTCATTATGGGGTTGTGTTTGTCCAATGTTGGACCTTATGAATGCGTTATGCACTTTTGCAATTTGTTTCCGCCCACTATTTAACATGATATATGATTTTGAAACCTTGGTTTTCTAAATTTTATTTTCATGCTAAAGTAATTATCCTATCCTGTGCTTCAAATTTCTATACATAAGTTATAATTTTGCACCTTGTTAGGAATGTTCCATTTGAGTAAAGTGCAAAGATATTTTTTACTTGTTCTTTGTTGTTATTCTACAAGATCTTGGAGATAGGATAAAAAGAAGTACCCTGGATGGATCGGGAAATGTGTTCACCATTAGAAGGCAATTCAAGGAAGGCATTTTCAAGTTTCAATAGCATCCTTACTGAAGCCTCTTAGAGTCTTGTCCTTTTTTCAATCTTTTCGTTTCCCCGCAAAGATTGAGGGGGGGGGTGTTAAAATATGTGTACTCGTACACATATATGTATGTTGAAATATAATCCTTAAATGTACATATATATATTTATATATATATAAAGATACGTATACATATATATATATATATGTATACGTATCTCTATTTATATATATATATATACATATTTTCTCTTCCTAAAATACCCTCAAGGGTATTCTTCTAATTTGTCATTTTACGCATATTCCAATTGGAATATGCATTGTAATATTTCTTTTATTTTCTGTTTTTTTATTTTTTTGTTTTTCGTTTTCGTACCATATTGGGGGCCTCCCAATAGAGACGTTGGGAGCCCCCAGCGTCTCTATTGGGAGCAAAAGCTCCTTCTTGGAGTGGAGCAAATGTGACCGTTGGGGGCTCTCCAACGTCTCCTTTGGGAGCCCCCAAGGTGGTCCCTTTTTGTGCTTATAAATAGGGGCTTTCCCCTTTGTATTCTTCACTCCAAGAAGGAGCTTTTGCTCCATGTAATGTGTGTTACACCCTTATTTTCTTCAATGATATTAACTTATGCCTCATAGGCATTTTTGCCCCTTTGTGGGTTTATGTGTTAGCACATTATGTGCTTGTGTTTTCCCTTTAGTGGGTATATTCGCACTTCATGTGCATGTGTATTGGTTCATTATTGAACCTAATATATTCAAAGCCGCTTCTTTACACCAACAACCCTTTGCTTTTTACTGCTCCATGAAACTAAGTTTCTTCCAAGAAAGACACAATAACCAGTTAGTGACCTTCTTTCATCTGGATCTCCAGCCCAATCTGCATCTGAATATGCCATTAACATTAATTGCTTTTTATGTCAACATTATTCATGTGGTTACTCTCCCAATCTTCCACCTTAGTTTGATGCTCATTGATTGCTTTAATGTGATCTTCACCATCAAGGGCCTTTTCGATGCCACCTTCAATCTTGGTGAGCTTCAATGTTGGTTCAGGAGTGGTCCCCATCACGAAGCCCCATAGCTGTTTTCCACGAAGGTGATTCTCCATAGTCGACGCCCACATCAAATAATTTGATTCGTTGAGTTTGAAGGAAAATTCAACTCGTGTGTCGTGCTCCATGATGACAAAGAGAGGTAGAGATGAGAAAGAACTTAGAAAAATACTTTCAAGATTACAAATAACCCAATTGGCTCTGATACCATAATGAATAATGCAAAAATACAAATTGCAAGATAACTCTTAGAAGAGTTTAACAAAGAGCCAAGAATCATACGCACATAATGTGCACAATACACAAACCCACTAAAGGGGAAATGCCAAAAAGGAAAATGGAATATTATTAAGTAAAAAGATGAGCACAAGCACACATACAAGAGGGGAGAGCCCCTGAATTTATAGAGAAAGGACAAACTTACAAGAGGGGGCCATTGGAGCTCCCAATATAGTCGTTGGGGAGCCGCGATGGTCATATTAATGACCGTTGGGGACCCCAACGACTATAATAGTGGGGCCCCCAATGGTCCCAATTACATGAAAAAGAAAAAGAAAAAGAAAAAAGGGAAAAAAAGAATACAAAAAATGAAAAAGAAAAAAACTAAGAAAAAATAAAAGGTACAGTCAAATTACCAAAATACCCCTATCAGGTATTTTGATATAAATACATAAAGAAGAATATATATATATATTAACATTCATATTACCAACTCTCGTGATGCATATCAAGTAACTAGATTTACCATGAATAGCATGTCTAATAAAGAAAAATATTTCTAAGACCAATTACCAAGTGATATTTTCTTGCATTGTGAAGTAAATTTGCTTCACCATCCTTTAATGCTTTGTTCATAGGACTTAATGTCAAAGACAGTTCATGATCTTTCATAATGCTTTAATTAAGAGGACCATAGAATGTACAATATCTTCTCAGGGTTAACATCTGCCACCTCCCCATTAATTTTATTCAGCAAACCATATTATAGCTCAACGGCATCCTTCACCTAAAATTCATGTTTTATGACCACTTCACTTATAATGTTTGTCAACATGACACAAAACCAATACAAACACCAAACACGCAGTAACACTTTACAGACATGGTCAATCTCCTAGGGACATGATTAACACTGCACTGCTTCATCCATCTTTTATCAGTCTTAGTAAGATCTTCGAATTCTCAACTAGGATTGGTTATTTCATGTTTATTAATCATAATGGCATGAAATTTTTGTTCGAAAAATTGCACTTATAATATGATGTTCACACACACACACACACACACAAAGAGGAATTGAAATCCATGTTAATATATATATATATATATGTATCTTAGATATGCATGTAATAGGTAATGCCTGTTAGGGGTATTTTAGTCATTTTCATTTATCTAATTGGGACTGTTCATTAGGAGAAGATTTGTAAAAATCATTTTTTATTTTTCTTATTTTATTTTTTCAGGTTTATAGCTGCTGGGACTAGCCCAACTAGCCATTGGGCTAGTCCAACGGCTAGTTGGACTAGCCCCTTAGCTCCCTTGTTTGCTCTATAAAAGGGGATCTCCCCCATGTATTTTCTTTATGCTTTCTCAAGCATATTTGAGTAATATAAAAAATTATTTTTTATGTTGTGACTCCTTGTGAATTTTGTATCTTGCCCATAAGTGGCTCTTTGTATTCGTGAACTTTTGTATGTTCTTGTAGCCTTTAGAGGCATTCATTTTGTGCACATTTTTCTTGTTTGATTACACATGTATCATAGTTATATAAGACCCCCATGCCACACCAAGCAATCCCATGTTGCATCCAATACCATATCAACATCTATGTGGCATATTGAAACTTACCATTAAAGAATCAATTGACTACATCTAAGTGCTTCTACTCTTCTATTATCCAATTATCACAATCTTGTCAAGATACATAAGTAAAATTGTTTACCATCCATGTTTTAATGAAAAGAGAACAATCAATTTGTCCTTTAGAGAAGAACATGGCAGTTGACATAGTGGACGAATCTTTTAAACATAAAGTCCATTGTCTACTGATCCACCATAGTATTGTTCACACCAAGCAAGCCTGTGTTGTTCCCAATACCATATCCATGTCTATGTGGCATATTGGAACTTGCTATTCAAGAATCAATTGAGCACATCTAAGTGATTCAAAGCTATTATCGTCCAGTTACCACAATCTTGTCAACATGGATAAACAAAACTGTCTTACCATGCATGTTTTGGTGAAAAGAGAGCAATCAATTTGGCCTTTAGAAAAGGTCATGGAAGTTGACAAAATGAATCAATAAAGAAAAAGGGGAAAAGGAACCAACCCAGGGATCCATGGCAGGCAAATCCATACCCATCTTCAAATTGATAAATAGCTGCCCATCATAAACCTCACGCCTGGTCTGATAAATATTTTGAAGGATTAGAATCGACAAACAAGAAAGCATACAAGACTCTCTTAACAACTAAATCAATTTACAAAAGCGTGTCGACCTTCACAGACAACACAAATACATCACTTAACTTGACCCAGAACTTTTTGAAAAGAGCATGCAAAACCTAAAGGACAAAGAACCCTATAACTCACCAATCGAAACAACCTCGTTTGAGTACAAATCATTCGAAAGGAAGATCGACACAATATATCATGAATTTCCTACACGAATTTGATTAAAAATAGTGTAGGAAAACTGATAGGCGGTGAGTATGCTAAAAACACCGGCAGGCGGTGAGTATGCTAAAAACACCGGCAGGCGGTGCGTATGCTAAAAACACCAATAGGCTAAAAACAAATCGATTGGAAAAAAAAGAAAATAGTAAACGATCAAACTGTCTTACACCGTCTGGCACTCCGCGGCATTAATCTCACGCGTCCGTGCGTTTTCCTGCCTCAACGAGCAAGAAACCACGGTGAGATCAAAACAATCGCACAGTAGACCCACAAAAACCAAAACCAGAGAAAGAAAAAATGAAAATCGAAAGAAGAAAGCAGGAAAACGCATCGAAACTCACAGGCGGCCTCGTTTACATTCCTAATGAGAACCCAGCGAGCAGGACGGTGATGCTGAGATCAAACGGGACGCGATCCTCCTCCCTCTCCGCACATTCCCGGGAATCCTCCGTCCGGTCGGGTTCCTTCCGGAAGAAGAAGCATAATACGTCACTCCGCAGCCTAGAACTCACGTACAGCGAAGGAGATCTCGAGAAGAATCGCCTCGAGTAGACGATCATCACAGAGCTCCGACCGTGGAGAGGCGGAGCGGAAGGGAAGCAGAAGCCACGCGGAAACGGCGGCGAGAGTCGGCAGGCGATGAAGGAGGGCATGGATGACGAGATTAGGGTTTCGAATGGCCCGAGAGTCAGAGATCGTCTCTGGTACTCGATAGAAAAAAGGGGAAGATGGCGATGCGCTCTGCAAGAGCTTCCAGAGACGTCGCTCTTCTTGTTCTTGCTCTTTTAACGACTTAAATCTGGCTTACTTTCCCCCGCTTATAAGCGTGTGGAAGGAGTACTTGCTTAATAAAAGGCCCTCCATTGGTCGGAATTTACAATTTTGCCATATCTTGGTGAGTTAATTGCGTATCGAGTACGCTTTAGGTGTAAACTCTGGTGCGAGAATCGGAACTAAATTGGGTTGAAGAGAACCTTTTTTAAGCCTGTGCATTAGTCCAATTTAAAATTATTAATATATACAAATACAATTCACCAATTGAAACAACCTCGTTTGAGTACAAATCATTCCAAAGGAAGATCGACACAATAGATCATAAATTTCCTACACGAATTTGATTAGGGTTCGTGTAGGAAAACCGGTAGGTGGTGCTTATGCTAAAAACAAAAGGATTGGAAAAAAATAAAATAGTAAATGATCAAACTATCTTACTCGGAGAGATACACAATCTGGCACTCTGTGGCATCAATCTCACGCATCCCTGCGTTCTCCTGCCTCAAAACCATGCTGAGATCAAAACAAACGCACACTAGACCCACAAAAAACAAAACCTGAGAAAGAAAAAATGAGAATCGAAAGATGAAGGCAGGAAAACGCATCGAAACTCACAGGCGGCCTCGTTTACGGTCCGAAGGCAAACCCAACGAGCAGGACGGCGAGGTTGAGATCAAACGTACGGAAAGTGATCGTCCTCAACGGCATCAATCTCACCCATGCGTTCTCCTGCCTCAACGAGCAAGAAACCATGCTGATATCAAAACAAACGGACACTAGACCCACAAAAACCAAAACCTGAGAAAGAAAAAATGAAAATCGAGAGAAGGCAGAAAACACATCGAAACTCACAGGCGGTCTCGTTTACGCTCCCAAGGCGAACCCAGAGAGCAGGACGGCGAGGTTAATCAAACGTACGGGACGCGATCGTCCTCAGTGGCATCAATCGCACGCGTCCCTGCGTTCTCCTGCCTCAACGAGCAAGAAACCACGCTGCGATCAAAACAAACGCACTAAACCCACAAAAACCAAAACTTGAGAAAGAAAAATGAAAATTGAGAGAAGAAGGCAGGAAAACGCATCGAAACTCACAGGCGGCCTCGTTTACGCTCCCAAGGCGAACCCAGAGAGCAGGACAACGAGGTTGAGATCAAACGGGATGCGATCTCCTCCCTCTCTGCACATTCCTGGGAATCCTCCATGCAGTCGCGTTCCTTCCGGAGGAAGAATAAGCATGTGACGTCGATCCGCAGCCTAGAACTCGAGTACAACTAAGGAGATATCGAAACGAATCGCCTCGAGTCAACGATCAGCGCAGAGCTCCGAGCATAAGGGAAGCAGAAAGCCTCGTTGGAACGACGGTGAAAGTCGACAAACGATGGATGCCATGGACAACGAGATCGTCTTTGGTTCTCTGTAGACAAAGGGGAAGAAGATGATGCGCTCCACGAGAGCTTCCAGAGACGTTGCTTTTCTGGTTCTTGATCTTGTAACGATTTAAATCTGGTTTATTTTCCCCGCTAATAAGAGGGTGGAAGGTCGTTGGCACTTGGCGGCTAAGCGGGTTATATGTTCCCTCCGAAGATGGTCGTTAGCTACAGTGCGTGTTCGGGGTTCCCTAAGCTCGCGATGCTCGTATCCCCGTGTGTGTCGGCATCACTTATCATTATAATCCGGTGCGATTGAAAAGACATAAGTATCCTTTCCCGCCATTCTTGTCATGAAATGATGGTTTGAGAAGATGACAAAAATGTCCTCTATTAAAGGGAAACGACGGTTCGAGATCCTCCATCTAAAAAAGTGAAACGCCCAGTTCGTGAATGATGTTAACTATTTAAAGCTCAAACGTTCTTTTTTCATCGTAATCAGTAAACTTTTTGCACCATCTACTGTAACAGGAGCTCCCTTTGACAACGTAAACTTTTGGTCAGATCTAGTATGAATTATATTTTCTTCTAGCATTTTCATCTTGCAAACAAAAGAAAAAATAAATTTAAAAGTCATTTTCTTGCAATGCATATGATTAGTCACATGCAATATTTTGCTGGAAGAAAAATAGCAAACAACTCTTATGATTTTATCGTTTTTATTTAAGTCCATATTTTTCCTTTTCTCTTAAAAATATTTAAGTCCATAGTTGAATTTTTCTAGTTTTATGCTTAAAAAAATATTTTTTCTAGTTTGAGATCATCTGTTAATATTATACGATGAGGCATAAATTTTAGTTGTTATGAACATGAATTTTATATGAATCAACAATTTTTTTATTTTATTTTTATAACAAAATATTCATTTATTTATTATAAAATAATGATTAAAGAGACTATCATGAAGGCAACAACACCTACTAATGGAATATAGCAACAAATGAACTGAGAAATTACCCACTAATTGATCTATCCTACTATGGAGTATGAAGAAGACTTAACATGTGGATAGAGAGGGAAGCTACTCCGTAGCCAAAATTATGGGTGTTTAACATATACTACAAAAATGCAACATGATAAAGGTGAGACCCAGAATCTATGCCTAAATATGAAGCAACCAACACCTTCAATGCGAGCAAATAAAAGAATGAAATGACTTTATATATGAATCAACAAGCATGTAAAAGTACGAACATTAACAACAGGTATTTGTGAATGTCACAAACATTTGCAAATCTCCTTTAAGACTTTAATTAAAGGTGGTTCGTAGGTTATATTCACGAAGGTCCTAATGTATTTGTGAAGGTCGTATGATATTTGCAAAGGCCTCATTAGAGTGCGAAAGTTGAGAATATTAATAACAAGTATCACTATAAGAAATAACATCTTTACTACTGCATCCCCTTGGCATGCCAGTAAAGCATCATTTTCACTAGGACTAATACATTTAGCACAATGAAAAAGTAGGTTATACTGGCACCAAAGATAAGTCACTAGTATAATAAATTTTTCTTGGCGCAAAAAGGAAGTGCGCCAGAAAAAAGATTTTTAATGGCGTATCTACTTGTTACACCAATAAAGATTAGTGAATGCATGCTAATTTTATTTTTTCACATATATGATTTAGATTTTAGGGGTTTTATATTTTAATTACTAATTTTATTATTTGTTGAGTCAATGCATGGTAAATCTTATTTTTTTTATATATATGATTTTAATTTTAGAGGTTTTGCATTTTAATTCTTAATTTTATAATCTTATTTTATTTTTTTCATATATGATTTAGATTTTAATAATTTTATATTTTAATTGTGAATTTTGTTATTTATTGAGTGAATGCATGCTAAATCTATTTTTTTTCTAATGTATAATTTAAATTTTAAAAGTTTTGTATTTTAATAGCTAATTTTATAATTTATTGAGTGAATGAATGCTAAATCTTATTTTTTTCTCATGTATTATTTAGATCTTAAGGGTTTTGCATTTTAATTGATAATTTTAAATTTTATTTAGTGAATGCATGCTAATTTTTCTTTTCTTACATATGATTTAGAATTTAGGGTTTTATATTTTAATTCCTAATTTTGTAATCTATTTAGTGAATGCATGCTAAATTTGATTTTTTCTCATATATGATTTAGATTTTAAGGGTTTTGCGTTTTAATTCTTAATTGTATAATTTATTCTATGAATGCATGCTAATTCAATTTTTTTTTGATATATGATTTGGATTTTAGGAGTTTTATATTTTAAATACTAATTTTGTTATTTATTGAGTGAATGCGTGCTAACTATGAATTTTTTTCATATATGATTTTGATTTTAGAGGTTTTGTATTTTAATTGCTAGTTTTATTATTTATTTAGTGAATGTATTCTAAAACTATTTTTTTCTTATATATCATTTATATTTTAACTTATTATTTAATTTTCAACAAATAAAAAATCCTAAACTAGTATCATTATAAGCATCGATGCAGGAATTCAAAATGCCTGCTAAAACATTAGATATTTGTTGTCATATTGACAATGCAATGTTGTTTATGGTAGTTAACAAATTATCAATTCATGTCTTTTCAATTCCATAGCTAGGATGGCAAGAAGGTGTACACATGCTTTCGTTACAGTAGGCCTTTACCCAAAACATAAGCATAAGGTTCTCATTAATAAGTATGGACAACCCATGAGCCAGAAACACAATACCTTAGTAACTTCATAAGAACCATCACACAAGATCCTTGCCACATACCTTTATATTTTTTGACCTGAAATGTATTACCAAATTCTTATATGGAAGATGCTTGGGCTTCTGTTCTTATATGTATATTTCTTATATATATTGTAATTGATTTCGTCTTTAATATGTATTCCTTCAATAATAGGTAAAATACATATATTGTTAATGCAGGAAAAGTATGAAATTTCATATATGATGAAAGGATGGATGTTGATGGAATACGCTAGGGCCTGAAGAAACTTCAGGTTTGACCTTAGGATAATCTACAAGCAACAAAGTACTCTCAAGAAGCGCCACGCTGCATGTCTACCTTACATCCCTGACCATTAGTGGAAATGTTTGATGTGTCATTTTGATTTTCGACAATCAAAGGTCTGTATTTTTTATTATATGCTAATATTGTATGCATTTATTATATCTAAATAGTGTATATATATCTCACATCTCTTTATAGGTGCTAGGTATAAATAACACAACCAATCATGCCCAACAAAAATTTTTGCACACTACGGGCACAAAGAGTTTCACACAATATGGAGAAGAGAATGTACATATCATATTTTGCATGGTTGTCATTCACATATAGGACTTTACACTTTTTAATCATATTTCATTTATTCGTAGGTTGGTGATGATGGGGTTGAGCCTTCTTAAGGGCAAATATTTTGCATGACCTATACCAACAAAAAATCCTGGGGTTGTCAGTGTAGAAACAAATCAAGCGATGATAATGCATTTTTACTTCATTAGGGTTTATTGTTATTGAATTATATATGAAAATAAAATATACAACTCTTATTGAATTAATATGTTGTCTTGTATACGGAGATCAGAGACAAGATAACTTAGTTGTCTCATATGTTGGATGCATCCGTGGATAACCCATTGCAAGAGAATGTCTTCTCTGAGTTTTGGGATCAAACAAATATGAACGTGTACATGCGTTTGGCATGAAGGTGTCTAATAAAGATATATTCAGTGTAGGTCAAAGTTGAGAAAAACTCTTGCATCAAAACACTACGTATCACGAGAAAATAGATATAATGCAAGAGCGGCTCACATGTTTTGAATATAAGCTTGTAAGGATGAAGAAGATATTATTGAGAATGGTGGACAACAATCAATCAAGTTTCTCACAAGCTCCTTAAATAAGTTGATATAACTAAAGATTCTAATATTATACATGAACTTGTATTTATATATATATATATATATGTGTGTGTGTGTGTGTGTGCGCGCACGTATATGTAACTCTTTCATCTATGTTTATTCACCGGCTTCCGGTTCTGAGAATGTATCCCCTTCACGTAATTCATGAGCTTTTAAACTGTCTGTATATATTTGAAACAAAACATATTTTTTTTATCTGACTTGTTTATATATTTGAATTTTTCATATTGGTTTGAATATATGCATGAACTTTCAAACTATCTCCTCTTTATGCATGAATTTTTTTATAGTAGATTAGAATTATGTGTGTATATGTAAATGATGAAGTTATGGAGTGTTGAAGGAATATATATACATAGTTGTGTGTATATATACTTCAATTGTTGTATTTCTTACATGGCTTCAAATGTGAATGTTGGAGTTATGAAGGTTTATTATGGAGGTTAAAGTTATGAAGTTCAAAGTTATATATATATATATATTGGTTGTATGTGTATATGTATGTATGCTTTAAATATTGTATTTTCTGCAGGGCTTCAAATGTAAATATTGAAATTATGAAGGTTTATTATGGAAGGTTAAATGAATAAATATATATATTTATGTATGTATGTATGCTTTAAATATTGTATTTCTTGCAAGGCTTCAAATCTGTATATTGGAGTTATGGAAGTTCATTATGGAGGGTTGAAGAAAAAAATATATAATTGTGTATATGTATAGTTTAAATATTGTGTTTCTTGCACGACTTTAAATGTAAATGTTGGAATTATTAAGGTTCATTATTAAATGAATGAAATAAATAAAATGAATGAGAAGTATGATTTAGAATAAATGAAATAAAAGAAAAGTATATATGATTTATAATAATTGAAATAAGTGAATGTATGAACTACTTCAAGTTAAATGAATGAATGAATTCATGCATGCGCATGCCAATTTTTTAATGAATGCATGCATAAGCATATTCATTTGGTGATGAATAAGTGAATAAATGATTGCTTATAGAAGTTTATTCATATTGAATGCAAAAAATAAATGTATACATAAGTATATTTATCAATGAATGAAATAAATGAATATGTTCATTTTGAATGAATGAATGCATGAATTGGTTTATTTTTAAATAAACAAATGAATAAATGCATGTATGAGTATATTTATTTTTTAATGTATGATTAAATGTATGTATGAGCATGTTCATTATTGAATGAATGTATATAATCAAGTTCATTTGATGATGAATGAATAATTGTAAGAGTTGATTCATATTGAATGCAAAAAATGAATGTAAGTAGAAGCATGTTCATTTTTTAATGAATGGATGTATGAACTTGTCTATTTTTAAATGAACAAATGTATGTATAACGGATTCATTTTAGAATGAATGAATAAATGAATGTCTAAGCAAGTTCATTATTAAATGAATGTATGAGCAAGTTACATGTGAAGCAAAATTAAATTAGGAAAAGGAAAAAACTCACTGGCGCTATTTTAGTGCTAAAAAAGGGCTTTTACTGGCGCAACGCATTAGTGCCAGTAAATGCATTATCGACAACACTTTAACTGATGCAACTACTAGCACTATGTTAGCACCAAAAAAAGTCTTTAATGTCATTAGAAAGACTTTTAATTTCACTAATTTAGCGTCAATAAATGTCACATTTCTTGTAGTGTATTTGCAAATGTCTCGAACATTTGTGGATCTCCTTGAGGAGTATTTACTCAAGTGATGTTCACAAGTTATATTCGTATATGTTGTATTATATTTGTGAAGGTCATATGGTATTTACAGAGGTCTCATCAGAGTGCGAAAGTCGATGACATGCACAATAGGTATTTGTGAATGTCATAGACATCTGTGGATCTCCTTGAGGAGTATTTACTTAAGTGAGGTTCACAAGTAGGGTTGATAAACGAATCGAGCAGCTTGTGACTCGATTCAGCTCAGCTCATCACAAACTCATTCTTGATTGGTTTTCATAGTTGGCAAGCTGAGCCACGAGCACCTCGTTTAGCTTAAACAAGTCGATCTCGAACACAAGGTGTTCAACTCAGCTCAGCTTGATAGTGCTTGTATAGATAATATATATATATTTTTATGGATTATATGTATTTTATGTAATATAAAAGAAACAATGCATAAATATATATAAAAAAGAAGGATGAATGAACAATATATACATAAAATATGGATCATTAAGTGTAATTTATAAAAAGTTATATATATTTTCAAGTATTATATATAAAAATGTATATACTATACATAAATAACATGGAATGTTTATGCAAAATTTATAAGAATATGCATTTTTTATCAAACGATCCATACATTGGACATGGTCATAACATTCACATGCAAATCATATACAAATTTTATAAGTGCAGATATGGCACCGCAAGGGTTTTGCAGAATCGCAAGCTCAGTTTTGAGTTTTTGCATAATTTATGACCCTACAATGTTCATAACTGTGCAATTATCAAGATAATGCATTCAACAAGTGGTCAAAACATTCATATACGAATCACATATTCAATTTATATGCAAAACAATTAGTATCATGGATATCTCATTTTTTGTCAAAACTCAATAATAACATAACATTATTCTCATGTTCATGCGATAAAAATTGCATTCTCATGAAAACACCTACATGCACACTCATTTCAATAACATAATAGCATGAATCATGAAATAGGCATTACTTTACCATTTAACATGGTTTTCAAATGTAACAACTACCATGTTGAGTGCGCGACAACAAATATAATAAATTTACGTTTTGTGAAACTATGCTCATGTACATCGATCGGTTTAAATACAACCTTACTGCATATCCTATATATATAGGTTGGTTGGGCTGCGGCAGACCACTGCTAGTCACACTATGAATGCCATTACTACTTTAACTAAAATCATTTTCAGTTTATATATATATATATATAAACCAAAATCTAAAATCTTTTCTCCACTTTCGTTTCTTTCTCCTATACCATAGCCTTCATGGATACTCTCAAATCCATCTCAACTAATGCCTACAAGTCTATTAAGGTCACCGCCGATGAAAAGCTTAGCAAACGACCTAGCAACCCTTGCCCATTTATCACTGCCTTCGGGCCTATAGAGTACAACGCGTCGCTCAGTAGGGAACGCCCCAACGAAATTCTCATATTGGTTCATATTCATAGGGTATGACTAAGTTTTTATGTTGGCTGTCACTGGCCTACAGCAACCCACCTCCTTTATCCAGGCTTGGGACCAACAGTGTATAACTAAACAGTTATACACAGGCGGAGTTGTAATCGCAAAAAAATATTGATAAAAATTTAGAGTTTGGAAAAGATCTGACTTATCCAGATTTGCAAAACCCTTTTTAAAAATGTGTGGACACCATTTGCAAGTCTTCACCACCCTTTGCTCAAAGGAAAGGTAAAGCCAAGACACGTCTTTTGATCTTCATATATTGAATCACACTTTTTCAGACTTAGTGGTCAGTTTAGCTTTTTTGCTATTTTTGTTTCTACAACACCTTTGCATAGGTTCGAGGATTCTTCAATGATGTTGGGACATAGTGCAAGCAGGGCTTGAGTAGGCTAGTTCTGTAAGGCCAATACTTAGATATGTAGTTTCTAGATGACCAGACTATAGGGATGAACCCCTATTTATAAAATTTTGCATGGGATATAGATCTTTTTTTTTGTTTGAATCTAACACAAATAGATTTTTTCTTATCTTTATGGAAGATAAGACTTATCCAAGAAGAGTTCTGCTTGAGATAAGACTTTGGGTAGGATATGATTTAAAAATATCACTTATGAAATGTTGTACTTGAGACATATCATGCGGTTGCATGATCAGTAGGGTACGATAGATACACTCTAATTCAAAAATAAAATTTAGAATAATACAAGTATAAGTACTTGACTCAAATTTCAGCAGTAATCCTGAGAAATATTGTTGGTGCCTATTGTGCACTAGGTTGGTAATGTGCATACACTTGATCACCCCGAGTGTGAGTTTGGGGTTTTAAAAATCTCTTGTAGTGCAATGACTCGCACTAAGAAACAAACAAATTTTAATATATGCATATATAACCTAAACTGCGAGATTTTAGGTATACCTGAAAGATGGTATATGTTACCGATTTTCCGAGATTCTAGCTGTACCTGAAAGATGGTATATGTTACCGGTTTCTCAGGGTTCTGGGTATACCTGAAAGATGGTGTATGTTACAAGACCCATGTTCTACCTTTGAGAGGGTAGATGGTACAAGCTTCATAGGATAGTTATATTTTTTTGAGAGCGAGGTGTCTCACCCGGTCTTCAGTTCTCAGAGTTAGGGGGTCAGGACTACCAATATGTCCTAGGTGGTAGATCTGAGTCTTCTGTAGAAGTTTTCAGGGTATATCCTATTTTTAGTTTTTGCCATTAGGGAGTACTATCTTGATCGTGAACCATCTCTTCTAGGTATCTGTACGGCCAGTCATACTGGGTATTAATTGAAAAGTATAACAAACCCCTGTGTGGTCTCGGTCCGCTACGATGTTGAATGTCTATGCATACCCACAGGGTAATTAACAAGATAAACATAAAGTCAGTTTACCTTTAAATATCTTTAAGTATGTACACTGCTTGATATTGCATTTGTTATAGTATAGGTGTGGTTCATTTATGTGATGCATAGTTTTAGTAATATTTTTATTTATGTACCGAATTATGAGTTGTTTGTATTAGGTGAATCTTATAGAACTTGTATGAGTTTTGGTATTTTGTACATCAGTATTCGAATGTATTACACATATACTTGTACGCATGACATTGAGCACATTCATACTGATATTACGCATCTTACTTAGACTGGGAGTAGTCTAACCCCATCTGAATTATTATTTTTCAGGTAGTAAATAAAAATATCGAAGCAATTGCGGGCGGTGTCATGAGACCATATCTTCTGTTGATGTCTTGTAGAATTCTGACTAAATTCATTATTTGTATTATTTATAAATTTACATGACTTGTAATATTTCAAGACAAAGTTTTAATTTGCCTAATGATATGGAAGTTGTGTTATCACCTGTGACTCATCCAATTATTTGACAGAGGGATTAATCAATTATTCTATTGTGATAATATATATATATATATATATATATATATATATATATATATATATATATCTCAAAAATTTTGAGTTAAATATTTGGGGTGTTATACTGAGAGTAGCTGTGTGAGCCAGATCAGTTCAGACGTTGCACCAACAATTGCTTTGTATTCTGCTTATGAGTTGAGCTATATGATAGTAAGTTGGTTCCCATGAAGGTCAAGTATTTGGTCATGGATTTATGAGCATCTAGGCACCCGACCCAATTAGCATAAGAGAAAGTAGACAATAGTAAAAAGGGAGACTTTAATTTGCATATCCAAGTTAATTATGCCCTTTAAATAATGCAGAATTCATTTAATGTGAGCATAATGATCTTGACTAAGTTAATGCATAAATTCAGACTTTATTAATTGAATATGTTATATTGGGTCTGGTAAACGTGACATACTACAATGCTCCAACAATACATCTGTATTAAGTGGCATCTTTTAGAAGTTGACCTTCCTATTTTGACAAAATTACATTTGGTGCAGCTGAGGTTATTATGGGTTTACAATCTGTCATATATGTTTGGACCAAGAGTTTAAGAATATATTTTATCTAACATGATTACTGCAGACTCATGAAGAACTTCTATTCCAAGAAAATAATACAGAAAGCTCAAGTGTATATGAAAATAATTGATTCAAGGGCAACAGAATATGCGTCTAAGTCAAAAGGACTTGTAAAGATGAAGGAGTTGAAGCCTGGAGATCATAAAGTGTATATGAAAAATAATACCTATAGTGATATGGTCGGGAAAGGGCTAGGCCTTCAAAAGGCAAGTTACAAATATTATTTTATAGGCACATAGCAAAGAAACGAGAAAGAGCTTGCCTTGAGTGAGGTTATAAAAGGTTTTTGGGTTCCCTTGCTGAATCATACTTACCTGGACGGGGTCTATTTGGCAATTGTCTCCATTGCACTTGGGAGGAGAGTTGTCCTACCATCTCCCCAAGTGGGAGAGTGGACGTTGTCGGGGTGCACGTTTGTGTGGCTCCCACCCATCCCATTAAAATCTTGATTTTTTTGTGATAATTGTCTTGATCTCTGGTGGTTTTGGCATGATTTTTGTTGATCTGTAAATTTTGATTTTTTTTTTCTGGGTTCCGTAGACGGGTGGTCTAGGTTCAAATCCCGTGAACGTCACACCCTGTGCAAGCCGAATTGTGGCAACTCCTCGAGAACAAGAGATAAATCCACAGTTTTACGTTGTCAGGATATCAACTACGCCAGGCAGAGCCGGTCTGCTAGTTTTGTGATTATGGAGGTGGTATCTTTGTGTAAATATCAAAAAACAAAAGTTATAGGCACTACGGGCTTTGAATACAAAGCTCTCTACATGATTCAGAGACATATTGTTTTAAGAACGGGGGCTTCGCTTGTCCGTAAGGAGCAGTTAGTGCATGTCACATTGTGTTGAGAAGTTGCAAGTTCGAAACCCAAATGGTATGGTTGTATAACTGGTAGGATTCTGCTTAACTCCAGCTTTCTCTGTCGAAAAAAGAGAGACATCTTCTATAAAACAAAATGAAAAATTCAATGATGAAAAAAATGTGTTTGCCGAGAGTCAAACCCGGGTCTATTGCTTGGAAGGCAATTAACCTAACCGTTGGACTACAAACGCAAGTTGTGAACAATGTACCTACGATAATATTCAGGTTCTAGTCACTGCTTCTTATCTATGGCTGAAAAATGGTATCCTTGGGCATTCAATATCTTTAGATACATGTACTGCATCGAGGTAGATCCAACAGGTGCAAATTAATTGGATTTAGATCTTTCAAAAGTTATTTGGATTGAGATCTTTTCAAAAGTTTTTTGGATTTCAAAAAAAAATAACAAGGACACCAAATTTCAAGTTTTAAACACTAGATGAAATTTGGAGTCCTTGTGTTTCTTTTTAAATCATATATATATATATATATATATATATATATATATATATATATATATATATATATATATATATATATATATATGTGTGTGTGTGTGTGTGTGTGTGTGTGTGCGTGTGTGTGTGTGTTGGACTTACATGACAGCTGAATCCTGTTTCAACAATACGATTATGTCATCTTCGTGTTACCCAGTAACCAATACAATATTTAGTTGTAGATAATAAACCAGTGAGGAGAAATGGCTTGGTGCTTGTCAAAAACATGTAGATAATAAACCAAGGATTCTCGTTGCACAATATGAGCCTCAAATTAACTAAGTTACAAAGTTATTTGGATTTAGATCTTTTCAAAAGTTTTTTGGATTTCAAAAAAAATAACAAGGACACCAAATTTCAAGTTTTAAACACTAGAGCAGGTGTCGTTGTATAAACCTTATATAACTTGAAATTTGGAGTCCTTGTGTTTCTTTTTAAATCATATATATATATATATATATATGTGTGTGTGTGTGTGTGTGTGTGTGTGTGTGTGTGTGTGTGTGTGTGTGTGTGTGTGTTGGACTTACATGACAGATGAATCCTGTTTCAACAATACGATTATGTCATCTTCGTGTTACCCAGTAACCAATACAATATTTAGTTGTAGATAATAAACCAGTGAGGAGAAATGGCTTGGTGCTTGTCAAAAACATGTAGATAATAAACCAAGGATTCTCGTTGCACAATATGAGCCTCAAATTAACTAAGTTACAAAGTTATTTGGATTTAGATCTTTTCAAAAGTTTTTTGGATTTCAAAAAAAATAACAAGGACACCAAATTTCAAGTTTTAAACACTAGAGCAGGTGTCGTTGTATAAACCTTATATAACTTGAAATTTGGAGTCCTTGTGTTTCTTTTTAAATCATATATATATATGTGTGTGTGTGTGTGTGTGTGTGTGTGTGTGTTGGACTTACATGACAGATTAATCTTGTTTCAACAATACGATTATGTCATCTTCGTGTTACCCAGTAACCAATATAATATTTAGTTGTAGATAATAAACCAGTGAGGAGAAATGGCTTGGTGCTTGTCAAAAACATGTAGATAATAAACCATTTCGTGACACATAGAGGAAGTTTCAAACTTTTTAAGTTTTATAACATTTTATAACATGTCTCGGTTTTTAACAAGTTTGAAATATCAAATGAGCATAAAAAGTTATAAAACTTTTCAGATATAAACTAGACACATAGAGGAAGAAAACCCTTTTTACGGATTTGAAAAATGATCTTTCGTTGGGGAGATATGACTCTTACAAAATGAAATAAAAACCTGTCACTCAAATAAGGCAGACTGATAAGGGTCTGGTTTTAGATCTAAATGGGGTATCAAATGACTATAGAAATTGCTGAAAATTTACAGGAATAAACTAGACTTCATAACAAAGACACCACTTTTTACGGATTTGAAATCCGATCTCTGGTTAGGGAGATATGAACCTGACAAGTTGGTCCTGATTCGGATAGCGATTTGTATCACAAATCGCTGTAGTGTTTAGCGAGAAACACTACAAATCGCTATAGCGAGGTCCAGCAACACTATAAATCGTTGTGGGTCTCGTTAGAGACCCGAAAACACTATAAATCATAGTTAAAAGACCGAAAACACTACAAATCGTTGTGGGGCTCGTTGGAGACCCCAAAGCACTATAAATCATAGTTAAAAGACCGGACAACACTATAAATCATTGTGAGGCTCGTTGGAGACCCAAAAATACTATAAATCATAGTACAGACTCATTAGAGACTCAAAAAAATCATAACAATAATTTGCTGAAGAATATTTCCAATCAAATAACGATTTGTTGAAGAAGTGCTACAACAGTCATGATATGGGGGCCAAAATCAGAACATTTATAAAATCTGGATACAAGGTTCTGGTATTTAATCAAAATAAAATAATAATTGACCATGAAAAATTCTGAAAATTTACAGGGATGAACTAGACACATAAACAAAGAGAACCCGTTTTACAGAATTGAAAAATGATCTTCCGTTAGGAAAATAAAATTCAAACAAAATGGATCAAAATCTGAGCCGTTAAAATGACACAGGGTGACAGGGTTATGGTTTGTGACCCGAAACTGGTATGAAAACACCATAGAAATCGCTGAAATTTGATATGAACAAACTAGATTCAATTTAGAAAATAACCCTTTTTACGGATTGGAAAGATCATCTCTGGTTAGGGAGAAATCACTCTCGCAAGTTGTCCCTGATTCATCTGATTTTTGGTGGAGAGCATGAAGACATATGCATGAAGTTGCAGTAAAAAATTTAGATTAAAATGAGCTCTGATTACATACAAATCGATAGATCTAAAATGCACTAGAATTCAAAATATAATCTAGAAAGCAACTGAACATGATGAAAGCAAACTGCACATGCGTGGATGTTCAAACATGAGATCTAATGCCTTAAAATATGAATGGGTAAAAACTTTGAATCAGACTCCACAACTCATCAAGTTGAATGATGCTACCCACCCTGGGAGGAGCCCTCAGACCCCCCTTTTCTGTAAGGGTAAAAACTTTGAATCAGACTCCACAACTCTTCAAGTTGAATGATGCTACCCACGTTGGGAGGAGCCCCCAGACCCCTTTCCTATAAGGGTAAAAACTCTGAATCAGGATCTACAACTCATTTAGTTGAATGATGTTACCCACGCTGGGATGAACTCCCGGACCCCCCTCCTGTAAGGGCAAAAACTCTAAATCAGGCACATAAGTAGAGAGAGAAGGGAGAGAGAGTGAGAGGGTTGGTGTTCATGGCCTTCTCCATCACGAAAGTGAGAATAGAATGTACAAGTCCTAGTAAATGTATGCACTTATTTATTACTAGGACTTGTATTAAGTGGCATCTTTTAGAAGTTGACCTTCCTATTTTGACAAAATTACATTTGGTGCAGCTGAGGTTATTATGGGTTTACAATCTGTCATATATGTTTGGACCAAGAGTTTAAGAATATATTTTATCTAACATGATTACTGCAGACTCATGAAGAACTTCTATTCCAAGAAAATAATACAGAAAGCTCAAGTCCTTAATGGAGAACTCACACCGAAAGTCCTGAGGGATTAGGGGTGAAAGACGACATACTTGATGAACTAGAAGTTGAACCAGATGTCGTATCTGGGAACCTTGTACTTGGAGAAACTAAAAGGAGCTGGAACTGATCGGCTCTGACACCATGAAAATTCAGGTGTCACTTTGAAAACCATGCATACACACCATATAAAGAAATGACACCGTAGTTCGGTTAAGATTAACCTACGTCCACAATGAAACTCTCTCTCTAATTTACACTGAGAGGGGAAGGAGCCTTCATTATATAATTGTTTACATGATTGATGCCCTCTTCACTATGGACTCTTACAACCCTTTATCACCTTAGAGTTTGATAATCATGATTAAAGAAATCCTACACTCATTAAGAAATCTATCGCAACCTAACTCCATCTTGATAGGATTATTGATATCAAGGAACTGGAGATCATGAGTACTCTCATATTTGAATATAATATCTTTACAACGCACAACTCCCAAGTGATATGTGATCACCTATCAGTAGATTGCCCTCTCTGAACATATGGGGTAGGTAGGGTCTTATCAAGCATCACCCTAAGGATCGAGGATACGAAAGGAGACGAAGTCCAACAACCGGCCACAGAGACAAAGCAGCACACCAAAAAGCAGGTGCAGCCATTTTAGGAAACAAGTCGTGGATCACACTCTTGCTTGGGATCTTGACCAGTTACTCACTCCACCAACCCAGGTTATTTGTAACATCCATTTTGCGTTCTCCATTCTCAATTTTCCAACAGCCAGCGTTGATGCCCCCACTACCTCTTTGGAAGGCCCAACGGAAGTTTAGTTTGTCAACTTCCCCACAGCAACTGCCACCAAGAGCAATTAAGATTTGCATGTCGCTTAAGCAAAGGCATTTTAAACATCTACAGGCGCCCCACAACTCTCAAAGTTAAGAGCCCGACGCTTTTCTTTCCTATGTTTTGCAGGAAAAAAACTTGCCATGTAAAGCATCACACACACATCCACGGCTCAGAATTCTCATAAACAATCGAGCATCAAAAAATCGTATTTTTTAATAAAAAAAATACACGATCTGACAGTAGATAACTAGCCAATGCACCATGCCTAACGCATCTGCGAGGCCAAATTTAAGAAAAAAGCGTCACAAATATCTAGTTCACTGGTAAACATATTTTCAATACATATTCTGTTAACTCATATATATATATATATATATATATATAGAGAGAGAGAGAGAGAGAGAGAGTGATGAAAATATGCTAAATACGTTTTACGTGTTTCCAGTGCTTTCACAGTTCTGACCCTGCAAATGTGCTCAATATGGATGATTTATTATAAATTGACGCCTAAATCATGTTTTTTGTGAAAAAACAATATTTGGAGGCTCCAAAATTTACAAAGATTTTATGCTGTTCACTTTTCTTGGAATCGAACACTCCATAAAATCAAGCATGTAAATTACATCTGTAGGACCAAAATTATTATAAAAAAAAAACTCAAAAACCCCACTTAGCATGTTTTCATCACTCTATATATATGTTAACACGTTTTGATCTGATACCAACAACCTTTTTCATTTTAAGATTTATAGATAGTCCTCCAGTAGAAATTGAGAAGCTAAAACACGGGGAGGTGTTCAGAACTAAGATTTTTACATTTAGAGGATGTCATCAGCCACCGACGAGGAAAAGGTGAGGAAGACGCATCCACAATCTTACATGGATTTTTAAATTATATCTCCGAATTTATAACAGATCTTCAAAAATAATTCAGCAACCAATCTGGCCATCCTTTCGCAAACCCACTGCGTTCCCATGATCTGAAACTATGAAATCATCAACAATTTCCCACAAACATAACAAGTTATTCACGTAAAATTTAACCACAAAAATGTCAGGCTCACGCAACTGTCACACACCTTGCCCCTTGCCTGTGAGATCTTTTGGTTTAAAACCATCTTTGTCCTGCATAGAATTAATTCAACACTTCAGGGAAGATTACATGGCCGCATGAATACTGAAACAACAAGAAATGCACATTTTTAAGCATAATCTCAACAACTGGCAAGCTAAAACTGCTAAAAATTTTGTCTCAGCTTCCCCCAAGCAGTTCTTATGGATTAGAATCTACCATGTAGTTCATACAAAGCTATAAGTACAAATCTTCATAATCAATACAATTTTAATTCTTGCAACCACGGTTTTGCAGTCTGAAGATGCACAATGTAACTTCATGGCTATGTCACATGGGTGTAGGGGTGCGGCAATATATATATATATATATATATATATATATATATATATATATATATATATATATATATATATATAGAAGAGGGGTCCGGGGTTCCCCCCGGTGCGGGTCCCGCTGCGCAGGCGGGGTCCGGGGGGGGGGGGGGGGGCGCTCCCTGGGCAGGTGCCGCACCCGCGGGACGTGACGCGGGTGCGGCACCTGTCTGGCCGAATCCCTGTGACATAGCTTCATCCTAAAGGAGTCTTATTTATATGCCATCAAGAGTAACCAAGTTAAACAGAGGCAGAGGTCACTGAATATTGAATGCTACCATTAGCCATTAGCCCATCCTTTCTACACACTAAGCCTTCATATTTCAACTTAATAAACTCTATCCATGATTAACAAGTCTTCTATGTGCACATCCGATCTCTTCCACTTCGTCACTTTCAGTATCATCGGTGTTTTTGGCATCTGGAAACCTGTGACCTAACGACCTATGACCTACTGGCTTTTGGTCTAAAGCATCCCCAAGTTGGGGCTTCCAACCAAAGAGTTAAAAGATGTTGACAACAGTGTCTGGCTTCACAAGTTTTTATTTCCCTTTTTGTATTATATCTGAAATTCTGTAATTAAAATGGTTTTTGGAGCCATTTATCAACAACATTACATGAACTAGAAAAACAAAAGAGACAGAACTCTCTTACCAGGCACACATTTTTTCATTCACTTCGTTTTGTTCTCAAGTCTCGGGTCAATAATACCTTGTTGTCCATTACTTTAGAAACATTTTGTTTTAATAAAAGTTTACCTTCATAATATATAAAACAATAAATAAGTAAACCAAAGTTAGATCCACTGAGATGTCATTATTCATGGTTTACAAACCCAAGATCAAACATTTCTGGCCCAAGCAGCAGGTAAATCTAAAGTCTAATTGGTAGCTACCTGATCCACACTATGTCACACGGACTCAGCTAAAGGGTTGCCGCACCCACGTCGACACGCACGGACTCGGGTGCGGCTTTGGACTCGGCCCGGACTCGGTCAACGCCGAGTCGGACTCGGTCAACGAGTCCGGGCCGAGTCCGTCCACATTTTGGACTCGGTCAACTTTGACCGAGTCCAAAATTGTCCAGTTCGAGTTTTAAATTTTGTTTTGGATCCGGGTCGGGTTGGGTCCAAACCCGACCCAGATCCAAATTTTTTTTATCCCTAAAAGGGGTTTATCGACAGGGAGAGGGGCTTACCCTCTCGATTTTGCCTCTCCCCCTCAGCCCCTGCAGCTTTCTCCTGCAACCACGCCGGCGATCCGAACTCCGGCGACAGGCAGCCACCGTCTCCCCCTCCGTCAGGTATGTCGACCCTCCTGCACCCTCTGCTCGTAGCCTCCCTCCTTGCACCCTTTGCACGCAGAAGAGGGGCTCGGCCCCCCTCCCTGCACCCTCTGCTCGCAGGGGAGGGGCTCGGCCCCTCCCTGCACCCTCTGCTCGCACCCGCACCCGCACCCTCTGCTCGCAGGGGAGTTTTATATATAATTATAATATTTAAAATATATATATTTATAATATATATTTTTTAATATATATATAGCCGAGTCCCCGTGTCCAAATTTTTTGGAATTGCGCCGCACCCGTGTCGCACCCGCACCCGCACCCGCACCCGCACCCTCTGCTCGCAGGGGAGTTTTATATATAATTATAATATTTAAAATATATATATTTATAATATATATTTTTTAATATATATATATAGCCGAGTCCCCGTGTCCAAATTTTTTGGAATTGCGCCGCACCCGTGTCGCACCCGCACCCGCACCCGCACCCATGTGACATAGGATCCACACCATTACGTAACCCATTCACCACTGGACCACCAGAAAATCTATGAAAATACCTTCGGCTATGTAAGCGATAGCAAGTTATCAAAACGAGCACAATAAGAATTACAAGAGGGAAAAGAAACATACACCCCTTCTCCATGCCCACCCCCTTCCCTCCCGATCATCTTCTTCATGAATACAATACTGTCATTATACCCAGGGAATCTTTTAAGAATCATCTTTTCTTCAGTTACTTTTGTGATTTTCCCATCTATTGAGATCTTTTCAATTGATCAATCTAGTAAAAAAAAGTTTTAACATTAATACTTCAATGCCAAGCAGTTGGGCTGAATTGCAGAATCAAAATTAGCATAGCTTTTTTCCTCAATAAATAAGGAAAAAAAAAAACAGGAAGAACTCAAACGACACATTTGGCCAACAGGATATATCCCTAGTCATTGCTGATAAGAACCAGCTTTCTGCAACATTCAGAAAATGACCATGCATCACATGAAATGTGCCAAAATTCACTAAGGCTCTGTATGGGGGCCTTGAATATGAGGTGTGTTGCGGTTCACCCCAGTGCCCTCATGCTCTCTGCTGTTTGGGAGCAGTGGTGTCGCAAAAACCCTGCATTGGGAATGGAATTGACAGCGCCAACACCACATTTCAACATCATTCACAAGAGGATGTTTTTTGGCAATTCCATCCTCAACACCACATTTTGGCAAGGCATGGAAATGGTGTTTCCATCTCAATGCAAGGCTCCCAAACAGAGCCTATGTGGTACTGTGAGCTCATAATCTACAACATCAAGGGGGCATATCCGTGCACCACATGAAATGTACCTTATGTTCAATGATCTTCAATACAAACAAGGCAATTGCAACAATGAAAAATCAAGAAAATAGTTTCACCAAACATACATACCACCAAAAAACCAACGAATAAACATGATATTTAGCAAAAAAGAAAAAGAACCACCATTTTTCAAATTAAGTATGCACACAGATCTATCAATCTTACACAGGGCCAAATAACAATTAAAATGGCAGCAAATCATGAAAAGATCAATATACACTGCAAATCAAAACCGCCATTTCTCCAATTACAACATGAACCATAGAAAAACACCACCAGATCCATGACCACAAAAAATTCCAATTAAACGATTCCCACCTCGAAAGGATCTACACAATTTGAAAAACACAGACGCACCAAAAAAAAAGAAGGGAAGTTGATAAGGAAGCAATCTTACCAATCCCTTACTCTCGTAGTACTCATTGAGAGCCCACTGGTACTTGGACTGGTTCAGCCCGAACCAATCCGCAAGACACTCGTCCAGGCTCGAATGAACTTCACCAAACCAAAACAAACAACAACAAAAAACCCAATTATCACAGAGCCAAAAAAAAGAAACAGAGACGTGAGAAGAAGACGAGAGGCCTTACCCTTCTGAACCTTCGCAACAGCGTTCCAGAAGAATCCGAACGCCGAGGGCTCCGAAGAGGCCTTCTCGAACTGCCGGGGAGGAGGCTGCACCGGCGGCGGCATATTCACCACCGGCGTCTTCTCCGGCGCCCTGGGCGGCGTTATGAATATGGTGTACCTCCCTGCCTTTCCGATGATGGGTGGGGGAGTGGCCGTGTTCCCTCTGGAGCTAGCCATTGGTTGTATGGTTACAACAGAAGAAAAACAGAGAAAGAAGAAGAAGGAAATCTAAGATTCTACAGAGCAAGGGTCTGTAAGAAACAAAGAGAAAGAAAGGGTGAAGAAGAAGATGAGGGTTTTCTTCTTTCTTTCTTTTTCCTTTTGTGCGGGGGATGAAGGGGTTGAGTGGTGTTTCAGCAAGGGATTTGTTTGTTGGGGCATCTCGGAATCGCCATTTGAGAGCGCTCTGCTTTCACACTGAAAAGCAGAGAGCGAATGAAGTTACCTCTCTCTCTCTCTCTCTCTGCACTTTTTTATGGGTAATTTTCAAATCATGTCTAAATAATTTTTTTACTGTTTTTTAAGGCGGGCGCGTTTGTAAGTGGGAAAAACGTAGGAAAAGTGATACAAATGAAAAATCTATATAGTTTTTTAACCTTTAAAACAAAAATGAATATTTTCTGAGAGAGTTTTCTAAAAAATCAGATAGAAAATATTTTTTTTTAGGAGGTAGAGAAATGTTTTAAGCAAAATTTTGTGAGTCCTATCTCAGGGTAGAAGTGGAGGGTTCAACAGAACCCTCTATTTCTCCTATGTTTGAGACCCTCTCTTTCATCATCTCTCCATCACCATCACCACCATCCGTTTCGATAAAGGAGGGGTGGTTTTCATTTTATTTTTTTCCTGTGAAAAAATTTCATACATCTCATAGGCAAAATTTTCTTTTCTTACGAAAAGTTTTCTTACTTTCAAACGTACCCTACAAAACTTCCACACTTTTTCCACCGTATCCTTAAAAAAAAAAATTCCAATGTTAAACAAACACCCCATTTCTATACCACCCGTAATTTAGTGTTGTTGACTTGATGCTGTATTATTTATTTAGAATCACAATGACATCCTGTAGTATAAATTTTTCCTTGTGCTCAATCTAAATTTATTTTTCTAACTTAATGCACAACAAAATGTTGGTTGTTTTCTAGAGGTCTCCATCAAACTTTATTTTTTGGAAATGAAAGAAAAATAAAAATGATTTGAAAGTTTGGAGATAATTTGGTTATTGACGGATAAGATTTATGGGAGTTTACTCTTTTAAGTTATTTGCTAAAGTCAGATGAAGAGTTTGCCGGATATTCTAAAAAGCATAGGCTGTTGCCGGATATATTAATTAAGACTAAAATTTTGGCGGCAATTTGAAATTTTCTTTTTGATTTCAGGTTTTCTTGTACATACTACAAAAGAGACCCTCTTTTGTAGGAAATTGTTTTAAGTTAAAAAAAAAATCTAAAGTAGTGAATGCCTGGTTCCCTGGCGCTCGATCTTCAATGCGAACTCCATCTCGGCCTTTGATTTGGTATTATCCCATAGGCTTTAGTTTTCGTACTACTATTGTGCACCAAGAATGTGGATTGTTTGGTTTGACCCAGCTCAGCCTGGTAGGTCGGACCACCCCAGTGGCAACTTTTATGGACTGTGCTTATAGGTTTCGGGGCCACACTCGACTCATCCTGGATTGGGTACCCAAGAACCCATTGGATCATCTCAGAATGTCCACCAAAAGCCTAAGGTGTTTTTTGCTTTTTGATACTTACACTGAATAACTATCATTGTCCTGACAGCGTAAAACTCCATGAGCTTACCCTTTGCCCTCAAGGAATCGCGAACTAAGGTGTTTTGAATCAACAAATATGGCCAAGATCTTACAAAATGTTCTAGATATTCTTGCAAGATTTTAGTCAGAATGTGGAAATCTTGATATTATAATGAGATTTTCAAAATCTCTCCTATTTTCCAATATACTATTATGTTATCACAAATTTATTGCTATTGGTGATTTCTAAAATTTTATAGTATATATATATTTTTTTTGAATAATGTTCCCACCATTCTTGTTATACTTTTTTTATTTAGTCTTTTTTGACATTTCCCCAAGAAAAAGAATTTCCCTTGCTGAGAAAGTATTGAGAACAAAATGTGTGATTATGCTTGGGCCCCATGAATTCGGATTTTGGTTCAACTAGAAATAAAATGCTGGATCAGGGTCAGGCCTATCGTACAACCCTAAATGAGTGCAGTTCCATTAGGGATGCAAATGGGTCGGATCCAGGATGAAGGCTTTGAATTTTTTGGCTGTTCCAGATCCAGCTCTTCCATGTGTTTAGCTGTTCCGGATCCGACCCATTCGCGTCCCTTTCTAATCTAAGCTCACTGAACGGATATGAGTGTGGCACTTATCCTAGCAAGTTGTGGGGTACCCAGTTTGTTGGCCAACAGCCGAAAGGGCAGTGATAAAAGGACGACTGGAAAGGGCCTCAGCTTTTACCAAATTGACCAAAGAAGACCGGAGATTTTGGAAGAGGAGGGAATACATGAGCAACGCGCTCATGTAACTTGTATAAAAGACCCCACACTATCATGGGACCCACAATTTAATCTCCAGATAGGGCCCACAGAGAATAGGGAGATATAACAAGTCAGCAACTTTGGATTCCCGTATGATGAGAAAGGCTGCTTCTACTCTTTTCTCTGTCAAAAAAAAAAAACTTTGGATTCCCATGAAAGACTTTTCTCTTGTCTTTCTCCTTTTTTCACTCTTTTTTCCCTTCCCTTTTATATTGTCTCAATATTTGGTAACCCACTAATTAAGATTACGCCTCTGTAATCACCCACAAGTAGGGGTGGCAAAATCTGACACGACCCGCCAACCTGCTTCTTAGGTGGGTTCGGGTTTGGCTTAAACGGGTCCGTGTCGTAAACGGGCTGACTTGCCTAACCTGTTTATTAAACGGGTCGGGTTCGTGTTAGGGGTATGCCAACCTAGCTGACCCGTTTAATAAACGGGTTAGGCGGGTGGATCAACCTGTTTACCCGAACCCGACCTGCCAACCCATTTACCCGACCCCCACCCACCCGCTAACATGCCAACCCGCCTGCTAACACGAACCTGACCCACTAACTCGCCAACTCGTTTACCCGACCTGTTTATTAAACGGGTTAACCGTGTCATGTCGACCCGTTTAATAAATGGGTCAGGTTCGTGTTTGCCACAGCCAACCCGTTTAATAAACTGGTCAGGTTCATGTTGAGGTATGCTGACCCGCCAACCCGACCGTGGGCCATAAGAGCTCCGCTCATTTGATAAGGCGACTTGTGTTATACTTTTACATATTTTTTATTACAAGAAACCCTTGCCAAAGCGGAAAAAAACCCGGCGTGGGGCATCACGATCACCCTGCCTTATGTTGCCTTCCTCTGAAAGCTATGGGCACACCCATGCATCACGGGGTTTTGATCGGGCGGGTTCATCTCAGCACCCTCACAGCCACCCCGCTGGCCACACGGTCAACCCCCCCCCAGCTGTGGTGTATGTTTATAATTTTGTTAGCCAAGACTTTCTTGTGATTTTCCTAAGAACAAAAGTTTTAAATCCTGACAAGTTTTTCCATGTTGAAGAAAAACCAGAGCTAGTATGCAAACCGATGTTGTCAGTATCTGTGCGTATCGGTCTGTATTCGGACGATACGCAAAAAAATCGACATGCATCACCCGTGAATCGGCTATTTTTAAATAAATGTAAACAATACTAACATTATTTTTTAGTATTTTTAAATATTGTTTTAATAGTTTTAACATGCGCCACGTTTTGATCGACACATCATGTTTTTTATTTTTTTATTTTTGTCGATACAAAAATGTTTTTAGGGATTCACTACTCCCCAGCTTATCGATGGGATCACATCAACATGTCCTTACTGTCCATTTTCTGTTTGGGAATATTTAATTCTCCAACTTGCACTTGCCAATGGCAGGACATTAGTACGCTCTATTAACTTTGTGACATCAGTACGCCTTTTTTTTATATATATTTATCGAGAGGAAACCTCATCTGGGCTCGAGAGAATTTTTTTTTTTTTTAAATCCAACTGAGGTTAGGCAGACCCACCAGTTATTATTCAACGTACCAGTGGGGTTTGAACCTGCAACATCCCACCACAAGGAGACGTGCCCAGACAGCTCCTGATAACCTAATTGATATATATATATATATATATATATATATATATATATATATATATATATAGAGAGAGAGAGAGAGAGAGAGAGAGAGAGAGAGGTTTCGCGTGGGCATAAGTTCTTTACGAACCGAACCACATAAATTGTGTGATTTGGGTGCATATTCTTCATTCTTTATCTTTATTATGGTATTAGAGCCATAACCAGATTTGTTGTCCACAACTATCTTTCCAATTCATAACCATCCAACATGCAAACCTCAAGTTCATATTCTCTGTCTCCCTCAATAAGTAACATTCATCATCTTTTTCATTATCAAGTTGAGCTCGGATAATTATTTATCAACATGCAAACAATTCATTATCATATTAGTTTCATTTTATATAATAGGTTTTGTGGATGGATCGAAATCGTCATCACCATTGTTCAAGGAGATCATTTGAAACCAATCCTGATTGTGTTATGTAGAGTAGACAGAATCAACTTCTGCTTAGCTGAATAATATTCTTTTTGTCTGAGCATTCACGCCCAAATCATGGGCTTGAACTCTTCATTTTTTTGTGTGCAAAGTTGTCCACTCTCGTTTAAGAGTGCTTCAACTTAAATCTTAACTTCAAAACATTGATTCATATATTCAGTAGACGATGAGGATTTGATAATGTAAAACTTAAATGGACTTCCCAAGTATTTGGCATTTAAAACCACCATTGAAACACAGTCTGATCCAATTACCTTAGATGATCTTCATGCCATGCAGCCAAGCAATGTTACAATTTATCTTTAAGTATATTCAAGAACCTGCTTTAAGTGGGTCGGCACAGACATATCATGCTTCCATTCAATCAAAAGCTCATCTTCAATTTGGAGATTCGGGCTGGTTTCCCGACACCGAGGCAACCCATTATATGACAAGTGATTTGAACAACTTGTCCATCCTTTTTGAATATCAAGGAACTGATTCTCTCAAGATTGAAGATGGTTCACGTTTGCATATTAGTCATATTGACTCTACTACATGTGATAAGAACCAAGTTTTGAAAGATATTTTGTGTATTCATAAGATTGCTAGAAATCTTATTTTCGTTCAAAAGTTCACTAAGAAGAATAATGAAACGTGGAAGGACCCGTTACGGATTCTGAGAAGACATGATCCGTTAATGGACTTCGAAAGATCGAGATCCGTTACGGAATCCGAGGAGTCGTGACCCGTTATCCTTTCCCATAACCCGTTACAGAATCCAAATATCCAAAAAAACTTTGGGTAAAAAGGTACTTTGTCTTGATTGGATATGGCCCGGCCCGGCACGGCGGGCGGGTGTGTGTGTGGTGGTCATCCCACTCTCTTGTTCTCAAGAACAAGTGTATGAGTTCACAAGTGGCTTATAAAGCCCAAAGAAAACTCAATCACAAGCAATGTGAGACTATTCCACCTCATCATGACCACCTTCTCCAAAACAACCTAGTTTCTTCTTTGAATTCTCTCTCCCTTCCTTGTTACACCTAACAAAAGCTACCTTGGATTAATGATGTCAACATTTGAGTCTCCCAACATTAAGAATAGTTCAACAAATTATTGATAGTTTTTATCTTCCAGTTGAAAGTACTTATGTTAATAAACTTTATGTAAGGGGAAAGAGTCATAATCTTTCCTTTGGGCAGTCTTCTAGTTCAATTGATGCTCAAATCCATTTGTAAATATTAATAATTAACAAGTTCTCAACTTCTCAAGCACTCAATTAATTATCTTGCTAGTTTCTATAAGATTAATATAACTAATTAAGTAAATACTAATAGTTACCAAATTATTATGAAATAGTTATTTTATATTTTTATATTATTAAAAAATTAATAAATAACTCAAGCTTAGCGGGCTGACCCGGTAGCCCATGGGCCAGCCCAAGCCCGGCTTATGTAATAATGGGCTGGGTTTTAGCTCGGTACATAACAGTCCTAGGACTAAAACCTTGATGCAAACCCAGCCCATGGCAGACCGGGTCGGCTTGACCCTTTTTATTACCAGGCTTAAGCCTCCATGGGAAGCACGACCTCTCAATTGGTTCTACTTCTACTCACAGTGATATGTGGTCATGGCACTTTATGCACCACAAACTAAGAACTTGTTAATGTTTGTGTTTTTTTACGAACCATTACTTAAAAACCATTCTAAAGTTTAAAAATGGATATAAGCGGGCAGGATTGATATTTAATGGAAAAGAAGATGAAAACAAACAAGCAAACAAATAGGATAGTTTTCCATAAAAGTAATATACCTATTTTTCCTTCAAGATTTAGTTCATTTCATCTAGATCTAAATCTGATTAGATTGGATTTAGTGATGTCTAAATCCAAATCGGATCAGTATAAGTGCACATAAATCAAATTGGATTATTATTATTATTATTATTATTATTATTATTTAACCTTTATGCCCTGAAAACACGTTGAGGCATATGTCTCGTCACCATGGTGACAAACTTTAAATACAGCAAAATCTCGCTTTTCAAAACCTCATGGGAATTCGAAATTTTTTCATAAATCTCACATTTTTTTGGAAAAATCTTGGCAATAAAAAAATAAATTTAAAATATTTTTATAAGAAAATATTAATAAAATGTATTTAAAAATAAAAATACATGTTTTTTTCATGATAAATAGCCGTTTAAAACATAAATATTGCGTTTAAATCGAGGTATTTATGTTTTTTCATAAATCTTGAGATATTTTGAAAATCTCACGAGAAATTGTCATTTTAAACTTTCAGTTGTCACTATGGGTCATGCCTTTCAAAAAAAAAAAAAGATGTTTCAGGCTCTTGGCCGGGTTCGATGTGTTGAAATTTCAGGCTTGTGGAAACAAGTTTTTTATATGTAAAAAGTATGAAATATGAATGGATCAGATTTAATTTAGATCCGGATATAGATTTTATAGAAAATTGTGATATGAAACTGAACCCCAATTAAGGTCTAACTGGATGGATTTGAATCACTATACACATATAGGATCTCAAATTAGGATCCATATCAAAGAGGAAGTTGTTTGATTTGGATAAAATGTTGGACCGAAAATCTTTTTGCACCCCTACCTTCATGTAACTAGTATAAAATAGGATGGATATTCATTGAACTGAAAATGGATGTGCAGCAAGATCATGCCTAGAACCATGTGAGCCTGATTAGACAGATCTAGATCCAACAAGACTAGATCTTTCAAAAAAACAGTAGAATTAAATGTGATTTTCATTTGATTTAGATGGGAAAGATATGGGTCCACTTGGTCTTTGGGATGTCAATGGACCAGACTTAGGTTGGATATTTGTCTGATTCCAAGTCCAGTTAGTTGGATACCGTAGGATAGGTAGCATCCAATTAACAATGATATTTACATCCAGTATGCAAGTTTACATCCAAACCCAAATCCTTTAGGTAATCTGAACCAATTGCATATAAAACATATCTAATTAGCTAGCCAGACCCGGATTCATTATTACCTTTTCCTCTGACTCTAAACCCGATTAGGCTGGATTCAGTAATGCTCAATTGCTAGCATCTGAACCGAATCGGGCCCATTTACCTCCTATTGGGAGCATTCATACCATATCTGGATCTCACCCCAAGTTGGATGGACCCTCGTCCCATCTCGTCTCCTTTCCCCCACTTTCATGTGAAAGGCGTCTTTCCCATGACCCATTTTCAGGCATCTTTCACATGAAACTGGTGCTCCTTCTCACCTGGGTTGAAATAAACACCAGGTAGGAAAAGAGCGAGTGCGGCACTGCGACCCACACATTTTTCACCCGAATAAAGGGTTTCGAAAGAAACACGGATCATACCTCCCCTCCTATCCGAGAAGCATCTTCCTCTCAACGTGGGGCTTTTGTTGATGTTCGGTTTTCACTGATTTTCCTTTCTGCAGCGTGAAACAAACGGGCCCCAATAAAAGGGTGCAGAAAGAATATAGTTCTTACCTTCTCTTCCCTCTCAAAATTTGCCCTATTATCTCTCTCTCTCTCTCTCGATGGTTCTCGAGTTCGACTCCGGGGATTGAGTGATATAAGGGAGAAAGTTCTTTCTAAATGGGTCTCAAGATCTATTCCGGGGGTTGAAGAAGTGAAGGAATTGAGCCATCTCTTTGGTCTCCTTTTTTTTTTGTGAGCTCGTTTGCTTGTGAGTGTCTTTTGTTGTGGGTGTGGCGCTCGATGGCTATCGGGTTTGATTCTGGGGGTTGAAGGAAGAAAGAGGTTTCTTTTTTGCGATTCTTGGGGAGGGAATGGTTATGGAGTGGGACAGCGACTCGGAGCTGAGCGGCGAGGAGGAAGGGTTCCTTCTGAATGACCAAGGGCCACCACCATTCTCGATCGGGAGCCTGGTTCACTCGGCACCGTACGCGCTGGTGGTCACGGATGCGTTGGAGCCGGACCATCCGGTCATTTACATGAACTCTGTGTTCGAGCTTGTTACCGGGTACACGGCGGAGGAGGTCCTCGGCAGGAATTGGTAATCCCCTCATCTTGGTATCTCTGATTTTTTGGTTCTTCTTCTTCTTCAGATTGTTCTGCAATCGACTGGAGGACATTGCAATGAGTTGGTTACTGCTTATTGGCGAACATATGTTCGTATTTGTTAGGATTGTGCGTTATTTATACTTTGAAGCGAGTTGTTCTTTGCTGTAAAAGGTAAAAAGTTCAGATCCTATACGGAATCTTGCCAATGCACCAAAAATTACTTGAACATAATTTCTCAGCATGAAGTTATAGCCTTTAAAAGGGTAGCTTGTGGAGTAGGTTTTCCTGCTCAAGTGAAGATGCATAAGTATAACTCATGTTTAATTGTATATGGCACCAATATTTTGGAGGGGAATCTTACACACACTTACATGACCCGCATGTTTATGCACAAAGACCTGTTTGTATTAGTGTCTAGAGGTTAGGTAAGATGGTACGGTTAGATTCTGTAAGATGATGAAGGATGTGAGGTGGAATCTTTCCTGGCACAGGCTCACCGGTTTTAACTACTAACGGAGGAACCAGGAAGATCAGTGAAGACATCCGTGCAGAAAATAGAGTTAGTGCCTGTTCAATAGCTGGGAGTTGTATACTTCCATATGAAGCTTTATAGGACTTCATTACATATCAATTCTTGAAAAATTCTAGCAAAAACTGAAGGGAGAGCCTGATTTTCTGTTATTTTGCTAACCCAAGGTTGTCACTGTGTGGTGTGCCTTGGGTCAGGACCTCTCTTAGCCAAAGGGAGTGGGGTGCATCCATCTGTTAGAGCTATTTTGAAATGCAGCCTGAAGCTATTACAATAAAGTAATTTAGAATATGAGAATGTTAATCAGAAGACCGCATTTGATGGACACAGTATTCAGTAGAGAAGGGATGTGCATCCTTCTGTAGGTGGTTGAACATATATGGATATATCCAAAGAATACTTTGGATGGTTCTTGCTAGTGATCTCATTGAACTCTTTGTAGAATATTTTTCAACCAGATCTTTGGGATGGTAATGTCTAATGTGTACTCGAATGTGGAATAGGCAGGAGAAGAGATGGTCCTACCTTTTGTGTAAACTTTTCATTTGAGGAAGCTGTTGAAGGGTTTGATTTTATTGCAACATAAGTCGCTTGGCATGCAAATGACTGGAGAGGAATATTCTCTTGAATGGACTTTGATACATGGAAAATATCTTTATAAACACTTATTTGGTATTCTTGTAGCACAATGTAAGAACATATGGGTCGATGCATCCTCCTGGAAGCGAGGGCTGGGTGATATGATTCTGCTCAATGAGTAAACTCCTTGCAAAAATGAACCTACAGAACTCGGGGTTTCTCTTGCTTGCAGTGGAAAGAAGGGGGCAAATGCTGCTTATTGATGTAAAATTCAAAGAATGTGAAGATATGTGCAGAATATGAATGCACATATTCATATGATAGGCTGAAATGTTTGATATTTGAAGACTACATTATCATAAGAGGCACAAAAATAGAGATACTGTGAGATTGATAGGACACGGCTCTTGGTAAAGTAATAGAGATTGTAGGAGAGAAACTAGGGGATTTTCATAAAGAAACAATAGGTGGTTCTTGTTGTGAACAGTGTCTGAACAAATGTTGAATGGTGCCAAAGCCAAGATAGAGAATAATACCTAGATTATTTTAGAGACATTTCTACTAGCTCAAAAGCAAGCCAACATTGTAGAACAAACTTGATTTATGATCTTTCTCAAGACAAAGTGGTAATCTCTCTCTCTCTTTCTCTATGTGCATGTGTTTGTATCACCATTGTCCTAAAATGTTAGTACCTGGTTCTTGCTTTTGCTAAGCCTCCTTCAATAGATGAAAACAGTCCTTATCAAATCTCTTTTCATATTATCATATTTATATTCTTGCTTAAATAACACTTCTAAATAGTAACACATAGCTGACAAATTTTAATGATGATCCATCTATTGAATCAACTATTAATTTTGAGAATGTGCTGCTCTTTCTCACTCATTAAATCATTCTAAGAAATCCTCCAACTTATAGTGCCTAAAATGTTAGTACTTGGTTTTCACTTTATGTAGATCTCTTCTGGAAAATAATTATTGTTCATACTTCTTGCTTAGCACATCTATATAACAAGGAGCCATGTTACCTTGACACTTCTGGAGGGCCAACTTGTCTCCGACACTTGAACACCGACACTCCTAGACACTTCATTTTTTAACATAGAAGTGCCCAAGAAAAAACGGGCACTTGGTGTCACATGTCACACTTTTGAGTGTCTTCGACTCGATATCTGATGTCCGACACTTTGCGTCAATCTTGTTTAAACCATATTTTTTGATCCATATATTTTATTAGGTCTCCTAATGAATCAACATGCCCTGCAAAAAGGGTCGGCCTCTCTCGCTCTTGCTCTCTCTCAAGGATTAAGGAGTCAAGTTAGTTGTCCAAAAGGCTCTCTCTCATTGTTACCACAGTCTAGCCCCGCCTAGTTGAGTCCTATTCAATCCCATTTAAGAACTGGCTCTTCTTCTCTTTCAAAATTTTCGTACATATTAAATTGTGTGGTGCTACATATAGGAAAGGGAGAACCGAAGATGTCTCCCTCTTTTTCTTTTTTCTTAAAATAGTTCTTTTAATTTTTTTACTTAACCACCTCTCTGTCTCTTATATATATATATATATATATATGTGGTCATGTCCACTATCTAGTTTTTCAAAACTCGCTGTGTTCGACACTTCGTACCCATGTCAGTGTCCAAGTAACATAGATGAAGAGTAACTACATGTTTGAGTATGTAATTTTCAGTGATGTTCCACAGTTGTGAACTATGGGATTGAGAACTAGATTCTTTCTTCCAAATGTAGAAGCAATTTTTTTCTTTCTTTTTTTTTATCAAAGTAAATACCAGTAATTGAACACATAAAACAACCAAATCATGAGCAGGCAGAAAAATGCTATAGACAACAAGAAAAGGTCAGGTCCAACCTTGGGTGCAACTTATGTGCTTTATACTCTAGCTTCTCATTCTTACATATCTTTACCCTGCATCAGCGTGAAAAGCCCCTGTTTTAGCCAAACTAGATCTGGCTTTGATGTCTAAACTAGGCTAGTATAGAGAGGAATTGGTGGCAAGAACATGTAGAATCCTATCTTCAACTTTCTTTGATATGGTTATTTTGAGTGAAGAGGTTGATACACAGGTTGATCTCCTGAGTGATGGGCTTGTGCTAGCTGAGTATATGGTTTGAAACCAAGGGCCTCCATATGACAAATATATCTACATTTTAGAAATACACCAATCTTGTTATTGAGATTTTCATAATTGAAAAAGATTGAGATAATCTGGATTTGAATCTATGTCACATGGGTGCGGGAATTCGGCACTTCCAAAAAACCCGGGTGCAGGGGTGAAGCAGGGGAAAAAATGTAAAAAAAAAATAAAAAAAAAATATATATATATATATATATATATATATATATATATATATATATATATATATATAAGGGGGGGTCCGGGGGTTCCCCCCGGCGCGGGTCCCGCTGCACGGTCAGCGGGCGGGGGGTTATAGGGGGGCAGCCCCCCCCCCCCCCCCAAAGATTTATTTTTTTAAATTCCGCAGCCCATTTCATAGGGCAATTTTAAAAAAAAAAATCCAAAAAAATGGACCGAAATGACCCTGGGTGCGGTCAACGCACCCAGGGTTGGGCACCCTGCTAGCCGAATCCCTGTGACATAGATTTGAATTCATCATGATATTTCTAGTATGGCAAGTTCTGTTAACTTGTCACATTAACTTAAAAAAAATAAAAGATTTTCCTTATTTCCCATTAAAATTTCCTAACATTTTTCCCATAGAAAAACAAATCTTCTGATATCTTCTGAGGATATTGTGATGTCGAACCATCTGGCCATTTCACTTACCATTATCTTGATATAAGATTTGCTACGGTCATTTGTATGTGCAAATGACTTAGCAAATGGGACGGAGCCCCCCTTGTTTGCTTTCTTTTTCTCACATATAACAACATAAATGTGTTCTACATGTTTTGTTTAGTGGGAACCAGCTTTTGAATCACCAGAACCCAACCTGTATGCAGGTTTTTTTGGTGATCCAAAGATCAACGGCTATGAAGGCATCAATTTGCCCGACTCATAAAACATGATTTTTCATCGAAAAAACATAATCCAAGTGTCAATTCCTACCAAATTTAGCATGCTGAACACATCTATGAGGTTAGATTGTGTCAAAACAACTCGCATGGTGAGATTCAAACTAGATTGTAGGTACAATTGTTTGTACCAAATATAAACCTCTTCTTTTCACTTACCATTGTTTACTTACCACTGTTTTACTTTCACTATTTTTTGGAATGGGCTCTATTCTACATGCACCTCTTTAAACAGCTTGATGCCCAAGATACAAATAAATGATTGGAGGTACTTTCATATTTTTTGCACATGAGGATTCTGTCTCAAACTCTCAATAGCAGACATAAATCCCAAATACGAGCACAATCACAATGCTCATAAGAGCACACAATGCAGGTCACAAACACAAAGCCACAAAGGCAATACACAAGCCAGTAATGGGCAAATACAAGGCCACAAGGGCACACTCCACAATAGCTCACAAAGACACAGAAGAGAGCACTCAAAATATAAAAAATAATGTTTTATTCACTTGGTAAATGCTTAAGAGAAGCATACCTTCACTATGGGAGAAATCCAATATATATACACCAAATGAGAAGCAAACTAGTCCAACTAGCCGTTGGGACTAGTCCCAACGGCTATAATGGGAGAAACAAAAAAACAAAAAATAAAAATACGAAACTGCCCCTAATGGGCAGGACCTATTACATTTTGTGAAAAGACAAAGGGGCATGACCTATTACATAAATAAAACAACAAACAAAAAATACATATATATGTTATATATATACACAATATATACATATATTATAAATTATACAATATATATATATATACACACACACACACACACTTCAAATTGACGGTGAAATAACTGAAAGTTTGCTGAAGAGAAAAAAAATTAGGTGCCGACAAAGCTTTGGCGAAGAAGTCCACATTTTGAAATTTAGGGAGTTCAATAGTGCCCTTGAGGAACTCCTCCCAAACATAGTGGCAGTCCATCTCTATGTGCGTTGTCTTCTCATGGAAGGTGTGATTTCTAGCGATGTAGATAACGCTCTTGTTGTCGCAACATATCTTCGATGGAGTGGAGAGTGACACCCATATCTTTTAAAAGACTTCTTGGCCAAACAATCTCAGAGATAGTAGTTGTCATTGATCGATACTCGACTTCAGTGAAGTTGAGTGACACTTTTTGTTGCTTCTTACACTTTCAAGATACTAGCGAGTCGTCGAGAAACATACAATAACCTGTAGTGGAAATACGATCATTAAGGTTGCCTCCCCAATTTGAATTAGTATAAGTGATCAAATTAAGCGATGAAGAAGAGGATAAGAAAAGACCTTTAGTTATAGTGCCCTTCAAATATATGATAATTCTCATAACTGCCATGTGAACTGAAGTGGGCACATGTTGAAACTAGCTTGCGCTGTGAACTGCATGTGCTATGTCAGGTCGAGTGATGTACAAGTATGTAAGAGATCCAGTTAGTTGATGATAGGGAATAGGATCTTCTAATGGAGTCCCATTACTGACTCTTATGTTTGCGTTGAGTACTTCAGGAGTATCCACTATCGTTTCATCTGTCAGACCTAATCTAGTAATTATATCAGATGTCAGTTTCATTTGAGAGAGTGCATATCTTCTTGAGGAGTACACAACCTCGATACCTAAGAAATACCTTAGAAAACCAAGCTCAAACATATCAAAATTTCTTTTAAGGATACTTTTAACCTCATCAATACCCTTTTTATCATTTCATGTGGTAATCCTATCATCAACATATAATAATAAAATAATTATACCGGTTCTTGCATTTTTAACAAAAAGAGCAGTGTCGGTATAACACGAACTGAATCCAATGTTAATAATAACCTTACTAAAATGATCATACTAGACCTTAGGGGCCTACTTAAGACCATAAAAAGCTTTCTTAAGTTTAAGAACCTTACCCATAAACTTTTTCACAAAGATCACCATTAAAAAAGACATTATTGACGTCTAATTGGTAGATAGGCTACTATTTGATAGATAGTAAGGCTATTAAGATCCTAACACTAGTCATTCTGACGACATGAGCAAAGGTCTTTTCATGATCGATCTCATATTCCAATTAATATCCCTTGCCAACTAATCTAGCTTTATATCTTTCTAAAAAAACTATTATTTTTTATCTTGACTTTAAATACCCATCTACAACCTATGACCTTTTTTCCTAGGGGCAAAGACTTTGTTTTCCCAAGTGTTGGCTCTATGAAGGACATCTAATTTTAATTGCATTGCATCTATCCAATGAGTGCAATCCTTAGTTTCATTGTAATTGGAAGGTTCATAATAAGCATGAATAACCATTAAACAAACTCTATAGCTTGGATAAAAAGATTCATAGGGTACAAACTTATTTGGAGGTCTAGAGTTCCATTGGCATTTTCTTGGAAGAGTCTTCTATGAGAATAGACTCTTCTAATGATTGATCTTGTGAAAAATTTTCAAGTGTGCATGGTTCACCCTCACCTTCTCAGGTGTAAACACGAAGCTCTTTAGAGGTGTCATTAATAGAATCTTTAAGTGGGTTTCCCCCAATCATATCAATAGAAGTATCTTCACCAAGGCATCTAACATTATCACAATCATTTGAATTGGATGCTTCAATTCCTTTTTTAGGTAATAAATCAAATAAAAATGAGTAGTCTACTTCCTCCTTAGGTTTACTTTTATCAAATCCATTTTGTTCTTCCAAACAAGTTATATTTCTAAATACATAATTTATCATTGTTTAAATCATAACATCTATACCCTTTTTTATTTTCTCCTTAACCAATAAACATACATTCAATGACTTTTGATGAATGTTTGTCATTTCCTTGAAAGAGTACAAAACACTTGCATAAAAAAACTCTTAATCTTTTATAATCCGGAGATATTTTGAACAATTTTTCAAAAGGTGAAATATTTTCTAGGGAAGAGGAAGACATTCTATTGATTAAATAAATAGTGGTAAGCACAACTTCGACCAAAAAATTCTTAGAAACGTTGTTTGAAATTAGTAAGGTTCTAGCTGTGTCAATTATATCTCTATGTTTCCTTTCCGCAAGACATTTTGTTGTGGAGTTTTTCAACAAGATCTCTTATGAGCAATCCCGTTTTGTTTCAAATAATTTTGAAATTCATTTGACATATATTCTCTGCCCGAATCAAAGAGTAGAAATATTTGTTTGAAATTGATTTTTAACAATCATGTAAAATTCTTTAAAATAAGTGGAAACATCTGATTTGAACCTAAGGAAGTAGTTTTATGCATATCTAGTGTAATCATCAATAAAGATAGCATAATAATAATAATATTTTTCTTTTGACATGACAGGTGTGGGTCCCCACACATCTGAGTGCACCAACTGAAAAGGCCTTTTAGAGACAAAGCTACTATTTGGAAAAGAAGGGATATGCATTTTTTCAAGAATGCAATCATTACAAAATGTTTCCAAAAAAAGGAAAAAGAAGCAATTTAGAAATATTTGGATGACTAAGTCTTTTGTGCCAAGTAGCAATATCTTTGTTTTGAATATAATTACAAAAATATTTAGATGGGAGAGACTAAAAGTCCATATAGTAGAGATCTCCTCTCTTATGGCATTTTCCAATTAGCTTCTTGAACTAGAGATCTTGCAACCCGTAGGTGAGAATGAGATTTTATAACCATGGTTGGAAATTTGGGAAATAAAAAAATAAATTTAAGTTCAATTGTGAGATTTTTTTTTAAAGATTTTTTTCAAAACCTTTTCCAAATTTCTAATTCTTTTGGTTTCTAAAGAGGTTCCATCAGCCGTGGAAACAAAAGATGTATGAAAGTTGGTGCATTGATCGAATAACAAAGATGCATTAAGTGTCATGTGAAAAGAAGCCCTCGAGTCAAGTATCCATGAAGACATACCGAGGGGAATTGAGGATGAGACCACGACAACGGATGTGGATGGAGTAGATGTGTTAGTCTTCAAAATTTTTTTGAGAGCTTCTGCCAATTGAGCAATGAATAAATCTTTGAGATCACCTTTTGTTTGAATCATCACTTGCTTTGGTTAATTTCTCAACAATGGAGGCCACTTTCCTTTTGAGCTTGAGACAATCGGGTTTGATATATCCTGGCTCATTACAAAAGTGATAATTTTCCTCGATCCTCCATTGTTTTGCCTCCCAAGGTGATGAGGCTTGTAGGTTCTTATATTATTTCCCTGTCTCAATGAGCGATGTGCATCTCATCTCCCTCCTTATTCATAGAAAAATGAGTTTGTTGTTGACATATTTTGGCAAGGGCTTCATTTAAGGGAGGAGGAGATGTTCTATTAATCAAAGATGCCTGAACTTGTTCAAATTTCAGATGAAGACTATGAAGAAATTGAAAGAAATGCTCCTTTTCAATTTGTCTTTACCTTAACTCAATGGTAACTCCTTCCCATTGAGGTTTAAGTAGAGAAAGCTCATCCCACAAAGGAGATAAAGCATTATAATAGTCACACACACTCCTGTCTCTTTGCTTTGTAGGTCTTACTTTTTGTTGCAAAAAATAATGCCTAGCAAGATTTCTTTGAGTGGACATGCCCTTCATAAAGATTCTTGCTTCATTAGCTTTTTTGAACTTAGCAAGGTTGGCACAAATCTTTAATTCCATATTGCTCATAAACCATGTGAAAATCTTGGCATGTTTGTTTTCCCAATCCTTCATTTTTATTTGATAATCTTAAATGGTTTTTTCTCTTTCTCTAATAAGAGCCTTTTTCTAATCTCCCTTCTTCTTTGTGAGCCTGAGTTGTGGCTCGGGGAACTGTATTACACATAACCCAAAGTTTCTTTCCTTTGAGGTGATTCTCCATTATGGCCCCCCACATCAAGTAGTTTGATCAATTTAATTTGTATGAGAACTCAATTTTATTCTCTTTATCGGCCATGACGAAGATGAAGAGCAAGAAGGGAATGTGGAAGGATAACAATAAGCACAATCACCACGAGCATCCGATCACACGAGCACCGTGATCAACCAGGCCCAAGGGGTCTAGATTCCAAGGGCTCTGATACAATGAAATGAAATCCCAAATATGAGCTCCAGCACAATGCTCATAACAGCACACAATGTATAGCACAAACACGAAGCCACTAATGGGCAAATACTGTTAAGATATATTATATCTATATATCTATATATCTATATAATATAGGTAAATGCTCTATAGGGGCATTTTTGTCATTTCATGTGTAATAAAACTGTTTATTAAACAATTACTTTTTCTTATTTTTTGTTTTCTTAAATATGTAATTTTGTAGAGTCATTGGGGCTCAACTGTTAGAAATGTGACCATTGGGAGCTCCCAATGCCCCCCCATGCCTCTTCTCTTTTTTTTGTTGTATATATATGGGGTGTGTTCCCCTCTATTCCTCAATGCTTGTATTAAGCATTTGATCAATAAAGGCTTATAATTTTTACATTTTTTTGTATCTTTCCTTTGCCTTATTGATTTTTGTATTGTCCCATAGAGGACTTGTGCATGTTTACTTGTATGATTGTGATCTTGTAAGCCTTTAGTGGCTAATGCTTTCGTACTTCCACATAGTTTTCTTAGACGTAAAAGGTTGTCATCAAGTGATTGTGTGTGTGGCAAAGTCTCCTAAGGGATCGTGCTCTCTTCTCCTTTTCACTTTCTCCCTCTCTTGCTCATGCCATGAAAATCAAGATTGATCTCTCCTTCAAGCTCGATAGAAAAAATTACATGATGTGGACTTCCGTCATGGAAAACAATCTCAAATAGAAAAAACTTGCTCACAAAATTAGAAGGAGGTTAAGAGAAAGCCTTAGAGGGAGATTCATACTAAGGCTATTGAAAATCATCATAAACAAGTGTAAGATTGGGAGCGCAACCATGCGAAAATTCTTACATGGTTCATGAATAACGTTGAACTTAAGGTATATGCTAACATTATAAAATTTTCTAAAGCAAATGAAGCTTGGCTTTTTATAAAGGGTATGTATACCCAAAAGGATCTTGCAAGAGCATATTTCTTGCAAGAAAAGGTTAGGACCACCAAACAAGGTGAAATGAGTATCCAAGACTATTATAGTGCTTTCAATCCCCTATGAGATGAACTAACACTCTTAGAGCTTAAGTGGGTTGCTATTGAAGACGTAGAACTTAGGCAAAAACAAATGGAACAAGAGAGATTTTTTCAATTCTTATTTGGGCTTGGTCCCGAATTTGTGATCTTCTCTCCTACGTAGATCTACTCATCTTCCTTTAGAAAATGCTATTGCTAAAATCATCTAAGAAGAAACTAGTCTTGGTATGAATAGAAGTAGTGATGAAGTCTTGGCAGTATCTAAATCTGACAATTATGTCAAGACCTATAAGCCTCTACACTTTGGGAGACAAAATAATTATAGTAATAATAATAATAGTAATAATAATAACTATAGTGGAGGTAGAAAATTGATTATTTGTCATCATTGTAATGTGTCGGGTCACTTTAAACCTACTCGCCCTAAGTTGAATGAAACTTTCAAGTATAAGATTGCTTCCGTTGAAGAATCTATTCTTAAGAAGGAAAAAGAAGGCAAAAATGGAAAGGATCTTAAACACACACTCGGACAAATATCCATGGCACTTCAACAAATTCCTAAAGCAACTTCTATATCAGGTGCCGCCATTGCCTCCGCATCTTCACCCAGTACGCATTCTTGGATTCTAGATTTGAGAGCATCTTTCCATATGAGTCCTTATGAGAATGCCTTATCCAATATATGCACCAATTCAAATTTATCTTGTGTTTTTACGACCGATGGAACTATTTTGAAAATTAAGAGTATAAGAACATTGGATTCTAAAAATTTTCAATTTTTTTTTGTTCCAAAAGTTAGAGTTGTTTCCAAACTAAATTTAAATCTTTTTTCGGTTTCTCAAATTACTGACCATGGATGTGAAATATCTTTCTCATCTAAGGATTGCTTTATGCAAGATTTTCGATCCGGGAAGCGGATTGGGCATGACCATAGAAAGGAAGATCTTTACTTTATGGACTATTTGTCTCTTCATTTAAACTCTTTTTGTATTTATGTTCATGATAAGAGTATTGAAACTTGACATAAATGACTTGAACATCCAAGCTATTCTAAAATGTATTTTTTTTGGAACAAATTTTGTAATGAAAAAGATATGACTTACAAAGATTGTATTCTTGGAAAAATGAAATCTATCTAATTTTCAAATAGAACCTTTGTCTCAACAAGACCTTCTGAATTGGTGCACTCGGATGTATGCGACCCTTCTCCGGTCATATTTAAAGGTGGTTACTTGTATTATGTGACTATTGTTGATGACTTTATTAGATATGTACTATGTCACAGGGACTTGGCAAACTGGGTGCCACACTCACGTCGATGCGATGCGACGCGGGTGCGCGTGTGGGTGCGGCACCCGATGCGGTCAACGAGACCCTGGGTGCGGTCAACGCACCCAAGGTCATTTGTGTCCAATTTTTGGACAAAAAAATGCTCCTGAGTCCTGACTTTTCTTTCAGCGAACCCAGAGAGAGAGGGGAAGGACGCGGCATGGGGGCGCCGGCCTTCCGACGAACGCAGAGAGAAAGGGGGAGGGCACAGCTGGGAGCCGCCGGCCTCCTACCGGCCCTTCGGCAAACAAAAGAAGGAGAGGAAGAAGAAAAGAAGAAGAAGAGAAGAAGGAGATGCGTACCTGAGAGAGAGCCGTCGTCGTCGTCAGCTCCGGGGTTCTGTCGCACGCCGGGAGCGAGAGAGTGCACAATCGAGAGGGAGAGGAGGAGGAGCGCAGGGGTGAGGGCTTCTCCCTCACCCTTGCGTGATTTAAAGGGCACAGGAGGATGCAAATCGGGAAACCCCAAAGGGGTTTCCCTTATCAGCAGAGGGGGGGTGGAACGAAGGCCCGCGGTTGCGCGGGTGTTAAAAAGTTTTTTTTAAAGGGAAAACCCTTAGGGTTTTCCTTGGACTCGGGTCCGGGTCCGAATTTTTTTTTTGTAAAATCGTGGGTTGAGACAACTTAAGCCCTCAGAGAGATGAGGTAGCTGACCCTGAGTGCGTTGACCACACCTAGAGTCATTTATGTCACCCGCACCCATGTGACATAGGATATATATGAGTTTACTTTCTTAATCTTAAGTCGAAAGTTTTCTCCTTTAAAGAATTTCATATAAAAGTTAAGAATCAATTTCAAAGCAGTATATTTATTCTTAGATCGGATTCAGGTGGGGAATATCTATCCAATGAATCTCAAAACTATCTAAAACTAAATGGGGTTTGCCATCAAAGATCTTGCCTTAAGATACCACAACAAAAGGGCTAGCGGAAAGGAAACATAGTCATATGATAGAAACCGTTAGACCTTTACTTATTTCTAAAAATATTCCTAAAAGCTTTTGGGCTAAAGCCGTTTTAATTTCCACTTATTTGATAAATCGAATGCCATCATCCACTTAAAAAAATGTTTTCCCTTATGAAAAACTTCTTAAAATAACACCCATTTCAATTGTTTACGATTTTTTGGTTCTAAATGTTTTGTGCTTTTACACAAAAGAGACAAGTTATTGCCAAAAGCAATTGAATGTGTTTTCATTGGATACAGTGAAAATAAAAAAGGATATAGATGCTTTGATTTCGAAAATAACAAACTTTATGTTTCCAAAGATGTGACGTTCTTAGAAGATGAAAATGGTTTTGAAGAATATGATAAGAGGGAGGAAATAAACTATGTTTTTCTATGATCTCTCTCCAAGAGAAGATATACATGCTAATGATGACTCTTTGAATCATTATGAAATTATAGATGATATCAATCATGAATACTCTAATATTGGGATATCACCGAGTAGTGATGACATCATTAATAGTTATCCTAAAATATTCAAGTTTATACCCGTCATGAGCAAAATAATTCTACTAGTGCTTTAAAAAAAATCTCAATATAGTGAACCTATAGAAGAAACTCCTCTTAGAAGATCTATTAGAGAATCTATTCCACCAAATAGGTCTGTTTCTTATGAGACGTTATATCCTAATTATAGGACTTGCCTAATAGCTTTACATTCACACCATGAGCTTTCACATTATAATGAAGTTAAAAATGTTTCTCATTGGATTGAAGCCATGAACATAGAACTAGATGCTCTTAGGAAAGCAAAAACTTGTGCAGTAGTTGAGTTGCCTTCAAACAAGAAATCAATTAGATGCAGATGAGTCTTTAAAGTTAAAACCAAGAGTGATGGAACTCTAGAGAAATATAAAACGATGTTAGTACCTAAATGATACTCCCAAGCATATAAAATTGACTATGAGGAGACTTTTGCACTAATAGCTAGAATGACTAGTGTTAGAACTCTAATAGTCGTTGCATCGACTAAAAAATGGTCTATATATCAATTAGATGTTAAAAATGTTTTTCTTAATAGAGAACTAAATGAAGAAGTTTATATGGATCCTCTGCCAGGATTTGATATTGAAAAAGGAAAATCTCTTAAACTTTTATACCAAGATTTGATATTGAAAAAGGAAAATCTCTTAAACTTTTATGCCAGGATTTGATATTGAAAAAGGAAAATCCCTTAAACTTTTAAAAGCTTTGTATGGTCTTAAACATGCCCCCCAAGGCCTCGTATGATAGATTCAATAATGTTATGATTAATTTGGGTTTTCATTCATGCTATTTGGACGCTACTCTTTTTGTAAAAAATACAAGTACTAGCATTGTTATCTTTCTACTTTACGTAGATGATATGATTATAACAGGGAACGACAAAAAAGGGAGTTAGTAATGTTAAAAATGTTTTAAAAAATAATTTTGATATGTTAGACCTAGGATTCTTAAGATATTTCTTAGGTATTGAAGTTGCATGCTCTCCTAGAGGGTATATACTTTCTTAAATAAAACTTGCTGCAGATATATGTGCTAAATCTGGTATTTCAGATAATAAGAAAGTGAAAACTCTTGAAGTGGTGAATGTTAAATTCAGACTTGAAGATGAAACTCTTGTTGAAGACCTCACGCTTTACAGACAGCTAATTGGGTCTCACTTACCTATCTATTACCAGACTAGATATAGCTCATGCAGTTCACTTTGCTAGTCAGTTTCAACATGCTCTCACAATTGTACACATGAGTGTTGTATTAAGGATCGCCAGATATATCAAGAATACCATAACTAAAAGGCTCTTTCTATCATCATCCTCATCTTTAGATATACTTGCTCATACTGATTGGGGAGGAAATCTCAATGATAGAATCTCAATTACTGGTTTTTGTGTTTTTTTGGAGATTCTTTGTTGCCTTGTGATGCAAGAAGCAACGTAAGGTCTCATTATCTTCTACTGAAAAAGAATACAGAGCTATGCCGACTACAACTATGAAACTTGTATGGTTAAGAAATCTTCTCAAAGATACAGGTGTTCACGTCTCCAAACCTTCGAAGATGTGTTGCGATAATAAAAGTGCAATTTAGATTGCCAGCAACCACACCTTCCATGAGCGCACCAAGTACATCGAGATGGATTGCCATTATGTTCGTGATGAATTCTTGAGAGGAATTTTGTCACTTCAGAATTTCAACTTGCAAACTTCTTTACTAAAGCTCTTGTTGCTCCATGTTTCCTGTTTCTTCTCAAAAAACTTTCGGTGTTTACACCGTAAGTTTGAGGAGGGGTGTTAAGATAGTATATATATATATATATATATATATATATATATATAGTATAGGTAAATGCTCTATAGGGGAATTTTTGTCATTTCACATGTGTAATAAAACTATTTACTAAACAATTATTTTTTTTCTTATTTTTTATTTTCTTAAATATGTAATTTTGTAGAGCCATTGAGGGCTCTATGGTCAAAATGACCATAGAGTCGTTGGGGCTCCCAACGACTCTATTGGGAGCTCCCAATGGCCCCCTCTTCTTTCCTTTTTGTTGTATATATATATATATATATATATATATATATATATATATATATATATATATATGGGGTGTGTTCCCCTCTATTTTTCAATGCTTGTATTAAGCATTTGATCAATAAAGGCTTATAATTTTTACATTTTTGTGTATCTTTCCTTTGCCTTATTGATTTTTGTAATGTCCCATAGAGGACTTGTGCATGTGCACTTGTTTGATTGTGATCTTGTAAGCCTTTAGTGGCTAGTGCTTTCGTGCTTCCACATACTTCATTACAAATACAAGGCCTCAAACGCACACTCCACAATAGCTCACAAAGACACACATGAGAGCACTCAAAATATAAAAAAATAATGTTTTATTCACTTGGTAAATGCTTAAGCTAAGCATACCGTCACTATGGGAGAAATCCCATATATATACATCAAATGAGAAGCTATATCACATAGGTGCGGGTGTGGATGCGGCAATGCAGCACTTTAAAAAAACTTGGGTGCGGGGGTGCGGGGAGGGTATATATATATAATTTTTAACAGTTTTAAGTTAACACTACATGTATGTGTGTGCATTTATGTATTTATATATATGATATAGATAAAACTGGACTTGGTTAGGGTTAACTGAATCTACTTTTGGATAGAAATGGACATCAGTGTGGTTGACTTCACCTGACACAAAGGAAGCCCTTTCCAAGTGTTGCACCTTTATGGGTGTGCGGTGCCCTCTTAAAAAAGTCCATGTTACATAGATGAGAAGCAAAAGGGCTAGTCCAATGGCTAGTTTGACTAGCCGTTGGACTAGCCCAAGAGTTAGTTGGGCTAGTCCCAACGGCTACAATGGGGGAAACAAAATAAGAAAATAAAACAAAAAATAGAAATACAAATCTGCCCCTAATGGACCGGACCTATTACATTCTATGAAAAGACAAAAATGTCCCTAGAGGGCATGACCTATTACATAAATAAAACAACAAACAAAAAATACATGTATGTTATATTATATATGTATACACAATATATACATATAAACTATACAATATATATAACAGTTATTTCTTCACGGATGAACACCATTTGCAAACTAATTTTCTAATGCAGATTTGGCTAAAGTTTTTATATGCTTTATGCCAGAGTTACCGAAAGCTTCTTAGGTAGGTGGGAAGCTCACTTCCTGGAAACTCGCTTTGGAAGCATGATACTCCTTGCTTCCGAAACTTCATGGGAATCTCGATTGCCCCATGCTTCTTCTATGCTTCCCACATGCATGGTCTATACTTCCTATATGCCCTTCTCACGTTTCTTTTCATGTTTTTCATGTATTTTTTCTCACGCTTTCACTCACTTCCCATGTACTTTCTCAAAATTGGTAACCATCATTGTTAGATTTTAACAAAAAATTAACTCTTTTCCTGAAAAATCATGAAATACAAGAATAATCAATTTTATTTTTGTTTTTATTTGTTTCTTGTTCGATTCCTATTCAGTTACCATGTTGCTTCATTTTTATTCATATTTCGCTTTCAAATTGATACTTCGCTTCCCGCTTCCTATAAATTTTAAAATGCCTCGCTTCTCACTTCTGCTTCCCGTATCGTTTCCCGCTTCCACTTCCGCATCCTGGTTTGGCAACCTTGCTTTATACATTTCTTTTGTCACCAAGTACTGGTTGAAAGCTAGCTTTGACCATGACTGAAGGAATTTTGTCTCTTTTTGATTGTCTATTATGTTCTTGGAAATAGCTTGACCAATTACTATAGCTTCAGTTCTTCTTGAAAGATCTGTGCTTGATGTCGCTTCAACGAAAAGGGGCTATATTGAATATTGAAAGGGATTTATCTTGTTTGTGTTTGACCATTTTGTTGCTGGAGGCAGATATACTTTTGTTTGTTAAATGCATTTTCACCTTCAACCCAAAGGCCCCCTACTTGAGAAGCTAATGGAATGTATTAGATCTTTGACATTCATTTGATTTTCTATGATTGTTCTGTTGAAATGTGAGAAGTTAGGAAATTCTCTATGTATTATTGAGCCATGTAGTGGGTTGTTTTATTGTGTATGGTTCTGAAGTATTTTGAATAAGCATGGTTGCATTCATCAGCTACCTCATTAAGGATATGGTCTCATTGGTGGTAGAGCTGTCTTTGTTTTCTCATTCAGATTGGTTCCTTGAATAATTCAAGTCGGTTTTGTTCAATATCAAACAAATATTGAAAATTTTGTCTCCAATGTTTTCAAAAGCCAATAAAAATACCCAAAACGCTGAACATTTCAAGAATATCATTTATAGTTAAAACATGGCGATGTTAACAGGAATTTGAACTTTTTTAAGATTTTAAAGTTCCTCCTTTTTTTATATATTTTATACATTGGAAAATTTTATATTAGTTTGTTTTTAATTTTATTCCAAGATTTTTTTTCTTGCCCAGAAAAATCCCCAGTATGAGATTGTGCAGGATCACTGATTGGAAGAAAAGATCATCATATTGTTCCAGATTACATGCTTATCATTTGTGCAAGAGGTCTGTCGGTTCATTTAATGGTTCAGTGAAGAGGGATGGAGCGACAAATGTTGTCTCTGTTGGTCTTCATATGATAGAAAGAGAAGAGCATGTCTTATCATTATGTGTATCTCTAATTCTCCTTCATATGATAGAAGGAGAAGAGCATGTGTTATAATTGTGTGTATTCGTAATTCTCCTAACCACAATTTGGTCATATCTGGACCAGTTCTTTAATGTCACGTTGAATCTTGGGAGCTGGACTTCCATTCTACATCCCGAAAGGTTTCATTTCTTAAGCTTATCCCTTTTGATAATCTGGGGCACCAGTCCTTCTTGAGCTGTTTTTTGCTACTTAGTGATTAAAACTTTTGACTCATTGGCACAAGACTCGATTTGGCTCCGTATTTCTGTTTCAGTCGATTCTTGCAGTACAGAGGACCATTTGCTCAAAGAAGGCATCCGCTGGTGGACTCAACTGTTGTTTCAGAGATTTGGAGGTGCGTTCAGGAGGGCATTCCTTTCCAAGGGGATCTGTTAAATTTCAGAAAGGATGGAACCCCCATGATGAACAGGTTGCGTTTGCAACCAATACATGAAGTTGATGATGTGATAACTCACTTTATAGGCATCCAGTCCTTTACTGAAGCAAACATTGATTTGGGTCCATTGCTTGGTTCTGCCGCAAAGGCTTTTGGAAGAATATCAGATCGCAACATATGTGATCTTCCTTTAGAGAGGCCTACTTCTATAGGACATGGAACCATTTGTCATGAGTTCTGTTGCATTCTTCAGCTGAGTGACGAGGTGATATCCCACAAAATCCTAGCAAGGCTATCCCCAAGAGATGTTGCTTCTGTTGCTTCGGTCTGCAAGCGGCTTTATCAGTTGATGAAGAGTGAGGACCTCTGGAGAATTGTTTGCCGGAATGCATGGGGCAGTGAAACTATGAGTGTACTTGAGACAGTTACTGGGGCGAAAAGTTTGGAGTGGGTCCGTCTTGCGAGAGAACTAACCACACTCGAGGCAGCAGCATGGAGCAAGCTAACAGTTGGTGGTGCTGTTGAACCTTCTCGTTGCAATTTCAGTGCCTGTGCAGTTGGTAACCGGCTTGTTCTCTTTGGGGGTGAAGGGGTCAATATGCAGCCTATGAATGACACATTTGTGTTGGACTTGAATTCAAGCAACCCTGAGTGGCGGCATGTTAAAGTAAGCTCTCCACCACCCGGCCGCTGGGGTCACACACTTTCTTGCTTGAATGGATCTTGGTTGGTAGTTTTTGGAGGCTGTGGAAGACAAGGTTTGCTCAATGATGTATTTGTGTTGGATTTAGATGCCCGGCATCCTACTTGGCGTGAAGTCTCAGGTTCTGCACCACCTCTTCCAAGATCGTGGCACAGTTCTTGCACTGTCGATGGCACCAAACTTGTAGTCTCTGGTGGTTGTGCTGATTCAGGGGTCCTCCTCAGGGATACCTTTCTCTTGGATCTGACCATGGAAAAGCCCATCTGGAGGGAGATACCAGTGAAGTGGTCTCCACCCTCTAGGTTGGGTCACAGTCTTTCTGTATATGATGGTCAGAAGATTTTGATGTTTGGTGGATTGGCAAAGAGCGGTCCTCTCCGTTTGCGTTCGAGTGATGTGTACACCATAGATCTAAGTGAAGAGGAACCATGTTGGGGGTGTATAACAGGAAGTTCAATACCCGGTGCAGGAAATCCTTCTGGTATTGCTCCACCACCTAGGCTTGATCATGTGGCGGTGGACCTTCCTGGTGGAAGGGTTCTTATTTTTGGAGGATCAGTAGCTGGTCTTCACTCTGCTTCTCAGCTCTATCTCTTGGACCCAACAGAGGAGAAGCCTACATGGAGGATACTCAATGTGCCTGGCAGACCACCAAGGTACGCGTGGGGTCACAGCACCTGCCTAGTTGGAGGAACAAGGGCTATAGTTCTTGGTGGTCATACTGGAGAAGAATGGATGCTGAGCGAGTTGCATGAACTGTCTTTGGCTAGCTCTGTCGTGTGACTATGATCAAAATTTCAGAATAACTGACGCTAGGTATGAGAGGATTTATGATGGATCTCATGACATTTATTTGTGGTTGTCATGGAGTTTAGAAGCAGCTGCATGGCACCATGGCTCGCATTAAAATAAGGTAAAGTTATGCAGATTAAAAGAGATTCTAATTTCCTATATCTTTACTGTTTGCTCTTCTCATTCTCTTTGATGGCTGTATTGTTAAAATCAAGCATCTGTAAATGGTATTATACCTCTGGCTGCTTTCTTGCATGTGTTTCAGAACTCTGTGATATATGTTGATGAGACAGAAAATCAGATACGCTTGGCCTGATTCTGGCTTGCTTTTGTCTCTTTTTCTCCTTAGCAGAATGAGCTGCTCTTTTCTTGCCTTTCGTCATAGAGCTATTTCTTATTTTTATCGGTGACCTCTCTCTCTCTCTCTCTCTCTCTCTCTCTCTTGTGTGCGTGCCTGTGCATGCTTGCACACGAGTGTGCACACACACAGGGGGACGTGTTGGCACTAGTTTTTGTCACTTGTCAGCATGAAGCATCTTTGTTTCACAGGATTAAAAGTCTTTTGTGTGTGTGTGTGTGTGTGTGTGTGTGTGTGTGTGAGAGAGAGAGAGAGAGAGAGAGAGAGAGAGAGAGAGAGAGTTTTGGCTACTAGTTCCTTGTGACGTGGACTCACACATGGAGTGATGAATTACCACACTACTCGTCACTAGTAATGTGCACGTGCATTGCACGAAAGAAGCAGTGAATTCCACTACACTACACATGCATTTCACAAAAAAGCAGCGGATTCCATTATACTGAACAATTATAATTGAAGTCAGATGAATGTATGATCACAACATGCGTTTCTGGCAACACTACATATTTGCAAATTTAGATGTAAAATGCACAAGATGAATGTTAAAGTACAATTTTATGTTTACAATCTTAAAAAATATAGCATATGTACATCGAATGTGTTGTGTTCAAATCAAAATAAAGCTCCTTTTATATGTGTAACCTGGTGATGGCTGCAACAAATATAAAAAAAAGATCTGCAAGATAAGAAGAAAATTCTTGTGCAATCTTTTAATGGGGTTTGGTGAAAAAAAAATCCTTTAATGTAGTTCATTTTAAAAGAAATGTTGCTTTAAACATGTGATGAGTTGCCACACTACTCGTCATTGGCACGTGTTTGGCCAAATTGATTCAATGTTGTCCACTTTCAAACAAAAAGAATTAAAAAATACGAAAGTTTTTTCACAAAAAATCATTTAAAAAAATGATTAAAATCGTTCAAATCCCGAACTAATAACATTTTAATTTTAAGTAGTATCAAGGTACAGCCCTCAGAACATTTTACAGCCCTTTACTTTATTGTTGGGGTATGAGAAGATGGGCAGGGTGGTGGAAGCTCATCTAAATCATACTTGAATGGGCCTTCAACTTCTCACATCGCTATGGGACTAAATTCAGTGAGGTGTTTCTCTTATTGTCTGGTTTCTTTATGAGAATGAGGCAGGATAAGTGCTTCACTTTTGTTCCCAACACTCCATTTCTTAAAGCTTCATGAAAATTAGTGTGCTTGAATTATTTGTAAATCTTAAATAGTTAAGAGATAGGTTATGGTTCTTTTGAATCGGTTATCGTCAGAATAAATGTCTGTGAACTATTTGTGTTTTACATTGTATATGCACGCATAGCCACTTGTATAGCTTCTAGTGGCCTCAATAAGAATAGTCATAAGGAAAATTGCTTCAGAATCTCATGGTATACAGGTGCTTAATTTGACAGAAAATTAGCATGAAGGGGTCAAGGATATGGAAGTTGCCCCTGGTATGCCGGAGAACTTTTGTCATTGTCTTGATATAATCTGGACTGCTGTTTTGCAATGAGAAACTTTGCACCCAGAGACATGACTGCAACGTTTAGCTTATGTTGTTCTCGATTTAAAGGTGGTGTATAGAGTGTGATATGGAAGTCCATCTCCGGCCTTTTTTTTTTTAATTTTGGATAATCAAGCTGGGATTAGGCAGACACTGGCCATTATAATGCAAGGATCCAAAAGTATTATGAGATACAGAGATATTCAAATATTTTGCTTTTATATATATATAAACTTTTTGCAAAAATGATGAATTCATGTCTTGTTTGCAAGTCACGTACATGTACGTATCTGTGTCTTTGTGACGTAGGATCCAATCCTCTTGATTGTAGATGGTAATACCATGGGTTTAATCCTTCTGAGTAGATTCTTTCTGATTAAGCTGCCAAGCCAAATTATCAGTGTATTGTCATTTCTGGTCTAAAGATAATTCTTGCTGTCATCGTATGAAGGTTACTGAACATGGAACACAATAAATTGTTGAGTTTAAACTCTCATTCATGTAGCTTAAGAAGAGAAGCCTCCAGCTCCAGGAGTGGCCTTTCTCAACCTGTCTAGAGAACTTTTGCATGTTCGGTTGTAGTTCTTGGGCGTGAGGTGTTGTGTCAGGTTAGTGAGGGCCTACTGAGTACTAAGAGGGGATGGAAAACAAGTTGAGCTCGCTTGTTCAATCTTGGCTTGTTTTGCTCAAATACGAGAGCTTGAAACGAGTTTGAGCTGACTCACTACAAGCACCAACTGAGCTCAAGCTAAGAGGATGAGAACTTTGGGACTTGTCTGCATAATTTTTGTTTAAGTATCGAGGATAAGATCTAACCCTGCAAATGCATTTGGTGTGGTTCATTTTGCTATGAAAAGATTATTGGATCATCCTAATCGGATCAAGAAATGCAATTTTTTATGCTTGAGTATTTATAAAATTTTGAACAGTTGATTTTAATCCTTAAAAGATCTTTCTTATACATATGATTCAAGAGTTTGTTTCTATAAAATCAAGCATCTATATCACATCCATATAGTAAAATTTTAGAAAAAAAATAAACAAAACTATAAAAATATCAGTTCATACCAGCAAACATATTTTGCTGGTAAATATATTTCAGTTACTCATATATAGGGAAGTTGAAATATGTTTACCAGCAAAACATGTTGGATTGTATGAACTAGGCATTTTCAACGCTTTTTTTGCAAATCTAACCCTGGAGATGCATTCAATGTGGTGCATTTGCTAGGAATCGGCTGTTGGATCATTGTAATGGGATAAAAAAATGTTATTTTTTATGCTTTAATATTTACAAAAATTCTGAGTCATTGATTTTTAACCCTTAAAAGATTCTTGTACATTGTAATCAGATTATCCAAGAGTATGTTTATATAAAACCAAACATCTAGATCACATTCCTACGGTGAAATTTTATAAAAGAAAACTATGAAGATCTTGGTTCATACGATCTAACATATTTTGCTGGTAAACATATTACGATTACCTATATATAAGTAAGTTGAAATATGTTTGCCAGCAAAACAACTTTGCTCGTAAGAACTAGGCATTTATTTATGAGGGTCTTTTTTTTGCAAATCTAACCTTACAAGACTTGTCTGCATAATTCTTGTTAACTAACGCATTCATTAGGAACCATCGATGTTAGGATCCTGTAAAAATCATAGCTCCAGATGTTTTTTGATAGTCTAAACCTATAGATACATTTATCATATATTGCTTAAAAGCATGTACTAGGTTAGGTATTTTTCATGTTTAGACGTGATTTTTTAAAGAGATAAAAAGTGATTGGTTCATAACTATAACTTGAAGATAAGAAATTCAAGTTTTTTTGTTAAATCAATTCTATACAAAGCATATTTTTAGTAAGAAATGACAAACACGTCTAAGAGTAGTTTAGATTAGGCAAAAAGTAGGGTGTTTTTTGTTAATTTGAACCTATATATGAGTATCACATTTTACTCAGTATAAAACATGTATTAGGTGAGGTATTTTTCATGCTTAGATGTCTTTTGTAGAGAGAAAACGTGATTGCTTCATATCACACTAAAACTTTATAAAAACTTAAGTTTTTTCATTTAAATCAATTTGATGCAAAGCATGTTTTTAGTAATAAACAATGGCGAACACGTAATGGTTAGGATTAGGCAAAAAACACTTGCAACTATGATTTATTTTGCATGGCCTCTATGGTGTCCTGATGAAAATGGGGTGTCTTTGTTTTTAAAAATAATGATAAAATCAACAAAATGAACTGCCAACCTCTTGCATCTAAAGATGTGTTTTGCAACTAATTTATTTACAGATTGGTATATAATACATACTTTATGTACATATGTTACCTTTACGAGTTTGCTTGAGCCTACACAAGTCTACTCAAACAACCATTGTTCAAGTTGGGCTTATTTTGCATAACTATTCATGTTGAGATGAGTATAAACAATTTCTTATGCGCCCAAACATCATCAGTGCACAAGGGGCTGAGAAATCCAAAGAAATTTAGGCTCTGTTTGGGAGCCTTGCATTGAGATGGGAACACCATTTCCATGTATTACCAAAATATGGTTTTGCCAAAGATCTATTGAGTATCGAGTTGAAAAAAAAACTCTTAAGACTGGTGTTGAAATGTGGCGTTAAGGACACCTCCCTGCTGGGTCCGGTTTTTTATTCCTGTGCACCCCGGGTGGCACCGACGGATAGCTTGGAGTGGAACGTGGCTGCGATAGCTCACATGTCGGAGGACCATGCAGCTAGGACCACGGCCCTTGCAAGATCCCCGGCGGCCCTTGCAGGAGACATTTCAGTGTCCCCAGTTGTTGTCCTTGCAGGGACTAGTGGTTCTCCTGGTGGTGGTTTGGTTGATTCTCGCTCTTGGGCGCAAGTGGTAGGCAACTCTTCGTTTTGCCTAACCAGAACCTTCACAGACCTTCAATAATTGATGGAAAACACACTATCCTTCTTCCTCAATCATTTTGTGATGAGCAGCAAAAATCTTTCGATTATTGTCTGGTTTGTAAGTGGGACACCAGGGCAATGGAACTAGAGTTTTATGTTTGCGAGCTTTGTAAGCGATGAAACCCCCCTATTAGCTTGTTCTTTTCTGCACTTTCGGACAAGTTTCTGGTGCACTTTTCATCACAGACATATTTGATGTCAGTTTTAAGAAGAGGACTGTGGATGGTTGTCTACTCAAAAGAACAACAAATTTTCCAATTTCATCTATGTCCATTCTTAGAAAGGATTGTGCAGAGCATTCATATCAAACTTACAAATTAAAAACAAAAAAGGTTTTTGCAAATTGGTCCCAGACCTGCCTTATAGAGTTTTGGAAAATGATCCCCACCTTTTCCGCTGTTTTTACAAAACGTCCCTTGTATCAAAGTCCGTTTGGTTAACCATAGTCAGTTAGTGCACGTCACCACGTGTTGGGATGTTGCAAGTTCGAATCCCAATGGTATATGGTTGTATAACTGGTGGGGGGTCTGCCTAAACCCAGCTTTCTCTGTCGAAAAAAAGTCCTTGGTTAACCATGGTCAAACGCTGACCATGGTTAATATTCAATGAATGCCCTCACCCAATGCCCCTCTCTATCTTCCCTGGTGCTCTCTCACCCTCTCTCCCTCCCCGGCGACTATCTTTTGACTCCCTCTCTTGTTTTCTCCTCGCTTTCACTCTCTCCCTCTTTTCCCAAGTATTGGTGGATCAATGTTCAAACAGGGTTATTGAAATGAATAGGAACATTGAAGAGGGATTTTGATAAAAAAAAAATCCCTCAAAACCCTTTGATTTGAAGCACTGCAGAGAGATAGACATGAATTCCTTGGAGTCAAGTTCTTTGTTTCGAATCCATTTCATTTCTGTATTTCTAAATGCCTTGTTGTAATCCGCGATGTGGAGTGCTCATAAATGATTTTTTTTTTATCGTGGTGCAGATCACACACTTATTTAGTGTTGGTGAACACAGATGGTCATGCACTCACCTATGGTCACCATACAATACCTGTTGCTGTGATAGTGAAAATGACAGTGGCATAGATATGCGATGGATGAATATGGTAATGAATGGTGAAATGATGGTAATGAGTGGTGTGAAGGGAATAAAATAGAGAATGAAGAGAAAAGTTGAGAACAATGATGGAGAATGACTTCTAATACTTCTTACTCAAAAAAGGCTCTTCACACTTTGATACCTACAATGACTCTTAGACTAGGCTTTTATAGCACTAGTAAGACCTTTCTAGATGTATTGAGACTCCAAAAGATTCTTAGAAACTTGTACATACTCAATAATTCTAGAAGACTCTTAGAAACTTGTACATACTCAATAATTCTAGAAGGCTCTTAGAAACTTGTACATACTCAATAATTCTATAAGACTCTTAGAAACTTGTACATACTCAATAATTCTATAAGGCTCTTAGAAACTTGTACATACTCAATAATTCTAGAAGACTCTTGTTCAAGCTTAATTTATTCTCAACAATGCCTCTTCTAAATTAAACTTGCTCCTTACCCCCAATCTTTCTACATTTCTCTTGAAGACTTGTCCACTAAGTGGCTTTGTGAAAATATCTGCCATCTGATCTTCCGTTATGCAGTACTCCACATGAACATCACCTTCATTCACAAGTTCCCTCAGAAAATGATACTGAATCCGAATGTGTTTGGTCCTTCCATGAAGAACTGGATCTTTCGCAACTGAGATAGTTGAGTTGTTGTCACAGAAAAGAGTTGTTGGCTTATTTTGCTTCTGCTTCAAACACTCCAAAATTCCACGCAACCAGATTAACTGACAACCTGCAAAAGATGCAACAATATATTCTGCTTCCGTAGTAGAAAGCACAACAATTTGTTGTTTCTTTGAGCTCCACGAAATTGCTCCACTTCCAAGATTAAATACATAACCTGAAGTACTTCTGCTATCATCAACACTCCCTGCTAAGTCACTATCAGTATAACCAATAAGGTTGACTGCAACATTAGTTTCATAAAGAATTCCATAATCGATAGTTCCTTTCACATATCTTAGAATTCTTTTTGCAACTTCCCAATGATTTGAATATGGCTTTTCCATGAATCCACTCACCAAACTGACAACATACATAATGTCAGGCCTTGTGGATGTGAGATACATTCGATTTCCAACCAAACTTCTGAACATAGTGGAATTGACAAGTTTTCCTTCACCTTCTTTAGATAGCTTCAAACCTGAAATGCATGGAGTCGAAACTGGATTAGCATTCTCCATCTTGAACTTCTTCAAGATCTCTTTTGCATAGCTCTCCTGCGAAATAAAAATTCCTTTCTTGGTTTGATAAACTTCAATACCAAGAAAATGATGCAATTCACCCAAATCTGTCATCTCAAACTCTGCCATCATTGAGTTCTTAAACTCATTCAACATCTGCATATCATTCCCTGTGAAAATTAGATCATCAACATAAAGACTTACAACAATGAATCTTCCTTCTGAATTGGCTTTGATGTAGAGAGTATGCTCATATGGACATTTCTGAAATCCACACTTTTCAAAATATGAATTAATGCGGCTGTACCATGCTCTGGGTGATTGCTTCAACCCGTACAAAGCTTTCTTCAATTTGTACACTTTATTCTCTTCTCCTTCCTTAACAAACCCAGGTGGTTGGTCAATATAGACTTCTTCATTAAGAACCCCATTCAAGAACGCAGATTTCACGTCCATTTGAAAAAGCTTCCAATTATTCTGAGCAATAAGAGAAATGATTAAACAAACAGTCTCAAGTCTTGAAACAGGAGCAAATACCTCTATAAAATCTTCTCCTTTTTTTTGCTTGTACCCTTTTGCTACCAGCCTTGCCTTGTGCTTGTTGATAGAGCCATCTGGATTCATTTTTGTCTTGTACACCCACTTTACTCCAATAGAACTTTTGTGTGGTGGTAAATCTGTAAGCTCCCATGTATCATTGTTTTCAATTGAAACAATTTCTTCTTTCATGGCTCTCCTCCATTTTTCTTCTTGACATGCATCATCAAAAGAAATTGGATCTTCACCTGCAAAGAAGGCAAAAAATATGGCATCATTCTGACTAATTTCTTCTGTGACGTCATATAATTCTTGGACGCTTCTCATTTTTTTTATAGGGCTGCTTGATGAAGTACTTGGGGAAGCAGGAGAATTTTCTGCTTGGGCACCATTTTCATTATTTTCAAATGCTAGACCATTCTCTTCTTCTTCAATCTCAAAAGGAAAGATAGGCAAATTTTTCTTTTCTGCCTCCAAGTCTTCAAATATGGAATTTTCATCAAATCGAACATCTCGACTGATCACAATCTTCTTTGTCACCGGGTTGTATAGCTTGTAAGCCTTGCTTCTTTCGCTGTAGCCTATGAAAATACACTTCTCTAATTTATCATCCAACTTGTTTCTCATAGCATCTGGAACATGAGCATAAGCCACGCTCCCGAATACCTTAAGATGGTGAACACTAGGCTTTGAACCATACCATGCTTCATGTGGTGTGCAATTTTCCAAGCTTCTTGTTGGTGATCTATTAATAAGATAAACTGCACAAGAAACAACTTCTGCCCAAAATCTTTTTGACAACTTCTTCTTCTTAAGAATGCATCGCGCCATCTCCATAATTGTCTGATTCTTTCTTTCACATACACCATTTTGCTGTGGTGTATGTCGGACTGTCATTTCATGTCGAATACCATTGTCCTTGCAATATTTTTCAAACTCATTTGAAAAATATTCACCTCCACGGTCAGTCCGCAAAGTATTGATTTTCAGCCTAGTAAATGTTTCAACTTCCGCCTTGAAGTCTTTGAATTTTTGAAAAGCTTCAGATTTTTCTTTGACACAATACACCCAAACTTTTCGTGAGTAATCATCAATGAAAGAGATAAAATAACGATTACCTCCCAAAGATGTCACCGTCATCGGACCACAAAGATCTGAATGAATAAGCTCCAAAGGTCTTGTTGCACGCCATGATGATTGAGGAAATGAATTTCTGTGTTGCTTTCAGAGTTGGCATGCTTCACAAACTTCATCAAGATGATCAATTTGAGGCAAGCCTTTGACCATTATCTTCTTTGAGAGAAGCTTTAAATTTCCATAATTCAAGTGTCCATATCTATTATGCCATAGCTTAGAAACTCTATTATCAATACTTGTAAAACAAGACAAATTTTTATTTTGAAGAGTGAGTGAAAAAAGATTATTTGAAGCAACTCCAACTCTTGAAATAATTTGCTTTTTCCTTGACAAGTAGCAAGTCATGTCATGAAAATGAATGTCATATCTCTTCTTCAAAAGATGCCCCACACTGAGCAAATTATTTTTTAAACGAGGAACGAAATAAATTTCAGACATTTTCTCCATTTTTCCTGATTTTGTTTTGAACTCCATTTCACCAACACCACTAATTTTGTAAGCCTTTCCATCTCCTACTTTAACTTCACCATAATTAGATTCAAACAACTTAGAAAATAATTTTTTGTTACCTGTCATATGTTTGCTAGCACCACTGTCTATGTATTAGACATCATCCAGACCTCCACCATGAGACACAAGCAACAAAGTGTCATGATTTTGCTCTTGGTTTTTGTTTTTATACACCAAACGAGCATCATGCCTTTCTTTCTCCTTGTACCAGCATTCACTTGCCATATGACCAGGTTTGTGGCAATTATAGCATTCAAAATAGCTACGGCCTCTCCCTCTTTGATTTCCACGACCTCTTCCTCTTTGCGAGTTTTTGAAATTTTGATTTTGATTCAAGTCATTCTCTTTGCTTGAATAATCGCCTCTTCCACGAGCATATGGGGCTCTTCCTCTAAAGCTTTCACTTCTTCCATGACCATGTCCTCGACCTCTTTGATTTTTGAATTTCTCCTTCTCATTTAGAGACAATTTCGACTGGAGAGCTTGATCCAAAACTACTTCTTTCTTCTTTTTTATTAGCCTTTCTTCATGAGCTTGCAACGAGCCCGTAAGTTCATCAATGGTCATGGAATTCAAGTTCTTTGATTCTTCAATGGCTACCACAATGTAGTCAAATTTTGAATCCAATGAACGAAGAATTTTCTCAATAACACGAACATCATCCATAGTTTCACCATTTCTTTTTAATTGGTTAACTATAGATAATACTCGTGAACAATAATCAGAAACTGATTCTGACTCCGTTTTGTGCAAACATTCAAACTCACCTCGAAGAGTTTGCAAACGGACCCTTTTCACCTTTTCACCTCTTTTAAATGAACTTTCCAAAATCTCTCATGCTTGCTTTGAGGAAGTAGCACACACAATCTTCTCAAAAGCGACTTCATTTGAGGTTACTCCTTGGTAGATTACCACAAGAGCTCTCTTATCTTTCTTCCTCGACGCTTTTAGACTCTCTCTTTGAGCCTGTGACATTTCTTCTTCATTTTCAACTTCAACATAGCCTTTTTCGTCTATCTCCCACAATTCTTGAGATCCAAGAATAGCTTTCATTTGGATACTCCAATTGCCGTAATTTTCTTTGGCTAATTGAGGGACGAAAGGAAGAGGAATAGAGTTGTTTATTTTAATCGAACAAAGCTCTGATACCAATTTGATGGGAATAAAATAGAGAATGGAGAGAAAAGTTGAGAACAATGATGGAGAATGACTTCTAATACTTCTTACTCAAAAAAGGCTCTTCACACTTTGATACCTACAATGACTCTTAGACTAGGCTTTTATAGCACTAGTAAGACCTTTCTAGATGTATTGAGACTCCAAAAGACTCTTAGAAACTTGTACCTATTTAATAACTCTAGAAGACTCTTAGAAACTTGTACATACTCAATAATTCTAGAAGTCTCTTAGAAGCTTGTACATACTCAATAATTCTAGAAGACTCTTAGAAACTTGTACATACTCAATAATTCTAGAAGGCTCTTAGAAACTTGTACATACTCAATAATTCTAGAAGACTCTTAGAAACTTGTACATACTCAATAATTCTAGAAGGCTCTTAGAAACTTGTACATACTCAATAATTCTAGAAGACTCTTGTTCAAGTTTAATTTATTCTCAACATGGTGGAGATGGCAGTGAATGAGAAGTAGTGGTGGATGTAGGGTGGTAAATGAAAGGTAGTGGTTGATTACAGGTATGTAGTGAAAGCAATGAAAAGCGGTGGAGATGGCAGTGAAGCAGGTTATATGTTCCCCTCCCCCCGAAGACGTACTGAGCAAACAGTGCGTGTTTGGGGGTCTGAATGATTGCCACGTATATAAGCACGTGGGGCTCGTATTCCCGCATGTGTCACCATCACTTAGCGTTAGAGTTCAGTGCGATTGTAAAGACTTAAGTACCCTTTCCTGCCATTCTCGCCATCAAACAATGGTTCGAGAAAAGAACAAAAATGTCCTTCATTCAAAAAAGGGAAACGACAGTTCAAGAAAAGGACAAAAATGTCCTCTGTCCAAAAAGTCGAGGATGATGTTAACTCTTCGAATTCCAAATGTTTCGTTTTCTCCCTAAGGAGTAAACTTTTGCATCATCTGCTGTAACAGGAGCTCTCTTTCACGACACACCCTTTGTCGTCGTCTGTTGCCACCGGAGCACCCTTTGTCATCGTCTGCTGTCGTCAGAGCAATCGCTGTCGTCGTCTGTTGCCGTTGGAGCATCCTTTGTCATCGTCTGCGCAGTGGCAGCATCGTTGCCACCATAGGCTGCGTCTACCTTTTGGGTGTTTTTCCTCCATTGTCGGATTACCAAAACTCCTATCATTTCGGTGAGTTTCATGTAAGGTTTTGTTATACAAACAAATCGATTTGTAAATCTGAATGTTAAGTCTTACAAATGGTTGTAATATTCATGCTAAATAACACTTATTTTCATACTGAAATAAATTGATTTGTACATATCCACCTTCTGGGCATCGAAAAACAGTTAGCACAATTTGTTCTTATAAAGCAACAACAATTTATATGTTTGAAGCAATAACGATTTAATAAAATTCTCACGATTTGTACTTAAGTTTGATAAATCGTACAACAATGTTTACGTATGAAGCTCAAACATTACAACGATATGTACTTATGAAGGTTGTGATTTTTATAACGATTTATAAGGTTGAAGCAGCTACGATTTATACATTTAAAGTAGTAACGATGTGTATTTATGAAGTTACCTCGATTTGTACTTAAGTTTGCTAAATCTTATAACGATGTTTACTTATGAAGCCAAATATTGTGACAATTTGTAATGTTGGTGATTGTTTAACGAATGAGATAATTTGTATTATTATATACTTAGGGAGGTGGTTGTAACATATAATGATTCAGTTAAATTTATGTGTTGTGCAGGTTAACAATGTCAAAAGCTCGTCAGACAAGAAATCTCCTGTCGTTCGATAGGGTGACTATTAGAGAAATTATTTGTCAGTCCCATCTATATGAGCATTATGAAATGTACCAAAATATAATGAAGATTGAGAATGATAAAGATAGGGACAAAGCGTTGGAATTGTATAATGTGGAGCATTATCCATCAGATATTGAGGTTGAAGATCAAAGGAAGCATAAGGAAGAACTAAAGATGAAGAAGAAGGATGATGAAGAGAAGAAAAATCAAAGGAATAAGGAGGAAGAGAATGAAAAACAAAGGAAGAAAAGGCAAATAAAGAAGGAGGAGGAGAGGGAAAGGCAAAGGAAGAAGGCGGAGGAGGAGGAGAGGGAAAGGGAAAGGCAAAGGCAAAGGCAAAGGAAAAAGGCGGAGGAGAGGGAAAGGCAAAGAAAGAAGGAGGAGGAGAATGACAAGCAAAGGAAAAAGGAGAGGGAAAGACAAAGAAAGAATAAGGAGGAAGAGAAGGAAAGGCAATTGAAGAGGAAGAAGGAGGAGGAAGAAAAGGAAAGACGAATGATGAAGATAGAAGAGGAAAGGCAAAGGAAGAAACATCAGGATGAGGAAGAGAAGCAAAGGCGAAGGAAGAAGGAGAATGAGGACGAGGAAGAGAAGAAAAGGCAAAGGAATGAAAAGAAGGACGAGGAAGATAATGAAAAACAAAGGAAGGAGAAGGAGGATGAGGAAGAGAAGGAAAGGAAAATGAAGGAGAAGGAAAACGAAAAAGATAAGAAAATAGAAAGGAAGAAGCAAGAGGAGGAAGAGAATGAAAGGAAAAGAAAAAAGCAGGAGGAGGAAGAGAAGGAAAGGGAAAGGAAGAAGCAGGAGGAAGAGAAGGAAAGGGAAAGGGAAAAGCAGGAGGAGGAAGAGAAGGAAATGGAAAGGAAGGAAGAAATTGAAAAGCAGAGGAGGGAGGCGAAAGAGCAAAGGAAGAAGAAAGGTAGTGGATGGAGGGAGGGGATGAAGAGGAGAAAGTGTGACCAAGGTACGTAATTTGATCTTGTCTGTCATGATTTACTGTGATAGGTATTATTATGTATAGCGATTACTATGATAGTGATTACTATATATAGCGATTAATATGATAGCGATTACTGTGAACAATTTACTGTGATAGCAATTACTATATATAACGATTACTGTGATAGTGATTACTGTGAATGATTTACTGTCATAGGTATGATTATGTATAGCGATTACTGTGATAGCGATTACTATGTATAGTTATTAATGTAATAGCGAGTGTGCAATGATTATTATTTATAGCAATTACTGTGTACAATGACGTGTAGAAGTAAAAATGGGACTAATTTTGATTTAATACAAATAATGTGCTATTTGTGTTACAGGAAGGTCACAAGAGAAGTAGAGCACCAGGTAAAAAGCTCAGAGAGCGGTGTTAGTGGCCTGTAGTTCTGTCATGATATGGACAACTGAGTGAATATCAGAAGGATCGATTCTAAAATATGCACTTCAGCAACCTTCTGGATCAGCTTTCTTTTGAAACGTGCTGGAACACCATGACCCACCTGGTAAATAAGTGGAATAATAAGATAAACACATTCTAGTTTGATTCTTTTGAGATCACCATGACCTTAGAAGATGTGACACGGATTACGGGCCTTAAGTGTCATGGAAGTGTTGTCCTATTACAGGATTCAAACTATACCGCAAGGGACAAGTGCACGGCCCTTCTAGGAATATCGATGGAGGACCGAAGGCAATGTATTTCTGGTGGGAGCAATTTCATATTGATGAAAGTTTATTCTTTCCGTAATAAATGAGAAGGTCGGTCCGCTACATATGTATCTGAAAGAGCTGACTAAGAGTTGTGTGACTTTCTTCTTTATTTTTTTGGACTTTATTTTCTGATTTGTCTGGTTCGAGGATAAGTTACCTGTGATTGCAATTCTTGGAAGACTTAGATAAAGTCGATAACTATACATGGAGTGTTGCTATGCTCGCACACTTGTATAGTCAACTTTACCATGCAAATTAGGATATAAAAACCATCTCAGGGTTTTGGCCATTTGTCCAGGTAATTGTTTATTACATATTTTGTAGTTGTAGACTAAGATCGTTGAAAGTTATAGTCTTACTAATATATTAATTTTGTAGGCCTAGTTGTGGGAGCATATTGTCGCCTTGCGTCCTCAGTGTAGTCCTGTGATTTGTGGTTTTCAAAAGATCGGTCGATGGGCTAGAATAAATGTCAAGGAAGATAATGCTAAACGGTCTACAATCAAATAAGATAAATGGTTTAAAATCATTTACAATCGTTTCAAAATTTATCATTCATTAGTATAAATTGTTGAAATGTTTTGCATTCTTAAGTAATCATCGCTGCAGAATTTTGTCTTTGTTAGTATAAATCATTTTAATGTTTAACATTCTTAAGTAATGATCATTGCAGGATTTTTTATTCTTTAGTACAAATCGTTATCGCTTTAGCATTTAACTTTCATTAGTGTAAATCGTTAGCATTCTTAAGTAATGATCATTGCAGAATTTTGTATTCCTTAGTACAAATCGTTATCGCGTGTAAATTATTGTAATTGTTAGCATTCTTAAGTAATGACCGTTGCAGGATTTTTTTTTCGTTAGTACAAAGCGTTATTGTTTTAGCATTTAACATTCGTTATTGTAAATTGTTGTAATATGTAGAATTCATTAGTGTAAATCATTTTAATACAAAGCTCTCATTAGTAAGAGTCGTTATAATATATTTAGCACTCGTTATTATAAATCATTTTAATATTTAGCATTCATTAGCCTGAATAATTATGTTTATACCTAAACCATAATCTCCAATGTACAGGTTGTGTGGAGACTGTATGGAGAAGGAGAGAATGAGGACCAAGAGGTTGTTGCTCAGGCTGTGAGACTGTCTGGTTGCGATATTTGGTTATTTAGCAATTATGAAGCTGAGTTGCAGCATGATAGTCGAGTTCTCCTACAAGCTAGCTTGGGACAGTCTACCCCAAAGCAGCCTGTGGAAGTGAGAAGGAAGATGAAAAGTGGTGGGCCAGGAACGTGAATTAGCACGAATGCTTCAGGGAACAATTGGATAGCTGGAACAAATGAGGTGTCTGTGCCATAGCATATGATTATAAAGAATGACAATATGACCTCAACTATTTCAAAAAATATTGGGAACCCATGCATCAAAATCTGGAGATTGAGAATAAGCAATGTGGAAATGTTGGGAACCCATGTGTCCCTCCTGTCCCCCATTATGTCGTCTCTCAGCCTAGAAAACATGTCTATCATGTCCCTTCGGCTACAACAATGATTCTTTCAGTATAGTACACGATGAGGAGCGAACACAACTCACAAAAAAGAAGATAGTCTCTGTCACAAGGTTAGATATGTTGGAGAGGGAGAATAAGGAGTTACATAAGCAGGTGAGGAATTTGGGGAGACAAATGCGGTCACAATATGATACACTGGTAGAGATGATGACTAGTGTTTATAATAAGATCGAGGGAACCAAGAGGCCACCGAGGAAAGAGAGTTCACCAAGAAAAAGAAAGAGACGATTTGTATGTCATAGTCCATCTGAGTCGTCAAGTGCCACTGAATAAACATTATATGATTTTTTTATCCCAATATTTATTTGTTGTAATTCTATAATTTTTTGTTGTAATTCTTTAATTCTATTTTGTAACATGACATTCTATAACTGTATATATATATATATATTTAATAAGCATAACACACAAGTGCCACTGAACAAATCATTGTAATATTCGGCCTTCATAAAAAAATATCAAAGAAGTGTTTAGCGTTGTATACTGCGTAAATTATCATTTTGCTTTTACGAGTTGTCTTCATATCGCGATTTATACAAACATTGATAAAAGGCCGAAATAATTTGTACATATAAAGACTATGTACTATCACGATTTGCTTGATTCTGATTGCCTTGCAACCAGTTCTATAAGAGATCACAATTTATTTTTTAAAAAGGTGTTCCATCATGATCTGTACAGCCATCCCACCAAAACCCATCAAATAATCAAACCAAATCTGTTTGAATATCCTATTGTGATTTGCTTTTATGAGCTTTGTTTAAGCGAATGATACGTTCCATCGTGATTTACACAATGACTGATTCATTAATGGCAAAAAAGAAAAATAAACAAATCGACACGATGTTTAGACTTAGTAAAGAACAATTGAGTTAACTTCAACGATACAAACGTCATTGTGTAAATCGCTCTAGG